>NC_141873.1:287007003-287631042 GCF_056163025.1 Triticum urartu
CCAACCCGTACCCTTTGTTGTAGTAGCATTTGTCATGCAGTGTTTTAACTGTGCCATGTTTAATTATTCCAGGTATGTAAAAATGTATTGTTCAATAGGGCTATGTGATGTTTAAGTATGAATTGTCCACTTCAGTTTCATGAATGGATATATTTGGTTGTTTATACTAAGTAGATGCCTTGTTTATGTGTATTTCATTGTTAGGTTGGTCAGAGCGAGCATTTGTGCAGTTATCAAGCAGATGCCTTGTTTATCTGTATTTGGTTGTTAGGTTGGTTGTAGTGGACATTTGTCCAGTTTTCAAGCAGATGCCTTGTTTATCTGTATTTGCTTGTTAGGTTGGTTGCAGTGAGCATTTGGCCAGTTTTCAAGCATATGCCCTATTTATCTGTATTTGCTTGTTAGGTTGATTGCAGTGAGACTCTGTCCAGTTTTCAATGGCTCTATTTGGTTGTTATACCGATCATTTATGCCTTGTTTATTTCAGTCATTCACAATGTGATGTTCATTATGTGCAAGTCGGAACTGTGCTGCTCGATTGCATCAATACCAGTTTGAACGGCTATATTTGGTTACAGTTATGCCTGGTGTAGTTAGCACATGCCCTTTATTTCAGTTTTATACATTTATCCAGTGTGATGTTTAAGCATGACCTACGTTCTATTCATTTTCAACAATACCAGTTTGAATTGCAATATTTAATGGCTGGTGAGCCTGTTGTAGGTAACATTCCCTTCCATTTTATATCTGCTTTAACAACATGCTGAAACCAACACATTCAAGCTATCATTTTGAGATGTTGTTGTTTACCTTTGCTATATTTGTTTGATGTTAAGTTTGTTGTACTTATCATGCCTTTCCACTACTTATGCAGGACAACAACGAGAGTGGCCACCATTTTCCGCCAATGTTAGTTTCATCCCTCGTCTTGCACTCCCCCCGTCGTTCCATAATGTAGTGCATATAGATCTAGGTCTGGACACTTGTTAGCTTCTAATATTGACTTGTTGCTTGTAGGTACATATGCCCTTGGCAAGGAACCACACATCGACCTTTTTTGCGTATGGGGCAATGAGATATTCATGAACAAGCATCAAGTGAGGAAACTGATAAGAATATTGGCAAAAAGATACGAACGGTGGCAAGCAAATCATTTGTTTATGCTCTATCCAACACAATAGTGAGTTGTAGGATGGTAACTAAAAATTCTGCAGCCTTCTCTTTTTACTGCTCATAATGAGTTGTTAGACAACAATGTGTGAATCGTTTTCGTTCATAGTGGTTCCCGAAGCAGTTCACTCAAGATTGCCTCAGAAAGTACATGATTGGTGGACACACAATGAAGGTGAAAGTATTTCATCCAGACTACAATGAGCATCGAGAAGTCCTAATGAAGAGAGTAAAGGATGGACGGGCAGCCATCACAAGGGGTTGGCCTAGAGTCGTGCACGCATTACACATGGAGGAGGGCACAATATTTAGTACAACTGTGGTTCATCATTCTTTATTTGGTGCTTCTATAGTTCTTCAGTATATGTACGTGTGCATTGAATTATGCATTCATGGTTGAACCTATATTTGTAATAAACATGGTTGGCTATGAAATAAGTGATTGCCTGCTTTCAAATTCAAAAAAATGTGATTTTTAAATTAGGGATTAAATTAGGGATTACACTGCACATGGTTTGTGAAAGCGAAACATCTGCGATAGACGTGGAGATCAGCCACATTTCTCGGATCCACTACGTGTGCGATCAATCTCTACTGCACACACGATCAGCCAAGAAAAAACGTGTGCGATTAACAACAACATCGCACATAGTTCTTTCTTATTAAATGTTTGCGAAAGTCACCTTATCACACACGCTTCGCAATTATCGATTTTTATGATGTTGTGTGCATCGCAAACGTTTTGTCATAGAAGAACACGTGCGATAGGTCTTCATCCGATGCGGGTACGAAGGATGAATCATGTGGGATGTATTCAAGCTTCGCATACAGTTTTATAGGGACAACTGTATGCACTCTTACATCGAATCGCATACAATCGAGGAAAAGTAAATGTGTGTGATTGTTTGCTTCTATACTCGTGAACTCTCTGTGATGGGTCATGCATCGTAAATGTGGCACCACAGAATACCGACTGTGATAGCAATGTGAGCACAAACGAGTTGCAAGGATGGAGCATTTGGGATATTCGATATACCAGAAACAGTTTTATAGGGACAACTGTATGCATCATGGCTCCCTATCCCCGACTATTTTTGGGTCATGTGGGAAGGACCCCCTATCGCAGCCACTCACTTGACGACAGTTCAAAATGCCATCATGGAAAGGGATTAAAAACCATGTGTATAGCACCCTGGTGTACCAGTGCATACACCTCTACAACATCACGCAAGGAGCAGAAGAACCGCTAGCTCAGGAAGAAAAACACAATACCAAACATTTCTGATGGCACAACCATAGAAGCATTTGTCAACGAAGCACTAGACCCCATGCTGAGGCATAAGATCAGCAGGAAGAGGGTGCAAGGACAATTTCCCGACATAGCATCCCTCTAAACAATAGCAAACATCTTAGCCAGAGGCGAGGAGGTTGTCCACATCGGTCATCACCATACGCAGCTAGAAGGGCTCGCAAGCAGAAAGGGTAAGGCAATCCGCACGAGCGTGGCCAGAACCACGGGCTCAAGCGAAAGGACAGGCCGTCGGCGGCCACAACTGGGCAGGAGCGCGACACGCAACACAGAAAAAAGCCAAGTACGAGCGTAGACCAAAGCACGTGTCCTGCACGTACGAGGCGATCATGAGCGGACCATGCAAGTACCATTTTAAAAGGGGAATATATTAATATCATGTATATACCAAATACACCCAGCCTCTGCAACAACAAGATGCCTAAAAACATCCAGGATGCACGCATCCAAAAAGAAAAGAAAAAAAAGAAAAATGACCCTGTCACAATGATCAATCACCTACAGTAGCAACACCCTAACCACCACCAAAGACAACACCCAGACTAGAAAGAAGGTTCTCCAAAAGCAACGCCTCCAAGAAGGAAACAATGCACAAGAGTTGTCGTTCCCCGATCAAAGATCGTAGGTTTTCACCCTGAAGAAAGACAGCATTCCCAAAACAATGCCTTCAACAAGGTCACTGCCAAGCACAACCAATGAAGGCCAAACCGTTGGTTTTCACCCTGGAAAATCACGCCTCGATACCCAAAAGAGCACCACCAACAAAGAAGTCCTCCATTGCTACCGCCCCCACTTGTGAAGGCTACTACTACAAGTCACGTACCACCATGCTCACTGGAACTCGTGCCCAGTCTTGCCGGGAACATATTCCGCAAGCCAAGTATGAACAACTGCCTGTGAAGCAAGGTCTTCTTCGCATCGAAGACCCCGCCTTCGCCATTTGCAGGTCGTCCAATCACACCATGGAATTCTCTGCATGTGTTGAACCCTTGGAAATCTCGTTGCAGACATGTCCCAAGGTGTCAACAAAAACATAGCTTCACAATACCCTACTGAAGCTAGTTATTCTGATGTTTCGGGTGCACACGGCCGTCCCCTATCCAATCAAGGTGTCCAAAGAGCGCCGTATACGCCAGTCCTTGTTTTCCTTCAAATGAGAAGTCTGGAACTCGATGATGGCTGTCACGCCGAGCCGGCTGCACACCACGTCTGTAGTAGCCCATCACGCCCACCACACTGAATCCATGGTCCAGCTCGCAGCAGAGAAAACAGACCAGATTTGCCATGGTTGAATGAATTGAATAACATAAATCTGAAATTACATATGTTTCATATGCTTATCCCATGGGGAGTAATGACTTCACATATAAGAAGTATGGGTGGTAAAATTTATTGAAATTTAGCAAACATAACATTGGTAACTTGAACAATTCATGAAAGAATATTGAAGGAAGAGAGATTTCATATATAAATATACTATCTTGGACATCTTCTATGATTGTGAGCCCCATTAATCCCTCCCTAATAATAAAGCACAGATTGACTCCGTGGGTTCACCGTCAGAATACGCTTCTTCCCGTGAATTTACGCTTTCAGTTTTTTTCAATACATCCATACTTTTTCCAAAATCCAAGGTGGTACTAATCTATCTATATATATCACTTCGTATACCTGAGTTGTCTGACTCGATCTCCATGGCTGTTACTTGGGCCTTAGCCCACCGAAGAGGTATGTTGCCAGGTGTCCCAATATCCTTTCTACTCGAACAAGTTCTTCATCTTTTGATCTAGAAACATCTTGTTTCGTCCAATCCTTCCTGCGCCGGTCGCCTCCTCCGACACAAACTCTCTTCGAGCACGCACGCGCCCATGGGGTGATCGGCGGGGACTCCTTTGGCCCACAGGCCGATGAAGGCACATATAAAGGCTTCTCAACTCCCTCGAGTCCTCGACCGAAGCCCCAATTCAATTCAGCGACAGGAACAATCTCACAGGAGCAGGGGGCTTCCTCTATGTGGGGTGCGCACCGCGTCATCATCGTTGTCGTCAGTGGCGTTCTAACCATTATGGGCATGGAACCCTAAAGTTATCGGCAGCTTTGCCAAAGACGGGAGCTACATTTGTGCTGTGTTGATCGTAGTTGAACTAACAGCGGCGACAGGAACAAGCTGCACAGCAGCGGCGGCGGTGGTGACATCAGCGACATGAACAATCTGACAAGAGCAGGCTAGCTTTATGTGGGGTGCGGGCGTGTCGTTGGTCGTATTCTAACTGTGGCGGGCACTGGCATCCTCACCACCAGTGTCGCGACAAGAGTCGTTGGTGCATGTGTTGCATGCCGCGGTCGTGGAGTTGAATAAGTGGAGCTTCCATGGAAGGAGAGGAATGTTGGCTGCTGGAGGTCGTGATCGTGGAAGGCAATGACGAGTCGATGATAAGGAGGTTGGGGAGGAGAGGGCGGAGGGGTAGACAACAATAGGCCATGATCAGTTGCAGAGATTGTGAGGCACGTCGGCAAGGCACCATTTCTGGTGCAGCAGGAGATTGTAACTATGTGGCGCGACCACGCGAGCCGGCGTCTAATAGCGGCCGTCATTAATACGATACTTGAGGAATACAGAGAGGAAAGGCGATCAGGTCCATTGCAATGTCAAGCTATGATTAACTTTACATGGGCGATTATGGCTATGACTTCGATTACTAACATGGTGTCCAAGTTCCTCGGAAGATTCCATTTTGCACAGCTAGGACGGCCATAGCGCTAGACGGATGCATGAGCCCTAATAAACTCATAATAATGCGTCTTCTAGGACATGCAGGCGGTGTTTCTTAAGTATGTACTTCTGATTGATAGCCTCATATATACAACAACTAGAGATCAGATAGGTTATTTCCTAGCATGGCCTGAAGGGCACTGCTTGCAGCTGTGGTGCCAAAAATTGCTGCCCATACGGTGTCGTTGCTTTCCTGGTACGTACTTATTAGTCTCACCATGTTTTCTTTGATATTGTTGGTAATTTTTCAACTGATTTCGAAATAGTAGAGAGCACGCATACAGATTAGGATCGTTGTCAGGCCACCTCAAGGTTGCCGGCAGCAGCTACCAGTGTCCAAGAAAATTGTGCCATTTATTAGTGTAAACAATTAATGTTTTCCTACTACTTTTTTGAGTATTTGTGTTCTACATGATTATTCTTACTCATGATCTGCTAACATGAAGTTGCTCTTTCAGGACATGCGTGGGGGTGTGCCTTAACGCATAGTTAAAACAAGAGATATATAATATTCCCTTTCTTTTTAGAGTATTGATAGACCCTTCTTCACATTAAGTTATCATTTGGTTTCACAAGTTTTTTTTACACTAATTCAGTTTCATTGTTTTAGTATGTTTTCCAAAAAACATGTTGCCCTGCTCCTCCAATCCATAAGTATCCCTCAAGGGTATCATGCTTGTTTTTTATTATCCAATTAATTAATATTTTCTAGACTCTCTCAAACCTGTATTTTTCTGTCCCAGGGTTTCCATTGGTATTTGTTCCAATGATTTTTTCTTGAAGTCTGTTCTAATTGTAAGTCTTTGTAGATGGCGATCCATATTACAATTGATTATAGTTTCTGGCCAAAATGCATGAGTTTCTTGAGGCGTGCGAGGATCTGTTTCTCCCGGTGCAACGCACGGGCGTATGTGCTAGTTATTTTCAAACTTGAGCAAATTAGTTGAAGTTGGACAAGGAAGAGAATGTAATAAGTTATGTTTGGGTATATTTGTATACAAGTTATATTTTTATGGATCCTCCAACATGTGGTGCTTCCTTACGGTCTTTTGCTGGCCAATAATTCATACTAAGTAGAGATACTACTTATGCATCCAAAAACCCTTAAACCCAGTTTCTTGCCATAAGTATCCACCATAGCTACCTATGGATTGAATAAGATGCTTCAAGTAAGTTGTCATCGGTGCAAAAAGCAATAAAAACTGCTCCTAAATATGTATGCTCTTCTATTATAACGGAAAATAAGCATTGTACGAACTTGTGATGGTAAAGAAATAAAAGTGACGACTGCATAATAAAGGTTGCTATCACAAAGGGCAATATAACATGACGTTCATTTGCATTAAGGGCTTGCACATCCAAAAATAAAAAGCGCATGAAAACCTCTGCTTCCCTTTGCGAAGGGCCTATATTTTACTTTTATGCAAGAATGAATGGTATTCCTTCTCATTTTAACCTCAATTATTCTCTAGTTGGCAAGTATCATGTGGTGGGGAAAGATCCAAGCATATATGGCCATTCAAATATATTTGTGAAGGAAATATGCCCTAGAGGCAATAATAAAGTTGTTATTTTATATTTCCTTATTCATGATGAACGTTTATTATTCATGCTAGAATTGTATTGATCGGAAACCTTAATACATGTGTGAATACATAAACAAACACCGTGTCCCTAGTGATCCTCTACTAGACGAGCTCATTGATCAAAGATGTTTAAGGTTTCCTAACCATGGGCATGAGTTTTCATTTCATAACTGGATCACATCATTAGGAGAATGATGCGATGGACAAGACCCATCCGTTAGCTTAGCATTATGATCGTTCAGTTTTATTGCTATTGCTTACTTCATGTCAAATACATATTCCTTCGACTATGAGATTATGCAACTACTGGATATCGTAGGAATGCCTTGTGTGCTATCAAATATCATAATGTAACTAGGTAATTATAAAGATGCTCTACAGGCATCTCCAAAGGTGTTTGTTGAGTTTGCATAGATCGAGATTAGGATTTGTCACTCAGAGTATCGGAGAGGTATCTCTGGGCCCTCTCGGTAATACACATCATAAGCTTGCAAGAAAACGACTAAGGAGTTAGTCATGAGGTGATGTATTACAGAATGAGTAAAGAGACTTGTCAGGTACGAGATTGAAATAGGTATGAAGATACCGACGATCGAATCTCCGGCAAGTAACATCCCGATGGATAAAGGGAATTACGTATGTTGTCATAATGGTTCGACCGACAAAGCTCTTCGTAGAATATGTAGGAACCAATATGGGCATCCAGGTCCCGCTATTGGTTATTGACCGGAGAGGTGTCTCGGTCATGTCTACATAGTTCTCGAACCCATAGGGTCCGCACGCTTAACGTTCGTTGATGATATAGTATTATATGAGTTATGTGATTTGGTGACCAAATATTGTTCGGAGTTCTGGATGAGATCACGGACATGGTGAGGAGTCTCGAAATGCTCGAGAGGTAAAGATTGATATATAGGACGATGGTATTTGGACACCGGAAGTGTTTCGAGGGTACCGGGTACTTATCGGGTCACCGTAAAGGACTTTCGAGCACCCTGGGCAAAGATATGGGCCTTATGGGCCAAGAGAAGGAACACTCCAGCCCACAAGGGGCTGGTGCGCCCCCATAGCTAGCCGACCTATGAGGAGGAGAAGGAAAGAGGGGAGGGAAAGGAAAGTGTGGAGTAGGACTCCCCCTTCCTTCCCTCTCCCCCTCTCTTTTCTTTCACCTTGTTTATACATGGAAGGGGGGCAGGGCAAGGCAGGGGCCCTAGGGGCCAGCGACCAGCCCTAGGGCACGCCCTGGCTGCCTCCCCTCCCCCTCCCACCTATATATATGTGGGAAGGGGGCGCCACACAAGGACAAAACATTGTCTTAGCCGTGTGCGGCGCCCCCGTCCACCGTTTACTCCCTCGGTCATATTTCAGTTGTGCTTAGGCGAAGCCCTGCGGAGATCACGTCACCATCACCGTCACCACGCCGTCGTGCTTACGGAACTCATCTACTACCTCGACATCTTGCTGGATCAAGAAGGCGAGGGACGTCACCGAGCTGAACGTGTGAAGAACGCGGAGCTGTCGTGCGTTCGGCACTTGATCAGTTGAAGCGCGAAGAAGTTCCACTCCATCAACCGCGTTGAAAAATGCTTCCTGATACGTCTCCAATGTATCTATAATTTTTGATTGTTCCGTCCTGTTATATTATCATTCTTGGATGTTTTACAATCATATTATAGCAATTTTATATCATTTTTTGGGACTAACTTATTGACATGGTGCCCAGTGCCAGTTGCTGTTTTTTTGCTTATTTTTTACTTCGTAGGAAATCAATATCAAACGGAGTCCAAACACTGCGAAACTTTTTGGAGAATTTTTATGGACCAGAACACCCATGATGGGCCAGATAAGTACCAGAGGGGTGCCCCAAGGGGGCACAACCCACCTGGGCGCGCCTGGGGGCCCAGGCGCGCCTTGGTGGGTTGTGCCCACCTCGGTGGCCTCCTGCACCGCCTCTTTGCCCTATAAATTGTCAAATATTCCAAAAACCCTTGGGGTAACCCTAGATTAGAAGTTCTGCTACCGCAAGGCTCTGTAGCCATGAAAAACCAATCTAGGCCCCGTTTCGGCACTCCACCAGAGGGGGAAATCAACACTGATGGCCATCTTCATCATCCCGGCGGCCACCATGATGAGGAGAGATTAGTCCACCCTTGGGGCTGAGGGTTTGTACCAGTAGCATTGTGTTTAATCTCTCTCTCTCTCATGTTCTTGAGATGTCACGATCTTGATGTATCATGGGCTTTGTTAATATAGTCGGATCATATAGTGTTTTCCCCTCTCTATCTTGTTGTGAATTGTGTTTTCCCATTGAGATTTCATTTTATCGGATTGAATACTTTTATGGATTTGAGAGCACTTGATGTATGTCTTGCTATGAATACCTGTGGTGACAACAGGGTATCATATTGATTCACTTGATATGTGTTTTGGCACTCAACTCGCGGATTCCCGAGGTGACATTGGGGTAATCTATGCGGGTTGATGGACGTTCTTGTCTTTTGTTTCTCCGGTAGAAATCTTCGAGCACTCTTTGAGGTTCTTTGTGTTGGATTGAGTATTATGAATCTGAAATTGTTTGATGCATATTGTATAATCAACTCACGGGTACTCGCGGTGACATTGGAGTATATAGGTGACATTAGAGTTGGTTGATGTGTATCATATGGTGTTATTTTAGTATGAACTCTTGGTTAGATTGATCAGAAAGAATAGCTTGGTGTAATTTTATTACGAACTCTAGGATAGATTGATCAGAAAGAATAGCTTTGAGGTGGTTTCGTACCCTACAACAATTTCTTCTTATGTTCTCTGCTAGATAAGAAGTTTGGAGTGATTCTTCATCGCACGTTGAGGGATGGTTATATGATCCAATTATATTAGCATTGTTGAGATATTGCACTAGCGAAAGTACGGACCCTAGGCCTCATTTTCAAGCATTGCAATACCGTTCGTGCTCCGTTTTATCAATTGCGACCTTGCTGTTTTCTATTGTTCCTATTACAAAAATCAATATCTACTATCCATATTACACTGGTATCACCATCTCTTCGCCGAACTAGTGTAGCTATACAAATTACCATTGTATTTGGTGTGTTGGGGACACAAGAGACTTTTTATTATTTGGTTGCGGGGTTGTTTCAGATAGACCATCTTCATCCTATGCCTCCCACGGATTGATAAACCTTAGGTCATCCACTTGAGGGAAAATGTTGATGTCCTACAAAACTCTGCACTTGGAGGCCCAGCACGTGTATCTACAAGAATAAAGTTGCGTAGTAGACATCAAGCTCTTTTCTGGCGCCGTTGCCGGGGAGGTGAGTGCTTGAAGGTATATCATTAGATCTTACAATTGAATATTTCAGTTTCTTGTTTTATCACTAGTTTGGTTTTATAGTAGAAAACTACAAAAAGGAAAAAAACAGAGATTGGGTTACCTCAGGTTGTTCTTTATCTTTATAATGTCTATCTTGAGAATAAGGACTCCGATAATTGTGCTCAATTTCTAGAAAAAGAATTCAACAAAATTTATGGCATAAAAACGTTGGATGATGGGCATGACACTGGTGCGCGTCGGTCCTAAACAAACAGTTTTTAACCCCTTTCTGCGACGGCATTCGGAACCGTCGCCAAGTGAGTGTGGGCGATAGGAGGGTCCTTCCCACACGACCCAGAAACCGTTGGGGATATGCCCTCCTGGCAGGCACGCTCGGCAAAATGAGAACGTGTGCGACCGGTGAGCGGTCAAATACAGAAATACGTACAGTAGAGCTAAAAAAGTACAATTATACGACGAAATTGTTTCCGGTCGCAAGTACATCCCACACAGTCAGTCCCCGCTAAAGGTTTCTGTTCGTATGTACATCCCACACAGTCGCTCCAAAGAAAACGTTTCCGTTCACAGGTACATCACACACAATTTTTCTCGTTAAATCGTTTGCGTTATTGAATGTATCACACACGGTCCGTAGAAGAAACCGTGTGGCAAAGGCTGTCCATCACACACAGTTTTTATGTGATAAACATTTGTGCAAGGTGGCCTAACACAAACAGTTTTCAAGAGAAAGTCGTGTGTGATTGTTCATTGATCCAACATGGTTTATTCCTAGAAACTGTGTGCGTTGCCCGAGGTCATCGCCCACGATATTTTTTCAACAACCGTTTGGAATAGCAAAACCCAATTAGCAGGCTAATTCGCCATTAGCAAGCTAATTATCCAATTATTCATAATCCATTTATTAACATAATTGACATTTCATATTAAGCACACAATATATTTCATTTCCATATTAAGGAAGCTGAATTTCATAATTGAAATACACCAGAGTACAACATGATATAGCTTCAGCACTCAGCTACCCCATTACACAACTGCACCAGCAGCAAGTTCCACGTGCAACATGTAGAACCTTTCGAAATTAGCACCATATACAGTATATAGACAAATGCATCTCATCTGGAAAACTGCTGAAGCAGAAGGCGAATATTGAGCCTTCATTCATGTTGAAGGTCTTTGCAACTTTAGGCCAGTGCCTGTGGATGATTGACCGTCTGTCCTTCGTCCTCTTTAGGAACACTTCAATATTGAAACATGGGTGTTGTATGAATACCTTCGTCGCCTCCTGACCATAGAGGTGGCTTGAGAGGTAATCATCAGTGAACTGCTTTGGAAAGGCCTGAAAACAAGGATGTGCATAAATATCTTCTCTATATTGGAAATGGGGCAAAGGAATAAAAAGGCAAGGTATAATAGTTAGTACCATCTTGTGGTGAACTGATGTCTTCTTCATTGTGCAGACAAAGATCTTGTTGTTTCTTGTTGCTAATTTCTTTATCCTAACAATCTTTCTGAGTTTCTTGATTGGATTGATATTCATGGACAACTCATTTCCCCACATGCAAAAAGGGACGAACAGTGGGTCAAAACCTCTGACAGCAGGACCTACATGTGCAAGACCAAATTGTTAAAAACCAAAATATTAGAATGGTTCCTACAATTGCACAATAATGTGCTATTAGAGAACGGACCATGCACGTGCTAACCTCGATTGTAAACCTCAGTGCTTCCCATTGTTTCCCTGCAACACATATAAGGTAGTTAGTCATCAGGTTAAGTAAGGGTTCGCAGGCTATCAGTAAAATATGTTGTTGAAAAATAAGCACATTGCAGATTCATCGGATTAATTCAAGCCACATGGAAAACCCATTTACCCAAACCAAGCATGATTAAGAACTAGGAAATATAGCACTTGTATATGTTTCTCATGTATTAAGTGTAGCCAAATTCGATTTATTCCTCACATGCACAACAATACAAAATTCTACTCACGACAATTGGACATCGCATTGCAGAATTGAACCAAGCAGTTAACTAAACACCACAACAAATGAACCAAACATTAACTGAGCACCACATCACACAATATAACATACTCCTAATAGAAGATCAGACAGTTAACCAAACAGTTAACTACAGCCAATTGTAGCAATTGTATTTGTTTCTCATGTATTTACTACAGTCAAATTCAATTTATTCCTCACATAATATACAATAACAGAATGCACCCACAACTATTGAACATCGCATTGCAGAATTGAACCAAACAGTTAACTAAACACCACTACACAAATGAAACAAACATGAACTAAGCACCACATTGCACAATGTATAACCAAACCAAGCGTGCTTGACAACTTGGAAATATAGCAATTGTATTCGTTTCTGATGTATTTTATAAAGATAAATTCGATTTATTTCTCACATGGAAGACAATACAAAATTGGAGCCTGAAGAATTGAACATCACATTTGCAGAATTGAACCAAACAGTTAACTGAAGACGACAACTAATTAACAAAACAGTTAATAAGTGAGCATCACACTGCACGACATATAGAACATATACACCAGAGCAACAGATTGCATGGTAAAATTAGATAGCACAATTCACTAGAATTTTTGAAGGAAAGGTAGGAGCAGCACATGCAACGGGTAAACCGAGCATGCTTAACCGGCGTAGCTAGCAAATGGCAAGGTGCTCCTCCAAGATCTGGGGGTCGGCGCGAATTGCAGCCATCGCGACCTCATCCGCGTGTGCGGCCGCGATTTTCTTCTCCGCTGCCAAATGCTCCTTGAGATCCTGCCAAATGCACCATGGCTTAGGGTGGCGCTTATTTGGTGGAGGGATTGGTGATTTGGGTGGAAGGTATCGCGCTCACGCCGGCGGTCGGGGCATGCGGGATGTGGAAGGAGGAGGATGGGGCTCGGGTGTGGATTACCTACCTGGATAGACGAGGCCGAGCAGTGTGAAGGAGGGTCGCCGACGAGGAGGCAGCGCTGCAAGCAAGGAGTGAAGGTTTCAACTTGGAAAGGAAGGCGGAAAGAGGGGAAATGTGGCTTTTGGTAAGGGGGAGGGGGCGGGGAGGTAGATATTTCCGCGGAAGCCAAAAATTTGGAATCGCTTCAGCCAAAAAACTGGCGCACAAAGTGTCATCAGACACGGTCCCTTATTCAGAACTGTGTACGATATGTGGACATAAAAAACGATTCAGATAGCTTCACCCGTGTGTGATGAGTTTGAACGTCAAAAGTTTTGGTTCGAATTTCCATGGTTACAGTGGTCATCCACGTCATTGCATAATTTGGGTGCACAAAGGAGACTACAACACACCTACACTTCTTAATCGAGCAAGTTCGGCAATTAAACGGAGCTAGCTGACCTAAACATTACTATAACAAATTAAAGACCGACGCTCTTAATTAAACAAAACAAAGAGTACTACTATGGCTGGTGCTCGTCGATCTCCACCGCCGCCTCCATGTTGTCGGGGGTTGGGTGCGACATATGCCAAAGGATGGCTTATCATGGTGGGGGCGAGTAGAATGTCGCCGGTGCCTGGAAACGGGATGAGGCGTAGACATGCACGCCGGCGAATCTTACCCAGCTTCAGGGCTCTCCGGGGAGAAAATACCCCTACTGCTGCTCTACAGGGTCTCCGCATGATCACTATGGCAAAGTGTCTACACGATTGCTCCTTGAGCTGTTTCCTGGAGGTAGGAGAGGGCAAGGCTAGCTCTCTCCCTCCTATATGATCTGGTCTAGAGCTAATGGATTCCAACCCTTTGCATGGGTGCCCTGGGGGTTTATATAGGCCTACCCCCAGGGGTACAATGGTAATCCAGCTGGACGCGGGCCCAGCCATCAGTGCCTCTGGCCTCCGTCTTCTCCGCCAACTGCTGGGGCCCGCTGATTGGTGGGCCCCGCCGACTGGCTAGGTACGGAACCGACAGGCCGCGTCCGCCGCGGGCGGGTCTTGCCGGCTGCTGATTACTGTAGCCGTGCTTTTGATGACGCGGGCTTGGTCATGGAGTCGTGGCAACAGCCCCGCCGCCCGGCGGGCGATCACTATTGCCACTCTCCGTCACATCTGTTTAATGGCGCGTGGGCCCCAGGGGAGGGTCTGGCCAACTCTCGGGGGCCGACTGGTGGCACACTTGCCGTCTCCTGGGGTCCCACTTGCTGGTGGAACCCGCCGCCCCAGGGTCGTACAGACAAGCCATCGTGGGCGCAGGATTTGGTCCTTCGGCGCTGATGTCAGGGCCGGCTCGGCAATAGTGCCATGCCGCACGGAGATCTCCCCGGGTACGGCGTGCTGTGGCCATGCCTGCCCCTGGTAAGGGGCGGGAGCGGGCTTTACTGTAGCCACTCCCTGGTCCTGTCCCTCCCGATGAGGATATGGGGTTTGTTGGAGTCGCGGGCCGACTCCCCAAAGCCGGCTTCTCTGGAAGTCGCCAGTCAGGAGTCGGCATATCCTGAAGTCGTCCCCGGGACTCGGCCGCGAGTGGGCAGTCGGTCGCCTTGCCGCCGACTTCTCAGAAGGCGGCTCTTCGTCCTGGGGTCTTGAGGGGCGCAGCCTGCCCCGATGTCTTGAAAGGTTCTAGGGCTCGCGTTAGCCTACCCGTGGCCCATTACTCCAACACATGTCCAGCTCGCGCCCGACGGTCTCCTTGGGAAGGGGCTCCATGGCATCCATCGCACCATACTCGGCAAGCATCTCGCCATTCTCGTACGCCATCTCTTTGTAAAAGGCCGCCACGAGCTGGGCGTGGGCGGACGCGATCTGGGCTTGGACGGGCTCCATCGTCGCAAGGTATGCGACGGAGGAACGGGCGGCTTCTTGAACGCTCTCAGCGATTGCTAGCTCTTGGGCCGTGGGTTGCCGACCGTTGCCGGAGAAGCTTCGTTCGATTTATGCGATGACCGCCAGGAGCTGAGCGTGGGCGGCCTCCATCAGGGCTAAGGCCGCCGCTGCGAAACGGACAGCTGTTGAGCCGCTCTCGCCAGTTGCTATCCCTGAGGCAGATGTTGCTGCCGCCACCTGAGAAGCAACAACGGCCGTTTGGGCTGCCTTTGCCGCCTGATTGCAGATTGCGGTCGTGCTCATGCACCTTGTTAGCACGCGGATGGCGGCTGCGGCTGTTCTCTCGCCGGAGTGGGCTACCGAAGTTTCTCGCACGATGTTGGTCCACGTGCCCATCTTTCACCGGCGACGATTGAACAGTGAAATGATATTTGGGAGTGAGCTAGTGTGCTTGAGACGCCGGCTGTGGACTGTAGCCGACGCACCTTCTCGCGTAAGCCATAACCGTACTATACAATGACGGTGCTCCAGGATATTTTGTGCTGCATCTCACACGGTTGCTGATAATAAACTGTGTGCGATCTACATGATTTTTCATATTGATTTGAATTACATAATGGGGTCACAGCGGCAATGGACGGTGTTTGAATTGCTAGACCTTTTATCTGGAGTGAACATGCAACTATATGTGTGTCGTAAAAGAATTTGAATTATTCAGGGTTCATTTGAACATTTTATACGTTAAATTGGTTTTCTAGTCATTTCAGGTGCATAATTCAAATTTTAACTACATGCACATGCTCTAGTGCATATAAATTGGTTGAAAAAACGAATCTGTGTCCTTGGGTGCAAGCTTAGGTCCCATGCAAGAAATGGGAATGAATTTCAAACACCAGGGCACCGTTGATTGCCGGCAAAACATTGAGATGCCTGGTTTTTAAATTCTAGTAAATCCAAAACCCGTCTGAAATTCATGAAACTTGGCATGCTATCATGGAGCGGCATCAACATGCCGTGGTAAAATTTTTGTCCCATTTGGGGCAGGTTTGGGTATATGCTTCTCACAAACTGGAGCTTCTCAGAACAAGCATGATGGTTTTCGGTAGGGAACGTCCCACCTTTGGGGATGAAACGATATCCATTACATCTTATTGTTTTCAATTTTTTTTTCTTGTGTCAACATAGAACAACAGGAGTGTTGTGTGAATTTTTGTGATTTTTCGGGGTTCGTTTGGACATTTTTATGCATTAATTGAGTTTTTAATGCATTTATGTGCATAATTCGAATTTGAACTACATGCGCATGCTACAGTGCATATAAATTGGTTGAAAAATCAAATCTATGTCCTTGGGTGCATGCGTAGGTCCCATGTAAGAAATGGGAATGAATTTCAAACACCAGGGCGCTGTTGATTGCCGACAAAACATTGAGATGCCTGGTTTTTAAATTCTCGTAAATCCAAAACCCGTCTGAAATTCATGAAACTTGGAATGCTATCATGGAGTGGCATCAACATGTCGTGGTAAAAATTTTGTCCCATTTGGGGCAGGTTTGGGTCTATGCTTCTCACAAACTGGAGATTCTCACAACAAGCATGATGGTTTTCGGTAGGGAATGTCCCACCTTTGGGGACGAAATGATATCCATTGCCTCTTATTGCTTTCAAATTTTTCTCGTGTCAACATAGAACAACATGAGTGTTGTGTGATTTTTCGGGGTTTGTTTGGACATTTTTATGCATTAATTGAGTTTTCAATGCATTTATGTGCATAATTCAAATTTGAACTACATGCACAGGCTCCAGTGCATATAAATTGGTTGAAAAATCAAATATGTGTCCTTGGGTGCATGCTTAGGTCCCATGCAAGAAATGGGAATGAATTTCAATCACCAAGGCACCGTTGATTGTCGGCAAATCATTGAGATGCCTGATTTTTAAATTCTAGTAAATCCAAAACCCGTCTGAAATTCATGAAACTTGGCATGCTATCATGGAGCGCATCAACATGCCATGGTAAATTTTTTTGTCCCATTTGGGGCAGGTTTGGGTATATGCTTCTCACAAACCGGAGCTTCTCACAACAAGCATGATGGTTTTCGGTAGGGAACGTCCCACCTTTGGGGACGGAACGATATCCATTGCCTCTTATTGCTTTCGATTTTTTTCTCATGTCAACATAGAACAACAGGAGTGTTGTGTGATTTTTCGGGGTTTGTTTGGACATTTTTATGGGTTAACTGAGTTTTCAATGCATTTATGTGCATAATTCAAATTTGAACTACATGCACATGCTCCAGTGTGTATAAATTGGTTGAAAAATCAAATCTATATCCTTGGGTGCATGCTTAGGTCCCATGCAAGAAATGGGAATGAATTTCAAACACCAGGCCGTTGATTGCCGGCAAAACATTGAGATGCCTGGTTTTTAAATTCTAGTAAATCCAAAACTCGTCTGAAATTCATGAAACTTGGCATGCTATCATGGAGCGGCATCAACATGCCGTGGTAAAAAATTTATCCCCTTTGGGGCAGGTTTGGGTATATGCTTCTCATAAACCGGAGCTTCTCACAACAAGCATGGCGGTTTTCGGTAGGGAATGTCCCACCTTTGGGGACGAAACGATATCCATTGCCTCTTATTGCTTTCAAATTTTTTCTCGTGTCAACATAGAACAACAGAAGTGTTGTGTGATTTTTTGTGATTTTCGGGGTTCATTTGGACATTTTTATGCATTAACTGAGTTTTCAATGCATTTATGTGCATAATTCAAATTTGAACTACATGCACATGATGCAGTGCATATAAATTGGTTGAAAAATCAAACCTGTGTCCTTGGGTGCATGCTTAGGTCCCATGCAAGAAATGGGAATGAATTTCATACACCAGGACACCATTGATTGCCGGTAAAACATTGAGATGCCTCATTTTTAAATTCTAGTAAATCCAAAACTCGTCTGAAATTCATGAAACTTGGCATGCTATCATGGAATGGCATTCATGTTGTGGTATTTTGTGACCATTTTGAGAGAAGGCGCACTCGAATAATGACAGCCAACAAAGGCATTTTGAAAATAGCTGCCACTTTAATATCTCAAACGTTTGTATAATTCAAACCACGTGCGTTCTGTTAACCATTCACGTGACGCCACGTGTCTTGGTTTTAATGGCTGTAGGAGGTGCCATGCGGACAGCTGCTTGACCTTGACTGAACGGGAGGCGTGCGAGCGCCGTCCGGTGCGCAGGCTAATCGAGAGGCGTGCAAGCTGTCCTCAAATGCGCAGGCTCACCAGGAAGCGTGCGAGTTGTACACTGCGCAGGTTCACTGGGAAGCGAGCCGTTTGACTTCCTTGGCCGCCCGCCTTGCTCGCATCCTCTCCATTAATGACACCCAAGCCGCAGTTTAATTAGCTTTTTAAATATAAAAAATCATCGTAAACATTGTAGTTAGAACACCCGTATGCAAACCGACAGCTTCCCCAGGAAGCAAAATGAAAACGTGTCGAGCAGGATTTCTGCTGCTCTTGATCGCAAACATTTTAGATAGAACACCCGTACGCAAAGTGAGAGCAGTGCAGGATTTGTGCATCCCTTCAACGCAAACGGTTGTTTTGGATGACCCGTGTGCAACCACATACAAACAATTTGGTAAGATTTGTCAATCCTTGTAACACTGCGATTTGTCAAAATATGAAGCTAAAAATCACTAGCAGTATCTAATTTTTGCAACTAAAATTCACTAATTAAGCATAGATTTCATTCAGATTAAGCAGTCATTCTTAATTTATTCAAACAGTTCAACTCGACAGCTGAACCGACCAAAAATTTCCCCAATTGTTGCCAACCACGTACTGAAATAGCTAGTTCAACTATATATACTAGCTAATTTTAAGTACGGTGTATAGTTCCACCACATCTATAGTCAGATGAACTGAACAAAGTAGCCCCTAAATACTACTACTATACTGCGGAGGGGCTTTGTACTACTTCCGGCTGCCTCTCCTCTGCCGAGCGTGCTCAGTAAGAGGCGGAGGAGGAGCCTACTGACGATCTGGGCAACCGCAATACGGTGCCTTCTGCTGTTGTAGCTTTAGCGACGCTCACCTCGAACGCCCTCTGCCGCTCCAGATGACCCCTCTCGAAGCGGTGGTTCTCCTCGTAGATCTCCTGATTCCTTGCCTCTGAGGCGGCATGTGCCGCGGCCATGGCGCCGGTAAGGCTCTTTGCATGCTCGACGAGGCGCTCCTCCTCTTCCCGCAGGAACTCGGTGTAGCACGCAAGGTCGCTGACGCACGTGTGGGCATCGACCTCCGCCTCCCGCCTTCGGGTGGCGGTGGCGGAGTGGGTGACGACCCCGGCGGTCGACGATAGGCTGGCGGCCACGGCGGCCGACGACGGGGTGGCGGCCGCGACCACCAACTCCCGCCTTCGGGCCGTGGTAGCGGAGCGGGTGATGGCCATAGTGGCCGGCAGTGGGGTGGAGGCTAGGACGGCCACCTCCCGCCATCAGGCCGTGGTGGCGGAACGTGCAATGCCCCTGGCTTTCGACGATGGTGTGGCGGCAACAGCGGCAGGCAACAGCTGCCGATGGGCACCGGCGGCGGAGCGTGTGGTGGGTGTGCCGCTCACACCCAACGGGGCCGCCACATGCACTACACTACGCCGGGGACTGCGCCGCCGCCTCGGTGTAGCCTCCCAGCTGTAGCTGTCCTCTGATGATGGTGGAGTGGCTGAGCGACGACGATGGACCGGTGCCATTGGCGATCGTGGGAGAAGCAAACGAGATAAGCTACACGAAGGGAGGGGAAAATGCGACGCGGGACTCGCCGGCCGTGAGGGTTTATATAGCAGGCCGGTAAGCATTGGGATTTTGGGGGATTTCACCAAATCGGGCGAGAAGCTTGCGCGGGAACCTGCGAGGTTGCGCGGTAACGGGCTCATCGATGATTCATTGGCGCCACCGTTTGGCCAAAAGAACGCCCCCGCGCGCTGCGCAAGCTTGCGCTGTAAGCCGTTTGCGGCAGCGAGGTGACAAGACGTGCGAGAGGAGGACGAAAGGCCACGTACACATACGGTTAATAAAAGAACGTTTGCGATTTAATTACCAACTATACCACCGTCCTAGTTTATAAGTATGATTTAACTAATAAAATACTAATGCATATCGCCAAAGATTATATAGTTGGATTTGTATTTCAACATAGTTTCCAATTATATAATTTTTAAAACATGCATTAACATTTTGTTGGTTAAATTTGAGGGCAAAGTATGGCATAGAATATAAAGGAGACTATAGACTAGATGGAGGTGGTAGCACACGGCCTCTCTCTACGCAGCGATGCAACTGTCGGCCGGCTTGTAGGCGACCATTTTCTTGCCTGTTCAACTGCACTATGCGTGTGGTTGCTTACGGTTCAGGCGGCCGCGGTGCGCTCTGCCCACATCCCACCGCGCGTGCTCTACTCTCGCGTCCCTACGGGTGCTCTGCCCTCGTCCCTCCACACGCGTTGCCAGTGTTTGGGGCCGGCGCACGATCACGCACGTTCGTGTGCACGCGATTGCACCGGGCACGGCGCGACGATGCAGTTACCCGCTTTAAAAACTGCAATACGGACGCGCCGAGAATCCACGCCGCCCGGCCCCCTTTTATTCCTGCGGCCATTTACCTTCATCTCTCATCTCACATGACACAATAAGCACACCCATGAGGACACATACAGAGAGGACATCCAACGGTTCCAATGGCGCTCCCCGTGGCTCCAATGGTGCTCCCAGCGGCCGATGACGACACCGGCGGGCAGTTCACCACACATCACGTAGTGGACACCCACGTGAGGGGGAAGGCCCTCTCGGTGGTGTACACGAACGATCCGGTCTCGGTGGAGAGCTCCATCCAAACTATGGAGCAGTTCCTTGCCGAGGACAAGTACCGAGTGGTCGGCTTCGACCTCGAGTACACCAGCGGTCGCGCCAGGCATGATCAGAAGGTTGTCGTCGCCCAGTTGTGTGCGCGGCATGACGTCCTCGTCTACCACTACCACCTTGCCACAGGGCCTTGCGAGTGTTTCTATAGGTTTATCAACAGCTCTGACTACAGTTTCGCTACGGTGGACAACACCAATGATCTAAAAGCGCTCAAGGTTTCGGACTTGAAATGCCCGAATCATGTCAACATCCAAATCTAGTACAAGGTCTGGGGAGCGACAAAAACAAACTGAACTCCCTGGTTGACCTCGCCTCGTCCATCATCAACCCCTACTACATGAAGATGAATAATGAGAGCAATAAGGACAGGAACGCCTAGCACAGTGTGTGGCATAAGAGACTCGATGAACAACATGTCAAGTACGCGGCCATGGACGCGTACACAAGCTACGAGATGTAAAGGCGAATCGTTGACATGAGGAATTGTCTTCTTACTGACCCAGACGAGGGATCGAGCCACAGAGCAGTGGCGAGAGCGTCACAAGAAGTAGATGACTAGACGATCGTTTCTCCTACTTTAGAATGCATGCAATTGTTTATTGAGGTGTGTGCGAATGATCTGTATAGTCACTTATGTAATTGGATGTTTATTTCAATGACTATACTGGCTGCCCGTTTCTTTTGTGTTGCCTAATCACAAACAGTTCACCCGAGTGAACTATATGCTCTATATCGCACACGCCTTCATCAGGCTGCCCGTTTATTTTGTTCCTCCTCATCGCAAATAGTTCATTGAGCTGAACCGTATGCCCTGCATTGCACACGCAACTAAAATGTGAACCGTGTTTGACAGCTCCACCATCACAAACATTTTGCACCATTTTGATGGTTCCTTTACACCACCGTTTGCGATTATGGCATCGCACATAGTTTCGTCGAAGGGTCACTGATTGCAGTGTCGTGTTTGGACCATCCTGCAGTAGTGTGATTGCAATATTGCTAGTATTAATTCTCTGAATATCCATGATGTTAATGATGATTGCATTAGTCATGATAATGATGTCTCCTATAAGAATGTCAATTTTTGCGGAGTGAATTGGGAGTGCAATTGCACACCAAAAAGGGAGGATAGATTTTGTAAGAAGCATAAATATTTAGAAACGAAAAAGTTGCAAGAGAGGCTAGATGATTGTGCCGAAAGATTTATTTTTTCTCACCATCCATGGGAACTTTGCAATGAACGTGGTCATTTAAACATCCAATGCAAATTGTTTCATGATCAAATCGTGTCCAGAAATTGTGATAACTTGATTACCCTTGAGAATCATAAATAGCTTAGTCTTCCTTTGGGGTATGAAGAAATGAAACATATAATTGAGGGTATTCCAAAATTTAATCTCAAGAGATTTCTTGTTTTTGATCTAGAGGAAATTTATATGTTGTATGGGCATATTTCTCCCTAAGTGGTTTTGGTTATTGATGACAGTGTATTTGCAGACTAATCGTGTGCATTGAGCATTTCAGATATCTCATGTCTAGGCACAAGACGATTCAGTGCCCCTTGGAGCCTATCGAAGACGGCGGTTCTCTATGTTTCTTTTCGGTTGATTTGAGTCGTAGGACAGCCGTACTATTAAGAGGGGGTCCGCTTCGAAAAGGTTAGGGTGGAATCAACATGTACACATCTGTTCCTTTGCACCACATTTCCTTCGCTTCGATGGAGGTCCTCCCATTTATCCATTTCTCTGTGATATGAAGGCTGCCAAATGCTAAAGCCTCTGTGGTGTGCGGTAGTACTGCTCAAGGGAGCAGTAGTACCGTAGGGGCTTGCGGTAGTACCGCTCAAGCGAGCAGTAGTACTGCGTCCAGCGGTAGTACCGCTCCTGGTGAGCGGTAGTACCATTGCCTCCAGCCCTGACGCTGAAGCATGCGGAAGTAGGCGCGGATGTAATTTTTTACTTCCGCTCCCTGTGAGCGGTAGTACCGTGCCAGATTTTTGCATGATCCCAAACTCAGCGGAAGTAGTTACAGAAGTAATTTATTTATTCTATGCACTTCCAGCGCCAGTTGAGCCTAACTTATGCTAGTACTGTAAGGGCGCACGGTAATACCACTCCGGCGGTTCTACCGCTCGTTGTCCTGTGCAACATGCCCTCGTCTAGTCACTACCGCGCAAGCGGTAGTACCGCACCTTGCAGCGGTAGTACCACAACCCTTTGCGGTAGTACCGCGGATGTGTGCTGTAGTACCGCGTCGCGCGGGCTGAGTGAGGGGGTAACGGTTGGATCTTTTCCCCCACTATATAAAGGGGGTATTCTTCCCCAAGAAGACCACCTCTTCCCTCCCCAAGCTCCATTGTTGCTCAAACCTCCATTTTCGCCCGATCTCTCTCCCTAGCCAATCAAACTTGTTGATTTTCTAGGGATTGTTGAGGAGGCTCCGATCTACACTTCCACCAAGAGAAATTTGATTCCCCCACTAATCCCTTGCGGATCTTGTTACTCTTAGGTGTTTGAGCACCCTAGACGGTTGAAGTTACCGCAGAGACATATTCCATGGTGTTGAAGCTTCGTGGTGTCATTGGGAGCCTCCAATTAAGCTGTGGAGATAGCCCCAACCTTGTTTGTAAAGGTTCGGTCGCTGCCTTCAAGGGCACCAATAGTGGAATCACGATATCTCGCATTGTGTGAGGACGTGAGGCGAATACGGTGGCCGTAGTGGCTTCTTGGGGAGCATTGTGCCTCCACACCGCTCCAACGAAGACGTACTTCCTCTCAAAGGGGAGGAAATTCGGTAACACATCCTCGTCTCCACCGGCTCCACTCTTGGTTATCTCTTACCTTTACTTGTGCAAGCTTATATTGTGTTGTATCCCTTGCTTGCTTGTGTGCTTGTTGTTGTTGCATCATATAGGTTGCTCACCTAGTTGCATATCTAGACAACCTATTTTGATGCTAAGTTTAATTTGCTAAAGAAAAGGTAAAAGCTGTTAGTTGCCTATTCACCCCCTCTATTCAACCTTATCGATCCTTTCAATTGGTATCAGAGCCTCGTCTCTTTATTAAGGACTTTGCCGTCTGAAGAGTATGGTTGGCACCACAAACGAGGTGGAGGAGCACTCCGGTGCAAGTCCTACCTTGTATGTAGCCGATGGGGAATCCTCGGTCTCTTGTGAGGATTTCAATGCGGCTTTCGACACATTGAAACCTCCATGAAGACCGAGGTTAAAGGCATGTTTAAGGAGTTTCTTGAATGCCTTAAATTATCCACCGCACCGTTGGAAGTGGTTGACCCCGCTAACAAGGTGACGGATGCTAACTCCAATAAGGGGGAAGCTACTAGTGATCAAGCTCCTTTGCCTAGTGGTAGAAGTGGGAGTGGCATCTTTGCCCATGTTGAACCTCCACTTACCTATGGAGGACCATTTCCCTCCGTGCATATGAATCATGTTGGTCATCCTCCTAAGCTTGTAAAAAATGAGAATTTTGCCTCTTGGGTGTATCGCTTTAAACGTCATTTAAATCATAGTTTTACTAATCTTTGGAGAATTATTGAGCAAGGTTTCTACCTGCACGACCCAAGCAACTTCACTCCTTGAGAAGCCGCGGTTCATCAATTCAACGAATCCGCTCTCTTCATTCTTCAAGAAGCCATTCCTCTCGAAGATACTGCGCACCTCTGACCTTTCACCGTGGCCAAGGAAGCATGGCAGCATGTTGTTTCCATTTACAAGGGAAGCACAAGCATTCAATGCTTGATAACCCACAAGTATAGGGGATCTCCAAAGAATATCCTCAAGTATTAGCAGCTGAGTTGTCAATTCAACCACACCTGGAAGCTTAATATCTACAGCAAAGTGTTTAGTAGCAAAGTAATATGATAGTAGTGATAACGGTAGCAAAAGGTAACAGCGGTAAAAGTAATATTTTTGGTATTTTGTAGTGATGATAGCAATAGCAACGGAAAAGTAAATAAGCGAAGCACAATATATGGAAAGCTCGTAGGCAATGGATCAGTGATGGAGAATTATGCCGGATGCGGTTCATCATGTAACAGTCATGACCTAGGGTGACACAGAACTAGCTCCAGTTCATTGATATAATGTAGGCATGTATTCCGAATATAGTCATACGTGCTTATGTAAAAGAACTTGCATGGCATCTTTTGTCCTACCCTCCCGTGGCAGCGGGGTCCTTACGGAAACTAAGGGATATTAAGGCCTCCTTTTAATAGAGAACCGGAACAAAGCATTAACACATAGTGAATACATGAACTCCTCAAACTACGGTCATCACCGGTAAGTATCCCGATTATTGTCACTTCAGGGTTAACGGACCATAACACATAATAGGTGACTATAGACTTGCAAGATAGGATCAAGAACACTCATATATTGATGAAAACATAATAGGTTCATATCTGAAATCATGGCACTCGGGCCCTAGTGACAAGCATTAAGCATAGCAAAGTCATAGCAACATCAATCTCAGAACATAGTGGACACTAGGGATCAAACCCTAACAAAACTAACTCGATTACATGATAGATCCCATCCAACCCATCACCGTCCAGCAAGCCTACGATGGAATTACTCACGCATGGCGGTGAGCATCATGAAATTGGTGATGGAGGATGGTTGATGATGACGATGGCGACGGATTCCCCTCTCCGGAGCACTGAACGGACTCCAGATCAGCCCTCCCGAGAGGTTTTAGGGCTTGGCGGCGGCTCCGTATCGTAAAACGCGATGATTTCTTCTCTCTGATTTTTTTCTCATCCCAACTCAATATATGGAGGTGGAGTTGGAGTCGGAGACGCAACAGGGGGCCCACAAGGTAGGGGGCGCACCCCCCACCCTCGTGGCAAGACGGTGGGCCCCCTGGCCTTCATCTTTGGCAGGTATTTTTGTTATTTTCTAAAAATTGCCTCCGTGAAGTTTCAGGTCATTCCGAGAACGTTTGATCCTGCACATAAATAACACCATGGTAGTTCTGCTGAAAACAACGTCAATCCGGGTTAGTTCCATTCAAATCATGCAAGTTAGAGTCAAAAACAAGGGCAAAAGTGTTTGGAAAAGTAGATACGTTGGAGACGTATCAACTCCCCCAAGCTTAAACCTTTGCTTGTCCTCAAGCAATTCAGTTGACAAACTGAAAGTGATAAAGAAAAACTTTTACAAACTCTGTTTGCTCTTGTTGTTGTAAATATGTAAAGCCAGCATTCAAGTTTTCAGCAAAGATTATAACTAACCACATTTGCAATAACGCATAGGTCTCAAGTTTACTCATATCAATAGCATAATGAACTAGTGAGCCATAATAATAAAACTCGGATGACAACACTTTCTCAAAACAATCATAATATGATATAAAAAGTGGTATCTCGCTAGCCCTTTCTGAGACCGCAAAACATAAATGTAGAGCACCTTTAAAGACCAAGGACTGACTAGACATTGTAATTCATGGTAAAAGAGATCCAGTCAAGTCATACTCAATGTAAACTAACAATAATGAATGCAAATGATAGTAGTGCTCTCCAACTGGTGCGTTTTAATAAGAGAATGATGACTCAACACAAAAGTAAATAGATAGGCCCTTCGCAGAGGGAAGCAGGGATTTGTAGAGGTGCCAGAGCTCGGTTTTGAAAGAAAGGTGAATAATATTTTGAACGGTATACTTTTATTGACAACATAACAACCAAGAGATGGCGATATCTTCCATGCTACACACATTATAGGCGGTTCCCAAATAGAATGGTAAAGTTTGTGCTCCCCCTTCCACCACAAGCATCAATCCATGGCTTGCTCAAAACAACGAGTGCCTCCAACTAACAAGAGTCCCAGGGGGAGTTTTGTTTGCAATTATTATGATTTAGTTTGCATAAAGCATGGGACTGGACATCCCGGTGACCAGCCATTTATCTCGTGAGTGAGGAGTGGAGTCCACTCCTCTTGAGAATAACCCGCCTAACATGGAAGATACAGACAGCCCTAGTTGGTACATGAGCTATTCGAGCATACAAAACAGGATATTTATTTGAAGGTTTAGAGTTTGGCACATACAAATTTACTTGGAACGGCAGGTAGATACCGTATATAGGTAGGTATAGTGGACTCATATGGAATAACTTTGGGGTTTAAGGAGTTTGGATGCACAAGCAGTATTCCCGCTTAGTACAGGTGATGGCTAGCAAAAGACTGGGAAGCGACTAGCTGGAGAGCGACAACAGTCATGAACATGCATTAAAATTAATCAACATCGAATGCAAGCATGAGTAGGATATAATCCACCATGAACATAAATATCATGAAGGCTATGTTGATTTTGTTTCAACTACATGCGTGAACATGTGCCAAGTCAAGTCACTTAAATCATTCAGAGGAGGATACCACCCTATCATACCACATCATAACCATCTCAATAGCATGTTGGCACGCAAGGTAAACCATTATAACTCATAGCTAATCAAGCATGTCACAAGAAACTATGATCTCTAGTTGTCATTGCAAACATGTTTATTCATACTAGGATGAATCAGGAACGATGAACTAATCATATTTACAAAAACAAAAGAGGTCGAGTTCATACCATCTTTCCTCATCTCAGCCAGTCCATCATATATCATCATAATTGCCTTTCACTTGCACGACCGAACGATGTGAATAATAATAATAGTGCACGTGCATTGGACTAAGCTGGAATCTGCAGGCATTCAATAAACAGGAGAAGACAAGGCAATATGGCCTCTTTTGTCAGATCAACAATAATTCATATAAGAGCCACTTCAACAATTTATTCATGGTCTTCTCCTATCGACCCCCAAAGAAAAGAAAAGAAATAACACTATTTACACGGGAAAGCTCCCAACAAGCAAAAGAAGAACAGGAAATCTTTTTGGGTTTTCTTTTTAATTACTACTACAAGCATGGAAAGTAAACTAATTAAAAGCTACAACTAATTTTTTTGGTTTTTCTTAAGGTTTATTTAACACACAAGAAGAAAGCATAAAAAAGGAAAATAAACTAGCATGGATGATACAATGAAAAAGTATGAACACCGACATCTAGCAATGAGTGGGTGAGCATAAATGTAATGTCGGTGGGAAATACATACTCCCCCAAGCTTAGGCTTTTGGCCTAAGTTGGTCTATGGCCACGGCTGGCCTGGCGGATATCCATAATAATAGCTGGGGTCGTACTATGATGAGGAAGAAGAAGGCTCAGATTGCCACTGGCTGACAATCATCTCCGGATCCCACTGGTAATTAAACTGTCGTGAAGGATCAAATTGTGGTTCTAGCTCTGGCTCCTCGGCTGGTGCAGGATTCCGGTAGGCATGGATAGCCGTCAACAGAACAAGGTACGTGCCTACAGTCAAATCAAACAAAGAAGGAGCGGGCAAGGTAATAGTCTCAGGATGATGTTTATTAAAGAACAATTGATATTTAAGCTCTCCTTCCCTATTCTTAATAATAAAATCATGTGCCGCCATACTTTTATAATCTAGATAAATACGGGGCAGCACTTTTTCTTCCTTCTCATCATGCCTAATAGGTATGTTAAAATGTGCATCTAGGCGTGTAGCATAGATGCCTCCAAAGATGGGGCCCTTGGTACGGTTCAGACTTAACCGTTTGGCAATAATGCTGCCCATACTAAAAGAGTTATCACCTTATAAACCGTGGTGCAAAATAATAATATCAGGGATACTCAGGTTTCCACAGTTTCCGTGACAAATTAAGCAATGACTAGCAAATAAAGTAAAGTAGCGTAAAATAGGAAAATGTATGCTAGTGATTCGTGCATCGGAAACCTTGCTTGTTTCCCCTACAGTGATAGTGTCAATAAATCCCTCCACATCATCACGATGTGGTTCTTCTGTCTTGCCGCCAAAAGGGACTAAACAGATCCGACAAAATCATAAAGTGACAGCTCCTTATGCTCATCATATAAATGAAATTCCACCGTAGGTGGTGAGTTCCTAGAATGAAAATGAAAGTTTTGCACAAAGGTATTTGTGAGCAAGAGATACTGATCGCATTGGTCGTGGAGGAAAGCGGTAAGGCCTGCAGTCTGAGCCAACTCATGAAAATCTTCCTAAATCCCGGCTGCTCTTAAGAAATCCTCGGAAGGCCATTCACATGCCCGAACCTCCGCGGTGCGAGGCAGATTATACTTAGGCCTCGATGCCTTTTCCTTCGAGCTTTGGCTCGATGAGCCCCTCAAAAGTCTCCTCATCATTTTCTGAAAAATTCTGAAATTTTTAGTAACTTCAAAATAAAAGTAAACCAAACTCAATAATATTGATAGCAACCACTCCTACAAGTGCCTAGGGCCTGTATCATGCATCAAAACTGCTTTTGGCCATATAAATTTGACATGCAAGCTCAAGAATAGGGTCACCTAAGCAGCAAAAATTTGCAATGAATAAAGACTAGAACAAAAACTAATTGGACCAATGGAGGAGTCACATACCAAGGAACAATCTCCCCAAGCAGTTTTGTGAGAGATGCTTTGAGCAAGGACATCGAAAATGGCAGCAAAACGAGCTTGGACTCGGGTTTGAGCTGGTTATTCGTGTTTGGGGGAGGAAGATGAAGTGTGTGGGTGCAAGAATAAGTGGAGGAGGGCCACCGTGGGCCCACGAGGCAGGGGGCGTGCCCTAGGGGGGTGGGCATGGCCTCCACCCTCGTGGCTAGGTGGTTGGCCCCCTGGTGTGTTCTTTGTTCCATAAATCCTCAAATATTCTAGAAAAAATCATATTTAATTTTCAGGGCATTTGGAGAACTTTTATTTTCAAGGTATTTTTATATTGCACAGATAATCAGATAACAGACAGAAAAATATTTATTTTTATTTTATTTAATGTAAATAACAGAAAGTAAAAGTGGGGTACAGAAGGTTGTGCCTTCTAGTTTCATCCATCTCATGATCATCAAAAGGAATCCACTAACAAGGTTGATCAAGTCTTGTTAACGAACTCATTCCAAATAACATGGAACTGGAGAAATTTTGAATAACACTATGTTACCTCAACGGGGATATGCACATCCCCAATAATAAGAATATCATATTTCTTCTTGATAGTAGGAAGAGGAAATTCAAAACCTCCAAATATAATCGATGAAATTTTTCCAATAGAGTTGATACTATGAACTTGAGGTGGTTTCCTCGAAAAGTGTACCGTATGCTCATTACCATTAACATGAAAAGTGACATTGCCTTTAGTGCAATCAATAACAGCACCTGCAGTATTCAAAAAGGGTCTTCCAAGAATAATAGACATACTATCGTCCTCGGGAATATCAAGAATAACAAAGTTTGTTAAAATAGTAACATTTGCAACTACAACAGGCACATCCTCACAAATACCGACAGGTATAGCAGTTCATTTATCAGCCATTTGCAAAGATATTTCAGTAGGTGTCAACTTATTCAAATCAAGTCTACAATATAGAGAGAGAGGCATAACACTAACACCGGCTCCAAGATCACATAAAGCAGTTTTAACATGATTTCTTTTAATGGAGCATGGTATAGTGGGTACTCCTGGATCTCCAAGTTTCTTTGGCATTCCACCCTTAAAAGTATAATTAGCAAGCATGGTGGAAATTTCAGCTTCCGGTATATTTCTTTTATTTGCAATAATATCTTGCATGAACTTAGCATAAGGATTAGTTTTGAGCATATCAGTTAATCGCATATGCAAAAAGATAGGTCTAATCATTTCAGCAAAGCGCTCAAAATCCTCATCATCCTTTTTCTTGGATGGTCCAGGAGGAAAAGGCATGGGTTTCTGAACCCAAGGCTCTCTTTCTTTACCATGTCTCCTAGCAACAAAATCTTTCTTATCATAACGTTGATTCCTTGATTGTGGGTTATCAAGATCAACATCAGGTTCAATTTCTATATCATTATCATTACTAGGTTGAGCATCATCATGGACATTATTATTAACATCATCACTAGTTTCAGGTTCATTACCAGGTTGTGTTTCAGCATCAGAAATAGAAATATCATTTGGATTCTCAGGTGTTTCAACAATAGGATCACTAGAAGCATGCAAAGTCCTATCATTTATCTTTTTCTTCTTTTTAGAAGAGCTAGGTGCATCTATATTATTTCTCTGAGAATCTTGCTCAATTCTCTTAGGATGGCCTTCAGGATACAAAGGTTCCCGAGTCATTCTACCAGTTCTAGTAGCCACTCTAATAGCATTATCATTATCCTTACTATTCAATTCATTGAGCAAATCATTTTGAGCTTTAAGTACTTGTTCTACTTGAGTGGTAACCATAGAAGCATGTTTACTAATAAGTTTAAGTTCACCTTTAACATTAGCCATATAATCACCCAAGTGTCCAAGCATATTTGAATTGTATTTCAATTGTCTACCAAAATAAGCATTAAAATCTTCTTGCTTAGCCATAAATTTATCAAACTCATCTAAGCATGGGCTAGCAATTTTAGTAAATGGGATTATAGCTTTATCATATCTATAGAGAGAATTTACCTTTACTACCTGAGTCGGGTTATCAAGACCATGAGTTTCTTCGATAGGTAAAGGATTAAGATTATATGTTTCTTCAACAGGCGGTAAATTAAGACCATTTATTTCTTCAATAGGAGGTAAATTCTTAACATCTTTAGCTTTAATACCCTTTTCTTTCATAGATTTCTTTGCCTCTTGCATATCTTTAGGACTGAGAAATAGAATACCGCTCTTCTTCAGAGTTGGTTTAGAAATAGGCTCAGGAATTGTCTCCGGAGGTGTCCAATTATTTTCATTTGTCAACATATTATTCAATAGAATTTCAGCTTCATCCGGTGTTCTTTCCCTGAAAAGAGAACCAGCACAACTATCCAGGTAATCTCTGGAGGCATCGGTTAGTCCATTATAAAAGATATCAAGTATTTCATTTTTCTTAAGAGGATGATCAGGCAAAGCATTAAGTAATTGGAGAAGCCTCCCCCAAGCTTGTGGGAGACTCTCTTCTTCAATTTGCACAAAATTATATATATATATATCCCTTAAAGCAGCTTGTTTCTTATGAGCAGGGAAATATTTAGCAAAGAAGTAATAAATCATATCCTAGGGACTACACACACAACTAGGATCAAGAGAATTAAACCATATCTTAGCATCACCCTTTAATGAGAACGGAAATATTTGAAGGATGTAAAAGTAGGGAGTTCTCTCATCTTTAGTGAATAGGGTAGCTATATCATTTAATTTAGTAGATGTGCCACAACAATTTCAGTTTCATAACCATGAACAGGATCAGATTCAACCAAAGTAATTATATAAGGATCAATAGAAAATTCATAATCCTTATCAGTAACAAAGATAGGTGAAGTAGCCAAAGCAGGGTCAGGTTTCATTCTATCATTTAGAGATTGCTTACTCCATTTAGCTAATAATTTTTTAAGTTCAGTTCTATTTCTGCAAGCTAAAATAGCTAAAGAAGCATCTTGATCAAATACATAACCCTCACGAATAGCAAGTGGTTCTTCATCATCACTTTCATCAGTATCATCAGATTCAATATTTTCAATTTCTCTAGCCCTAGCATGTTGTTCATCAAGAAAAGCACTAAGTGACATGGTAGTATCAGGCATAGAGGTAGTTTCATCACAAGTATCATGCATAGCAGAAGTGGCATCATCAATAACATGTGACATATCAGAACGAATAGCAGAAGCAGGTGTAGGTGTCGCAAGCTTACTCAAAACAGAAGGTGAATCAAGTGCAGAGCTAGATGGCAGTTCCTTACCTCCCCTCGTAGTTGAGGGATAGATCTTGGTTTTTGGATCTCTCAAGTTCTTCATAATGATAAGCAGATATGTATCCCAAGTGACTCAAAGAATAGAGCTATGCTCCCCGGCAACGGCACTAGAAAATGGTCTTGATAACCCACAAGTATAGGGGATCGCAAAAGTTTTCGAGGGTAGAGTATTCAACCCAAATTTATTAATTCGACACAAGGGGAGCCAAAGAATATTCTCAAGTATTAGCAGCTGAGTTGTCAATTCAACCACACCTGGAGTAAAGTTTTTAGTAGCAAAGTAATATGATAGTAGTGATAACGGTAGCAAAAGGTAACAGCAGTAAAAGTAATATTTTTGGTATTTTGTAGTGATGATAGCAATAGCAACGGAAAAGTAAATAAGCGAAGCACAATATATGGAAAGCTCGTAGGCAATGGATCAGTGATGGAGAATTATGCCGGATGCGGTTCATCATGTAAAAGTCATAACCTAGGGTGACACAGAACTAGCTCCAGTTCATTGATATAATGTAGGCATGTATTCTGAATATAGTCATACATGCTTATGGAAAAGAACTTGCATGACATATTTTGTCCTACCCTCCCGTGGCAGTGGGGTCCTTACGGAAACTAAGGGATATTAAGGCCTCCTTTTAATAGAGAACTGGAACAAAGCATTAACACATAGTGAATACATGAACTCCTCAAACTACGGTCATCACCGGTAAGTATCCGGATTATTGTCACTTCGGGATTAACGGATCATAACACATAATAGGTGATTATAGACTTGCAAGATAGGATCAAGAACACTCATATATTAATGAAAACATAATAGGTTCAGATCTGAAATCATGGCACTCGGGCCCTAGTGACAAGCATTAAGCATAGCAAAGTCATAGCAACATCAATCTCAGAACATAGTGGACACTAGGGATCAAACCCTAACAAAACTAACTCGATTACATGATAGATCCCATCCAACCCATCACCGTCCAGCAAGCCTACGATGGAATTACTCACGCACGACGGTGAGCATCATGAAATTGGTGATGGAGGATGGTTGATGATGACGATGGCGACAGATTCCCCTCTCCGGAGCCCCGAACGGACTCCAGATCAGCCCTCCCAAGAGGTTTTAGGGCTTGGCAGCGGCTCCTTATCGTAAAACGTGATGATTTCTTCTCTCTGATTTTTTCTCATCAAAACTCAATATATGGAGGTGGAGTTGGAGTCAGAGACGCAACAGGGGGCCCACGAGGTAGGGGGCGCGCCCCCACCCTCGTGGCAAGACGGTGGGCCCACTGGCCTTCATCTTTGGCAGGTATTTTTCTTATTTTTTGAAAAGTGCCTTCGTGAAGTTTCAGGTCATTCCGAGAACGTTTGATCCTGCACATAAATAACACCATGGTAGTTCTGCTGAAAACAGCGTTAGTCCAGGTTAGTTCCATTCAAATCATGCAAGTTAGAGTCCAAAACAAGGGCAGAAGTGTTTGGAAAAGTAGATACGTTGGAGACGTATCAACGCTCAAACTTTGAAGTGGTGCAAGATGAAGCCGATAAGTTTGCAATGATTGAAGATGAAGAACCTCGATAGCTTTACCGAAGATTAACCACTCTTGCGGTCTCACTCCGAGATCATGGGAGCAAGGATACGGATGACAATTGGATCAAGTGCAAGTTTCTCAAGCCCATGATGCCCTACCATAAGGCCATGTCCTCCGTCATCGGTCAAAGGCCAGACTTTCACGCCTTGTCCTCAAGTGATGTGTTGGATGAGTTTGTTGCAATGAGGATCTTGGAAAAGACCGCCGACAATGCGGTGTTGCATTCTCAATGATCAAAGAAGCCCAACCTTGCTTTGAAGGCCAAGGCTAGTGCGGAATAAGAGGATGAAGAGGAAGAAGAGGAGAGTTGCCCCGAAGACACAAAATATGCCTATCATGAGCACATGGCTCTTGCTTCATAGCAATTTTGGGGAAACAAGAAGAACACAAGGCCCAACTTCAACAAGAACAACTCAAGTGGCTCCAGGGGCCAGCAATGTGTGAGGACATCCTATAAATGTGGCAGTGTGAGTCACTTTGTTGTGGATTTCCCTTATGAGAAGAGGGAAGACAATGGTGGCATGCTTTCCAAAAAGACTAGGCCACGTCTTTCCCCAATAAGAACAACTTAACCAACAAGATTCCTCCCAAGGGGTTGGTGGCACAAGAAGAGTACAATGAGGATGATGAAGATGGTGAGATGGTTGCCATGGCCTCCGTTGCCATTGCAAAAACTCCACGGGTGTCCCTCGTCGATTCACCCAACAAGAACATCACCGCCAAGTGCCTCATGGATAAAGCCACGAACAAGGTAACCTCCAACATCAAAACTACCATCACTAATCATCCTTCCTTGACGGGTTGCATTGATGAAAGCGAGGGGGCGAAGGAGGAGGAAAATGAATTTGAGTCTTTTATGAGTAAGCTCAAGGGTAAACCCAAGAAGCACTTCATTGCTCTCTTGGAACAACTTGGTGAAGCCAATGACATGATCAAGGCTCACGAAGAAACCATCTCTAAGATGGAAGGGCATAGTCGTGACTATGCCGATGAGATATCGGATCTTTCTAATGCGCTTGAGGAAGAGCGTGGTCATCGTTTGGCTCTTAAGGAGTCTCACAACGATGATCATGCTAAATTAAAGAAAGATCTTGATCATGCTCTTGTTGTCTCTCGTGTGCTCAATTCCAATAAGGCCAAACTTGGGGTTGACCATGTTAGACTCAACACTACAAAAAAGACACATCCGTGACATTTTGGGCTGAGCGAAAATAAATTATGTCATACTTATGACACTTCTATGACGATAATTGTGACAAAACCTGGTATCATCATAGATGTGGTGGGGTCCTACTTCTATGACAAAAAATCATGACAGAAAATGGGCTTTTCATCCTGGGCGGGTCAAAGACGCAGCTGCATGACATTCTTTGGGCCGTCCATGATGGAAAAAACCGTGGTAGAGGCGAGGGCGAGGAAAATATCGTGTTGTTCCCGGTTACGGTGGGTGGTCGGGGCCGAGCGATGCGCGTTTCTCTCGTACACGCACGCGCGTGGGTGCGAGGCGTTGGGCTCTAACTGAACCCAAGTGAGGCGTTGGGCTCTAACTGAACCCGAGCGATTTCACTGCAGGCTACGCGTTATTGAACCCGAGGGATCGATCGATGGCTGTTAACTGAACCCGATCGAGCGATTCCTTCGCTACTGCTGCTAACTGAAGCCGATCGATGCTGCCTCTGGATGAACAGTGAGCGTTGCTGGGGGGTTTGGATGAACAGTTCGCGATGGGGGTGGATGAACAGGACCCCGTGGTGTTACCTCTGGATGAACAGGACCCCGATCGATCAAGCCGGTTGGGGCTGGATGAACAGGACCCCGTGGAGGGCAGGATGAACAGGACCACCCCGTGGAGGGCTGGATGAACAGTAGACGGTGGAGGGCTGGATGAACAGCACCCCGTGGAGGGGTGGTTGAACAGGAGCCCGTGGAGAGGTCTGGTTGAATAGTAGCCGGTGGAGTAGCGCGTGGTGGAGGCTGGATGAACAGGAGCCCGTGGGTGAACAGTTGCAGGTGGAGGCTGGAGGACGTCGATGGTGGATGAACAGTAGCCCATAGAGGCTGGAGGGGGTCGACGGTGGAGATAAACAGTATCACGTGGAGTCCTGTTTCATGGTACACCACACCCCCCTGATGAACAGGACCCCCGTTTCAACCGTAGTGCTCCAACACAAGTCTGTTTCCTCCGTTTTGCGGTATGCCACACCCCTCCCGATCAACAGGACCCCCGTTTCAACCGTAGGAGGTCCGTTTCCTCCGTTTTGCGGTACACCAGACCCCTCCCGATGAACAGGATCCCGTTTCGACCGTGGCCGGTCGAACACAAGGCCGTTTCCATCGTCTGTTCCATCCAAGCCCTCCCGATGAACATGACGATGCATTTCATTCTGACCCAGCCAATTGGCTCCCCATGAACACGACATCGATGTTGTTTCTTTATTCTGACCCAGCCATGTGCATCAGCCCTGGCCGTACGTATGTGCGAGTAGGCGTTTGAGACCCTACCCGTATGTATGTATGTGGTCGTATTTTCTTTCTTGCACACTGGCCGTTGTACGTACGTGTACATGCTACATGCCTGCCTCTACTATGATACGTGCGCGCCTGTACATCGACCAGTATGTACGTACATGTTCGCGACCAGAATGAAAACGCTACGTACGCTTCGACCAGGTGGGTCCTGACTGTCCAGCACTTCCTTGCCTGTGAAGATGTAGAGAGTGGGTCCCAGCAGTCAGGGGGGCGAATCATTTTTTTGCCCGGACGCACATCCTTGTGTGCGAAGATGTAGCTGGTAGGTCCCAGCAGTCAAGGGGAAATATTTTTTTCACGAAATACAATTGCCCGTCCGGTGGGTCCCTGCTGTCAAGTGGAGGAATAATTATTTTGCGCGTAATAAGGAGGCACTTCCTTGCGGCCACCATGGACCCAGCTATCAGCCTCTCCACGTACAGTACTTGTCACAGCCCTAGAGTTTGATTGCACTTAGTTTCATAAGCATTCATGTCATCATGTTCAATTTAATAAATTTGAAATGGGGATTGATAAACCCTAGCACAAATGCAATTCAAATAGGTTCAACCAAAATATTTTCAATGACCTCAAAATATCCTTTTAAAAATGTTCATGATTTATGGAAAAAGGTGAAAGCCTCTACCAGAGATGATGCATATTTTTCCAGGACATTTTGGTCATTGAATTAAATCATTATGGTATTTGAGTTGGAGTTTAAAAGTTACCATTAAATATTGGTTGCTCCAAATATTCTGAAATTTATTGTGTGGTTTGAAAATAATTCAAATATTCCTCACAAAAATTTACAGAATTAACCAAAGTGTTTTGGTTGGTATTTTATTTGCAAACATAAAGCAGAAAAATAGAAAAACCGAATAAAATTAGAAAGGACAGAGAGAGAGAAGCCCAGCCACTTACCTGGAGCTGGCCCAGTTGGCCCAGCCCACCAACCCCTGCCAGTCGTCTCCTAGCTTCTGCCAGGAGGACGACGCCGTGTCAACGCGCGCGCAACCGAGCTCCACCTCCTGCTTCCACCTCCTGCTCCCCCTTCGCCCTGTCCTCGCGACGCCACGGAGATGCCAGAGACCCCTGTCCTCTCTCTCCCTCGCTCGCAACCTCTTCCTCCCCTCTGCTCTCTCTCCCATGGCCGATCGAACGAGTCGGAGCGCACCAACGCCGTTCGCCGTGGCTGCAGCCACTCCCTCGCTCCCTCTCCGCGTCCCCGAGCTCCGCCACGACCCCGTGGAGCAACACACCGACGCACGCGACCAGAAGAGGCCCCAGTCGGCCGGAGCGTCGTCGTCTTCACCTCCGGTGCCTGGAGATCGACTCCATTGATTCGCCTCGTCCAGAGCGTCGCCGAGCCCGCTGAGCTTGTCTACGTGACCGCTGTGAGCTCACCGTCTTCCCCCCCTCGTTATCTTCGTCGTTTGCGACCTCCAGCATCCGTAACCGCCGTGGTCGAGCTTCCCTTGCTGCCGGCCATGTCGCCGTCGTCGTTGCAGCCACTGCAGCTCGAGCCTGAGAGCGTCACCGTGCTCAGCGTGTCTGCAGGAGCACGAAGCACCCCACCGCTCGAACCGCCGTGCACTACAACGCTGATTCCGAGCTTGACCGAACCACGGCCGCTGCAAACCTCGTCGCCGGCATTGATTCCGGCGAGCCTCGCGCCCAACTCCGCCTCCTCTTGATGCGGGCGAGCAAGGGCTATGCCCTGGTGCCCTCAGCGCACTAACCTGACGCCTCTAGCGCAAATCCGGCACGCCCCGCCGTGTTCTGTGGTCGCCGCCGGTTGAACTCCGGTGAGATGACGTGGCCCGTCATTAGTAGCTAACAGCCCCACTAATTAACCCTCCAGTGACACCGACATATGGGCCCCACGCCCTTAATTAACCATAGTTTAGTTTCTGATTAGTTTTAACTAATAACCATGGCCCCACCAGTCAGAGTTGACCCTGCTGACATGGCCGTTGACCGGACCCACCTGTCCGTGACACTGATGACCCCGGGTCACTGACCAGTGGACCACACTGGTCAGGTTTGACCTGGACCGGCCTGTTGACCCTGCTGACGTCACCCAGACGCAATGCTGATGCAGTAATTGATTTTCTGGATTTAAAATAATTAGAAAATGCCCAAAACTTCTAAAAATCATAGAAAATTATCTATAACTCCAAATAAGATAAATTTTATATGAAAAATTATTAGAAAAATCCAATCTATCCATTTATGCTAGTTTCATGCATGTTAGAACACTTTAACCTTGCTGTTTAGGTGAAACAAGTTAATGCACTTATATGACTTCATAAAATGGGTTTGCATTTGAATCCTTGGTTCAAATGGAGTCACTTCAATATGTTCTAGCTTGCATTACCCCAAAACACATTCATATTGCCATGTCATAGCATGCATCATATTTTTGCATATCGTCATGTGTTGATTGAGTTCTTTCTCAGTTGCCGGTGTTTGTCCCCCTCAGTAGACGTTGATCCAGCGATGAATTCGATGACACCGATGAAGAACTATACTATCTTCAGAAGTGCCAGGCAAGCAAAACCCCCTTGTTCATTCCGATACAATTCCACTCTCTCACTCCTGCTCTCTTTTACTGCATTAGGACAACAACGATTCAATGTTACATGCTGCGGTAGTTGAACCCCTTTCCTCTGCATGACCTTTCATTGCCACAGTAAATAGATGAAACCCACTAGCATGAGTAGGAGTTGTTTGAGCCCTGATGTGCCTACTCATTCATGCTTGTTGTCATGCCTGCTACTGCTTAGAGTTGAGTCGGGTCTGATTCATCGGGAATGAATTGGAATGTGGTGAACATGTCCTACTGTTGAGAGCTAAGTGTGTGAACACGATTTGGTAAAGGTAGCAGTGAGAGGCCATGTAGGAGTACATGGTGGGTTGTCTCATTGAAACCGTCCTCAGGAACTGAGTTCTGTGTATGTGATCCATGAACAGTTACTACCGCACATTGGGCTCCGGGCGCTCCAAGCTCTCTCGACTTATTAATCAACTTGATCTCTGTCCAGGAGTTGCAGCTAGTTTCTGGTGTTTGTAGGTAGTGTTAGTAGTCTACCAAGTGGCACCCGGTACAAGTGGACTTGGGACAGACTAGGCAAAGTGGCCCGGTGTACCAAGTGGCACCCGGATGGTGGGCTTGGGAACCCTGTACACATCGTTTGGGGCCGTGAGTGACACCCCGGCCGGATCTCCTTGCGGATGGAACCCGAATAGGCGATAAACCTGGACTAGAGACTTGTTGGTTAGTCAGGTCGTGGCCGACTCCCTCGCTCGGCTTCCGCTTGAAGGTTGCCGAGCTACATGACGTGTACAGGGCGATAAGTGGCGAGAGCGTGTGTGAAGAAGTACACCCCTGCAGGGTTATCATTATCTATTCGAATAGCCGGATTCCTCGGATATGGAAACTTGGACCCCTTGCATAGTTCATGGACAAGTGAAAGTGGATACTCTAAAACTCGCAATATAAGCGTGAGTGCTATGGATGGCGTTCTCGCAGGGAGACGGGAGCGGATCCATAGTGGTGTATTGGTATGGTGAATTTGTGGACTCGTGTGCGCCACCTCAAAAGAGTTACTTGCAGTCGTAGTTCAGGTTAGCCACTGAGTCAAAGCTGGCTTGCTGCAGTTAAACTCCACCACCCTCTTTGTTGATACCGATGCATATGTGGTTAGTTCTGATGTAAGTCTTGCTGGGTACATTTGTACTCACGTTTGCTTATTTTATGTTTTGTAGAGAGACTTCAATCTCGCTAGTAGTTCCACGTGGGCTTCGACGTTTAGCTTGTTACCTCAGCTACGATCTTGTACCCTTGGGAGGGTCTGGTAGATAGTCAGGCTCCTCGGCCTTCTTCATTTTTAGTTGTCTGTACTCAGAAAAGTTAAGCTTCCGCATGTGCTTTGACTTGTATGCTCTGAATGTTGGGTTATGAGACCCATGTTTGTAATATCTCGCTCCTCGGAGCCTAATGAATAAATACTTGAGTCGTAGAGTTATGTTGTGATGCCATGTTGTATTTACACATATCGAGCATATTGTGTGTATGATTGAAATGCTTGGTATGTGTGGGATCCGACAACCTAGTTGTTTATCCTTGGTAGCCTCTCTTATGGGGAAATGTAGTCTTGTGCTTCCATGAGCCATAGTTGTCCGCTACAGCCCAGTTCACCGGAGTCCTGCTAGCCTAGCACTACTGCGCAGGACACTTGACTGGTCGGCATGTGTTTCACTATGTTCTCGTGTCTGTCCCTTCGGGGAAATGTCACGCGGTGACATCCGAAGTCCTGCCTAGCCTGCTACAGCCCGGGTTCCCGGAGTCCTGTTAGCCCAATGCTACAGCCGGATTCACACGCTGCTGACCGACATGCTCGATGTGATACATGTATGCCTGTCCCCATAGGTTGGTGCCGCTTTGGGTTCACGACTAGCCATGTCGGCCCGAGTTCTCTGTCATATGGATGCTAGCGACACTATCATATACGTGAGCCAAAAGACACAAACGGTCCCGGGCCATAGTAAGGCGACACCCGTGGGAATACCGTGCGTGAGGCCGCAAAGCGATATGAGGTGTTACATGCTAGATCGATGTGACTTGGAATCGGGGTCCTGACAGCTTTGGTATCAGAGCCTGACTGCCTGTAGGATTACCAAGCCAAACTGGTCGAAGTCGTGTCTAGAAATGCTTTAGTTATATAAGGGAATTGATTGTGGAAGGGAACGTAAGGCTCTTTTTACTCCTTATACCTCATGCCCTCTGATCTGAGTCATCCTATTCCTTTCTACGGGGATTAAGAACTAGGCCTTCTCATCTATCTATCAGGATGACGAGTTACTATGCTAGAGACTTATAGGATTGATGGATTTAAGCCCCAGTTCAGTTTCTACCACCCCCGTGTGTTCATAGTTGGTCTTAAAACCTTGATTTTGTGCTTCTGAGTGGTTATGCCACCATTTTGCAGGATGCCTCAAATCTTTTTGAGCATTTACAGTCGTTATGCTGTTCGAGTCATCCCATGTTTCTAAACAGTCTGATGCATTTGCAAATCTCTTCATCCCATTTTCGATGTCCCTTTGGGCCAGTTCAACCACACTAATCCATGAGTTGAGGTACTCTATTGCCTCGACATATATGTTGGAGCTATTATTATGACCCTAGGTGTCTTAGGGAGTCACCTAGTAATTTAGCCATGTTTTGTGTTCCCGATGTGATGAATCTGGCCATCATTTCCAAAAGCATCCCGTGATGCTACTTAGTAGTAGGTATTCTATTCCTGGGTACTTGAACCCGACATTCACTCTACTTGCTTCATGTTGATAGTGTTTGCTAGTTCCTTAGGACATTAGTAAACCTTGTGATAGACCTCGAGGTTCGTGGTACATCATTCTTCCAGTACCATGAACCAATATGGCAGAAGTTCTTGAACCAAAGATCACGACCAGAGCTCTTGATGAGTTCTCGATTCTATATTGTGACTCTGCCAGTCCTACCGTTCTGCATGGGTTGTCCGGAAGAAATGTTGAGCTTTGCTCGACATACTAATCTATGCAGCCACAACTCAGAAAATTATATGTTCCTCGAGTTGTTCCTCTTCAGTTGTATCCCGACCATCCTCTATCAGTTGATAGCAAAGATTATGTGTGCATTTGTGTTCATCAATGCCCTTTTATTCTTGTGGTCCATCAAGCCAATCTATTCCGGAATGACTAGGAGAAACAAACTCCAGTATCTCATCCATATACAGGATTGGGTCAAAGTAGTTGTGTTCTGTTCTGCAGATCAAATGCCAATCCAGCTTTTGCTCTGTTCTATCCTGGAGTATTACCCCCTTTATGTCAGGATTGTCATGAGAATTGCACCATCTCTTATGCACTCTTGACGCAGTGATACTTCTCGCCATCATCATTCTCTCCTCGGTTCCATGTTGTTGCAACCAGAGTACTGACAAATGAACCATGATGTGTGAAATCAATACTCCTAGCAACTGTGTTGCTTGGTAGTTATGGACATTATTATCATTCTTAGCGTGTTGGTTATCGAATCACTATTCTAGGATTGATTGTGCTACCTTGTCCTTATTTCTGGTGCACTATTCGATCAATGAGTTAGGATTGTGTCAAACCCTTGCTCTATTGGTCACATCGTCTTGCCTCGCAAAGCAAGATTGTTCTCGAGCTTCGTAACATATCGGTGGTTCGTGAATTTCCGAATATCTTCTCGAAAGTGTTACCAGGTTGTCACTTGACCGCTATGTTGAGTTCGTGATCAAGTTGGTTTCTTGTAAACCACTCCTTCTCCAAGAATATGTGTTGGATACCCCTGAGCTAGTTGGTCAAGCTAAATAAAAACTTGGAGAGTTGGAAGAAAAAAGCTTAATCCACTTAGTTCACTCCAAAGGGGATATCTTGTGTGTGTGTGTGTTGACGAGAGATGATACCTTCATCGATTGTTCCTCGTGATTGGTTGTTGAATCTATCATCTTGTCCAAACCTTGATTTGAGTGTGGGCTATCATCAAATCAAGTTAGAGCCAACGATATTCATAATGTTGTCTTACTCGTGGTTGTTCCTCGAGCATACACCATTACATCCTTTGGTCTGACCAATACTATCACATTGTTCACACAATGGTGGAATTCCAGTGATATGGAAATTCCGATGAGTTGCTGTTGTGCCCATCAGCAGCATCTTGTCTCCTCCATGATTCATGTTGAACATTGAGCTAGTGTTGGAACTTTTACAATCATTGCCTTCGTGTTCAGCTCATGAGGTATATGTTTGGGTGAAAGAAGCGACTTTCTCTAAGTTCACGTGCATTAGGTGTAAGTTGCCGCCATGAATTTGAGAAAGGATTGTTTTGTTTCCTCTGGAATCATCCCAAGTCAGTCATGCATTCGTGCGAAGTATTCTATGGTTTGGTAGATTAATTACCTCCACTCCATATGTGTTCCTAGCACACCAAGCCACTGATTGACTTGTTCAAGGAGAAGAAGTTCCTTCTTAAGAGCATGCCTTATGCAAGGACTTGGATACCCTCGTTGATGGTCCCCAACCAGAACTCGGTAGTGTTTTCTTGTAAGACTTCTACGTGGTCATGCTTGTCTTGGACAATGTGTTCCCATGTGTGTAGCAGAACCAGCTCATGTTTTGGAGCTTGCCATCGTAGTTAATTTCCCGAGAATCTTGCAACATCATCTCGTCGATTTGTGTTGCAAACTTTCTTTTCCAGACATGATGTCTGAAATATCCTGTTACCAACCAGATCTGAATCTCAGGCAGATATGATGGTTGGAACATCTCCAAGACCTATGATGTAGGTCCCGACAAGGTTGATGCTCTGGCCGACACACCTAGCTAGAATATCTATCATTGTAGTATCTTGATTGAGCTATCTGACCATCTTCTCCATGAGGACTTAGTGTGACCTATTCTTGAAGTTGTCCCTTAGGGATCCTTGTGCTCTCAGTTTCTTCGATGATTCTATAACCATTGGAATGTTGGAAACACTCTCGACTGTTGAGTTCTTCCCCAGTTACCAGAATCATTCCCAACATTTGCATTTTGTTCCCAGCTTGCACCTCAGTAGTTGTTGTTCAGGATCATCTTCAAAAGTGGACTTACCATGGGTCCCATCCATTTCCAATGATAAGCTAGAAATCATCCATTGCGTTGTCTTCAACAAGGTAGTCCACATCATCCATCCTTGTCGGAGTATGCCATTCTTTCGAACCCCTTACAACAATCGATTGTGATTACCTTAGGCTGGTATGAAGAGTTTTAATGATCTATGGATCAAAAGTAATTCTTTTTGCCACTTAAGGAAATAATTCTACGAGTCACCTCCCCTAAGGTGCCCCATTATAGAATCATGGTGATTATTTCATCGCTATCTTGAGATCTTGCCCCACCCGTTTCAGCATGGGATTTTTGCCTACCAGTAGAACCTTGTCATCTACCTCTTTCCATCACTCCTAATGTGTGCTTCGCGTCTCAGCTCGTGAGATGTATCTATGGCTCATTCCATGACTTAATCCTGAGTTGCTCGATCTTCGAGAAAATCGATCCCTCTAAAGTTTCCCCTTTCCTCTCATTGCCATGTTGGTTGGAGTTCTCAGAGCAGGACATTGAGACAATGATGGTGATCGAATCAACGCTCTAAAAGCAGTGCAAGTTGGATCGAGAAGCTTGTGTTAGCTTTGTGTTCCCTCTGTCTTCTTACCCCACGTCTTGAATCTCGGGACGAGATCCTTGTTTAGTGGGGGTGAGTTGTCACAGCCCTAGAGTTTGATTGCACTTAGTTTCATAAGCATTCATGTCATCATGTTCAATTTAATAAATTTGAAATGGGGATTGATAAACCCTAGCACAAATGCAATTCAAATAGGTTCAACCAAAATATTTTCAATGACCTCAAAATATCCTTTTAAAAATGTTCATGATTTATGGAAAAAGGTGAAAGCCTCTACCAGAGATGATGCATATTTTTCCAGGACATTTTGGTCATTGAATTAAATCATTATGGTATTTGAGTTGGAGTTTAAAAGTTACCATTAAATATTGGTTGCTCCAAATATTCTGAAATTTATTGTGTGGTTTGAAAATAATTCAAATATTCCTCACAAAAATTTACAGAATTAACCAAAGTGTTTTGGTTGGTATTTTATTTGCAAACATAAAGCAGAAAAATAGAAAAACAGAATAAAATTAGAAAGGACAGAGAGAGAGAGAAGCCCAGCCACTTACCTGGAGCTGGCCCAGTTGGCCCAGCGCACCAACCCCTGCCAGTCGTCTCCTAGCTTCTGCCAGGAGGACGACGCCATGTCAACGCGCGCGCAACCGAGCTCCACCTCCTGCTTCCACCTCCTGCTCCCCCTTCGCCCTGTCCTCACGACGCCACGGAGATGCCAGAGACTCCTGTCCTCTCTCTCCCTCGCCCGCAACCTCTTCCTCCCCTCTGCTCTCTCTCCCATGGCCGACCGAACGAGCCGGAGCGCACCGACACCGTTCGCCGTGGCTGCAGCCACTCCCTCGCTCCATCTCCGCGTCCCTGAGCTCCGCCACGACCCCATGGAGCAACACACCGATGCACGCGACCAGAAGAGGCCCCAGTCGACCAGAGCATCGTCGTCTTCACCTTCGGTGCCTGGAGATCGACTCCATCGATTCGCCTCGTCCAGAGCGTCCCCGAGCCCGCTAAGCTTGTCTACGTGACCGCTGTGAGCTCACCGTCTTCCCCCCCTCGTTATCTTCGTCGTTTGCGACCTCCAGCGTCCGTAACCGCCGTGGCCGAGCTTCCCCTGCTGCCGGCCATGTCGCCGTCGTCGTTGCAGCCACTGCAGCTCGAGCCTGAGAGCGTCACCGTGCTCAACGTGTCTGCAGGAGCACGAAGCACCCCACCGCTCGAACCGCCGTGCACTACAACGCTGATTCCGAGCTTGACCGAACCACGGCCGCCGCAAACCTCGTCGCCGGCATTGATTCCGGCGAGCCCCGCGCCCAACTCCGCCTCCTCTTGATGCGGGCGAGCAAGGGCTATGCCCTGGTGCCCTCAGCGCACTAACCTGACGCCTCTAGCGCAAATCCGGCACGCCCCGCCGTGTTCTGTGGTCGCCGCCGGTTGAACTCCGGTGAGATGACGTGGCCCGTCATTAGTAGCTAACAGCCCCACTAATTAACCCTCCAGTGACACCGACATATGGGCCCCACGCCATTAATTAACCATAGTTTAGTTTCTGATTAGTTTTAACTAATAACCGTGGCCCCACCAGTCAGAGTTGACCCTGCTGACATGGCCGTTGACCGGACCCACCTGTCTGTGACAGTGATGACCTCGGGTCACTGACCAGTGGACCCCACTGGTCAGGTTTGACCTGGACCGGCCTGTTGCCCCTGCTGACGTCACCCAGACGCAATGCTGATGCAGTAATTGATTTTCTGGATTTAAAATAATTAGAAAATTCCAGAAAATGCCCAAAACTTCTAAAAATCATAGAAAATTATCTATAACTCCAAATAAGATAAATTTTATATGAAAAATTATTAGAAAAATCCAATCTATCCATTTATGCTAGTTTCATGCATGTTAGAACACTTTAACCTTGCTGTTTAGGTGAAACAAGTTAATGCACTTATATGACTTCATAAAATGGGTTTGCATTTGAATCCTTGGTTCAAATGGACTCATTTCAATATGTTCTAGCTTGCATTAGCCCAAAACACATTCATATTGCCATGTCATAGCATGCATCATATTGTTGCATATCGTCATGTGTTGATTGAGTTCTTTCTCAGTTGCCGGTGTTTGTCCCCCCTCAGTAGACGTTGATCCAGCGATGAATTCGATGACACCGATGAAGAACTATACTATCTTCAGAAGTGCCAGGCAAGCAAAACCCCCTTGTTCATTCCGATACAATTACACTCTCTCGCTCCTGCTCTCTTTTACTGCATTAGGACAACAATGATTCAATGGTACATGATGCGATAGTTGAACCCCTTTCCTCTGCATGACCTGTCATTGCCACAGTAAATAGATGAAACCCACTAGCATGAGTAGGGGTTGTTTGAGCCCTGATGTGCCTACTCATTCATGCTTGTTGTCATGCCTGCTACTGCTTAGAGTTGAGTCAGGTCTGATTCATCGGGAATGAATTGGAATGTGGTGAACATGTCCTACTGTTGAGAGCTAAGTGTGTGAACACGATTTGGTAAAGGTAGCGGTGAGAGGCCATGTAGGAGTACATGGTGGGTTGTCTCATTGAAACCGTCCTTAGGAACTGAGTTCTGTGTTTGTGATCCATGAACAGTTACTACCACACATTGGGCTCCGGGCGCTCCAAGCTCTCTCGACTTATTAATCAACTTGATCTCTGTCCAGGAGTTGCAACTAGTTTCTGGTGTTTGTAGGTAGTGTTAGTAGTCTACCAAGTGGCACCCGGTATAGGTGGGCTTGGGACAGACTAGGCAAAGTGGCCCGGTGTACCAAGTGGCACCCGGATGGTGGGCTTGGGAACCCTGTACACATCGTTTCGGGCCGTGAGCGACACCCCGGCTGGATCTCCTTGCGTATGGAACCCGAATAGGCGATAAACCTGGACTAGAGACTTGTTGGTTAGTCAGGTCGTGGCCGACTCCCTCGCCCGGCTTCCGCTTGAAGGTTGTCGAGGTACATGACGTGTACAGGGCGATAAGTGGCGAGAGCGTGTGTGAAGAAGTACACCCCTGCAGGGTTATCATTATCTATTCGAATAGCCGGATTCCTCGGATATGGAAACTCGGACCCCTTGCATAGTTCATGGACAAGTGAAAGTGGATACTCTAAAACTCGCAATATAAGCGTGAGTGCTATGGATGGCGTTCTCGCAGGGAGACGGGAGCGGATCCATAGTGGTGTATTGGTATGGTGAATTTGTGGACTCGTGTGCGCCACCTCAAAAGAGTTACTTGCAGTCGTAGTTCAGGTTAGCCACTCAGTCAAAGCTGGCTTGCTGCAGTTAAACTCCACCACCCTCTTTGTTGATACCGATGCATATGTGGTTAGTTCTGATGTAAGTCTTGCTGGGTACATTTGTACTCACGTTTGCTTATTTTATGTTTTGCAGAGAGACTTCAATCTCGCTAGTAGTTCCATGTGGGCTTCAACATTTAGCTTGTTACCTCAGCTACGATCTTGTACCCTTGGGAGGGTCTGGTAGATAGTCAGGCTCCTCGGCCTTCTTCATTTTTAGTTGTCTGTACTCAGACAAGTTAAGCTTCCGCATGTGCTTTGACTTGTATGCTCTGAATGTTGGGTCATGAGACCCATGTTTGTAATATCTCGCTCCTCGGAGCCTAATGAATAAATACTTGAGTCGTAGAGTTATGTTGTGATGCCATGTTGTATTTACACATATCGAGCATATTGTGTGTATGATTGAAATGCTTGGTATGTGTGGGATCCGACAACCTAGTTGTTTATCCTTGGTAGCCTCTCTTATGGGGAAATGTAGTCTTGTGCTTCCATGAGCCATAGTAGTCTGCTACAGCCCGGTTCACCGGAGTCCTGCTAGCCCAGCACTACTGCGCAGGACACTTAACTGGCCGGCATGTGTTTCACTTTGTTCCTGTGTCTGTCCCTTCGGGGAAATGTCACGCGGTGACATACAGAGTCCTGCCTAGCCTGCTACAGCTCGGGTTCCCGGAGTCCTGTTAGCCCAGTGCTACAGCCGGATTCACACGCTGCTGACCGACATGCTCGATGTGATACATGTATGCCTGTCCCCATAGGTTGGTGCCGCTTTGGGTTCACGACTAGCCATGTCGGCCCGAGTTCTCTATCATATGGATGCTAGCGACACTATCATATACGTGAGCCAAAAGACGCAAACGGTCCCGGGCCATAGTAAGGCGACACCCGTGGGAATACCGTGCGTGAGGCCGCAAAGCGATATGAGGTGTTACATGCTAGATCGATGTGACTTGGAATCGGGGTCCTGATAGTACTCTTCCGATGGAAGTCGTTCCTTGACCACGTTGACCACACCGTGCCGAGAGCACCAGGACGGTGGACGACGGCGAGGCCTGGGAAGGGGACGACGCGGAGCCGAGGAAGATGCGGCAGTAGAAGCCCACGCGGAGAGGAGTAAGAGAGTTCACTGGTTCGGCTGCGGTGTGAGGCTGCCGTCGCTGCAGGGCCTGGCCAGCGGTGGGAATAGTAGGGGGCAGTGAGGCCTCTGTGGCAGCACAGCCGGCCACGGGAGGCAGGAGCATGCGGCACGATCGGCGCTGCTTTGGGCGGCTGGAGCAAGAAGACCAGAGGTTAAAGAAGCACTACGGCCGTTGGATGGACATTGTACGGTCACTAGAGCTAGAATCGTTCATATTGACTAAGTGGACAAAGCACTCCGTCCCCGTCAACTTAGTAGGCCCACAAGTCAGCCTCCCACCAAGGTGGGTCCCAACTAGCAGGGGGGGTATTCATTTTTCTGTGTGTAATAAGGAGGCACCTCCGATGGGTCCGAGCTGATAGCGGGGGGAACGTTTTTTCACGAAATACGTTGGCTCATCCGGTGGGTCCCAGCAGTCAGGGGGGATACGTTGTTTCGCCAAATATGGTGGCCCGTCCGGTGGGTCCCTGCTGTCAGGTGGAGGAATAATTATTTTCCGCGTAATAAGGAGGCACTTCCTTGCGGCTACCGTGGACCCAGCTGTCAGCCTCTCCACGTACAGTAGTCTTTTGATGGAAGTCGTTCCTTGACCATGTTAACCACGCCGCGTCGAGAGCACCAGGGCGGTGGACGACGGCGATGCCTAGGAAGGGGACGACGTGAAGCTGGGGAAGACGCGGCAATGGATGCCCACACGAAGAGGTGTACGAGGGTTCACTGGTTTGGCTGCGGTGTGAGGCTACCGTCGTTGCAGAATAACAGGGGGTGTGGGCGAGTGGAGGGATGCCCTGGCCAGCGATGGGAGTAGTAGGGGGCATTGAGGCCTACGTGGCAACACAGCCGGTCACAGGAGGCAGGAGAAGGCGGCACGACCGGTGCTGCTTTGGGCGGCTGGAGCAAGAAGACCAGAGGTTGAAGAAGCACGACGGCCGTTGGATGGACATCGCACGGTCACTGCAGTAAGAATCGTTTATGTTGACTAAGTTGACAAAGCCCTTGGTACGCATCAACTTAGTAGGCCCACATGTCAGCTTCCGAAACCGTGCACCCCAGATGTCAGGGGGAGGAATCATTTTTTGGGCGGGTGAAGCTAGAATATCCAAGATTGAAGAAGAAGCACGGCATTCGTTGGATGGACATCCAACGGCCACTGCTGCTAGAACCGTGTGTTGACTATAAGTTGACAAAGCCTTGCATACGTGTCAACTCTTTTTTTGACGGGACGCGTCAACTTAGTAAGGCCACAAGTGTGTGGCAGAGAACTTATAGCCCATTTGAGATTTGTAAGAATGTGCAGCCAATTTTTGAATTTTAGTGGAATTTACTACAGCGCATTTATAGTTTGTTAAAAGTACAGCCCATTTCAACCAACCGTTCGAAACAGAATTCAATAAAATTTCCCACATTTTGATGGGATCTGAAATATTTTTATCCCGAAATTTCTAATCAGATTAAATACAATTTCAATATAAATTTATATTACTTCAAAATCCAACGAAACATTGCGCTCACAACAATTAATGAAATTAAAATTTTCAATATCCAAAAATAATATTATATAAAGTAGTTACGTGTTTGGTGCATTTTTTATAGTTACTGTCCAGTTTTTATAATTACATCCCATTTATTATTTCTTAAAGCCCATTTACTTGTTAAGCCTAATGCATCCCTCCTAGGAAAGATTAGCAGCCCAGCGGGGCGGAGAGTAACAACTTGACCTTGCCTGGTTATTCCTAAAAAAAGTATAGCTGGGCTAGCCATTTTTAGCTTGAAAATAATAATATCTGGACTGGATATCTGGCCTGGGCTAGACGGGCCACAGCCCGCCCAGTTAATAGCTGCAGCGATGTTTTCATTGTTGTCCATAGGAGAAAAATTAATATCTAGGCTAAACATCGCTCAAGAAAACTCTGCAGTGCTCACACCTCAAAAACACAAATACTGCTCGAGTTGCTTGGTCCCAGCTGTCGGCCGCTTCTTGTGTAATTCTCTCGTTTATTGACTACATAGGTTGACTATGGTGTGGGACCGTGATGTCACGAAACTAGGAGGAAGCAAAAAAATTTATAGTTTTATATACTAATAAGGAGGCACTTGCGTACGTGCGGCTATGACCCTGGTGGGTCCCCACTGTCATCCTCTCCAAGTAAAGTCATCTCCTCATCCTCATGTCCGTTGAGCATGTTGACAACACGAGACGACAGCGTCACGGTGAGCGCAATAACTCGAAGGACGGCGGAGAGGGCCTCGCGGGCCCTACGGATGGTCTGATAAAGCGGCCGCTGCTCATTCGGGAAGCCAGGATCATAGGGCAACATGTCCGCGAAGGCATTGTCGTTCGCTTGTTCACCGGTGCTCGTTGAGGACACGGAGGTTGCAGCACAGGTCCTCCTGCGATGGTAGCTCTTCTGACATTAGGGTGTCGAAGTGCGGCGCACCTGCTCTATGGTGAACATGGCATGAACCGGCTTGGACAGTGGCGCCGGCTCCTGATTGGAAGCGACGTCCATCGTATGATTATCGTCGCTCAGCTCGGCGAGGTAGCTGGTGAGCCAGCATGTCTGGCTGCTGGAGTGACCCGCTGCCAAGCACAAGTCTGACTACCCTGGCCCACCCAGACCGCCTCCCTCGCCTGCGCGCACTTTCCGCCCGAAACGGTCAGTGCCGCCCTCCCCGATTCCTGGTGCATGCGATTGCTCCGCCTTCAAATGACACAAGTGTCGTCCATCCGTCCTTCTGCCACCCACATTAATGATATGCGGTTGCCAAGGCGGCTACTCCGGCGCCACATGTCCGTCCCTCCGCCGCTCACCATTGCTATATAAACTGCTGCACCGGCCATAGCCGTAGTCATCCGCATCCGTTCCTATTCTCCTGTCCACACCACTACTGCGCACCACGGCTTCCTCGCGCTCCAGCGCTCTTTGGGACGGGCGGACGACAGACCACAAGGAGATAGCAGCCATTGCTGCCGACTGGCTGGCCGGCAGGCAGCCAGAGGACGACGACGTCCCAATGGAGAACATGGTAGTCGACGATCCGGCGCCAACCCCCTCCTCCGCGCCATCCTCGCTGGTGCATTGCACCATGACCATCGGCGAGGCCCGTGCCCAATATATGGACACGGTGAAGCAGAAGCGTGAGGAGCAGTTCCAGGAGGCGCAGGCTGACGCCGCCTACAACCACCATCTCCTCCAGGAGCACCTGCAGGCGGAGGAGCAGATCGCCGCGGAGCAGGCGGAGCTGGAGGCGCTTCTCAACTCGTACCGCTCCGCCTGCGAGGGCCGCCTCAAGCGCTGGCGGTACCGCATGCGGGTGGCGGAGCCTGCGGCCACCTATAAAGAGGGCGATAAAGCGGGCGAGGCGCTGTTTGGCGAGATCAAGGACGAGGCAGAGGACAATGCCGGCTATGACGAGTCCCCGCTCCGCTGGCGTCAACGAGGCCCTGCTCCGCTGGCGTCGACGAGGCCCTGCTCCGCTGAGGCCCCGCGGCGCCAACAACGAGGCAGAGGACACCGCTGGCTCCGCCGAGGGCCCACCCTGTCGGCAACGAGGGGGAGGATTTCCCTCGCTCTGCCGAGGCGCCGCCCGCCGGCAACGAGACAGAGGACATCGCCGACTTCGCCGAGGCCCCTCCCCGCTGCCAACGAGGCCGTGCCACACAGGAAATGAGGAAGAGTAGAACATGGTAGGTCGCCGCCGCTTGGGTCCAAGTAAGGCCACCGATGCTATCCTCCGGTTGCTGGCACTGAGCTGTACATCATGGAGCAATTCTATGATTACAGGATGATTGAAGAGTGCTCCGTGGTTGAGCAAGCTCATGATATACAGTCATTTTCTAGAGAACTTGAGCACTTCAGTTGTATGCTACCGGACAAGTTTGTTGCTGGAGGTATCATCACTAAGCTTCCTCCTTCGTAGATCTCATAGGCACTCTTGATGTGGAAGAAAAGGCTAGAGCAAAGGACACACGTGCTCGAGGAATTGGGGGAGGATCTAGTGCCAATCTGGTACAGAAGAAGAACTTCCATCCCCACAAGTTCAAGAACAAGGGAAAGTTTGATGGTAAAGCAAAGTTTGATGGGAAGAACAAGGCTGTGCATCACACGAACTTCAAGAAGAAGAATGACAAGAAGAAAGGTGTTTGTCATGTGGGAATCCTGATCATTGGGCTCCTAGTTGCCCTAATCGCTATGACAAGCTAGGCGGGTTGACCACTGACGGTCGGTTGGCTTCTTGGCGGTGACGTTGAGTCGGAGAGCTATGTTGGAGAAGGATGATGCTTCTACTTAACTGCTGGTGCAGTTGGCTGACTAACACGTGGGCCCAGCAGGCATCTGGGCCACATGTCAGTTACGCAACTGCACCTGCAGTTAAGTCACTGAAACTTCTGTTCGGCTCAGCCGGACACAGGTGGGTAGCTTCGGTTAATTAATTATACCTCCAGCGCACCCCTTTTTAGTTGAAGAATGTATGAAATGTAATGAAATCCGACATGTTTATATAAAATCTGGCCGTGTATGAATGAATTTATTTCAATTAGTTTGAATTCTTGTATCACTGGCATTGGATGAACATGCAAAACAATATGTACTAGCATTATTCCCAGGGTGATCACCTCGTTTGCAGTAGTTTCACATGTACTCCCTCCATTCCTTTCTAGTCTGCATACAAGTTTTTTCTGCAGAAAAAGTATCTCTACTTTGACCAATCTGATAGAAAAAAGTATGCACTTTCACAATGTGCGAAGTAAAAAGGAATAGAAGGAGTACAAAGAGTTTGAGCAGCTTTTTAGCGTTCCTATACATTGCAATCAAACACATAGGCCTAGCAATTCATAGAGAATATTCAAAACAATCGATGATTATGCATCTCAGTGATTCACATGTCAGAGCCAATATTTACTTCACAACTAAAGAATAAAAAAATGGATCGACGGTGCTGACAGCAAAGGGCGTCCCATTCAAAAATATCAAACACATGTCTTCTTGCTAAAATCAATGAGCAAAATTTGACAAGGTTTCCCCATTCCAAAATATCAAATGCCTACGATTGTGGAATGGGCAGGGTTTGCCATCAGTTCGGACATTGACATGGCACCTCGTGCTAAATAAACCAGCTGTTCTTTTGTGTAGTTCCACCTAAATCAACCAAATTCGCGCGTAGCTTGTATGATTTCGCCCTTATATGTTGCAACGCCTTGAACTTATCGGCACCTCCTATCTTGTGGTGGAAATGAATGATTCGATGTATTCATGAACATTTTGTGCAGTTCCCATTGAAGTCAAGCTGAGCACCCCTATTTGCACAAATACAAAAAAGTGATTAGTATAAAGCAAACTTACTATGAATTGACATTTTAAACAGGCACCCACATGGTCCATGTAGAGCACACTTTTAGAAAAATGGAACTCACCAGAAAGAATCCTAGAACAACATTGTACTCGCGCATCACAGCAAGAAAATGGAGATTTTTCAGTCCTTCTGAGCTGAAGTTAGTTTGGTCTTGTGGGGGGTACTGTAACCATCCTTCAACTGCTCCTTCTAATGAGAAGATAGACAAGGCTTCTTCATCCTGGCATAATCGGAACTAGTCACTTCACGTACTCCATATTCTTTTTGAGAGGAGGATGATCCTGTTGTGCAAAGACAAGAGGATAACTAAATGCTAGCATCCTGTTTTCTCGAAAAAAAAGGAAAGGAAATATTTAAAACAGCACAGATGAAGCACTTCTCAAGGACAATACAAATTTTTGATGACAGTATCTAAACAGTAGCACAACACCAATAGAGATGACAAAGCTCAATCATATGGATGAAATCAGTGGGCGAGTACCAATCTTTGTCAGGAGTCTTATTGTGTAGAGCATACATATGAAGCACTTCTCCGGAACCATCTCTTGCTATCTATTGTGGTGGCCATGCTTACTATATACTCCTTGATTAGATTAATGTTTCCAACATCTTCTTGTGCAGTTCCACTAAAATATATGGTATCTTCAAAGAAGATCCCGGTTTGCACAAGTAGAGATAATTACGTATTACATTAAGAGTGGCATCAAATCAGTGGCAAAACAATTGCTCATTCCAGCCATAGCAATAAATTAAGATGCAAAACTATATCATTACTTGTGTCATCACAGTTCCAGTGCTTCATTACAGCACCAGGAGTTGATTTGTGTTTTTCTTCCGCTTGTTCTTCCCCTTCATCACTTGGTTCAATAACAGACAAGCTTCGCCTTCAATCTAAGATTTGGCATGTCAATTAGGTTGCACAAGTATAGCACTAAACAATGACATTAATTTTCTGATGAAAGTGGCAAAATACAGGCCAACAGTTGTGAAATATCCTTATCTTACCTCAATGGGATATTGTGGTGCACATACAGATTGGAAGTCTTGTCTCCATTTGTGCAGTTCACTAAAATCTGGCAACATTACCGTACAAGTAGAACAACATATGAAAGCACACTACAGAATCATGTGAAAGAAGGCTAGTACATACCTCTCATGACGCGGAATTCAAACAACTCACAAGAAGAAGATTTGAACCAAATTTGCCAACACGGATAGGAAGCAAGATCTCCTCTTGTGCAGTTCCACTAAGATCAAGCAATCAGGCAACGTTGTCGGTGTGACACTTTGGTTGAACTGCACAAAACACTCTTAAAACAAAAGTGTTTTGTGCAGTGCAACAAAAGGTCACAATGGCAACAAGATGAAGTAGATAACCCTGTTTACACAGAGGTGCAAAGGAAACAACTAGTGGTCAATAACGGCGGATGACCCAGAAGCCAACAAAAAGAAGCAACTACCTTATCTAAATGGGAAAGAAAGCAAGACAGTAGCATTTCTCAAACGGTGGCATTGATTAATATTAACAGAGAGATTATATTAACAATAAAATTTGTTAAACATGTATTTTGCTTTTAATTGTGGCATTGCATCAATTTTCCAGCGGCATTATTAGAGGGTGCTTGTTTACAAGGACATTTTGGTGGAGGGACTAAAAAAACTCTGTGTCAGTCCCATCTAAACCAAACAGGAGGGACTTTTAGGGACTAAAAGTGGGCATTTGGGACTAAAGAAAGAAGACCCCAAGGGAGAGTCTTTTTGGGACTTTTTCCAACAGTTACCCCTACCACGCATCGCACCTTGTCTCTATTAGTTCATTACTAGGGGTAACATGGTCTTTTAGCATGTCATTTAATAACCTCTAGTCCATGTTTAGTCCCTGCAACCAAGCAGGTAGGGACTAGGGAGTTTATAACCAAATAGGGCCTTAGATTAACAACAGCTAAAGAGTTGCATGGGACAGTGGACGCACCAGCACCATGTGCATCTACCGATGTACTAGGGTGATGCATAGTCTGTTACAACAAAGAACAAACAACCAAGGAGCATATTTGTGTTGGTCCCAGTTTTGTTATCTTTAGACACCTTTCCCTATGTGAGCGCAGCAAATCTACTCCTACTCAAACTCTACAACCTTGTCCCCCAAAACAAAAGATCAGTTCGTTACAGATGTGTGTACTATGTTTGTCATTGTTTTCCATTTTCGACCAACGTAGGTGCTAGATAGCCAGTCTGTACTAGTACTTTCCCCACTTCCTTTCCTCTGTAAACCACGTCCTAGATTCATGCGATACAACTTTCCCCACTACTTTCCCCCTTCCTTTCCTTTTTGAACCACGTCCTAGATTCATGCTATACAACTTTTCCACTACTTCCCCCCATTCCTTTCCTCTTTGAACCACATCCTAGATTCATTGTATACAACTTTCCCCACTACTTTCCTCTTTGATCCAACACCTAGATTCGAGTGCAGAAGCGGAAAAAGCCCACATGCAGCTAGAGCAATGCATGTGGAATAAGTAAATTATACCTTAAGGTTCTTGGGGTATGGTTCGGTGGGCGACCGGAGGCCGTTTGACGCACACTATGTACGACGGCGAAGAAGAAGGGGTCAGAGGCTCTCCTGCACCACCACTGGGTGAAAGTGAACAGCTGCACCGGTAGTGGATTCCCTCCCTCATCGACGGCGACAACGTTAAGCCTCCTTCCCTTCCTGGCGGACGGATCCTGCCGGCTCTTTGACCAGCAGTGTGGGGAGAGAGAGGCCAACGAAGTCTTGTTTAGATCTGGAGAGGGTGAGAGAGTGTGAAGAGAGCAACTACAAGCAGACCAGCAGTGAGGGGAGAGAGAGAGAGGCCAACGAAGTCTTGTTTAGATCTGGAGAGGGTGAGAGAGTGTGAAGAGAGCAACTACAAGCGCTGAGGCTCCAGCGTGTATATATATACTGGAGAGAGTGTGAAGAGTGCAAACCCTAGAAAACAAGCGCCGAGGCTGCTCTGCTGCAGCTTAAACATGATGAGGTGATTATACAGTCACTACAAGATCGTATAGCTCCGTATCCATCAGTTTTGAACAGTCAAAGAATCCTCATGGCACGAATTATGTTCAAGTGTATTTATCGAACCCGAGACCTCAAGTTTGATGAGCGAACAGGCTAACCACCTACACAACCCTCCCGTTATGTTCAACGAGAGGAAAATAACCTTATATACATTCCTGCATTCGTGTGACAAGCATGCCGTGTTTTTTTGTGTGTGGGAGTCATTGGGATTTAAATCATAATCGTGTCATGTGGCTTTGGTGGTAAGACTGTCCACACTGGTGCAGAAATAATGCAGCCTTAGTCACATTACCTCTCTCCACATAGTACGTTGGGTCCCACCAGTCAGAGGGTGAAGCAAACAAATTAATAAGAAAAATTAAAAGCGCTTTCGGAAATATGCCCTAGAGGCAATAATAAAATGGTTATTATTATATTTCTTTGTTCATGATAATTGTCTATTGTTCATGCTATAATTGTGTTATCCGGAAATCGTAATGCATGTGTGAATACATAGACCACAACACGTCCCTAGTGAGCCTCTAGTTGACTAGCTCGTTGATCAAAAGATAGTCATGGTTTCCTGACTATGGACATTGGATGTCATTGATAACGGGATCTCATCATTAGGAGAATGATGTGATGGACAAGACCCAATCCTAAGCATAGCTCAAAGATCGTGTAGTTCGTTTGCTGTAGCTTTTCCGAATGTCAAGTATCATTTCCTTAGACCATGAGATTGTGCAACTCTCGGATACCGTAGGAGTGCTTTGGGTGTGCCAAACGTCACAACGTAACTGGGTGACTATAAAGGTACACTACAGGTATCTCCAAAAGTGTCTGTTGGGTTGGCACGAACCGAGACTGGGATTTGTCACTCCGTATGACGGAGAGGTATCTCTGGGCCCACTCGGTAATGCATCATCATAATGAGCTCAATGTGACCAAGTGGTTGATCACGGGATCATGCATTACAGTACGAGTAAAGTGACTTTCCGGTAACGAGATTGAACGAGGTATTGGGATACCAACGATCGAGTCTCGGGCAAGTAACGTACCGACTGACAAAGGGAATTGTATATGGATTGATTGAATCCTCGACATCGTGGTTCATCCGATGAGATCATTGAGGAGCATGTGGGAGCCAACATGGGTATCCAGATCCCGCTGTTGGTTATTGACCGGAGAGTCGTCTCGGTCATGTCTGCGTTCTCCCGAACCCGTAGGGTCTACACACTTAAGGTTCGGTGACGCTAGGGTTGTTGAGATATTAGTATACGGTAACCCGAAAGTTGTTTGGAGTCCCGGATGAGATCCCGGACGTCACGAGGAGTTCCGAAATGGTCCGGAGGTGAAGATTTATATATAGGAAGTCAAGTTTCGGCCATCGGGAAAGTTTCGGGGGTAATCGGAATTGTACCGGGACCACCGGAAGGGTCCTGGGGGTCCACCGGATGGGGCCACCTATCCCGGAGGGCCCCATGGGCTGAAGTGGGTGGGGAACCATCCCCTAGTGGTCTGGTGCGCCCCCCTTGGGTCTCCCCTGCGCCTAGGGTTGGAAACCCTAGGGGGGCCGCCCCACTTGGCTTGGGGGGCAAGCCACCCCCTTGGCCGCCACCCCCCTTGGAGATTGGATCTCCTAGGGCCGACGCCCCCCATAGGGGTCCTATAAATAGTGGGGGGAGGGAGGGGAGCCGCACCCTAGCCCCTGGCCTCTCCCTCTACCTCCCGTGACACTCCTCCCTCTCCCTGTGCTTGGCGAAGCCCTGCCGAGATCACCGTTGCTTCCACCACCACACCGTCGTGCTGCTGGATCTTCATCAACCTCTCCTTCCCCCTTTGCATATAAAGTTGGAGGAGACGTCTTCCCAACCGTACGTGTGTTGAACGCGGAGGTGCCGTCTATTCGGCGCTAGGTCATCGGTGATTTGGATCACGACGAGTACGACTCCATCAACCCCGTTCTCTTGAACGCTTCCGCGCGCGATCTACAAGGGTATGTAGATGCACTCCTCTCTCCCTCGTTGCTAGATGACTCCATAGATTGATCTTGGTGATGCGTAGAAAATTTTAAAATTCTGCTACGATCCCCAACAAGCGCCAGCGGTGTATCTTACCTCACACATCTCGCTACTGCTCGGGAACACTGACCAATTGATCCCTCTGTTCGCTCACGTACTATTTTAAGTGAATCCTTATTATAACATGCACACAATTTTGGGAACTTGTATTCGACCTAAGTCAGTGTGCCACCGTATCTCGCCCTGTTCAAGAATTCATCCGATTAACCAGTTAACTTGCCGATTAATCCCTACTCATAGGGTCACCGAGTAGCCGATAAACCGAAAAATCGTCCGATTAATTGATTAAATGGCCGATTAACTTGCCGATTAGTCGATTAATCCCCTACTCGCTAGCCAACCGAGCAGCTACCAGTTAACGATTTCCTCAACAATGGTATCTCGTACGACTCCCTCCGTCTAGGTGTAATAAGTCACGTTAGTAGGTGCAGCGGGACCAAGGTGCAAGCAGATTGGTGGAGAAGGAGAAACTTGACCGGTCATTCCTCCAATCAAAGCCCTGATTTCTATCTCTAAACGCAACAATTAATCCAAACAACTAAGAGCTACCATGCAGGTCCACGTATTAACTCGCATGCAAGCCGACTTTGATTTCTTGACTGATCAACGCGTAGTTGCGCTCCATGCATTGGGTTTCTGGGGAAGATAACAAGGCAGAGTAAGGAGCGTTTGGTTACATTGCTTAGGTTGGTCATAGTGGTGAGTAACTTGGACTAGTACAACATGCATATGTTACTAGTCTATGTTACTACTACGCGAAGTTTGCCGTCGGATGTGAGCCGATCTGGCTCTCCTGAGCTAGCAAGGTTTTTCTAGCCCACCCAAGCTAGCTGGCCCACAAAAGCTAACATATTTTAATAGTTCCAGACACCTAACCTTGCCCGGCTATGCTATAAGTTGTTCTTGCTAAGGATCCAAACGCTCCCTAATTAACAACGCTCGCTAGCAACGAGGCCAGGAGGGGATTGAGATGCAAAGTTAATGGACGACGCCTAAACATTTTGGGAATATCTGATTTTCGTAGGATGACTTAACACCTAGACGGAGGGTGTACTACTCCTCAGTCCAGGTTTGATGGAATATTCGTCACCTCTTCTCTTCTTGTACGTACTCCATTTGTATCTGACTTCCTGTGGCTTCGCACTCGCATGATTTTCCTATTCTATGAACTTGTGTGTGCATGTGCGTGCGCGCGTGTGTGTGTGTTTAACAGCATGTGTGTGTTAGAGAGAGCGACAGATCGACCTACTCCTACAGAAAGATGGTGTGTAGTGTATGATTTTAGCCGCGAGAGTCGGTGCATCCTCTCGTTTCCGGGCATCCAGTAGGGACAGGCGGACAGCTGCCACGCTCGCTCCTGACCAGCCTGGCCCACCCAAAGCCCCTCCATCGCCCGCGTGTGCTTCCCGCCCAAAACGGTCAGCGCCGCTCCAAAGAATCGGTGCCGCATTCATGCCTGGGCAGAGCGGACGCGACCTCTCACTAGCGCCTACATTGAAGGGAGAAGCGGATTCAAGAGTGATGGTTGGTTCGTCTGTCCAACTTACTGCTAGGTCTATGTGATTTGACGGCTCATTGGTCATTATTACTGAGGTGGTAGGACTGCTGGATGTCCCACGATTTCGGCGAAAGGAGGTACTACTAGATTACAATTTTCTCCATTCTTATGGCGGAGGAGTGCAAGAGCAGTGGAAACACGCAGGCTCAGTGATTACATGGCCCACCTCACACTATCACCATATTTTCTGGACACCGTGCGACACCTAACTCTTTACATAGTACTCCCTCCGTTCCTAAATATAAGTCTTTGTAGAGATTCCACTAGGTGGACTACATACGGAACAAAATGAATGAATCTACACTTAAAATGCATCTATATACATCCGTATGTGGTTCATTCTGAAATCTCTACAAAGACTTATATTTAGGAACGGAGGAAGTACTTGTATAGTACGTACTGTAATTTATCAGTGAGATAGTACAATGATATGAAGCTTCCAACTTCTGTTACATGTATCTTGCGTCCAAGGTTGGCCGTTGCAACATTTCATCAAATACAAAGGAGACTAACATGCATGCTATTGCATCTCAATGATTGACAAATCATAGCAAATATGTATTCCCTCTGTTCCGAAATAAGTGTCTCAACTTTATGCTACATACGGAGCAAAATGAGTGAATCTACACTCTAAAATACGTCTATATACATCAGTATTTGGAGTATGTACTAGTAGTTCATATTGAAATCTACTAAAGGATGTATATATTCCAAACAATATGATAATCTCTCTAACCAAGGTAGACGAGGAGTAAATGGAGGGAGTAGTAAAATTTTCTCCTTGTCCTGCGAGCCACCGCGCATGTGGGCGATGGAGCGCGCGTAAGGCGTACAGTACTATTACTACTCATGCAATCCCTAGCCATTGAAACAGAGACATCGAAAGAAAAAAAACAATCCATGCAGTCCCTAGCCTTTGAACCGTAAACCCTAACTAGGCTTTCATTTGCTAGCAATGTCGGTGCTTCCTGAAGTTTGCAACCCTTTGACCATTGCATCATTTTGTGCAGTTTCACCAAAATCGAGATGAGCATCCCTGTGGCAAAGAAATTGAAGAAGCGCGATTAGAATAAGATTACTGGGACTAGTTGTTGAGACATAAACTCATCACAAATACAGTACGCAGAAGCCAGTAGAGGTATGTGCGGGGCAAATAAGTAGAGAAATATCCACATGGAGTGATGTGGCAGCTGAAGCAGTGGTGCAAGCCGGCTGTAAAGGGAGTTGTACCTGAGGGATGTCGGGACGTAGCTCAACCTAGAGGAGGGCGGCGGGAGGAGGCAACTACCCATGTCGCGGCAATGAGAAATGGACGAAGGCAACCTCACCGGCTTTGTGAGAGAGAATGGCGGGGACCCCTGATCGGGACGTGCCAACAGTGGGTTTTCGCCGTCGGCGACGGCGACCGCATCTAACTAAGCATCCACCCCTTCCCTCGGAGGACGTGATCCGCCGGGATGTTAGAGATGTGGCCACAGTGGTTATGTGCGAGAGAGTGTGAAAACTGAAGAGAGCAACCCCAGCAAGCAACCGTGTAGGCTCGTCCTGCCTATGTATATAGCGGAGCAGTTTCCTTTTCTCTCCATATGAACCTATTTATATTGCGTATGTGCCACTGAAGAAAAAAACTTTATTTATAAATGACGCGGCACCTAATACTCGTTCTCCTATAAACCTTGTGCTTGGCATCTCCAAACTATTAAACTTGTGATTGGCTCTTCGCCTCTTCGGGAAGTCGAGCAATAATGGTATTGCAGTATATATCGTTCTGGCTATATGATATTGAATGAATTGCTGCACGTCCACCACGTGGCGAGGGTCGAGGGGCGAGGGAGAGTGCATACTATTACATCTGTTTCAATACGGACTACATACGAAGCAAAATGAGTGAATCTACACTCTAAAATACGTCTATATACATCAGTGTCTGGAGTATGTACTAGTAGTTCATATTGAAATCTACTAAAGGACATATATTCCAAACAATATGATATTCTCTCTAACCAAGGTAGGGACCAGGAGTAAACGAAGGGAGTACTAGTAAAATTTTCTCCTCGTCCTGTGAGCCACCGCGCGCGTGGGCGAGGGAGCGTGCGTAAGGCGTAGTAAGCAAACTTCACCTCATCCTGCGAGCCACCACGCCCGTGGGCGGGGGAGACGGCGTACTGCGAGTTGACGGGACACATCAAAAGTACTCCAGTGTATAGAGCCTTGCCTCTAAGGTAGGCCCCACATGGTTTGCCTCTTTTTTAACATAACGCGTCAAGTCGCAATTTGTTTGTTCACCCGTGGTAGACGATCCTCCCTCCATCTAGTGGACAACCAGTACACGTGTCAAATTACCACGTGGGCTGCCTTTTCATACAGAAATGAGCTCTGCCGTGTACCCGCGCGGGTGTGGTTGGGAAAGAGACGGGAGTACGTGCGCCATGCGTGCACCTCTTCTCTTCGTGCACGTCCCCCACCTACGTGGGTGTGTGTGAGAGAGAGATACAAACCTAGAAAAATGGCTTGTGCGTTCGTGAGTGTTTTTTGTTTTAGGGGGGGAGGTTGATTTCGTGAATGTATTTGTGGGAATATGTGTCGATGACATCTCAAACAAAATGTTGCATGCAATGTGTGTGAAATGGAGGCCTATCCATATCATATCACTACAAGAAATATGTCAACTTGTGACCAGCACTATTGGTCACTGAATGGTCACTGTTTTCAATTTGTGACCTTTTTGTGACAAAAAACATAAGGTCAAAAGCTGGCGGTCGTAAACTGACTATAGCGACCTTTCTTCTGGAATGGTCGTAGACGTTTATGACCAAAATACGTCTACTGTGGCGTTTTGGTCACTAGCAACCTCCCCAGGCCATGTAGGCATCCAGCGTGGCAATCTGATGTGGCACAAGATTCAGCCCGGTCCAATTCGATTTTCTACATGGGCCTAGCCCAACAATTCAGCCTATTTGTGTTTTTTCTGTCAATTTTTGGTTGTGTTCATGGGCCAAGCCCAATATTGCAGCCTTTTTATTGTTGGGTCGTGGCCTTTTTATCCCAGTTTTAAAATTGTGGTAAGTGGGTCCAAGTTGTCAGCTTCTAGTAAGTGTGGGTCCTAGCTGTCAGGGTCATATTCTTCATATTTCAATTTGGCAGTAAATAAATAAGCAGTATTTAAATTGGCACAAACAGAAAACACATATAATGATACTTCAAATAACAACGAGATTCGGGATGGAGCTCCTACTCTACAAATAACACATAATACAATGGCTGAATCTGGAGCTCCTGCTCTTCAAATAACACATAATACAATGGCCCTCCTACACTACCAACACACAGGGCACTACCAACTACCAACTGTAGTAACTAATACTATACTTTACAACCTCTACATGATGGAGCCCCTACTCTACCAACTGTGATATATTCTTCACGATGGAGCTCCTTTGATAGCATTACAAACTAGGCACCTGATCCTGTCATGAACAACATGCAACCTCAGTCACCCTGTTACATGAATCAGCAAAGAAGAATTAGAAAACTGGAGCCAATATATTATAAAGAGACCACTCGAAAAAAGACAAGTTATTTAGAATGATAACATAAATTCAACTAGTACAATGCTTTTATTGTCCAGCTAGTCAAAAGAAGATACTCATTCATACAAGAAAGGTGACTCGTGAAGATAGAGCATTCTACTCATAGCTCGCAGAGTATCAATATTCTATTCTTATAAGCTTATTCTTATGCCTGAAGCAAGTAAGGAAATCTGATCAAATACGCAACACCTCCATAAACAAAAACATCATGACTGGCCTGGGGTTCTAATTCTGCTTTTTTCTTGTGGGCCATGATTATGATGATATAGCCTAATAAACTGTATTCCAAAATGTAAAGAAGATAAATATGGTGATACAGCAAAACCATAAATATAGCCTAATTTTCCATCCTATCTCAAGCATCATTCAAAAATATTTTTTAATGAACACAATTGTTATAAATACCTCTTACAATGGATACCACAAACCTGTATCCATATTGTTCGATCCCAGGAGAACTGGCTACGAATGACAACATAAAAAATGAAACATGCAGGACACAGACACACGCACACAGACAGAGACATAAATGTGTAATCAGAATCAACTATCCTATACCACTGGATAGTCCAGCCCCTGCCCGCTTCTTAAAAACTGGTTATATCAAGCTGTGGATTAAGATGAACAAGACAAAAGACTATCTACCCCAACATTAGCACCAGGTCCAGAAAATAGCACCCCGCCCCAGCAGGCGCAGAAATTGGTGTTTGCATTATATCTCCAACGACAACAGGGTGCCGCCCAACCATGCAGCATTCTGCAGATGCAAGTGAGGCCAGACGTAAGCGAGCAAGAGCAGACCCACACGCTTTAAGAATTACTTGATGTACGCGTGCAGATGCAAAGTTTGAATTACTTGATTTAAGAATTCATTAAGTGACTTTGGCATAGAAATAACAGGGAACCGGCCATAGAGATACACCACAGAAACATACATGTTTCTAGAAAGGCAGAACAAAGTTAGATATGTGGACAAGCATCTCTGAAAAGAGATTGTACATGGTACATAACCAATAAAACAGGGGTGCAAATTAACAAAGTTGAACTAGTTGTAGAAATTCGGACCATACAAAGTTACAAACTAACGAACAAAGTAAATAGACTGAATTCGGCATGAGAATTAGTGGTTCTGGGCACTAGATGACCTCCTCATCATCAGCTTGGGGTTGGGAGACAGGGGGGCTTGGGAGGGGGTGTTACCGAGCGAGGTGCACTGCATGATGACGACGACCTCCTCCCGCGAGACGCCGCCGGCCGCCGCCAGGTCCCCCACTGCGCGGAGCGGCAGGGCCAGCTCGTCCGTCACCGCGAGCGCTGCCACGGCCGTGGACGCCATGGACCCGGACCTGATCGAATCACCTGCAACCCTACGTGATGAAGGAAATGGCAGGGAAAGGAGGAAGAGCTGATCGAAGAGGGGGTGGGGTGACCTTGATGGCGAGCGGCGTCCCGGGCAGAGCGAGTTCATGGCCGGCGCCTGACCTCTCCTTCCTGATTTGAGGAGGGGAGGGAGACGGGTCATGGCGTCTGGGGCATGCGTCCGCACCGTGATCCCGATGGGATCTACATGAGGCCGCCGCCGCCCCTCCCCCGCCGCGGGGCCGGGTGCGGGTCACCTCCCATGAAAGGAGACAGAGACGGAGCCGGAGCGGACATGGATGGGACTTGGACGCGCGGTGGAGGTGGTTTCCGAGGCGGGCATGGAGACGGGGTGGGTCACCGGGATTCGTGGCGTGGTGGAGGTGCCGTGAGGAGGGGAGGAGGAGAGGGCGAGGGAAGGAGGGCGCCACCGCCGGCGAAGGGAAGTGAGAGACAGAGAGAGGGAGACGGCGTCGATCTAGATCGGGGAGAGAGAGAGGGAGGCGGAGGGCGGATGGAAGGGAGGAGAGGTGAGTGAGGTAGGGTTTGGTGCGGTGGGACGGTGGGTTTCTTCAGATGGATAGACGGTTGGATTGCTAGCAATGGATGGATGGATGTCTGCCATGTCATCAATCCATGTGACAGATGGTTCTACCAATCAGAATCTAGTATATGTAATTGTGCTTTTTCTCTTTTTCATTTATATTTTTTACCCTCTTATTTCGGGTAAACACTCAACATATTAGCCTCATGTTGTATGTTTAAATGATCCAATATTGTGCACATATGTGTATCTTAGGATTTCAAACAATGATGATTTTGTGGTCTTCATTTGCATTGCACAGAAAAATCAATTTTCTATTTTTCGAGTGCCCAAAATGAGTTTTGTTGTGAAGGGCCTACCATATATTTGTTGCAAAATTGGACCAAATCATTTTTATTGGTTATGATGAGTTTTTTTGTGAAAGACCATATCCGAGACCATATCTAGTGTCAAAAATGAGTTTTTTTGTGAAGGACCAATAACATATTTGTTGCAAAATTGGACCAAATCAATTTTATAAAATACTAGGCCATGTTTAATGCACAATTGACCAAATGGTTGGGTGTCAAAAGTTTTGATCCACCTCTGGTGAAAAAGACAAATTTCTGCCGATTCAGCTGGAAGCGGGTAAAATTTAAACTGTAGCTGCCGCATAGTTTGCTCTATATTTTTTCCAAAAAAGAATTTCTAGATACATAGGTATCTATTTAATTAGAGAAACACCAAAAAATTTCCAAGATTCAACCACTAGCTAGGAACGGTCATGCCCGCCGTTTTGACCGCATTTTGAAACGGGCATAAAAAACTCAAAAAATCAAAAAATTGGGAAACCTTCGCATTGTGTCATTATATGTGACTAAGTTTCCAGGAAAAATAATAAACTTGTAATACGGAAATTATTTTTAAAAAGTGTTCTCAAAAATGAGCTATCATGCGTGAAGATTCATGGCTTTCAAGCCAAATGATCAAACTTATGGCCACATTCATGGCATAGTTTGTTGAAATGATCTCATATTGTGCACAAGGGTGCATGTTGGAATTCCAAACAATGTTTCCTAAGGGAGTTTTCATTTTCTTTGCACGGAAAATTCATTTTCCATTTTTGAAGTGCCCGAAATGAGTTCTTTTTGTGAAGGACCTACCATATATTTGTTGCAAAATTGGACCAAATCAATTTTCTAAAATACTAGGCCATGTTTAATGCACAATTGACCAAATGGTTGGGTGTCAAAAGTTTTGATCCACCTCTGGTGAAAAAGACAAATTTCTGCCGGTTCAGGTGGAAGCGGGTAAAATTTAAACTGCAGCTGCCTCATAGTTGGCTCTATGTTTTTTCCAAAAATCATTTCTAGATACATAAGTATCTATTTAATCAGAGAAATACCAAAAAAATTTCAAGATTCAACCACTAGCTAGGAACGGTCATGCCCGCCGTTTTGACCGCATTTTGAAACGGGCATAAAAAAATCAAAAAAAATCAAAAAATTGGGAAACCTTTCGCACTGTGTCATTATATGTGACCAAGTTTCCAGGAAAAATAATAAACTTGTAATACGGAAATTATTTTAAAAAAGTGTTCTCAGAAATGAGCTATCATGCGTGAAGATTCATGGCTTTCAAGCAAAATGATCAAACTTATGGCCACATTCATGGCATATTTTGTTCAAATTATCTCATATTGTGCACAAGGGTGCATATTGGAATGGAAAACAATGTTGCCTAAGGAAGTTTTCATTTTCGTTGGACGAGAAAACCACTTTCCATTTTTCGAGTGCCCGAAAGGAGGTTTTTTGTGAAGGAACTAGCAAATAAATGTTGCAAAATTGGACCAAATCATTTTTATAAAATACTAGGCCATATTTAATGCACAATTGACAAAATGGTTGGGTGTAAATTTTTTTGATCCACCTCTCGTGAAAAAGACAAATTTCCGCCGATTCAGTTGGAAGCAGGTCAAATTTGAACTCCAGCTGCCTCATAGTTTGCTATTTATTTTTTCCAAAAATCATTTCTAGTTACATAAGGACCTATTTAGTCATAGATACATGGTTTGATGGCGATACGTTGAGGTTTGGGCGGTGGTCGAGGGCCCCAACTCTAGAGCGCGTAAACTCGCATGCCCGTCGCGTGGTCACCGCGTGACCGTAATTTTGCCATGTGTTCTGGGCGGCCTAGGCATGTCTAGTGGGTTGGGCACTCCCCAGGTGGGTGCTAGGAAGAAAATTACAACATAAGATTCTCACGAGGAGACCGATCAATGCTCAAACATGAATTAGCAGCCAAGTGTTTGATTAGCGGTACGGGAAATGCACATGGCCAGTGGGTGTGAGTTTTGGCTGAGGATGATAATCTACTAAGGAGAATGTCTTCACAAATTTTTAGCTCAAAAGGAGGATCCTAGGTGGTACTTGCTTTGCAAAGTACCATGCTGGACAAAAATATGAATGTTGAAGCTAGGCTCAAAATAATGAATGGATTGAGCTGAAATTTGGTGGAGGATGGTTATTTGGGCACAGGAAAGCATTGTAGAAAATTGATACCATTTGGACATGCCAAAGTAGTACTTCCTTCACAATGCTCTTCTATGGACAGAAACTTGGGAAAGCTAGTGAGAGAGATTGGATTGAATGAAATGAGCTCAAAATTGGTGTAGGTAAGTTACTTAGGTATGGCCATGTGCTGGTCAATTTTCAGATCATTTGGGTAAGCCTAGCTAGTACTTACTTCACAAAGCTTCTCTCGAGGTAGAAACTTTGGAAATTTCCCGAGAAAGATTTACTTGGAAAATTGAGCTGAATATTATCATGTGGCAATGATTTGGGTATGGAAGAGTGCCCAAAAAGTTTGAGGGTAATAGGAGGGGTCTAGATAACACTTGCTTCGCAACATGCCAATCTGGCCATAAAATATAAATTGAACCCGGGCTCACATAGATGATTTGACTGAGCTGCAATTTGGAGGAGGGTGATATTTTGGGCATATGAAGGAACTGTATAAATTTCATGTCATTTCGATATATAAAAAAGGTACTTCCTTCACAATGCTTCTAGGTGGACAAAAACTTTGGAAATTTGCCGAGGAAGATTTGCTAGGCAAATGGAGCTGAATTTTGTCATGAGGTTATGATTTGGATAGGAAAGAGTGCCCAAAAATTCCTAGGGCAATCAAGAATATATAAATAGCACTTCGTTCATAAAGTGTTGTTGCGAACATAATAGGAAAATGAATATTGTTGAATTAGTTTTGAAGTAGGCAAGGAAGGATTTTTACATATTTGATGAAGATATGACCCAAAGAATTTATGAGATTTTTTTGGGAATTTTGGAAATGACAGAAATATAGGTTGCTTCACAACTTAGGGCAAAAATTGACACATGGACATGACACATAGGCAAAACTGATGAGGTGGCGCCAAGTCATACCAATCCACCACAATTTACAAGGTTATGACCATCTATATTGGTCATGATCAGCTAGAAATAAGGCAGCGGACTAGTGTTGTCTGCTTTATGACCATTTCGTGTAAGGAAATTACGACCTTTCTGGCCAAAATGGTCGCAATGGTTTAGGGTTTGGAGACCCCCGAACAGCTTTTGACCAATTGGTCTCAAATGGTCATAGATTTATGACCAATTCTTCCAGGGTCACTGACAGAAGGTCACTAGTTGACATATTTCTTGTAGTGTATATAGAGGGTCGGGCGATCCACGAGAAGAGAGGGAGGGGTCATTGATATCGATAGAGTCGAAGAGAGGATCAAGTGGGTGGGTGCGAGATCGATGAAGAGAGCCATCGAAATTGTGTGTGTGTGCAAGTCAAAGATATAGGGCGACTGACCTAGCTACCAGAACGTCAGAGGGCATAGCTCAAGTTTGTGTGTGGCAGAGAGACATGACTAGAGCGCTTGATGTATCGGTGTGTGTGGGGGGGAGGGGGGGGAGGAGGGGTAGGCAGAGGCCTAACTATAGAGGTAGAACGACTTGTATATGTGTTGAGAAGGAGAGACCCAGCTATGTCTTGAGGGAGATCGGTCGACATCCATACATAATAGAAGGACGGGAAATAGGATGGGACAGAGAGAGAGAGGAGATACAGAGGGAGGGAGATGGGTAGAGTGCTGGATGGGTGATGGAGTTTCTTCTCGAAGATGGTGGGAGAGGCCTACTCGACAAACTGAGGTCGGAACTGCAATATTATCAATAAGAGTGGGGATGTGTTTCTGTGTGTGCCTATGCGTGATAGATCTGTCGGGACACATCCATGGATGACGAAGGGGAACCATGTGTTTGGTAAGAAAACCTAACTAGATCGGTAGATCAATTATTGTTTGTCGGAGGAAGGGAGAGACATAACTAATGAGGTAGATCGATCGACGCATGGGAAAAAATGAGGTATAATGACCTAGCTAGCTATATGTATAGCGGGAGATCGGTCGGTGTACGTCCATTTGTTAGAGGCAAATAAGGCCCGGCGAGATGGATAGACAGAGAGAATGGAGCTATGAGGTGGTGCGAGAGGCCCAGCTACTAGCTAGATTGGGGGAGGAGTGTGCGGTTGTGAGATCGATGAAAAGATGGGCGAGAGTTTACACATGTGTGGGACCATATGACAGACACGAGGCAAGGACACATAAAGGAGGAGATTGAAGGTGAGTGTGTATGTTGTAGGCAGACATCGCTGGAGAGGTTTATCGATCGGTGTGTGTCGGAAAGGATTTGTGGAGACTGTGGGAGAACGACCTAAAGAAAAAAAATGAATGTGCGCGATGGATAGAATGCTGAGGGAGGGGGAGGGCGAGGAAGGCATGTGCATGGACGAGAGAAAGTTAGTGGTATCTACAAAGGTTAGAGGATTGTGTGGGTGTAAGAGACTAACAAAGATCATAATTTGATATGAAAGTGGATTCATATATTTGAATAGGAGATCATAGTGTTTTAAACATATGCATGCATGAATATAGCGGTGATACGCGTGTTGTGGTTTTGCACATGTTATACCATAATGTGATAATGCATGGCGTTTGCAACTCACAGCTAAATGTCTAACAATCTAAACCATACTATACATCAAACAATCTCACATTTTATTTGAATTTGTGATCATGTGTGGCGTTTACATCTTACAACTAAATATCGAACAATCTAAACAATACTATATATCGAACATTCTCACATTTTATTTGAATTTGTGGTAATGTGTGGTGTTTGCAACTCACATCTAAATACTTGTAGGCGTAGGGGGCGGGGCACCATACATAATGTGATAAACACATTATACATATGAGACATGGTTTAGTTTGTGAAGATCTAGCTAGAGCTTGAAATGTACTATGATTTCAAATCAACATAAAGTGGATTCAAAAAATCGAGTTCGAGTTCATATAGTACACATAGTTCATATGTAACTCGAGACTAATCATGTGGTGTGCTATGAAGATAATACACAAACGATGGTTTAACTTGACAATAATGACGATTGTAGATCTTATTAAAATAGAGAAACGAATTCAAATGCTTGAACTTCACAACAATCATTATTGTAGATCTTATTCAAATAGAGAAACGAATTCAAATTTAGTTCATATTGAAGCGGTAGTATATACGTTTGGAATGCACTAAAACGCTCATCTAAGTACTAGGTTGCATGCATTATACACGTAGCGAAATATTTTAATTGAACATAACATGAATTCAAAGTTTTGAATGACATTTGTAGTGCGAATTGATTTGGTATAGTAAACATTAGGCTTGTCCGGAAATTTCAACCCGCGCCTTGTTAGCCCAAAATATTTAAGATATATCTTTGTCTCGTTGTGCTCCGACAACTCCCTCCATATCAACCCGCGCCTTGCTATTCCAAAATTACAACGCGCGCGAAAACTCCCACCTCGTGTGAAATCCCGACACGCGAAATGCCTGTGATACCCCTGAACCGAAAGAACCACCTCAAATCGGTGGGGGTACTTTCATAACTTACCCCACATTTCAGACAAGCGCGTCCCTAAGCCATGGTTCCCCATTCCCATCCCATCCGCACACCCATTCGTACACCGAATCCGGCAAAAACCGCGAAGCCCCACACCCTCCTCCGTCCGCCACCCAGCCGGAGCCTCTTCCCCGACGACGTCGTCCACAACAACACCTCGATGTCCCTCATCCACCGTACCTGATGAGGATCCGTCGTCGATCTGGTCGACCCGCCGGTTCAGCCACCCCGTCCTCCACGTCCAAGGAGCTGCCCCGACGTTCCCCTTGTCTTTCGTGCCACCTCCATTCCCACACCGCCGTCTTCACCTGCACCACCGGAAGAGCATCATCATCACCTTTCCTCGGATGAAGATGCAGCCTAATTGGCGCCACCAAAGAGGTTGCACACTAATCGCCGCATTTTCTTCTTGATTCGATCTCACGGTGCTGCCGGCGCTCGGTCCTGAGCCGACACGGCGTGGCTCCATCCACGGCGGCGTCGCCGGCCACTTCCTCCACGACGTCGCTCCCTCGGCAGCGACGTCCACATCAGTAGGAGCTGCTGCTGCTTTAGCTCTCGCTCGCGCTGCTGCTCTGCTCTTGCTCTCGGTCCCCTGCCTGGTCTGCTCTTGCTCGCGCTGCTGCTCTCGCTCTTGCTCTTTCTTGTGATGTTGCTCCGATTTAGCTACACTTTAGTCGACTTAATCTACTTTTGGGTTAGTCGATTTTCAGGGGGTGGGCGGGCTCGCCAGAGTTAAGGAAGAACCAGTCGCAGCGGGGACGGGGGCTCACCGGAGAGGTACCCCACTATCTATCTTAGGGTTCAGGGTGGGGCGATGGTCGCCAGCAGTGGTGGGGCAGTGGCGTGGGGATCGCCGGAGAAAAAACTCGGTACGGGGGGGCCTACAGGGATGGCCGGGGCGGCGGCGGACCGGTGGTGGGGAGTGTTTTCAGGGCGGGCAGGGCGGCGCACCGCTAGCCGCGGGGGGCGGTTGTTTGGCCGGTGGTGGCTGGCAGCTCTGGGGGGTGGAGATTGAAGATGAACTGCATGCCCTTGAGTTCGTATCCAATGGCTGCAAAATCGACTGACTAGAGATGAAAAAGTAAGTCGACTAACGTGTAGCCTCACCTCTAGTGTGTTCAGTTTTGACAGTAAAATTCAGTTTCGACAGCAAAATTCAGTTTCGACAGTTAAGTTTAGTTTCAACAGTTAAATTCAGTTTCGACAGTTAAGTTCAAAGATGAGAGGCTGATGTATACATCTAGCACTTTGTGGTTATGTATTTTACATCATCTATTGGAGATGCTATTAGAATTCCACTCAGGTTAACGTTGTCTCTCTTGTCCTGCTTTAGCTTCGGCGTCGTACAACTCACCGGAGCTGCCCCAACGACGAAACCCTCCATCACAGCGGAGCAGTACCTCGGGCTCCATCTCCAGACGCCTAAGATCTACCTCCCCTCCTCCAACAGCAAAGTCAGCCAGAGCATCCTCACCGGCCAACCCAATCACGCTGAGATCGACATGGCTTCACCAAAGAGGTTGTACACTTCTTGTGGTTTGATATAATCTCACCATGCTTCTTTGCATCTTGTGATCTTCCAATTCTTGTGAACCAAACACCCAGATTGGCAGAAATCCCGTGTTCTAAAATTCTCTGTTTTCCACGTGCATTCCTATCCTATTCCTGTCTATTTCCTATCCCTGCATTATTAGAATCCTCAAATTCAAACAAGCCCTTACACAATTACTTCTGTTACAAATATGTGTCAAAGAAAACATTGTGTGGTTTGTCCTGCTCCTGCGGTGCTGTGTTCCACCCCAACTCAGCTGCTCCAATGACGGAAGGGTTCACCACAGCAGGGATCCACTCTCCAGACTGTCTTTCGCCACCTTAGATCTTCTTCCCCGCTGCCGGCAGCCACGACAACTACATTACCATCATCAACTAAGCAGATGACCTTGAGGACTACGTGGGTCCGCAAGAGAGGTCACACTCTTCCGTGTCTGCTTACGTTATGCATCGTTAATATGATGACATTCTACTTTATCGTCGTGTTCATGTATTAGACTCCGACTCAGGTCCAAACTTATGCTGAAACTTGAGTTTTTAAATGGTTGCAGGGTACATATTGGGGCAGCAATCAGTACTATCTATCTACTATCTGATTAATCTCGGGTGTCTACTTTGAGTTTCATGTTGGGTGCAAACAAACATTAAAGGATCCATTATCTGTATTTTTAACTAAACCTATTATATGCCTGCTATCATTGGTTTTGGGTCTATCCACAGTTTGCTACCTTCACTCTGGATTTGTGCATGCACTCCTTACATAATCTCACTATGTTTTATTCCTATGCATGTCAGTTATTGTACACAATGGAACTGAAAATGTAGAGCAAAAGAGACGAGCCTTGCGTGGCAATAAAATTTCATGCAGACGTCGCTCCATGGTGGGCGCAAAGGCAGCCCCCTCCACCCATTTCGGATCGTAATAAAGAAGAAGATAACTGTTCTGAGGGGGATTCAGAAGCAGAAGACCACTCCTATTTACCCCATGAGGTCTTCGCTCTAACTTGGCATGCTGATGTTGGTAATATCATGCATATGGTGCCTTGCATTGCTTACTATATACATCAAAGATGTCATCTGCTTAGTTTAGGCATGCTTTGTGTCAATGCCATCTGTTTAGTTTCTTTATCGTATATGTGAATCATGCAATGCCATCTTGTTTAGCCAGGCATCATATATGTGAATTTTGCAATGCCACCCTGGTTAGCCAGTAATCTTATATGTGAATTATATCATGACATCATTTTTTATTACGTGTTAAATTTTTCAACAATTTTAGTACATTCAATTACTCTTCCTGTGCATCAGCCATTCGGCACGGTCATGGAAAAATCTGGAGTGGAAACAAGGTCTTTAGAGCAGACAATGCTATCTGATGAAGCGCATGTCTTGCTGGTTACAGATAGCTCCTTAGAGGAGGATTTAGAGACAGATGACCAGTCCTATGCCCCCCCGAGTGCATGCTCTAACTTGGTAGGGTTATGTTGCTCATATCATGCATATGGTATCTTGCATTGCTATGTCATTTGCTTAGTTTAGACATGATTTGTGTGAATGCCACCTGTTTAGTGTCTAATTACCATATATGTGAATTATGCAATGCCATCTTTTTGCAAGACATTATATATGTGAATTATGCAATGTTATCTTGTTGCAAGGCATTATATATGTGAATTATGCAATGCCATGCTTTTTAGCCAAGCGTCATATATGTGAATTATATCATGCCGTCCTTTTTTTGTATTTCTCATTGCTTTTGTCGACAATGTTTGTATATTCAACTACTCGTCTTGTGCATCAGCCATTTGAATTGGTGATGGAGAAATCTGAAGTGAAAACAAGGTCTTCAGAGCAGACAATGCTACTTGGTGAAGCAGATATGTTGCTGGTTACAGATAGCTCTTCAAAAGAGGATTCAGAGGCAGATGACCAGTCCTATTATCCCCCTGAGGTGTATGCTCAAACTTGGCAGGGTCATATTACTCATATCATGCATATGGTGTATTGCAATGCTTAGTTTTTACATCATATACACGATATTGATTACCATCTCACTTCCTTAGTATATAAATCATGCATATGGTGTATTGCAATGCTTAGTTTTTACATCATATACACGATATTGACACATCATATATGTGATTGCCCTCTGCTCACTTCCTTAGTATATAAATCATATATTTGAATTATATCATGCCATGATGTTTAGATAGACAGCATGTATCTGAATTATGGCATGCCAGCCCATTTTCTAAAGACATAATATAGTTATATCATCTCATCCTGTTCACATAGTCATCATATTTTGAATTATGTCATTCTGTCCGTGAATTATATCATGCCACCATGTTTCCGTCGATGGCATGTTTGTGACTTATGGCATGCCAACCACTTTAATAGACACATCGTATAGTTATATCATGTCATCATGTTTACATAGTCATCATATTTTGAAGTATGTCATTCTATCCTGTTTAGTTAGCCATCATACATGTGAAATTGTGTCATGCTATCCTGTTTAATTAGCCATCATATATTTGAAATTATGTCTTGCTATTCTGTTTGGTTAGACAACATAAATATGAATTATTTCATGCCCTGTTTTATTCCCTACTATCCATTGCATCTGTCTATCTTACAATGTCTGTACATTCAATTATTTTCTTGTTTATCAGCCATTTCAATTGGAGGGGGTGATGGAAGTATCTGTGGGAGTAAAAACACGGTCTTCAGAAAAGATCATGCTACCTGTTGATGGAGATAGAACCACGGTTGTACTTGCCCAAGAACCATCCCCACCACACATAACCCAGACTCACGCAGATTGTATCCCTACCCAGTTGGACAGAGAACCAGCTACACCCCTTCTAACCCCAACCCCAACAGATAGTAACACAGTTCTCGTTGACACAGCACCGTCTCCACCACATAGCACCCAAACACGAGAAGTTAGTAAGGCAACTGCAGTGCCCAAAGCACGAGGACCACCACTCCGAACCCCAAGTCAACGCTTAAAGCAGAAGAATAATTGTTCTCAGGTCAGGTTCCGTAGCTATGGTTCATACTACTTTGCTCTTGCATCACTGTATTTACTCATACAAACTAATTTCAAATTTGAAGGATGCAATTGAAACTCCAATGGTGTGACAGGTATGTTTTAAACCTGTTTCTTTAATGTGTTTGCTGTTGTAACTTGCTCTATGTTGATTTTAGTTTCAATTGAATAAAAAGTTATGTTCTCATGCCATACACATTACAAGTGTTGTTATTTCTGTGTAGTTTCCCACACATATATTCTGTCTATGCTTCTTTGTCTTAAATAGATATGATTCGAACTGTATCTATCTTGATTTGGCAACATAAACTAGAATGATATAGACCATACAGTGACCATACTACATAGATATATGTTTGTTCCATGCTGTTACCCTGTCCACCTTACTACTGAACTGGTTTACCAAAATGAGTTTCATATACTACATTGTAAACCAGTGATGTGTTTGTTTGTTTCTCCTTTAGAACGCGGATAAAATATTGGAGAAGAGTACCCCGTTATGCAATGGTAAAGGAAGTAATTCAGATCAGGTTCAAGATCTTGAGACATCCCTGTTGTTCTCCAAGAAAGCTGATAAAAACTATATTGAAGACACTGAGACAACCCCAAAGTCCTGTCTTGATGTAGTGTTCGAGTTACTGGCTACTACTGCGGGCACCAGCTCTTCGAACTCGCTGCCTGAATCAGTTCGGCTTCTTGAGCCTCAACTTCAAGTTGAAAGACATCGATCAGATGTTATGTGATAGGAAGCCGAAGGACTGAGGAAGTCCGTGCAGAATTCAGATGCATACTTTTTGGTGCAACAGCAAGTGCTGGAGGATTTAAGCGCCAAACAAGAGAAAGTTAATAAGCTTGTTAAGCATCTTGCCAGCATTATGAGTACCCAGGATATTGTTTTTTGAGCTCTTCTCAAGTGGTTTCAGTTCTGGACTTGTTTTGCTGTGGCGTTTATATGCTGCTTTGTTCCCTATATTTGCACTTGTGGCGAACTTTGATGCCGAGTGGATGTAATATGTGTAATAGCCATGATAGCCTAGCGTAAGTTGCTTGCTTATTTATTTCCATTGTCTTATTTAATTGTTTTCTTGTAGCTAGTGTAGTTCTTTTTCCGCAGTTTGCTAGTGGCCGCAATAACCTATTTTTTAAAACTAGGCCACATTAACAATGGGCTACATATTTACTGTAGTTAACATGGGCCTCCTACGGGCCGTAGAAACAATGTGCCTTCTAAGGGCCGTAGAAACAATGGGCCTTCTACGGGGCGTAGACACAATGGGTCTTCTACGGGCCGTATGATCGGTTGGCCATACATGGGCTAATAACAGACCACATTATGGCCGTAAATGGGCTAGAGTAGTAATATTCCGTTCATGGGCCGACCATAATGAGTCGTCGTTAATAGGCCGTATTTGATGACGCTACGAAACTGCCCAACGTATTAACGGGACACAAATGGGCCGACTGTAACCACGGGCTATATTTGGCCCACAAGCAGAAAATGACAGTAATGGGCCGAAATTAAATGAATGCTGGAAATGAGCCCAAGAATAAATGGGCCCTGAGAAGGCCGAAAGATAACATGGGCTAGAAATGGCCCAATGGAACAATGGGTCGTTAATAGGTATAAGGTGATACACTGTTCATTACGGGCCAGTTTTACCACGGGCCGTTAATGGGCCAAGGGTTACTAAGGGCCACATATGGGCCAAAAGACGTCATGAGCCATACATGGCCCAGAAGTTAAAACGGGCTGGAATTATATTGGACGGCCTAGATGACGCCACTGGGACTAATTTGGATAGGCCGTAAATGGGCCCTGGGTTAGCGGGCTGTAAATGGGCTATATGCGAACAGACCGTTAACAGGATTGTTGTGGGTCTACCCGCCACCTCTTGACCAAGTCAAACGGCCCGGCCTTTTCACAGTAATGGGCCTCTGTTGGGCCGTGCCATGTGTCGATGTATCGTAGGCACTTTGGGTCCAATGAGTGGATGACATCTGTCCCAACGGTGAGCCGACACGTGTTTCCTCCAGCCAATGATGATTTTACACATGGAAAATCCCCATTGGTCGGGGCTGTTAACGGGTTATCGGATCCAAAACTGGACCCGAAAGCTTAACAGCATTCCGTTACGGTGGATGCCACGTGTCGGTCACCCTTGACGAAAGCACTTCTGTGACGCGTGATTTATCATCATGGAAGTGGACACTTCTGTGATGATAATTTTGGTAATGTCATGGAACACTTCTACGACAGCACATGTATGACTATCTTGATTCTGTCATAAATTTGTCATGGATGTACATGCATGACAGAAAACGTGACCTACTATGAAAAACACGTATCATCACGGAAGTGTATTTGTTTCGTAGTGCAAAGAGGAGTTTGATCTACTTGACAAGGCTCACAAGGCCTTGAAGAGTGCTCATGCTAACCTCAAAGAGTCTCATGATCAACTCCAAGTGAAGCTAACCAAGGAGAAAGCCACATTTCCCCATATGGTTTTAATTGATAATGCAAATGCTACTAACCCGTGTTGTGAGCATGTGAATCTTGTGGAGGAGAATGCCAAGTTGAAGGAGCATCTTGAGAAAGGCCTTGTGTCTTGCATACAAGGTTTGAAGAACCTCAACGAACTTTTGGGCAATCAAAAGGAAGTTGTGGGCAAGGAGGGGATTGGGTTTGCACCCAAGTCCAAGAAGAAGAAGAAGAATGACAAGACCAAACAATCTCCTCCTCTCAAGCAAATTTTTGCGAAGGAGGGAGAGGGTACTTCTAAGGATAAGAAGAACAATGCGAAGGGTGGTGGTGTTAAGAAGGGCAATGCCACTTCTTCCAACAAAGCCGGTGACTTTAACCCTTCTTATGTGTTATGTCGTGCTAGTGATGGGTCTGTTTATGCCAAATTTGTTGGTTCTTCTTATGAGTACATTGAATGGTCTATTTGGGTTCCCAAGACCCTTGTTTCTAACATCAAAGGATGCATTACAAAATGGGTACCTAAAACCAAGCATTGATCTCTTGTAGGTGTTTGCTTTCGGTGGGGGATCATGGTTGCTCAATAGTGGAGCCACAAATCATCTAACCAGAAGCAAGGACTTGGTGATGGACGTGCACAAGGTTTCATCTATGCCCACCAATGTTGAATGGGGTGATGCCTCATCTTCTAAGGTATTGGGTCTTGGCAAGGTTGTCATTTCTCATGATCTCGCGATCAAGAAAGTCATGCTTGTTGAGTCCATTGCATACAACTTACTTTTTGTTTGTCAACTTGCACTCATGGGCTTTGCCACTTTCTTTGATATTGATACCGTGGCCCTCTTGTGGAGCAAGACTCTTAAAGTAGCCTTTGTTGGGCATGTCGAGAACGGTCTTTATGTGATTAACTTTTCGGAGCGACCCACTAAGACCGTGACATGCCGAATGGCAAAGTTGATGTGGGATGGCTTTGCCATTGCCGTTTAGCCCACGTCAGTATGAGATCTTTGCAAAGTCTTCTCAAGGGGGACCATGTCCATGGACTAACAAATGTTAGTTTTGCGAAAGATCGTGCTTGCAGTGCTTGTATCGAAGGAAAGCTACATGATAAGGCACACCCTCCCACGACTATCATCTACTCGAAGAGACCCTTGGAGCTCCTTCACATGGATCTCTTTGGGCCTCCATCCTTTGATAGTCTTGGGGGTAGAAAGTATTGCTTGGTGATTGTGGATGATTATTCGAGATACACTTGGGTATATTTCTTCAAGAGGAAGAGTGAGACCCAACAAACCGTCATCGACTTTGCAAATGAAGCTCAACGTCAACACAATATAAAGGTTTTGACAATAAGAAGTGACAACAACACCGAGTTCAAGAACTACACCTTGGATGAGTTTCTTTGTGATGAGGGGATCAAGCATCAATATTCCGCACCTTACACCCCTCAACAAAATGGTGTAGCGAAGAGGAAGAACCGGACCTTGATGGACATGGCAAGAACGATGATGGCAGAGTTCAAATCTTGATACAACTTTTGGGACGAAGCCATCAACACCGCTTGTCATGCATCCTATTGGATCTACCTCCGCAAAGGCTTGAACAAGACTCCATATGAGATAGTCACCGGCAACAAGCCCAACCTCAAGTACTTTCGGGTGTTCATTTGTAAGTGTTTCATTCTCAAGAAAGGTGTTTGTTTGTCTAAATTTGAGGGTAGAGCTCATGAGGGCATATTTGTTGGTTATGCTATAAACTCTCATGCTTACCCTATCCTCAACAAGTCCACATGACTCATTGAGGAGATGTGTAATGTGGAGTTTGATGAGAATAACGGCTCCCAAGTGGAGCAATGTGGTACTTGTAATGTAGGTGATGAAATTCCTCCCCAAGCCATAAGAAGAACGGGTGTTGGTCATATCCTACCCATTGAGGAACCCCTTGTGGCCGAAGGAGAAGGACATTGTTCCACTCAAGTGGAACCATCACCAACCCAAGACCCAACTGCTTCCAAACAAAGTGAAGGCCCTCAACCATATGAACAAGATCAAGGGCAAGATCAACCTCGAGATGGTGGTGATCCACCAAGTGATGCCCAAGGTCAAGTTCTTGCCACCGAGCAAGTTCAAGATCAAGATCAAGCTCAAGATCAAGAAAAAGCTCAAGACGACACTCATGATGATCAAGTTACCGCTCCTCAACTCTGTCTTGAGGAGAAATTGGAGCGTCGTGCCACCAAGATTGCATCGAAGCTCACCACCAAAGATCATCCAATGAAGAATGTGCTTGGAAGCTTAAGAAAGGGGGTAAGCACTCGTAGACAATTAGCAAATTATTGTGAACATCATGCGTCTGTTTCTTGTGTTGAACCCCAAAAGGTCTATGAGGCGCTCGAGGATCCGGATTGGCTTAATGAAATGCATGAAGAACTCAACAACTTCGAGCACAACAAGGTGTGGAGATTGGTGCCAAGGCCGAAGGAGAAACATAATGTTATTATAACAAAATGGATATTCAATAACAAGCAAGATGCTCACGGGATTATCATTCGCAACAAGGCTCGTTTGGTGGCACAAGGCTACTCCCAAGTCAAGGGTATCGACTATGGTGAAACTTTGCTCCCGTTTCTCGCCTTGAATCAATTCGTTTGTTGATCGCTTATGCTTCTCATCATAACTTCAAGTTGCAACAAATGGATGTGAAGAGTGCTTTTCTTAATGGTCCTATTAATGAGTTGGTATATGTCAAACAACCCCCTGGGTTTGAGGATCCCGAGTTCCCCAATCATGTGTGCCAACTCGATAAGGCGCTCTATGGCCTTAAATAAGCCCCATGTGTGTGGTATGAGCACCTTACCGAGTTGTTGCAAGATCGTGGGTTTGAAATTGGGAAAATCGACCCCACTCTTTTTACTAAGAAGGTTAAAGGGGAGTTGTTTGTATGCCAACTGTATGTTGATGATATTATCTTTGGTTCTCCTAACAAAGCTTTCAATGAGGATTTTGCCACACTCATGACCTCAAAGTTCAAGATGTCCATGATGGGAGAGTTGAAGTTCTTTCTCGGGTTTGAAATCAAACAAAGAAGAGAAGGAACCTTCATCAACCAAGACAAATACACTCAATACATGCTTAAGAGATTCAAGCTAAGTGATGTCAAGCCGGCTTCTACACCTATGCCTCTCAAATGCCAACTTGACATTGATCCCAATGGTAAAGCGGTGGATCAAAAGATATATCGTTCTACGATTGGCTCCTTGCTTTACCTTTGTGCATTTGGACCGGATATCATGTTGAGTGTGGGAATTTGTGCACGGTTTCAAGCCTCACCTAAGGAAAGCCACTATGTGGCAGTCAAGCGAATCTTTCGATATTTGGCGCATACCCCAACTTTGGCTTATGGTACCCTTGAGGAGCAAACTTCAACCTTGTGGGATTTTCAGATTCGGATTGGGCAGGAGACAAAGTGGATAGGAAGTCAACTTCCGAAGGGTGCCAATTTCTTGGTTGCTCTTTGGTGAGCTGGTCGTCTAAGAAGCAAAGTTGTGTGTCTCTCTCCTCCACTGAAGCCGAGTATGTGGCTGCCGGTAGCTGTTGTGCTCAACTTCTATGGATGAGGCAAACTTTAAAGGATTATAGTGTCATTTGTGACAAAGTGCCTCTTTGGTGCGACAATGAAAGTGCCATCAAGATTTCTCTCAACCCGGTGCAACACTTCAAGACGAAGCATATTGAGATTCGGTATCACTTCATCCGGGATCACATTAGGCGAGGGGAGATTGAGCTTAACTATGTCAACACTCATAATAACCTTGCAGATATTTTCATGAATCCTTTGGATGAAGCAAGATTTCGCGAGTTAAGGCATGAGCTAAATATCATCGATTTGAGCAATGTGGCTTGAACCCGTGCATTCCCCACCATACTCATCTTGTTGTCTTGTTTACGTGTAGGCATGGATATAGGGGGAGTGTTGTTCTCTCAATGAACTCTCCCTCCCCTATGCATAAATTGATCAACTCTTTCACATTCTCCATTGTTAATGGTACTTGTGATTCAAAGATGAGTTTTGGTCATGGGCCCAAGGATACTTCTTCGCAGTGCCATACCAATTGACTCAAACATAGGTGGCTTCGGCCACCCCCCTCTCTTCATGAGAGGTTTTGGTTTGTTGTTTGGTCCTCGGTCTCTCTTTGCTTTCTTTTGGACCTTGTTCGTGGTTAAGTTGCTTCTTTTGTGGTCTCTCTTGTGTGTCTGTTTGCTTGGAGTTTGTATTGCAAAGGCATTTTGTTTCTTTCTGATGAAATTGGCACTTTCTTGGGTTTGTGGCACTACCGTGGCATGCCACGGTACTACCGCTGGAGGTGGGTGGCTCCTGTGCTTGCAAGCTGCGACCACGGCATGGTACTACCGCTTCCATCGCGGTAGTAATTTTTTACTGCCACTGGTAGAGCAGTACTACCGCCCAGGGTGCGGTACTACTGCCCGGGCAGTACTACCGCAATGATCCGTGGTACTACCACACTGTCAAGACCGTGTGGGGGTTAAGCGCGGGCAGGGGGAGTTCCAACTCCCCCATACCCATTCATATCTTCCCCTCACATCGTCTCTCTCTCCTGCCCAAGAACGGCGCCGGAGGACCTCGCTGGATCTCCATCTCCGGCCACTCTCGTCTCATTCCAAACGGCGGGATCGATCCCCACCTCGCCCTCTTGCCATGGACCCCGGTATCTCCCCTTGTCTCTCTCTCTCTCTTTGCCTCTTTATTCTAGGTTTTGGGAGATGCGTGAGTAGGTCTTGTGATTTTTGGCTAAATCTTTGCAAGAGGAGATTGTTGGAGAGTGCTTGTGCAGTAGATATGCTATTTGGTGTGATGCAACTACATAGTTTTGATCAGTGGTAGTACTAATTCATCTTTATGGATGTTCTCAGATGCGTTCTTGCAAGATCCTCCCCATGCGGTACTACCGCTCCCCTGAAGCGGTACTACCGCTCGATGCACAGACAAAAAAATTTACTTCTGCTTTGAGCGCGGTACTACCGCGCCAACCTGGCGTTGTACTACTGTGATCAGTGCAGTAGTAAATTTTTACTTCCGCGTTCTATTACAGTACTACTGCTTGATAAAAATTGCTTTGTTTTGTCACACCCAATCTCATTTCTATGTGTTTCGTTCGGTTTTAGCCTTGGTTTTTGCAATAATCCTTCTCGCTCTTCTTGTTTGTTTGCATTGTGTGTCATAGGTGGTGGCTCCGGTTCCGGTGCTAGGCACTCGAATCCCAGCCATGATACGAGCTCAAAGTGCCTTCGCAACCAAGAAGCTCCTGAGGAGTCCAATGCCCCGATATGCAACGTCAAGACCACCACTACCAAGATCAGAGAGCCAGTTGTCAGCTTGGAAGAAATGCCTCAAGCAGAGTTTCTGATTTGAAGGAAGCTCAACCCCTACATCAAGCCTAGGGAACTCATAAGGGGTAATGACATGTTTTTGACCAAGCAACAAAATCTCATCTTCCTAGATGTCATCAAGGCCAAGCAGAACATCTACATACCCATTCAGTGGATTGACATGGACCATCTAAGGAAGAACTAGGCATATTTTGGTGAGCCTCTGGATTTGGTGGAGCAGTTTGGTATTAAGGGGATCATCACGTTCCACCTGGACTTTGACCTGGAGATTGTGGCTCAGTTCTTTGCTTCCGTCCACTTCCACACGGATGAGAAGCGGACCATGACTTGGATGACGAATGAAAAGAGGATGACTGCTGAGTGGAAGGAGTTCATGGATCTGTTGAACGTTCGTGATGAGGGGCTTGATGTGCCTGTTGGTATCCGCCTGCATGCCAACCCAGAGTCTACTTCCATGAACAAGCTTCAACCCTACCTTGTGGAGAAGACTTTATCCAATGGCAGGAAGTCTTATGTGCTAAACCCGTTTCTTGACACCATGCACCGGATCTTCCACAAATTCCTTTTCCTCGCATGGGTGACAAGGACAAGGTGCATTCCTATGGTGTGGACATTATTCTTACTTGTGAGGAAGCGCGTCTTCAATAGCCTGGACCACTTGATGTCTCTCACATCATGTGGTGTGAGCTTCAGTCTGCTGTGTTCCATCGTAAGGTTCCCATCTATGGACCTTATTTACACCTCTTGATTTCGAAGACTTGGGAGAAACTCTTTCCGGGTGAAGAGTTTCATGCTCCTAACTGGATTCGCCATGAGCCCATCAGGCTGCGCTAAAAGAACAAGTGGGCTAACACCACTACCCGGGCTGAGGCAAAAGCTGCCCGCATGGATATAGATGATGATGAGATTGAGTAAGAGGAGGCGGAAGATAGTTCTGAGGGGTATGCACATCCCTCTGCTGAACCATCTTGGGCTAAGAAGCTCAAGGCCAAGGTGAAGGCTCTGTTCTGCATGCAGGCCAGGCAGTACCAGACTCACATTTCTCATAAGGAGAGTCGCCAGCGTGACAAGAAGATTTTGAGGAAGCTTGGCAAGCACGTTTCGAGCGGGTCAGAGAAGAACATCACTCCTGAGGCTGCCTGGATGACGAAGCAAGGCTATCAGTGGGCTAAGTCAGATGAGGAGTCCATTCTTGCTATTGAGATAGATGAGGAGATTGTTGGGCGATCACTTCAGTGGGAGCTACCACCTGTGTCTTAGGCGTTCTCTCTGCCTTTTTGGTGTCTCGATGCCAAAGGATGAGAGAGTGTAGGATTTACGAGTATTTGTCTCCTTGCTTTCATTGAACCTTCGTTGCTTTGGTTTGTGTTATGTGCGTGTGAGACCAGGAGACTTGTTCTATCATATGGTGTGAGACATATGCCTTCAATCTTATCCTTTTATTGTCTCGTATGTTAGTGCTTGTGACCTTATTTTGTCTTGTGCCCTTTACGTCATGCTTACTTACTATACCTTGCTTCCATGCTTAGTGTCACTTATATTTTTGCAAGGATTGTCTTGTCTATAAAATATAGGGGGAGTGTTGATCCTAGTGTGTGCGTTGTGCAGTCCAAAGCATATCTATAGAATGCACACATCTAGGGGGGCATGTTTATATTTTACAGATTTTGGGTTTGCTTATGATCATTTTATATCTCTATGTGCAAACTCGTATTGTCATCACTCCACCAAAAAGGGGGAGATTGTAAGGGCATATTTCTCCCTAAGTGGTTTTGGTGGTTGATGATACTGCATTTGCGGACTAATCGGTGCATTGAGCATTTCAGATATCTCATGTCTAGGCATAAGACAATTCGGTGCCCCTCGAAGCCTATCGAAGATGGCGGTTCTCTACGTTTCTTTTCGGTGGATTTGAGTTGCAGGAAAGTCGTACTATTAAGAGGGGGTTCGCTTTAGAAAGGTTAGGGTGGAATCAGCACGTGTACATCTGTTCCCTTGCACCACCTTTCCTTCGCTTCGATGGAGCTCCTTCCGTTTATCCATGTCTCTGTGATATGAAGACTGCAAAATGCTAAAACCTCCGTGGCGTGCAACAGTACTGCTCAAGGGAGCAGTAGTACCACAGAGGCTTGCGGTAGTACCGCTCCTGGTGAGCGGTAGTACCACTGCCTCCAGCTCTGACACTAAAGCATGAGAAAGTAGGCGCGAATGTTATTTTTACTTCCGCTCCTACGTGGTAGTACCGTGCCAGATTTTTGCACGACTCCAAACTCAGCGGAAGTAGTTACGGAAGTAATTTATTCATTCCGTGCACTTCTAGCGCCAGTTGAGCCCTGCCTTACGGTATTACCGTAGGGCCACGCGATAGTACTGATCCGGCAGTTCTACCGCTCGTTGCCCTCGTCTGGTCACTACCGCGCAAGCGGTAGTACCACACCCTATAGCGGTAGTACTACAAGCCTTTGCGGTAGTACCGCGACTGTGTGTAGTAGTACCACGCCGTGCGGGATGAGTGAGGGGGTAATGGTTGGATCTTTTCCCCCACTATATAAAGGGGGTCTTCTTCTTGAAGAATACCACCTCTTCCCTCCCCAAGCTCCATTGTTGCTCAAACCTCCATTTTCGCCCGATCTCTCTCCCTAGCCAATCAAACTTGTTGATTCTCTAGGGATTGGTTGAGGAGGCTCCGATCTACACTTCCACCAAGAGAAATTTGATTCCCCCTGATGTCTACTACACAAACTTCTTCTTGTAGACGTTGTTGGGCCTCCAAGTGCAGAGGTTTCTAGGACAGTAGCAAATTTCCCTCAAGTGGATGACCTAAGGTTTATCAATCCGTGAGAGGCGTAGGATGAAGATGGTCTCTCTCAAACAACCCTGGAACCAAATAACAAAGAGTCTCTTGTGTCCCCAACACACCCAATACAATGGTAAATTGTATAGGTGCACTAGTTTGGCGAAGAGATGGTCATACAAGTGCAATATGGATGGTAGATATAGGTTTTTGTAATCTGAAAATATAAAAACAGCAAGGTAACTAATGATAAAAGTGAGCGAAAACGGTATTGCAATGCGTTGAAACAAGGCCTAGGGTTCATACTTTCACTAGTGCAAGTTCTCTCAACAATAATAACATAATTTGATCATATAACTATCCCTCAACATGCAACAAAGAGTCACTCCAAAGTCACTAATAGCGGAGAACAAATGAAGAGATTATTGCAGGGTATGAAACCACCTCAAAGTTATCCTTTCTGATCGATCTATTCAAGAGTCCGTAGTAAAATAACACGAAGCTATTCTTTCCGTTCGATCTATCCTAGAGTTCGTACTAGAATAACACCTTAAGACAAAAATCAACCAAAACCCTAATGTCACCTAGATACTCCAATGTCACCTCAAGTATCCCTGGGTATGATTATACGACATGCATCACACAATCTCAGAATCATCTATTCAACCAACACAAAGAACTTCAAAGAGTGCCCCAAAGTTTCTACCAGAGAGTCAAGACAAAAACGTGTGCCAACCCCTATGCATAAGGTCACGAGGTCATGGAACTCGCAAGTTGATCACCAAAACATACATCAAGTGGATCACGTGAATATCCCATTGTCACCACAGATAAGCACATGCAATACATACATCAAGTGTTCACAAATCCTTAAAGACTCAATCCGACAAGATAACTTCAAATGGAAAACTCAATCCATTACAAGAGAGTAGAGGGGGAGAAACGTCATAAGATCCAACTATAATAGCAAAGCTCGCGATACATCAAGATCGTGCAGAATCAAGAACACGAGAGAGAGAGAGATTAAACACATAGCTACTGGTACATAGCCTCAAGCCCGAGGGTGAACTACTCCCTCCGCATCATGGAGAGCACCCGGATGATGAAGATGGCCACCGGAGAGGGATTCCCCCTCCGGCAGGGTGTCGGAATGGGTCTAGATTGGTTTTCGGTGGCTATGAAGGCTTGCGGCGGTGGAACTCCCGATCTAGGTTTCTTTCTGGAAGTTTGGGTATATATCAGAGGTGTTGGCGTCGGGAACAAGTCAGGGGGGTCCCCGAGGCGGCCATGAGATAGGGGGGCGCGCCTAGGTGGGTAGGGTGGCCCCCCACCCTCGTGGTGGCCTCGGGACTCCTCTGGTCCATCTCTGATACTCCATGGGCTTCTTCCGGTCCAAAAATAATCTCCGTGAAATTTCAGGTCAATTGGACTCCGTTTGGTTTTCCTTTTCTGCGATACTCAAAAACAAGGAAAAAACAGAAAGTAGCACTAGGCTCTAGGTTAATAGGTTAGTCCCAAAAATCATATAAAATATCATATAAATGCATATAAAACATCCAAGGTTGATAATATAATAGCATGGAACAATTAAAAATTATAGATACATTGGAGTATCACCCCCCACTAATCCCTTGCGGATCTTGTTGCTCTTGGGTGTTGGAGCACCCTAGACAGTTGAGGTCACCGCGGAGCAATATTCCATTGTGGTAAAGCTTCATGGTGTCATTGGGAGCCTCCAATTATGTTGTGGAGATAGCCCCAACCTTGTTTGTAAAGGTTCGGTTGCTGCCTTCAAGGGCACTAATAGTGGAATCACGGCATCTCTCATTCTGTGAGGGCATGAGGAGAATACGGTGGCCCTAGTGGCTTCTTGGGGAGCATTGTGCCTCTACACCGCTTGAACGGAGACGTACTTCCTCTCAAAGGGAAGGAACTTTGGTAACACATCCTCATCTCCACCGGCTCCACTCTTGGTTATCTCTTACCTTTACTTGTGCAAGCTTATATTGTGTTGTATCCCTTGCTTTCTTGTGTTCTTGTTGTTGTTGCATCATATAGGTTGCTTACCTAGTTGCATATCTAGACAACCTATTTTGATGCTAAGTTTAATTTGGTAAAGGAAAGCTAAAAATTGTTAGTTGCCTATTCACACCCCTATAGTCAACCTTATTGATCCTTTCATATGTTTTGTGTGGTAAATTGCTTTGAGAATCCTTATATTGCCAACTAACTAAAGACAAGAAAACAAATAAAATATGAAGAGAGTACTAATGAAAGGGAAAATATTTCCCAATACCCTCCTATCGTCTCTCATGATGAAATAGGTGACGAGGAGGAGCTCCCTATTCAACCAATCTCAGCAATAAGAAGCTTGAAAAAATTAATTAAACCCACACATGATGTGATGAAGAAGAAGAAAAGAAGAAAGAATTGAGGTAAAAAGGCATCTCTCCCAAATAATTTTGCTCCTATTATTGTTGTGCCTCATGAAAATGAATCAAAAATAATAGTGGAAGATGATGCACTTGATGATGATTTTGTTATGCCTATTGCTTGTTGTGATAATTATGATTGGGAAGATAATGATTCTTCTTATAATCTTGGAAATATTTTTGGCACCAACTTGGGAAATTATGATGATAACAATTGTTATACCATTGGTGCTATTCATACTATTAATGATGAGAGTGATTATGCTTATGATATGCCAAGCCATAAGCTTGGGGATGCTATGTTTGATGAAGACGATATTTTTAGTCCCCCAAGATTTGATGTGCAAATTTATTATAATGACTGCAGGCCTCCTATTTATTATGATTATAATGATGAAAGTGGATTTGGAGAGGACATGACTTTATTTAATGATGAATCCACTATTTTGGAAGAGGTTTCAATTGACTATGATAACGAAGTTGCTATCTATGATGATTATGGTGATGACATATATGCTATATTGAATTATGATAACCATGAAATGTGTCATCATGATTTTAATTTTCAATCACATGATAGTTATTTTGTTGAGTTTGCTCCCACTACTATGAACGAGAATAAATTTTCTTATCTGGAGAGTAATAAAATTTCTATGCTTATGCATCGTGAAAAGAGTGCTTTATTTGATAGTTATTGTCGGTGTCAAAACCGTCCGATCTCGGGTAGGGGGTCCCGAACTGTGCGTTTGAGGATCGAAGGGAACAGGAGACAAGGGTCACACGATGTTTACCCAGGTTCGGACCCTCTTAATGGAGGTAAAACCCTACGTCATGCTTGATTGTATTTGATGAGTATACGGGTTACAAGAGTTGATCTACCTCGAGATCGTAATGGCTAAACCCTAGATGTCTAGCCTGTATGATTTCTGATCATCTCTACAGACTAAACCCTCTGGTTTATAGAGACACCGGAGGGGCCTAGGGTTACACAAAGTCGTTTTATAGAGAAAGGAAATAATACATCCGGACGCTAGGCTTGCCATTCACGCAAAGGAGAGTCCCATCCGAAACGGGGGAAGGTCTCCTGCCTTGTGTCTTCACGGCTCATCAGTCCGGCCCATACCAAATAACCCAGACACCCGAGGACCCCTTAGTCCAAGACTCCCTCAGTAGCCCCGAAATTGCCTTCAATGATGATGAAATATTCGACCTATGTCTTCGGCTTTGCAAGGCGGGTTCTTCATTATAATCCGGACCAGTAATAATCTGACGATAACCTCAAGGTCTTTTACAATTTCCCCCTTGATGGCGCTTCGTTTTTTGCGTGCAGGGGGAATACGAATGGTCCATGCTTTTTCCACAAATAAACCCTCCTCCATGCTCAGGCGGTGCCTATATAAAGGAATATGGATCTCCTAAGGCCATCTCACACCGCACAGAAGGAAAAAACAGCCAAGTCTAGCCACAAAACAAAGCCTCCGTCATGGCCAGCGCCGCAGGCTCCTCCTCGCACCCCCATGGCCCTCAAGAGGGCGATTGGCAGAGGTGCTCCATGCCTCATCTTCAACTAAGCCGGCTTCAAACACAGGGCTACCTCCCCCTCGCAGATCTAGTTCCCGTCCGAGCGGGACTATATTCAATCGGTAACGAGGCAATGGCCGAGAACTTCCCCAACCCCAACAAGGAGGAGAGGGTGTGCTTCGTCCCGTTCCTGTTACGGTACCTGGGTTTTCCAATCCATCCCTTCCTCTGGGTGTTACTGGAATTTTACGACATCCAACTGCACAACCTCACCTCAGGTTCGATTATGCACATCTCAGGCTTTGTTGCCCTCTGAGAGTTATTCCTAGGCATCGAGGCCCATTTAGGTTTATGGAATAAATTCTTCTACCTCGTTCCCCGTCACAAAGGAGGTTCTATATTTGAAGTAGGAGGCACCGAAGTATGGCGCATTACCGGATCCGGATACCCCATAGGAACGCCCAAAGAAGCATACCCACAGTGGTCATCGGAGTGGTTCTATATGGATGATGTTCTGTTGCCGGATCCAGTTAGGCGCGGTCTCCTTCAATTTTCCAGTGTTCCTCTAAAGAAGCGCCTCAACTGGCGTCCCTGAAGTCCCAAAGAAGAGGACGGTGCGGAGATACAAAGGTTGGTCAGCAAGGTCAGGCTACTGGCCCATTCCGAACTCTCAATCATAGAAGGCATGCTGATCGCAGTAAAGAGGTGTGTGTGCAGCCTCTTCAATCCAGAGTAACTCCTTTATGGTGTTACAACGGAGAAGACGATGCATCCCGTTACAGACGGCAGGGTCCGGATACCCCAGCCGAACTGGCTTCAATTTTGGCCGATCTGTACAAGGGCGAAAAAGAAGACTTCCTCCGATTAAACTGTCGGGAGGCATATTCCATGTACATCCCTATCGAATGGGTAAGATTTCGATTCGTCTGTGCTTATTTTACTGCATTACAAACACTAATCGAATGTACTTTTTGTTACCACCAACTAGTCATGGAGGAGGAGGATTGAGGACGCCCACTGTCCTGCTCCCCAGCCGGAGGATCATAATCGCGACCAAGATGCTGGCTTTTGCGAGGATCCGGATATATATGTAGAATTTGACGATGGGGTATTCTATCAGGTGAGCCTTGATGGTTCGGAAGTGGGCTATCATTGCCGACTACCCTCGCCTTTACCCATTCTGCATTGTGAGTATCCAGAGGTTTCTTAAGAAGGGGTCCCCATCTGTACCCATATCCATTGTACTGATCTAGATTTTTAACAGGATCGGCGCTCCAGGGACCATGTCTCCTCGAGGGCGGCCCCCACACAAGGTCGTCGTTCAAAACGGAAAGGGACCGTGAGTACCATGGAGACGTCACAGTCTTCCAAGAGATATGTATACTTAATGCATGCCTAGGCATGAGTCTGGATTGTTAAGAGTCTCCCCCCTTTTTATTTTTAGGAGGAGTACGCGGCAAACGGTGGGAAAACGCCCAATTAGCCAAATGCCCACTAATCCGGTGCCGAACTCGCCAATCAGGACGCAAGAAAATGCCACGCCCGTTCCGCCTCCTCAAGAGGATTCGGATGACATGTCGGTCATGAATTTCGAAGTGGAGAGCGTGATGAATCACCGTCGCTTGAAGGAAGCTATGCATGCTCCTGCCTTGTCCGAACAAGAATTCATCGCACTGAGTTCGACAGATGCTTATATCCGAGCCGCTCGAGACGGCCTTGCCAGAGTTATATAGTTGTTCTTAATGAAAATACAGGTAAAGTTTGACACAATTTTGCATGGTCATATGGTAGCCCCCGAGACTTGAAGCAGTTGGCCCAACTGATTTAAGGGTCATTATATCATCAGGTACTCATGGAGAAGAATAACACATTGTCCAAGGAGCTTGAAGAATGTCGGACAAGCTAACTGTTGTCACCACCGAACTGGAAAATTTGAAGAATTCCAAAAAGGCACCTCATGGTAAGCACAATAGTGTCCGGAAAATACGATTCTGCGCCAACAATGAAATGAGTTTTAAATATGCATTGTTTTGTTTTCAGCGGCGGGATCGACATAGCAGTTGGAGGAGAGGCTAAGGGCTGCTCAGGTGGACAAACAACATGCCGAAGGGCAAGAAGCCGCTAGCCAACGTGTATTCACACGGACCATTGATGAGAAGACCAAATTACATGATGCAAACATCAAGCAAGCCGAAGAACTATAGGACGTACGAGCCTAACTGTTGGATGCCTTGAAGGAGAACAGAAAACTAAAAGGCGGCATATTCAGTATGTCCTTTATCCTGACTTTCATACGGTCCCCTGATGGAAAGTTTTACGAAATTGTTCCTGTAAGTTTGCTAACCGGGCGGCCCGAGGGAGGAGCGTCTGGATTTCAAGGCGACTTGCTGCAATAGCTATCCCAATTGCACGAGCGAGCTCAGAAAGCTATGAGGAACATGGCTAAGGCTTTGTGGCCATCCAATTCTTCTCCAGAAATTATGGAGGAGCTCGTGAATTTATTCAAGGGAGCTCGACGCCGCTTTGAACTATAGAAGGCATCAGCATGTCGAGAAGGTGCATGAGAAGCCTAGGCCATGGTAAAAATGCGGTATACCGCACTTGATTCGAATCATATGGCCTGGGTCGGACCTCGGGGACCATACGGACAAGAAATTCCGGTTGGCTTGGTGTATGACCAAGTAAAGACAGCCGCCAAATTTTCCCAATAGGACTGTAAACTAGACAACCTTCTAGATGGTATAAATAAAGAGTAGGCGTTTGATTCCATGTAACAATGCACTTTATCACCGAACTTATCTCCGGCCGAACTTGAAAAGATTGTCATGGCAGACCTTCCGCTTCAACCTCCGAAACCCAATGGTTGCAGTGTTTCTGAATACTATACCTGTGGTAAACACCAAGTATGTTCGGAAACGAGGCAATCCGGTCATGGTGCTTGAACAGACAAACTGTATTCGGGGAGTTATGTTATATTACTTTTTAACGTAAGAAACATCTTCCAGAGAGAATAGTTCCGTTAAGGGTTCCTCTCCCTAGGTCATCATGCGTTATTTATGCATGCCTAAGCTGTGATGCTAAAAAATCACAGGAAGATTTATGTTTTGGGAGTTTTATATTGCAACGGAGGCAGTTCGTCGTTTCTCCGCTGACCAATTATTCTCTTAAGAACGCTAGCTTTTGGCTTCACCCGTATGAGGTACATGTCCGGATAACCCGGTTGTAACAATCACAGAGGTGCTCCCATTATGCCCTAGCCGAACAAGCGGGAATGTAAGGCATAAGCACAGGAGCCAGACAACCCTGCTTGGCAAAAACTTAAGTCATAGAGGTGCATATAATGGTGAAGAAAGGATGTATGTGAGCAGATGACACATATATAAGGTGATCTCTATGCTCAAAATAATAATAAGCTTCTATTGAGAGAAGCCCCCAGTTGTGGTGGGGTGTGTACATTTAAGGATGTATACCCCGCAAGTGTGCAGCTTACCTGAACACATATTATAAATTGTATAAAAACGAGAAAAAGGAAAAAGTGAAAAGGAGAAAAAGTAACTAACAAAGGTATATGTCTGGACTTAGGCATAGAATCTTCGGAGCCGAGCAACGTTCCATGGGTTCGGCTCTAAGCGATTATCCGATGCATTGTGAAGGCGATAGGCTCCTCCAATGAGAACTTCATCTATAATGAAGGGACCCTCCCATTTGGGTTTGAGCTTGTCCTTTTTCTTTTCTGGCATAGAACGAGCTCACCAACATTACAAGTCTTTACCCGCACTTCTCTGCTTTGATATCTCTGAGCCTGTTGTTGATAGAATGCGGAACGTGCCTTCGCAACATCGCGCTCCTCCTCCAGGCTGTCTAGATCATCCTGTCGATCGAGCTCGGCTTCTCTCTTTTCATACATGTGCACTCGAGGTGAGTCATGAATAATGTCGCAAGGCAAGACAACCTCTGCGTCGTACACCATAAAGAAGGGTGTGTATCCGGTTGTGCGATTGGGCGTGGTCCGCAGCCCCTAGAGTACGGAATCGAGTTCTGATACGTCTGCAACGTATCTATAATTTTTTATTGCTCCATGCTATATTATCTACTATTTTGGACATTATTGGGCTTTATTATCCACTTTTATATTATTTTTGGGACTAACCTATTAACCGGAGGCCCAGCCCAGAATTGCTGTTTTTTGCCTGTTTTAGGGTTTCGAAGAAAATGAATATCAAACGGAGCCCAAACGGAATGAAACCTTCAGGAATGTGATTTTCTCACCGAATACAACTCAGGAGACTTGGACCCTATGTCAAGCCAATTAACAGGAGGCCACGAGGTAGGAGGGCGCGCCTGCCCCCCCCAGGCGCGCCCTCCACCCTCGTGGGCCCCCTGTTGCTCCACCGACGTACTTCTTCCTCCTATATATATCCACGTACCCCCAAATGATCAGATATGGAGCCAAAAACCTAATTCCACCGCCACAACTTTCTGTATCCACGAGATCCCATCTTGGGGCCTGTTCCGGAGCTCCGCCGGAGGGGGCATCGATCACGGAGGGCTTCTACATCATCATCCAAGCCCCTCCGATGAAGTGTGAGTAGTTTACTTCAGACCTACGAGTCCATAGTTAGTAGCTAGATGGCTTCTTCTCTCTTTTTGGATCTCAATACAATGTTCTCCCCCTCTCTTGTGGAGATCTATTCGATGTAATCTTCTTTTTGCGGTGTGTTTGTTGAGACCGATGAATTGTGGGTTTATGATCAAGTCTATCTATGAATAATATTTGAATCTTCTCTGAATTCTTTTATGTATGATTGTTTATCTTTGCAAGTTTCTTCGAATTATCAGTTTGGTTTGGCCTACTAGATTGGTTTTTCTTGCCATGGCAGAAGTGCTTAGCTTTGGGTTCAATCTTGCGATGTCCTTTCCTAGTGACAGAAGGGGCAGCAAGGAACGTATTGTATTATTGCCATCGAGGATAACAAGTTGGGGTTTTTATCATATTGCATGAAACTATCCCTCTACATCATGTCATCTTGCTTAAGGCGTTACTCTGTTTTTAACTTAATATTCTAGATGCATGCTGGATAGCGGTCGATGAGTGGAGTAATAGTAGTAGATGCAGGTAGGAGTCGGTCTACTTGTCTCGGACATGATGCCTATATACATGACCATACCTAGATATTCTCATAACTATGCTCAATTCGGTCAATTGCTCAACAGTAATTTGTTCACCCACCGTAGAATACTTATGCTCTTGAGAGAAGCCACTAGTGAAACCGATGGCCCCCGGGTCTCTTTCTCATCATATCAATCTCCATCACTTTATTATTGCTTTGCTTTTTACTTTTTACTTTGCATCTCTATACCAAAAATACCAAAAATATTATTTATCACCTCTATCAGATCTCACTTTCATAAGTGACCGTGAAGGGATTGACAACCCCTAAGCGCGTTGGTTGCGTTGAGCTATTGTTTTTGTGTAGGTACAAGGGACTCGTGCGTAGCCTCCTATTGGATTGATAACTTGGTTCTCAAAAACTGAGGGAAATACTTACGCTACTTTGCTGCATCATCCTCTCCTCTTCGGGGAAATCCAACGCAGTGCTCAAGAGGTAGCAAGAAGAATTTCTGGCGCCGTTGCCGGGGAGTCTGCACAAAAGTCAACATACCAAGTACCCATCACAATCCCTATCTCCCGCATTACATTATTTGCCATTTGCCTCTCATTTTCCTCTCCCCCAATTCACCCTTGCCGTTTTATTCGCCCTCTCTCTCTATCCTCCCTCTCTTTCTCTATTTGCCTCTTTTTGCCCGTTTGCCTTTTGTTTGCTCGTGTGTTGGGTTGCTTGTTTGTCGCGATGGCTCAAGATAATACTAAATTGTGTGACTTCACCAATACCAACAATAATGATTTCCTTAGCACTCTGATTGCTCCTCTTACCGATGCTGAATCTTGTGAAATTAATACTACTTTGCTGAATCTTGTCATGAAAGATCCGTTCTCCGGCCTTCCTAGTGAAGATGCCGCTACCCATCTTAATAGCTTCGTTGATTTGTGTGACATGCAAAAGAATAAAGATGTCGATAATGATATTGTTAAATTGAAGCTATTTCCTTTTTCGCTTAGAGATCGTGCTAAAGCTTGGTTTTCATCTTTGCCTAAAAATAGTATTGATTCATGGAACAAGTGCAAAGATGCTTTTATCTCTAAGTATTTTCCTCCCGCTAAGATCATCTCTCTTAGAAACGATATTATGAATTTTAAGCAACTTGATCATGAACATGTTGCACAAGCTTGGGAGAGAATGAAACTAATGATACGTAATTGCCCTACTCATGGTTTAAATTTGTGGATGATTATACAAAAAATTTATGCCGGATTGAATTTTTCTTCTAGAAATCTTTTAGATTCGGCTGCGTGAGGCACTTTTATGGAAATCACTTTAGGAGAAGCTACTAAACTCCTAGATAATATTATGGTTAATTATTCTCAATGGCATACTGAAAGATCTACTAAAAAGGTGCATGCGATAGAAGAAATTAATGTTTTGAGTGGAAAGATGGATGAACTTATGAAATTATTTGCTAATAAGAGTGTTTCTTCTGATCCTAATGATGTGCCCTTGTCTACTTTTATTGAGAATAATAATGAATCTATGGATGTGAATTTTGTTGGTAGGAACAATTTTGGTAACAACGCGTATAGAGGAAATTTCAACCCTAGGCCTTATCCTAGTAATCCCTCTAATAATTATGGTAATTCCTACAACAATTCTAATGGAAATTATAATAAGATTCCCTCTGATTTTGAATCTAATATTAAAGAATTTATTACTTTGCAAAAGAATTTTAATGCTTTGATTGAAGAAAGATTGCTTAAGATTGATGATTTGGCTAGGAACGTTGATAGAATTGCTCTTGATGTTGATTCTTTGAAACTTAGATCTATTCCACCTAAGGATGATATCAATGAGTCTCTCAAATCCATGAGAATTTCCATTGACGGGTGCAAGGAAAGAACCGCTAGGACGCGTGCTGTGAAAGATGCCTTTATTAAAGCGTGTTCTTCTAGTTCCTATGAAAATAAAGATGAAGATCTAAAGGTTATTGATGTGTCCCCTATTAAATCTTTGTTTTCCAATATGAATCTTGATAATGATGGGACTGAATATGATCCACCTTCACCTAGAAGGCGTTCTAAAAATTTGGAATTTGTTGATCTTGATGCTAAATTTGATAAAAGTGGAAGTGTAGAAATTAAAACCCTAGATGTTGCTAAACCCACTATTATGGATTTCAAGGAAATTAACTATGAAAATTTCTCTTTGATTGATTGTATTTCCTTATTGCAATCCGTGCTAAATTCTCCTCACGCTTATAGTCAAAATAAAGCGTTTACTAAACATATCGTTGATGCCTTGATGCAATATGTCGGTGTACTAAAGTAGGGGTACCCTTAGTACCCCGAACTTGTGCACGGGCAGTCGCAGCATCCCGCAGCAAGGCTTGCCGGGCGACCGCCAAGATCCTCCGTGGTCCTCTTGAAGACCATTCAAGAACAAAGTACTCAAGACAAGACCCCGGCAAGAGGAGCTTGCCGGGAAGGCTATCAGAAGCGTCCCAAGGCCCCGGCAAGAGGCGCTTGCCGGGAAGGCCAACCAAGGCGTACCAAGGAAACTTGCCGCGGCGCCCCACGCGCCCCGGCAAGGCCCGGTGAGCGACAAGCTCCCGGACCTACACGACAAGACGACGACCGCGGCAAAGAGCTTGCCGCGGGAAGCCCCCACTTCGTGCCCGCGCTCCAGCACATCCACCCACGCGTCGCTCTGGGGCCCTCCCAAGCACACGTGGCGGAAGGCTGCGCAGCTGAGGTGCGAGGTGGCAAGCAGGCGCTGGCAAGACAACCATCGTGGCTAACAGTGGCTTCTCTAGCAAGCCCCTTTCGGCACTGTTTAGGCGACACAGACGGGCATTTAATGCTCTTGTCCCCTGCCGTCAGGGTTAGGTATGATAACACTGTAGCAGCTAGCTGTGCCTACTACAGCACCTAGCTGTGCCTACCACCACTCTTCCACTTTTGCCCTCCGTTGCCCTATGTCGGTAACCCCTTGAGCATATAAAAGGAGGCCCGGGGCAACTGAGAGGGGGGTTAGACACTTCGAACACTCTCGCTCGGGGTTCAGCAATTCCACACACTCACGCTCGATCTCGCTCCTGAGCTAGAAAGCAATACAAACCACAAAGCAGGAGTAGGGTTTTACGCATCCGTGCGGCCCGAACCTGGGTAAATCGCTCGCATGCTTCTCCTCGATTTGCCCCTCGCACGACCAATCGCCCGTGTGCTTCGCCTCGATCTGCTCTTTGCGCGACCTCCGCCCCCCGCCGAACCAAAAGGGACCCCGGTCCCATAGGTGTCCGTGGATCAGAAACCCCGGCATCTCTGGCGCGCCAGGTAGGGGGCGTCGAAGTTGTGTGAACCAGATCCGGCGTTCTTGCGGGCTAGATCTTCATCTTCTTCATAGATCTTCGCCATCTTCATCAACATGCCGCCGAAGAAGAAAGTTTCGGAGGCAGCTGCTCCGTCCGCGCCGAGCCACCCACCGCCAGAGCAAACGGATGGTGGGGTAGGCGCCGGCGGAAGAGCACGCATCGACGAGGGAACTCACTGTGCTGCCAGGTCCCAGGGCAAGGCTGCGCTGCCCATCGGCGGCGTGGCCGGCTCCCACAACGACCGGGCGCACTCCAAGACCTCGGCGTCTGTGCATGCACCGCACCCATCCCAGGAGGCGCGGGACCGGCAGCGTCATGGTACTCACGGTACCATGCGCTCGCTGGATCAAGATCGAGCTGGTGGGTCCCGGAGTGCTCAGGACCACCATGCACGCCAACCTGCTGGCGCGAGCGAGACACGGTCGCCTGGACGAGATACTGCTCCTTCTAACATAGTTAGAAGTCCGAGCTTATCCCGTTCCTCACACCGTTCGCCACCGCCGCCCGCCACCGCAGCAGAAGCTCTAGCGCGAGCTCAGCTGCTCCTGGACTACCCTCCAGCGGCGGACAAGGTCGACGACTGGAGGGCCACAATCCAGAGTCTCATCGGCTTCGCCAACGGCGACGCTCCTCGGCAGCCGACCACGTCGCAGCCGCAACGAGTCAGCCAGGTGCGAACCGGTGGGGACAAGACCGGTGGGGGTGCAACCTCTGTGCACTCCCCGCCCCGAAGGCCGAGATCGCCGACCCGCCGGATCCGCCTCGACAGCGACTCCACCGCGTCGTCAGATCCGCGAGCTCGTCATGATCAGCGCCAAGTTCTTCAAGAACGACGGCAAGAGGACGCTCGTACTCGCATCGAGCGGCGAAGAGAAGCGCGACGTCAATCAGACCAGCGCGCTGGGCCCTCTGTTGACATGCACGCGCCGGGGGAACCAGGCGACTTGCCGTACACGGTAGGCTGCCCTGCGTTCACTCGTGAGCTGCGGCAAGTCCAGTGGCCCAGTACGAAGAACTTCAAGCCAGATGTGCCAGAGAAGTACGGCGGCAAGTCGCATCCGTCGGAGTTCCTCAGCATCTACACCATCGCGGTGCAGGCTGCTGGGGGGCGGGACGACAAGATCCTTGCCAACTACTTCCCGTTGGTGCTCAAGCCCAACGTCAGGTCCTGGCTCATGCACTTGCCGGACAACTCCATATCCTCCTGGGCTGAGCTGTGCCATCAGTTTGTCGGCGCCTTTACAGGCGGCCACAAACCTCATGGCCAAGAGAGTGATCTCCATCTGCTCGTCCAGAAGGAAGGGGAGCCCCTGCGCAAGTACATCCAGAGGTTCAGCCGTATACAGTACAACATCCCAGACGTCCACCCCGCCGTGGTCATCAGCGCGTTCCATCAGAACGTGCATAACCGCAGGATGCGGGAGGAGATGGCGATGTGCCGGATTAGGGACGTCAGCGAGCTGTACGCCCTGGCCGACAAATGTGCACGCGCTGAGGAAGGGAGGAGACTCCCCGGAGAGAAGACCGGAGCGGAAGGATCTGACAGCGAAGATGCTGCCCCGGCAAAGAAAAACCGGCGGCGCAACAACAGGAAGAAGCAGAACAAAGAGGTGCTAGTCGTTGAGCAGTCCGGTGACGAAGGTGGCGCCAAGAAGGCTACAGTTGGTTGCTCCGGCAAGGAAATTGCCGCGTGCACCAACTGCCAGGCCGTGGCAGCCGCCGACAAGCAGGACGGCTCCGACAAGCACTACTGCAAGATTCACCGCACCAAGGGCCATGACCTCCAGAACTGTAAGAAAGTCGAGCAGCTTGTCCAGCAACAGAGGGCTGAGTACGAGCGGCGCGACAAGGAGAGAGCCCAAGGGCGTGCCGAGAAACTCGGCCAGAAGCGCACCGTCCAGGGAGAACGCCGCGGCAAGGCCAAGCAGCGGCAAGGAGACAGACCTCCCCGTGGTTGCGGCAAGGATGAAGACGACGGCGACAGCGACGAAGACCTGGATGATGTTGAGACCAGTGAGCAGGAGTTTCAGAAAGCCACAGAGGTCTTGTGTGTTGACGGTGGTGCTTCTCTGCATACCTCACACCGCCGACTCAAACAGTGGGTGCGGGAGGTTAATGCAGCAGAACCACCTATCGAATCACGCAAGCTTCTGAAATGGTCCAGCACGCCTATCATCTTCGACATTGAGGATCACCCTGATCTCACAACTGCGGTTGGGTGTTTGCCGATGTTGGTATCACCAACTATCCGCAACCTCAAAGTCACCAAGATGCTAGTTGACGGCGGGGCCGGCTTAAATCTGATCTCCTCAGCTGTACTCCAAAAACTCCAGATCCCCGACAGCGAGCTCGAAGAGACCGGTACGTTCCAAGGAATCAATCTAGGAAGGAGCAAGCCGAAGGGGAAAGTCACGCTGCCGGTAACATTTGGCAGCGAGCTAAACTTCAGGACTGAGAGGGTCACGTTCGACGTTGCCGATATCCCGTTGCCTTACAACGGGATACTTGGCCGTCCAACACTCGCCAAGTTCATGGCGGCCTCTCATTATGCATACAACATACTGAAGATGCCAGGCCCGATAAGCGTCATCTCTGTCCCTGGCGACAGGAAGGATGCGCTTATCTGTGCCGACAAGATCTACCGGGAAGTAGCAGCCACGGCAGAACGCAATCCACTTGTCGCTGAAGCTCCCGGGGGAAAGAAGACCAAGTCCGGCAAAGGCTCTGATGCCCACTCCGGCAAGCGCACCTCTTCGGAGTGCTGTGCTGCCGTCGAGGACGCACCATCGAGCTTCACCGGCAAGAAGACCAAGTCCGGCAAAAGCTCTGATGCCCACTCCGGCAAGCGCGCCTCTTCGGAGTGCTGTGCTGCCGTCGAGGACGCACCATCGAGCTCCACCGGCAAGCACAAGAAGACGATGGCAGCTCCGCCAGAGACAAAGAAGGTGTCCGCCAAGGAAGACAGCACTGGTGGTACCTTCACCATCAGTGCCACGCTTGATCCTAAATAGGAAAGCGCGCTCGTTGCTTTCCTGCGGGCGAATGTCGACGTGTTTGCATGGCAACCGTCTGACATCCCCGGTGTTCCCAGGAAAGTGATTGAGCACCACCTTGCCGTCTGCCCTCATGCGCGGCCCGTCAAGCAGAAAGTTTGGAAGCAGGCGGTGGAGCGCCAAGAATTCATTGCGGAGGAAATCAAGAAATTGGAAGCAGCAGGCCTCGTCAGAGGAGTGCTCCATCCTACGTGGTTGGCCAATCCTGTAGTCGTGCGCAAGGCAAACGGGAAATGGAGGCTTTGCATCGATTTTACCGATGTTAACAAAGCTTGTCCCAAGGACCCATTTCCTTTGCCGCGCATTGACCAGATTGTTGACTCCACAGCTGGATGTGATTTGCTTTCATTTCTTGATGCCTACTCCGGATATCATCAGATCTTCATGGCAGAGGAGGATGAAGAGAAGACCGCATTTATTACTCCATGTGGCACGTACTGTTTCGTACGGATGCCTTTCGGATTAAAAAATGCTGGTTAGACATTCGCAAGAGTAGTCCATATTGCTCTTGAGCCACAAATACACAGAAATGTGGAAGCCTACATGGATGATATAGTGGTCAAGAGCAAGGACAGAGCGACCCTGATCCAAGACTTAGACGAGACCTTTGCAAATCTGCGCAAGGTCAGCCTCAAGCTCAACCCAGAGAAGTGTGCGTTTGGGGTCCCCTCCGGCAAGCTTCTCGGGTTCTTTGTGTCTCAGCGTGGGATTGAAGCCAATCCCGACAAGATCATGGCCATTGAGCAGATTGAAGCACCAAAGCGCGTCAAGGATGTACAGAAACTTGCCGGTTGCGTGGCTGCTCTCAGCAGGTTCATCTCTCAGTCTGCTGAGCGCGCCCTGCCGTTTTTCAAATCATTGAAAAAGGCAGGTCCAATGAAATGGACTCCGGAAGCGGAGGCTACGCTGCAAGACCTGAAGAGATACCTGTCCTCCCCTCCAATACTTGTCGCACCTAAACCACAAGAGAAGTTGCTGCTGTACATAGCGGCAACCAATCAGGTGGTTAGTGCTGCGTTAGTGGCAGAAAGGGAGGCGGATGATGAGCCAGCAACCGCAACAAGCGCATCCAGCGACAAGCAGGAGGCTTCCCCGGCAAGCTCTGGTCCCGACAAAGATGAACCTACGCTGATACACGAGGAGATACGGAAGAAAATGGTGCAGCGCCCAGTTTACTTTGTCAGTTCCCTCCTGCAGGGGGCTAGGTCAAGGTACTCTGGTGTGCAGAAACTGCTTTTCGGCCTTCTCATGGCCTCGAGAAAGCTGCGCCATTACTTCCAAGCACATGAGATCACAGTTGTCACTCGCTTTCCGCTGAAGAGGATACTGCATAATCCTGAAGCGACAGGCAGGATTGCTGAGTGGGCACTGGAACTGTCAAGCTTTGGCCTCAAGTTTGAAAGCACTTCAACTATCCAGAGCAGAGCATTGGCAGAGTTCATAGCAGAGTGGACGCCAACACCAAACGAAGAAATTCCAGAAGCGAGCCTCCCCGACAAAGAAGCAAGCAAAGAGTGGCTGATGTACTTTGATGGTGCCTTTTCTCTACAAGGCGCCGGCGCTGGTGTGCTGCTTGTCACACCCACCGGTGAGCACCTCAAGTACATAGTCCAGATGCACTTTCCCAAGGAGCAAGCAACAAATAATACTGCAGAGTATGAAGGCTTGCTTGCCGGTCTCCGGATCGCGGCAGACCTTGGGATCAAGAAGCTCATTGTCAGGGGTGACTCACAGCTTGTCGTCCGCCAAGTAAACAAGAATTATCAGAGTCCGTTGATGGAAGCTTACGTTGACGAAGTGAGAAAGCTAGAAGAGCGCTTTGACGGCCTGCAAATGGAGCACGTTCCGAGAGCTCAGAACGCCATTGCGGATGGCCTGTCAAAGTGCGCCGCACTTAAGCTACCTGTGGAACCAGGGACCTTTGTGCTCAAGCTGACTCAACCGTCCGTAACACCATCAACTGGACAGAGCAAGAAGAGGAAGTTGATTCCTAGTGACTATTTGCCGGCAGAGCTTCCCGAAGCCGCCGCCAAGAAGGTCCCCAAGATCAACGCCAAGAATGCTGAGGAGCCAGATGCTCCGGCAAGCCCTAGGGCTTGTTCCATTGAAGTAGAGGCTCCCGACGGGTCAAGCTCCGGCAAACTTGTCGGGGAACGTCAAGCTCCGGCAGAGACGCAACTTCTTGCCGTAGAAGCGGATGTTCCCGCAGCAGTCCCCAAGATCAACGCCAAGAACGCTGAGGAGCAAGATGCTCCGGCAAGCCCCAGGGTTTGTTTCGTTGAGGCAGAAGCTCCCGACAAATTTTGCTCCGGCAAGCTTGTCAGGGAACGTCAAGCTCCAGCAGAACCGCAGTTTCTTGCCGTAGAAGCGGATGTTCCCGCAGCGGCAGATTTGCCTTTAGTCCTTGTTGTCGAGCCACAAGCTCCAGCATGGGTGCAGCAGATTGTCCACTTCCTTCAGACAGGAGAGCTTCCCGAAGAGCAAGAAGAAGCCGAAAGAGTAGCCCGGCAGTCAAGTATGTACCAGTTCGTCGACAAGACACTGTACAGAAGAAGGCTCAACGGTGTGAAATTGAGGTGTATTCCCCGGGGAGATGGACAAAAGCTGTTGGCAGAGATACATGGAGGCATATGTGGTCACCACATTGGCGCAAGAGCACTTGTCGGCAAAGCCTTCCGGCAAGGGTTCTTCTGGCCAACAGCCCTCCAGGATGCAACTGCACAAGTAACCAAGTGTGAAGCGTGCTAGTTCCATTCCAAGCAGATACACCAGCCAGCTCAAGCTTTCTAGACGATCCCTTTATCCTGGCCATTTTCGGTCTGGGGGCTCGACATCCTCGGCCCCTTTCCCCGAGCTGTCGGGGGCTTTGAGTACTTGTACGTTGCAATCGACAAGTTCACAAAGTGGCCGGAAGTGGAACCAGTGAGGAAGGTGACCGCCCAGTCAGCCGTCAAGTTCTTCAGGTCGATTGTTTGCCGCTTCGGGATCCCTAACCGGATAATCACGGACAACGGCACACAATTCACGAGCCACGCCTTCATGCAGTACGTCCAAGATCTTGGCGCCAAAGTCTGCTTCGCTTCTGTTGCTCACCTAAGAAGCAACGGTCAAGCGGAGAGGGCGAATGCCGAGGTACTGCGTGGGCTCAAGACCAGAACTTTCGACAAGCTGCACAAGTGCGGAAGAAACTGGATCGAGGAGCTACCGGTGGTTCTTTGGTCGATCAGAATGACGCCGAATCGAGCCACCGGACAGACACCCTTTGCTCTAGTCTATGGAGCAGAGGCAGTTACCCCCACGGAACTCGTATACGGGTCACCTCGAGTGCTCGCTTATGATGAGCTTGAGCAAGAGCTGCTGCGGCAAGATGACGCACTGCTCCTTGAGGAAGACCGTCTTCAAGCTGCTGTGCGAGCTGCTCGCTACCAGCAAGCTTTGCGTCGCTACCATAGCCGCAAAGTTAATGCCAGAAGTCTCGAGGAAGGCGACCTTGTTCTTCGGCGCGTTCAGTCGGCCAAGAATCACAACAAGTTGACGCCGAAGTGGGAAGGCCCTTACTGGGTGAAACGAGTCACTAGGCCTGGCGCTGTCCGCCTTGAGACCGAAGATGGCATTCCGGTGAGCAACTCCTGGAACATCGAGCATCTTCGTAAGTTTTACCCGTAAGGCACGGTTGTCGGGCCCTGCCCGGCAACCACCTTTCTGTACAAGTCTTGCCGCTGTTGCATGTAATCCTTTGTACAGAGCCAGGCGCAGACCCTGAGCACCAGAGATTGAAGCGCTGGCATACCCCGGGGTTATAGCATGCATGCTAGGTTGAGTCTCGTCCTTGGTTAGGGTTGATAGTCCCTAACAGCGGCTAACCCCTAACTTAGAGGTCGAGTGTCTGTCCTTCTGCTCTTCTTTCGTTCGCAGGGCTCGCATATCCTGGCCAGACTGCTTGAAGGACGAAAAGGAGAAGAAGGGCGCGCCAGCACCTAGGCCCCGGCGAGCCAGTGTCGCTGGGGGCTGCAGGTGCCAAGTTTCATCCCCGGCAAGCCAGAATTGCCGGGGGCTGCGATATCAGATAAGTCTTTTGTCCCTCTTCATGCATCCTCTTATGGACTGGGGAATGCGAAACCGCGTTTCTTCCCGAAAACTGCCGTGCTCCCTCAACTCTAGGCCCTGGAGCGCGTTCCCGGGGCCAAGTTCGGGCGTAGTCGCGGTAGCAAAGGGATGAAACGAGAGAGCCGCACCCACCTTGTTCCCGTCTCCGTCAAAGGCGTGAGAAAGGTCGAGCGACGTGGGAAGGCGGCAGGGCCTGTTGCCGGGAAATGGAATGTCTGTCCGAGAGACCAAGGATTTGCTCCTTGGCGTGGGTTCAACCCACGAGACAAATACCCCGGCAAGCATCCCTTTTTCATTAAAAAACATCCCATACAGGTACGGTCCATAGAGGATGAAAAACATGAAAGAGAGGATTACAAGTTTTAGATACAGCTAAGGCCCGAAGGCTTACAATTAAAAAGATAAGGTGCCCGTAATCTCTTTCCTGTCCCTCTCTTCAGGAGGTAGGTCAAGGAGACGAAAACGGGAAAGGGGCGCGAAGGCGAGCTACAGGTGACAGAAGACACCAAGAGAACATCCCGGGGACCGGACGATGATGGCGACGCCGGGAGAAGGGTGTGAAGGAGGGGCGGCAGGACGTCAGCATGCTGTCGAGGGCACCACGCCCTCGTACTCTGACCTGACGGCCTTGTCGCCAGCCCTCTTCCCCTTCCGCAGCCTCCCTACGCCAGCCGCCCAAGGAGACGCCCCCGGGGAGTTCAAGAAGCCGGCGGCGCAGATGATGGGGTCGCTGGTGCCGCACGAGACGGCGCTCGACACCTAGTTGGAGCCGCCATCCTGCCGCCCGCCACCCTCACCATCACTGCCGCTCTCCTCCTCGTCACTCTCGCTCGAGGAGGAGCCTTCGCTATCGGAGGAGCTGTCCACGCAGCACTTCGCCCGGGTGCCGAAGCACCCGAAGACCTTGACGGAGAGGAGATTGCCCTCCACCAGCTTAAAATGGAGGGTGAACCCCTCCATCAGACTGTGGATGTGGGCGAACGTCTTCCACCCTCGGTCAAGATACATCACACCAGGGGCTGGGAACACAACGCGAACTTGCGTGCTGCTGATCCCACTGCCCCTCTTGTGCAGTCTCAGCGTCTCGGGCGGGTCCAACTCCATCGCGCTCGCGAACGGAGCTGGAAGCCGGAGGCGGCGATGAGGCGCCCGGCGCAGCTTGACAAAGAACTCGCAAGGGTTGTCCCCTATATGGACCGCCGCGGGGGGAGGAGTCGCCGGCGGAGGCGAAGCTGGCGCGCCGCCCCGTCCGCCTCCTCCCCGAGCGCCTCGACCGCGTCCTCGACCTTGTCCACGACCTCGCCCCCTCCCTCTTCCCCTTATGGCTGGCTCTGCCACCATGAGCGCGGAAGAGGGAAGGGTGCGCTGTCTGGCGGCGACCCTCGCCGCCACCGATGAAGGCCCAGGGTTCCCTTTCTCCATGGCGAATGAGAGAAAAGGGAGCCGAAGCTGAAGAAAGGAGGAGATGAGAAGGTGCGGGCTTCGGTGCTCCCTTCCCGCTCCTTATAAAGGAGCGAAGTGGGAGCCCTGCCGCCCCGCTCAGCAAATCAAGGCACGGGAAGAGCAGGGAGGCGGGCCGACCCGCTACCTCTGCTCGCAATGGCCCAGATTCCCACCTCCACCGTCCGCGACCCCAAGCACATGGGAGCCGCGTGGCGAAGGTGCAGAACCGAGGCGACGGATGAGGCGGCCTCGCCCTACCCTAAGATCTCGGGGAGTGGGCGCCTCGGAAACCACGCACCGGCCCCGTCCAGTAAATGCACCACGCCCCCACGCCTACCTCCGTTTAGAGAGGAGGGCGTGGGCCATCCCCTTCATCATGGCCTGACGCATGCTCGCGGGGCTTAACCCCGCGCACGCCGCCCTCGTCACCCACGGCTCCGCGTTTGACGCATGCCGTTCGAGGCGTGCGCGGGGGAAACGGAGAGATATACGGCGTGACCCAGGCCGCGCGTGCCCGTGCACTGTTTTGGGCCTGGCCCAACAGCGCTCGGCACCGTGTCTGGCCCAGGCCCGGGGGCTCCTGTCGGTGTACTAAAGTAGGGGTACCCTTAGTACCCCGAACTTGTGCACGGGCAGTCGCAGCATCCCGCAGCAAGGCTTGTCGGGCGACCGCCAAGATCCTCCGTGGTCCTCTTGAAGACCATTCAAGAACAAAGTACTCAAGACAAGACCCCGGCAAGAGGAGCTTGCCGGGAAGGCTATCAGAAGCGTCCCAAGGCCCCGGCAAGAGGCGCTTGCCGGGAAGGCCAACCAAGGCGTACCAAGGAAACTTGCCGCGGCGCCCCACGCGCCCCGGCAAGGCCCAGTGAGCGACAAGCTCCCGGACCTACACGACAAGACGACGACCGCGGCAAAGAGCTTGCCGCGGGAAGCCCCCACTTCGTGCCCGCGCTCCAGCACATCCACCCACGCGTTGCCCTGGGGCCCTCCCAAGCACACGTGGCGGAAGGTTGCGCAGCTGAGGTGCGAGGTGGCAAGCAGGCGCTGGCAAGACAACTACCGTGGCTAACGGTGGCTTCTCTAGCAAGCCCCTTTCGGCACTGTTTAGGCGACACAGACGGGCATTTAATGCTCTTGTCCCCTGCCGTCAGGGTTAGGTATGATAACACTGTAGCAGCTAGCTGTGCCTACTACAGCACCTAGCTGTACCTACCACCACTCTTCCACTTTTGCCCTCCGTTGCCCTATGTCGGTAACCCCTTGAGCATATAAAAGGAGGCCCGGGGCAACTGAGAGGGGGGTTAGACACTTCGAACACTCTCGCTCGGGGTTCAGCAATTCCACACACTCACGCTCGATCTCGCTCCCGAGCTAGAAAGCAATACAAACCACAAAGCAGGAGTAGGGTTTTACGCATCCGTGCCGCCCCAACCTGGGTAAATCGCTCGCGTGCTTTGCCTCGATTTGCCCCTCGCACGACCAATCGCCCGTGTGCTTCGCCTCAATCTGCTCTTTGCGCGACCTCCGCCCCCCGCCGAACCAAAAGGGACCCCGGTCCCATAGTTGTCCGTGGAGCAGAAACCCCGACACAATCTTATGAAGAAAAACTTGAATTGGAAGTTTCTATCCCTAGAAAACTTTATGATGAGTGGGAACCTACTATTAAAATTAAAATTAAAGATTATGAGTTTTATGCTTTGTGTGATTTGGGTGCTAGTGTCTCTACTATTCCCAAAACTTTGTGTGATTTGCTAGATTTCCGTAATTTTGATGATTGTTCTCTAAACTTGCATCTTGCGGATTCCACTATTAAGAAACCTATGGGAAGAATTAATGATGTTCTTATTGTTGCAAATAGGAATTATGTGCCCGTGGATTTTATCGTTCTTGATATAGATTGCAATCCTTATTGCCCTATTATTCTCGGTAGACCTTTCCTTAGAACGGTTGGTGCAATTATTGATATGAAGGAAGGGAATATTAGATTCCAATTTCCATTAAAAAGGAATGGAACACTTCCCTAGAAAGAAAATAAAATTACCATATGAATCTATCATGAGAGGCACTTATGGATTGCCTACCAAAGATGGCAATACCTAGATCTATTCTTGCTTGTTATGCCTAGCTAGGGGCGTTAAACGATAGCGCTTGTTGGGAGGCAACCCAATTTTATTTTTATTCCTTGATTTTTGCTCCTGTTTAGTAATAAATAAATTATTTAGCCTCTGTTTTGGTTGTGTTTTTTTATGTTTAATTAGTGTTTGTGCCAAGTAGAACCGTTGGGAAGACTTGGGGAAAGTCTTGTTGAACTTGCTGTAAAAAACAGAAATTTTAGCGCTCACGAGAACTGCTGTAATTTTTATTTCGAGAGTGATATTTACTTAATTCTTTTTGCAGATGATTAATAGATAAATTTGTCACGTCCAGAAATTTATTTTAGAATTTTTGGGGTTCCAGATCTTAAGCTAGCTACAGATTATTACAGACTGTTCTGTTTTTGACAGATTCTATTTTTCGTGTGTTGTTTGCTTATTTTGATGAATCTATGGCTAATAAAATAGTTTATAAACCATAGAGAAGTTGGAATACAGTAGGTATAACACCCATATAAATAAAGAATGAGTTCATTAAAGTACCTTGAAGTGGTCTTTTGTTTTCTTTCGCTAACGGAGCTCACGAGATTTTCTACTTTAAGTTTTGTGTTGTGAAGTTTTCAAGTTTTGGGTAAAGATTTGATGGATGATGGAACAAGGAGTGGAAAGAGCCTAAGCTTGGGGATGCCCATGGAACCCCCAAGATAATATAAGGACACCTAAAAGCCAAAGCTTGGGGATGCCCTGGAAGGCATCCCATCTTTCGTCTACTTCTATGGGTAACTTTACTTGGAGCTATATTTTTATTCACCACATGATATGTGTTTTTCTTGGAGCATCTTTTATGATTTGAGTCTTTGCTTGTTAGTCTACCACAATCATCCTTGCTGTACACACATTTTGAGAATGCCATACATAATTTGTAATTTGATAGAATACTCTATGTGCTTCACTTATATCTTTTAGAGCACGGTGGTGGATTTGTTTTATAGAAAATATTGATCTCTCAGGCTTCACTTAGATTATTTTGAGAGTCTTAATAGCATGGTAATTTTCTTAATAATAATATGCTTGGTATTCAAGATTGGTAAAACTTTCTTTTGAGTGCGTTGAATACTAAGGAAAAAAATTGATGCTTGATAATTGTTTTGAGATATGAGGATGGTGATATTAGAGTCATGCTAGTTGAGTAGTTGTGAATTTGAGAAATGCTTGTGTTAAAGTTTGTGATTCCCGTAGCATGCACGTATGGTGAACCGTTATGTGATGAAGTCGGAGCATGATTTATTTATTGATTGTCTTCCTTATGAGTGGCGGTCGGGGACGAGTGATGGTCTTTTCCTACCAATCTATCCCCCTAGGAGCATGCGCGTAATACTTTGCTTTGATAACTTCTAGATTTTTGCAATAAGTATATGAGTTCTTTATGAGTAATGTTGAGTCCATGGATTATACGCACTTTCGTTTCTTCCACCATTGCTAGCCTCTCTAATACCGCGCACTTTTCACCGGTGTCATACACCCACCAAATACCTTCCTCAAAACAGCCACCATACCCACCTATCACGGCATTTCCATAGCCATTCCGAGATATATTGCCATGCAACTTTCCACCATTCCGTTCATTATGACACGCTCCATCATTGTCATATTGCTAGCATGATCATGTAGTTGACATGGTATTTGTGGCAAAGCCACCATTCATAATTCTTTCATACATGTCACTCTTGATTCATTGCATATCCCGGTACACCGCCGGAGGCATTCATATAGAGTCATATTTTGTTCTAAGTATTGAGTTGTAATTGTTGAGTTGTAGGAAAAATAAAAAGTGTGATGATCATCATTTTTAGAGCATTGTCCCAAGTGAGGAAAGGATGATGGAGACTATGATTCCCCCACAAGTCGGGATGAGACTCCGAACGAAAAAAAGAGGCCATAAAAAAAGGAGAAGGCCCAAAAAATGAGAGAAAAAGAGAGAAGGGACAATGTTACTATCCTTTTACCACACTTGTGCTTCAAAGTAGCACCATGATCTTCATGATAGAGAGTCTCTCATTCTGCACTTTCATTTACTAGTGGGAATTTTTCATTATAGAACTTGGCTTGTATGTTCCAATGATGGGCTTCCTCAAAATGCCCTAGGTCTTCGTGAGCAAGCGAGTTGGATGCACACCCACTTAGTTTCTTTTGTTGAGCTTTCATATACTTATAGCTCTAGTGCATCCGTTGCATGGCAATCCCTACTCACTCACATTGATATCTATTGATGGGCATCTCCATAGCTCGTTGATACGCCTAGTTGATGTGAGACTATCTTCCCCTCTTTTTGTCTTCTCCACAACCACCATTCTATTCCACATATAGTTCTATATCCATGGCTCACGCTCATGTATTGCGTGAAGATCGAAAAAGTTTTGAAAATGTCAAAAGTATGAAACAATTGCTTGGCTTGTCATCGGGGTTGTGCATGATTTAAATACTTTGTGTGGTGAAGATAGAGCATAGCCAGACTATATGATTTTGTAGGGATAGCTTTCTTTGGCCATGTTATTTTGAGAAGACATAATTTCTTTGTTAGTATGCTTGAAGTATTATTATTTTTATTTCAACATGAACTTTTGTCTTGAATCTTTTGAATCTGAATATTCATACCAAAATTAAGAAGATTTACATTGAAATTATGCCAAGTAGCACTCCGCATCAAAAATTCTGTTTTTATCATTTACCTACTCGAGGACGAGCAGGAATTAAGCTTGGGGATGCTTGATACGTCTCCAACGTATCTATAATTTTTTATTGCTCCATGCTATATTATCTACTGTTTTGGACATTATTGGGCTTTATTATCCACTTTTATATTATTTTTGGGACTAACCTATTAACCGGAGGCCCAGCCCAGAATTGCTGTTTTTTGCCTGTTTTAGGGTTTCGAAGAAAAGGAATATCAAATGGAGTCCAAATGGAATGAAACCTTCGGGAACATGATTTTCTCCCCGAATACAACTCAGGAGACTTGGACCCAACAACAAGCCAATTAACAGGAGGCCACGAGGTAGGGGGCGCGCCTGCCCCCCCCCCCAAGGCGCGCCCTCCACACTTGTGGGCCCCCTGTTGCTCCACCGACGTACTTCTTCCTCCTATATATATCCACGTACCCCCAAACGATCAGATACGGAGACAAAAACCTAATTCCACCGCCGCAACTTTCTGTATCCACGAGATCCCATCTTGGGGCCTGTTCCAGAGCTCTGCCGGAGGGGGCATCGATCACGGAGGGCTTCTACATCATCATCCAAGCCCCTCCGATGAAGTGTGAGTAGTTTAGTTCGGACCTATGAGTCCATAGTTAGTAGCTAGATGGCTTCTTCTCTCTTTTTGGATCTCAATACAATGTTCTCCCCCTCTCTTGTGGAGATCTATTCGATGTAATCTTCTTTTTGCGGTGTGTTTGTTGAGACCGATGAATTGTGAATTCTTTTATGTATGATTGGTTATCTTTGCAAGTTTCTTCGAATTATCAGTTTGGTTTGGCCTACTAGATTGGTTTTTCTTGCCATGGGAGAAGTGCTTAGCTTTGGGTTCAATCTTGCGGTGTCCTTTCCCAGTGACAGAAGGGGCAGCAAGGCACGTATTGTATTATTGCCATCGAGGATAACAAGATGGGGTTTTTATCATATTGCATGAAACTGTCCCTCTACATCATGTCCTCTTGCTTAAGGCGTTACTCTGTTTTTAACTTAATACTCTAGATGCATGCTGGATAGCGGTCGATGAGTGGAGTAATAGTAGTAGATGCAGGCAGGAGTCGGTCTACTTGTCTCGAACGTGATGCATATATACATGATCATACCTAGATATTCTCGTAACTATGCTCAATTCTGTCAATTGCTCAACAGTAATTTGTTCACCCACCGTAGAATACTTATGGTCTTGAGAGAAGCCACTAGTGAAACTTATGGCCCCCGGGCCACCGTAGAATACTTATGCTCTTGAGAGAAGCCACTAGTGAAACCTATGGCCCCCGGGCCACCGTAGAATACTTATGCTCTTGAGGCACAAAGGACTCGCGCGTAGCCTCCTACTGGATTGATACCTTGGTTCTCAAAAACCGAGTGAAATACTTACGCTACTTTGCTGCATCATCCTCTCCTCTTCGGGGAAATCCAACGCAGTGCTCAAGAGGTAGAAAGTTCTTCAACCCAGTGCATATCTGATTCCCCTAGGGAGCACACTAGTCTGGGTTTGATGCCACTCATTATCAGGCCATTAGCCTGTTCGACCTGACCATTTGTTTGAGGGTGATAAACGAAGGTGTAGTCGAGCTTAATGCCTAGATTAGCACACCAAGTTTTCACCTTGTCGGCTGTAAAGTTAGAACCATTGTCAGTAATGATGATGTGCGGGATGCCATAACGGTGTACAACACTGGATATAAAAACGATCACCGGTCCATCTTCGGTCGTTTTTACCGGTTTGGCCTCTATCCACTTGGTTAATTTATCCACCATAACCAGCAGATACTTTTTCTTATGGCTTCCCCCTTTAAGGGGTCCGGTCATGTCTAGCCCCCAGACCGCAAAAGGCCAGGTAATGGGGATTGTTCTGAGGGCAGTGGGCGGCATATGGCTTTGATTGGTGAAGAGCTGGCATCCTACACAGCGCTCAACAAGGGCATGTGCATCTGCTCGGGCCGGGGGCCAGAAGAAGCCTGTACGAAAGGCTTTACTTACTAGGGCCCGGGCTGCAGCGTGATGGCCACCGAGGCCAGCATGTATTTCGGCCAAGAGTTGTCGCTCTTCCTCTTCAGAGATAAATCTTTGAAGGACTCTGGTGGTGCTTTTCTTGTAGAGCTCTCCCTTGTTGACTTTATAGGCCTTAGAGCGTCGGACTATGTGACGGGCCTCGTTCTGATCATTAGGGAGCTCCTACCTATTAAGGTAGTTCAAGCATGGTTCGGTCCATGGAGCAATAACCGCCATGATTACTTGAGCGGAAGGTGTTGGCTCAGTGCTCGAGCCCCCGATGACATCCGAATCATGTTCGGCGTCTGGGGGTATGATCGGACAGGACTATTATTTCCGCCCTTGTCCTGCCATACCACGGATGGTTTGAAAAGCCTCTCCAAAAAGGTGTTAGGCGAGACAGGGTCGCGTTTAGCACCCAGATGAGCAAGGATGTATGCTTCCTGATTACTATCTCGAGCCACATGATGAAACTCGAGCCCCTCAAATCAAGCGGATATTCTAAGTATGGCATTGCGGTAGGCTACCATCTTTGGATCCTTTGCGTCGAGTTCTCCATTTATTTGGGTTATCACGAGGTTCAAATCCCCATGCACTTCGAGGCGTTGTATGCCCATAGAAACGGCCATCCGGAGTCCATGCAGGAGCGTTTCATCTTCGGCTGCATTATTGGAATCCGTATACATGATTTGTAATACATAACAGACTGTGTCCCCTGTAGGGGATATTAGGATGACACCAGCCCCCATTCCAGCTAACATTTTGGAGCCGTCGAAGTACATCACCTAGTTGGAGTATGTGATGTACTCTTTAGGGAGTTCGGCTTCTGTCCATTCGGTGACAAAGTCAGCCAACACCTGAGATTTAATAGCTCGGCGTGGCTTGTATGTTATTTCGAATGGTAAGAGCTCTATAGCCCATTTGGCAATGCAGCCGGTGGTGTCTCGGTTGTTTATGATATCATTGAGTGGTACTTCAGAGGCCACCGTGATCGAGCACTCTTGAAAGTAGTGTCACATGCCATGAAGACCGCATATGCTATCTTTTGATAGTGCAGGTATCGGGATTTGCATGGTGTAAGGACCTCCGATACGTAATATACTGGTTTTTGGAGTGGGAATTTGTGTCCCTCTTCCTCTCGTTCGACGACGAGCACATCGCTCACTACTTTGTAAGTTGCTAATATGTATAGAAGCATGGGTTCGCCGACCTTTGATGCGGCCAGGATTGGGTTGTTTGCTAACAAAGTTTTTATTTATAACAACCTGGCCGTCACCGCGTTCGTCCACTCAAAGTGATCGGTACGTCGGAGCAGGCGATAAAGTGGTAGTGCCTTTTCTCCTAGTCTGGAGATAAAGCGGATCAGGGCTGCCACGCACCCAGCTAGTTTTTGGACTTGCTTTAGGTCTGTTGGTGTCGCCAATTGCGACAAGGCTCTGATTTTGGCCGGATTTGCTTCGATTCCTCTATTGGAAACAATAAACCCGAGCAGTTTTCCGGTCGGGACGCCGAAAACACATTTTTCCGGATTGATCCGTATGTCATATGTTCGGAGGTTGTCGAATGTGAGGTGCAAGTCGTCCACCAATGATTCGACATGTTTGGTTTTGATGACTACATCATCTACATATGCCTCCACCGTATTGCTAATTTGTTTTTCCAGGCATGTTTGGATCATGTGCTAGTAGGGGGCGCCGGCGTTTTTGAGCCCGAAAGGCATAGTGTTAAAGCAAAAAGGCCCGTATGGAGTTATGAATGTCGTCACGGCCTGGTCAGATTCCTTCATTTTAATTTGATTGTATCTGGAGTATGCGTCGAGGAAGCAAAGTGAGTCGTGCCATGCGGTTGCATCAACGATTTGGTCAATGTGAGGCAGTCGGAAGGGGTTCTTAGGGCAAGCCTTGTTTAGGTCTTTGAAATCGACACAGAGGTGGCAGGATTTGAAATTTGACTATTTCATCTGCTGGTTTAAAGGGAGTGGATTTAGGCCTCTTGTCGAGGATTACATCATCCTTGTCCACTGTAGAGCGCAGAGTAGTCAGTTCCTTGGCCGCCAGGGCCTCAGATAGCGCCTCGAGGGCTAGTGATGCGGTTTTGTTTTCGGCGCGGAGTGCTATACCCGGATCACTGGTGATAGTGATAACTCCGTTGGGCCCTGGCATTTTGAGCTTCATGTACCCGTAATGGGGTATAGCTTGAAAGCAGATGAATGCTTCTCGCCCTAACAGGGCATGATATCCGCTGTGCAAAGGTGCCACGTGGAAGAGCAACTCTTCAGACCTATAGTTTTCCGGCGTGCCGAATACGACGTCAAGTTTGATCCTCCCCGAGCTTATTGCTTCTCAACTGGGGATGATGCCTCAGAAAGTGGTGCCGCTTTGCTCAATGCGACTTTTGTCCATCTGCATATTTTGGAGTGTGTCTTCGTAAATGAGATTTAATCCGCTGCCACCGTCCATGAGTACTTTTGTGAGCAGAAAGCCATCTACTATTGGGTTTAATACCAAAGCGGCTGGTGCTCGGACTGATCTGGCCCTTGGCTCGTCATTGGCAGTGAAGGTTATCGCCATGTTGTTCCAAGGATTTACTGTTGCTACCTGGTTGACTTCGGCAAGGTCGCGCAGCGCCCTCTTGCACCGGTTGTTGGAAGAAAAGGTCTCAAAAACCGTAAAAATGTTGAGATCGGCATTTTCCGAAGAGTGCCTCTCTTGAGGAATGCTGGTGAGGATGGCCTCACCGCTCTTAGCCACCTGCTGGAGTACCCAACATGCCCGAAGGCTATGTGTTGGTTTGGTATTCGGTGTTGTGTGTATCTGGCAACATTTATCGAGCAGGTCGTCAAGGACAGTTCCGTGTCCCATAAAGGGCTTCACTTTATATCCATGGGATGATGATCGGGTACCCCATAGGGCTGCATCCTTTTTGTCTGTCCGGTGGGCTGCTTGAAGGCTGGAGGATCCTGCCGAGCTGTTTGTGCCTTCCAGGTGCTTTCCATTGCACTAAACTTATGGACGATGTGTGCCAGATCTGAAAAATGCGGTATCCGGTGGCGGTTGAGGGCATTAAGGATTCCCTCATCCGTGCAATTGCGGCGAAATATCGAAATCACGTCATCGTCACGGCAGTCCTTGATCTTGTCTTTAACAAGGAGGAACCTGGCCCAAAAGTGGTGGACTGTTTCCTCAGGTTGCTGCCGCACGTACATTAGGTCGCATACATCTGGAGGACCTGAGTTGTTTGGGTAATAATGTATGTGGTGGGTGGGCGGGCTGGAATCCAAATCCTGACCCATTGTTGCATTCGGAATTTTCAGAATCTGCGAAGTCACCGGTCCAGGGTCCGGAGCGTCCTGGCGGTCTTCGGGCTCAACGCCCGGTTCTATGTTCGGAGGACATGAGGTCTCTTCCCAAAGATGGGTATCCGGCACGTGCGACTCGGGAATCCGAACATAGCTTGTTCTCAACTTGGGGGAGAAGTATCATCGGCCTGTTCTTCCACGATCGCTACCATATGGGTGATCGGCGGGGACCTGCTTTCCCTCTGATCGGATTTAAGCCCAATCCGATCGTAGTCAGTTGCTACTCCCAGGGCGGCGATGTGATCAAGTAGTTCATTTAAAGACGAAATATCTGTTGGATCCATCTTTTTGGGGTGTTCGAGGCTGCATGAAGATGATGTTTAGCGATTTCGAGGGTCGCCCTTGGCTTAAAGGCCATATGGGAGCCCGTGGTGAAACCACCGAACTGGAGGAGCTATCCCGGGGCTAGGGTTTCTCCCGAGGTGATGTTGTCGTTAATGATGAGGCGAGCCATCGATCCCACCATCAACGGCACAGTGGAACTCTCAATGAAAGCACCAATGTCGTTGTCAAAACCGGCCGATCTCGGGTAGGGGGTCCCAAACTGTGTGTCTGAAGATCGAAGAAAACAGGATACAAGGGTGACACGATGTTTACCCATGTTTGGGCCCTCTTAATGGAGGTAAAACCCTATGTCCTGCTTGATTGTATTTGATGAGTATAGGGGTTACAAGATTTGATCTACCTCGAGATCGTAATGGCTAAACCCTAGGTGTCTAGCCTGTTTGAATTCTGAACATCTCTATGGACTAAACCCTCCGGTTTATATAGACACTAGAGGGGCCTAGGGTTACACAAAGTTGGTTTACAGATAAAGGAAATAATACATCCGGATGCCAGGCTTGCCATCCATTCAAAGGAGAGTCCCATCTAGACACGGGGGAAGGTCTTCTGCCTTGTAACTTCACGACCCATCAGTCCTGCCCATCCCAAATGACCCGGACTCCCGAGGACCCCTTAGTCCAGGACTCCCTCAGGTATATTGTTGAATTCATTCATGATTCTACTGAAAGTTATTATGAGAGAGGAACATATGCTTCTACATATTGCAATAATATCAAGTTTTCTCTCTATGTGTTAAGAATCTTGAAGTTTTGCTTGTTTTGCCTTCCTATGCTAGTTAATTCTTGCTCCCGTAAATTGTTTGATCACAAAATCCCTATGCATAGGAAGTGGGTTGGGCTTAAATGTGCTTGCCATGTGTTTCATGATGCTTTTGTTATGTTTCAATTCTTATGTTTTATGTGAGCATCATTGAAATCATCATGCCTAGCTAAAAGGAATTAAACAAAAGCGCTTGTTGGGAGACAACCCAACATTTACCCCTACTGTTTTTGTGTGTTCACATGATTAATCTACTGTATTAATCATGTTTTATAGCTTTCGTTTCAATAAAGTGCCAAGTAAGACCTTTGGGATGGTCTATGGTGATAGTTGATTTGATCTTGCTGAAAACAGAAACTTTTGCGCCTAGTAAAATAATTTTCATTTTTTATAGATGCGTGATAAAATCCTGATTCATTTTTCACAAGATTTATATACAAATTTCCCAGTTTTTCTTAATTTTTCAGAATTTTTGGAGTAGCATAAGTATTATTGTTATCCAGATCATTACAGACTGTTCTGTTTTTGACAGATTCTGTTTTCAATGCATAGTTTGCTTGTTTCCTAGTTTTTATGGCTTATATTGCTCAATATAAATTGTGGAAATTATAAGGTATAGTAGTCATTGTGTGAGAAAAATTATGAATCTTGTCTTTTACAGTACCAAAGTGAATGATTTGCTTTATCATACTAACCTATCTCACGAAGTTCCGTTAAGTTTTGTGTGATTCAAGTTTTCAAGTTTTGGGTGAGATATCGATATGAGGAGAATAAGGAGTGACAATATCCTAAGAATGGGGATGCCCAAGGCACCCCAAGTTAATATTCAAGGAATATCCAAGCAACTAAGCTTGGGGATGCCCCGGAAGGCATCCCCTCTTTCGTCTCCAACATTATCGGTAATCTTACTTGGGGCTATATTTTCATTCGTCACATGATATAACTTTTGCTTGGAGCGTATGACAAAGGTATTAGGGATGCCCAGCCCTGAAATGAAAAATGAATTTACTTTATGTTGTCAAATAATAAATTCCTTGGAAAGTGTTGGTACGGACGGCACCCATGGATTCGGCTAGCCGTGGAATGTGAAAGTATGGTGGAAAAAGGAATAAACTTTATTTTCTGTTTAGGAACCGCCTATGATATATCTAGCATGGAAAGTATTGGGAACTACTCTGTAGCGACCCGACCCGAATGGATCAAGTCTACTGCGCTCTGGTGTCATCCCTGGATCAGTAATGTTGACAGCACACAGTACATCGAAGGATTTATAGCAGAGTGGCAATCACACACTTATTACATCGTTGTCTCAAAGAGAACTTATTACAATAAATATGGCTTAAGGCCTTCTAGTGTCGAAAACAGCGGAAGACTCGGATGATAAATGGGTCCATCAACTCCAACGGCAACACTGAGTATAGAACCACGACCTAAAAACACCTTACTCGTCTTCTGAAAAGTCTGCAACATGAGAAGTTGCAGCCCGAAAACGGGTCAGCACATGGAATATGCTGGCAATGTAACACATAGAGAGTAATGGAATGAAACAGCTATACTATATGCATATATGGCTGGTGGAAAGCTCTATGGTTACAGTTTTGCGTAAAGCCAGTTTTTCCCTACTGCAAAGGAATAAATTTATTAACTATCATGGTGGTTGTTAAACATCGAGAATGGTTGACAGCATTCCGATCCCAATTAAGTGAACAATTAAAACCCAACAATATTAATTAGAGTAACATGTTGAGATTCACATGATATTCAAGTACTAGATACTCAAGTTGTCCATAACCGGGGACACGGCTAATCATGATTAGTTTGTACACTCTGCAAAGGTTTGCGCACTTTTCCCCACAAGACTCGATCGCCTCCGTTTGGTTTCTCGCACTACAGGGTGTTTGAGAAGACGGGTGACCGAGACACAGTCTTTCAGAAGCGCTAGCACCTTACATGTGGGTAGACCGTACCACCTATAACCCCTACATCTGCTAGTCTACCCGTAAGAGTTCGCACGACTTAATCAACTATGCCAGAGCCCATAATGGCTTGTGGCTGCACACGGAAGTTACTAGCATGAATGATCTTATGATCCCTTTGAGCCTGGGTGGCGGTCCGAAATAAAATAGGCAAGTCCTGATAGACATCAGGTGCCTCAATCCACCCAGATGTGTGTTTAAGTTGCCACCTTAGATAAACCATTAAAATTAATAAACTCACATCTGTCATGGATATCACTCACCCAATCCACGTCTACTAGCATAGCATGGCATAATAAGCAAACGTAGAAGTAACTCCCAAAGGTTTCATAGTAATACAAGTAATAGGTACTACCTCATCTACTTCCCATCCCACAATTTATTTAGATCCTAATCATGCAATGTGAGAGGATTGATCTAATGCAATTAAACATGGGTTGTAGAAAAGGTATGATCAAAGTGTTACTTGCCTTGCTGATGATCCGCGAGACCTAGGGTTTCGACGTAACAAGCGGCGCAATCCGGGTGATCTATCGCAGACAAACAACAAGCATACAATAAGTACTCATCTAATGCACAGGTAAAACTCGAACAAGAGAACGAACCAGAAAGTTCAACTTAAGAACTCCGGTTGCAAAGAAAGAACGAACCGAACCAAGAAACGGAAACAAACGATGGAAGAAAACAACTCAGTTCTAGCAAGTTGAATCTAGGTCAAATTTTACCAGGGCAAAAGCTTGTTTAAGTTGATTAGACAGAACGGCGGTTTCGAAACGAAACTCCAGGCGCTTGAATCACCTGATTCCTATAAACGAGCGAGAAGAAAGACTAGAACGAAGATCGGATCTGAGATCACGATCGCGGAATAAATCCGATGAAAAGAAAGAAAGAACGGTTAAACGAATGGACGTTCGTTAACCGAGAATAACCGGTGATCACGTTCGTTAAGACGAACGGTCCGGCGAACGCTCGCTAAACAACTAAACCGAAGAAAACGAAAAGGAAACCAATCTAGGGTTTCGGAAAAGAAAACCGAAACAAAGAACCGGAAAAGAAACGGAACGGTTCTTTTAAGAAAAACCGAACCGAGGTGAGGAAAAAGAGAGAGGCGCGGCGCGGCTACCTCGACGAGGCTCGGCGAGGGGCTCCGGCGGTGGCGGGGTACAAGGGCGGCGGCGGCAAAGCGGCGGCGGCGCTAGGGCGGCGGCGGCGACTAGGCGGCGCGGCTGCGGCTGCTGCTGCTGCTGCTTGGGGCGGCGGGCTGGTGTGGGGAGGAGAGGGGGGTGGCTAGGTATTTATACTAGGAGGGGGGGTTTGCTTGGGGGAGGGGGCAACAAAAAGGGGAGGGGGGGCCCGGCCTAGAGTCCTACTAGGACTCGGCCTGGGGCGGCGACTGGTGTGGGGAGGAGAGGGCAGCTGGGCCGGCTGGGCCTTGGCCCAGGCGGGGCGCTGCTCTCTTTTTTTTTAAATAGTTCCGCGCGCAGAAAAAAAACAAGAAACGAAACTAAACGAACTCCAAAAATTCTAAAGTAAATTTTCTCCGACTCCTAAAAATGAGCCGAACAAAATGAACTTTTCTCCGGGCCTAAAATGCAATTTTTGAAAACACGCATTTTTCCCTATCCAAAGAAAATGCAAAAAAACACCGGAAATCCAAAATTTGATTTATTCATTAGATCTTCATTTTTCCTAACTTTGGGAAAGTCATATTATTCCCTCTCTCATTTTTTTTTGATATTGGAAAAATAACTGAAGATGAAATAAATAAATCAAATGATCCTCTTTTCAAATTCGAGAAAACTCTCAAATATGAAAATAACGAAATCTCCAACTCTCTCCGAAGGTCCTTGAGTTGCGTGAAATTTCTAGGATCAACCAAAATGCAAGAAAATATGCTATGCATGATGATCTAGTGTATAACATTCCAAATTGCAAATTTGGGATGTTACAAACCTACCCCCCTTAAGATGAATCTCGCCCTCGAGATTCGGGTTGGCTAGAAAATAGGTGAGTGTGGTCCTTGAGCAAATCTTCTTCTCTTTCCCAGGTGGCTTCATCCTCTGAGTGGTGGTTCCACTGAACTTTGCAAAACTTGATAACCTTGCTGCGGGTAACTCTGCTGGCATAATCGAGAATCTTGACTGGCTTCTCCTCATACGTTAAGTCGTCCTTCAACTGAATTGCTTCGAGTGGCATGGTATCTCTTAGCGGTACCTCCGCCATCTCGGCGTGACATTTCTTCAGCTGAGAAACATGGAATACATCATGAACTCCTGACAGTCCCTCTGGTAATTCCAACTTATAAGCGACTTCTCCCATACGTTGCAAGATCTTATACGGTCCAACGAAACGCGGTGCTAACTTTCCCTTAACTCCAAAGCGCTTAACTCCTCGAAGTGGGGATACTCGGAGATAAACTCTGTCTCCAGTTTTGTAAACTGTCTCCTTGCGTTTTGAATCTGCGTAGCTCTTCTGCCTGGACTGGGCTACCTTGAGCCTATCGCGAATCAACTTAACTTTCCATTCAGACTCCTTAATCAAATCTGGTCCAAAGAATTGACGGTCTCCAACTTCGTCCCATGACAACGGTGTCCTGCACCTCCTTCCGTATAAAGCTTCGAAAGGTGCCATCTTCAAACTGGTTTGGTAACTGTTGTTATAAGAAAACTCCGCATACGGCAGGTTATCGTCCCAGGTAGATTCATAATCTAGTGCACAAGCTCTCAGCATATCTTCCAAAATCTGATTGACTCTCTCGGTCTGTCCATCTGTCTGCGGATGAAAAGTTGTGCTGAACTCTAGTCTGGTTCCTAAAGTTTCATGCAACTGATTCCAAAACTTTGAGGTAAATTGGGTTCCTCTATCTGATACGATACTCCTCGGAACTCCATGCAAACAAATGATCCTAGTCATGTATATCTTCGCCAACTTAGCACTGGTGTAAGTGGTCTTAACTGGAATAAAATGTGCTACCTTTGTCAAACGATCAACTACTACCCATATCGAGTCATAGCCTGCTTTCGTCCTGGGTAGTCCTGTGATAAAATCCATGCCTATCTTATCCCACTTCCATTCGGGTATCGGCAATGGTTGTAACAATCCTGCTGGCTTCTGATGCTCTGCCTTTACTCTCTGACATACGTCACAAACTGCTACATTATGCTGCAATATCCTTCTTCATTCCGATCCACCAGAATGTTTCCTTCAAATCCAAATACATCTTGGTATTCCCTGGGTGAATCGAATACGGTGAATCGTGTGCCTCTTGCAGAATCAACTTCCTGATCTCCGGGTCATTGGGCACATAAACACGGTCCTCAAACCATAAGGTATCGTGCTCATCCTCACGAAATCCCTTTGCTTTTCCTTTGCTCAATTTCTCTTTTATAGCTGCAATCTCCTTGTCAGATTTCTGAGCTTCTCTGATCTTATCCATCAATGTTGACTGAATCTCCAATGCTGCTACATAGCCTCCCGGAACTATTTCCAAACATAGCTCACGAAGGTTTTCTGCTAACTCCATTGGTACTTTCCCCGTCACTAGGGTATTGACATGGCTCTTACGGCTCAACGCGTCAGCTACTACATTAGCTTTTCCGGGATGGTAATGCAATATCATGTCATAATCCTTGATGAGCTCCAACCATCTCCTTTGTCGGAGGTTCAACTCCTTCTGAGTGAAAATGTACTTCAAACTCTTGTGATCCGTGTACACCTCACAATGATTTCCAATGAGGAAATGTCTCCACGTCTTCAATGCATGCACTACGGCTGCTAACTCCAAATCATGCGTGGCATAATTCAACTCATGAGGCTTTAGTTGTCGTGAAGCATACGAAATAACTCTTCCTTCCTGCATAAGCACTGCTCCAAGTCCTCGACTTGAAGCGTCGCAATACACCTCATAATCCTTGGTCTGATCTGGCAAAATCAATACTGGTGAGGTGACCAAACGTTTCTTCAACTCCTGGAAACTAGCCTCACACTCCTCAGTCCATTTGAACTTAGTATCCTTCTTCAACAACTCCGTCATAGGCTTTGCTATCTTTGAAAAGTTCTCAATGAATCTCCGGTAGTATCCTGCGAGTCCAAGAAAACTCCGGATCTCTCCAACTGTCGTTGGTGCTTCCCATTCGGTTACGGTCTCAACCTTAGTGGGGTTAACTGCTATACCTTCTCCGGATATAACGTGTCTGAGGAATCCAACTTCCTTCAACCAAAACTCACATTTGCTGAATTTGGCGTATAACTGATGTTCCCTTAGTTTCTCCAAAACCAAACGCAAATGTTCCTTATGCTCCTCTTCATTCTTTGAATAAACCAGGATGTCATCAATGAACACTACGATGAACTTATCCAAAAACTCCATAAACACTTTGTTCATCAGGTTCATAAAATAGGCAGGTGCGTTAGTCAATCCAAATGAGATAACGGTATACTCATACAGTCCATATCTCGTGGTAAAAGCTGTCTTAGGTATGTCCTGCTCTCGAATCTTCAACTGATGGTACCCTGATCGCAAATCGATCTTGGAAAATACTTTAGCTCCTTGCAACCGATCAAACAGATCGTTGATCATTGGCAGTGGGTACTTGTTTTTGATGGGTACTTCATTCAATCCCCGATAATCTACAACCATCCTTAATGATCCATCCTTATTTTCCACTAGAAGTACGGGTCATCCCCAAGGCGAAGAACTTGGGCGAATGTAACCTTTATCCAATAACTCCTTAATCTGATTCTTAATTTCTACCAAATCCTTTGCTGGCATCCGGTATGGTCACTTTGATATTGGGCCGGTACCTGGCAATAACTCAATCAAAAACTCAATGTCTCTATCCGATGGCATGCCTGGCAATTCCTCAGGAAATACATCAGGAAAATCCTTCACCACTGGTACTTCCTCTTGCACAACTCCTGTTAGGCAATTTACTTGTGTCCTTTTTGGCACATGCCGGGATACATACTTGATCCTTCTTCCTTCTGGTGTGGTAAGCAAAATTGACATACTAGCGCATTCAATGTTCCCTTCATACTTTGATAACCAATCCATGCCTAATATCACATCCAATCCTTGAGATTCCAATACTATTAGGTCTGAGGGAAAAACATAGTTACCAATCCTTAATGGTAACCGATCACACCATCGTCTAGCCATAAACTCCGCTCCTGGTGAGCTTACTAACATGGGTGACCTAAGGGCTTGGGTTGGCAGGTTATATTTATCCACAAATCCCCTTGATATATATGAATGCGATGCACCGGTGTCAAAAAGAACGAGTGCAGTAAATGACTTAACCAAAAACTTACCGATTACTGCATCGGGCTGATCTTCAACCTCCTCCACATTAACGTGGTTCACCTGTCCCCTGTTGAAAGGGTTCAGCTTCTTCCCAGAGCTTCCATTGCCATTTCCATTCTGGCCTTCAGGACATTCATTGGCATAGTGTCCGGTTTTGGAACACTTGAAACAGGTGACTTGACTTAGGTCTCTCTTGGTTGGGGTCGATGGGGTGGTCCGGTTCTGGCCGTTGCTTCCTCCATTCCCATTACCATTCTTGTGGCCATTGTGGTTGTGCGAACTACCTCCTCCATGGGTGTGCTGAAACTGAAATCCCGGTTTAGGGGCAAAACGGGGCTTCTGCTGGGCTCCAGAGTTATACTTCCCCTGTCCATACTTCCAGTTACGGTTCTCAATCTGTTGTTGCTTCCCTTCAATCATGATGGCACGATCTACCAACTCCTGGTAGTTGTTGAAACTTGCTACCATCAATTTCATGCTTAGCTCATCATTCAGTCCTTCCAGGAATTTCTCCTGCTTAGCTGCATCCGTAGCAACGTCATATGGGGCATAACGTGCTAGCTCACTGAAATCATCAACGTACTGTCCAACTGTCCTTCCTCCTTGGCGTAAGTTGCGAAACTCACGCTTCTTCATGGCCATAGCTCCTGCTAAAACATGGGCAGTGCGGAAAGCTTGCTGAAACTGTTCCCATGTGACAGTGTCAACTGGGTAAGTGGCTGTGAAATTCTCCCACCATGCTGCTGCGGGTCCGTCAAGCTGATGTGCGGCAAACTTCACTTTCTCACCATCCGTGCATCCTGCAGTGGTCAACTCCCTTCCTATCTTGTGGAGCCAATCGTCTGCTACTATCGGCTCGGTGCTACTGGAAAACACCGGCGGATTCAGCCTAAGGAAACGGGCTAAGTGGTCAACAGGTGGTGGTGGTGGTGGGTTGTTGTTGTTGTTCTGCTGGTTCTGGACTAACATCTGCATCGATTGATTCTGCTGTTGGATCAACTGAGTGAGCTCCGGTGGGAATCCATTGTCACGTCTCGGAGGCATCTGAGGGTTTTAGAAGAGATGAGATTTAAGAATAGAGTGAGGTCTAAAGAGAAAACACTACCCCAATGCACATGAGCAAATGCACACAAAATCACTTCATTCAATCAAACAAGGGCTTACAAACGGTCTAGCTATCGCAAAAGTGCTCGAACTAATGTTTACATGGGGGAATACTACTACTATCTGGTGGTCATCTAGAAATTTGAACCGGTGGAAGACTCCATGATATCTGCTCCAGCTTCGTCTTCAAAGTCGGGTTCACTTGGATCCGAATCGGTGTCGTCGATGATGATGTAGTTGTCCAGACATGCGACGTACTCGTCTTCCTTCCTGGATGCTAACTTCCCCTTGAGTTCTTCAATCTCCTGCTTAAGATCGTTATTGTGTCTCGCTAGAGCTACGATCTCGTCCATGTAGTCCTTGCGTGTAGACTTCAGTTCTCCTTCTAGCTCGATGATCCTTGCCTTCGCATTCTTCAACTCTATCATATCATTGCACATCTGGTTCTCGTGGCGTCGAATGTGCTGGTTTAACTCCTGGATGAAAGATGCAATGGATCTATCCTTCTTGGTGCTGACTAACTCCCATTGTTCATCACGGCGTCCGCAAATCTGGTAGATAGTGTCCTTGAGGTCTTCTTGATAAACTTCTCCAATGCGTCCCATGGTGATATGAGCTGCCATGCTCCTTCCCAGACTCCAGGTTGGTGCATTGAAAACACTATCTATGGGCTTCATGATTGGCGCGAATGTCCTTCCCGGAACGTGGGCTTGAATCTTCCAGCGCTCCTCTTCAGGTAGAGTGGCGTTGAAGGTTCCCGTGAAGCTTGGTAATCCAATGTTCAGGTACTTGGTGACTTCCTTCAGGTGAAATCCAAATGGTGTGCCTTCATCCGGTTGAGCATACTTAATCTTCGCGTTCGTCATCCTAAAAGAGTAGAAAATATGAGTAGTTAGAAAATGAGAAGAGAATGGTGACCTATGGCTTTAACTTAGTGGTCGTGTCCTACAGTCAGCGTGTGCTCTGATACCATCTCTGTAGCGACCCGACCCGAATGGATCAATTCTACTGCGCTTCGGTGTCATCCCTGGATCAGTAATGCTGACACCACACAGTACATCGAAGGATTTATAGCAGAGTGGCAATCACACACTTATTACATCGTTGTCTCAAAGAGAACTTATTACAATAAATATGGCTTAAGGCCATCTACTGTCGAAAACAGCGGAAGACTCGGAAGATAAATGGGTCCATCAACTCCAACGGCAACACTGAGTATAGAACCATGACCTAAAAACACCTTACTCGTCGTCTGAAAAGTCTGCAACATGAGAAGTTGCAGCCCGAAAACGGGTCAGCACATGGAATATGCTGGCAATGTAACACATAGAGAGTAATGGAATGAAACAGCTATACTATATGCATATATGGTTGGTGGAAAGCTCTATGGTTATAGTTTTGCGTAAAGCCAGTTTTTCCCTACTGCAAAGGAATAAATTTATTAACTATCATGGTGGTTGTTAAACATCGAGAATGGTTGACAGCATTCCGATCCCAATTAAGTGAACAATTAAAACCCAACAATATTAATTAGAGTAACATGTTGAGATTCACATGATATTCAAGTACTAGATACTCAAGTTGTCCATAACCGGGGACACGGCTAATCATGATTAGTTTGTACACTCTGCAGAGGTTTGCACACTTTTCCCAAAAGACTCGATCGCCTCCGTTTGGTTTCTCGCACTACAGTGTGTTTGAGAAGACGGATGACCGAGACACAGTCTTTTAGAAGCGCTAGCACCTTACATGTGGGTAGACCGTACCACCTATAACCCCTACATCTGCTAGTCTACCCGTAAGAGTTCGCACGACTTAATCAACTATGCCAGAGCCCATAATGGCTTGTGGCTGCACACGGAAGTTACTAGCATGAATGATCTTATGATCCCTTTGAGCCTGGGTGGCGGTCCGAAATAAAATAGGCAAGTCCTGATAGACATCAGGTGCCTCAATCCACCCAGATGTGTGTTTAAGTTGCCACCTTAGATAAACCATTAAAATTAATAAACTCACATCTGTCATGGATATCACTCACCCAATCCACGTCTACTAGCATAGCATGGCATAATAAGCAAACGTAGAAGTAACTCCCAAAGGTTTCATAGTAATACAGGTAATAGGTACTACCTCATCTACTTCCCATCCCACAATTTATTTAGATCCTAATCATGCAATTTGAGAGGATTGATCTAATGCAATAAAACATGGGTTGTATAAAGGCTATGATCAAAGTGTTACTTGCCTTGCTGATGATCCGCGAGACCTAGGGTTTCGACGTAACAAGCGGCGCAATCCAGGTAATCTATCGCAGACAAACAACAAGCACACAATAAGTACTCATCTAATGCACAGGTAAAACTCGAACAAGAGAACGAACCAGAAAGTTCAACTTAAGAACTCCGGTTGCAAAGAAAGAACGAACCGAACCAAGAAACGGAAACAAACGGCGGAAGAAAACAACTCGGTTCTAGCAAGTTGAATCTAGGTCAAATTTTACCGGGGCAAAAGCTTGTTTAAGTTGATTAGACGGAACGGCGGTTTCGAAACAAAACTCCAGGCGCTTGAATCACCTGATTCCGATAAACGAGCGAGAAGAAAGACTAGAACGAAGATCGGATCTGAGATCACGATCGCGGAATAAATCCGACGAAAAGAAAGAAAGAACGGTTAAACGAACGGACGTTCGTTAACCGAGAATAACCGGTGATCACGTTCGTTAAGACGAACGGTCCGGCGAACGCTCGCTAAACAACTAAACCGAAGAAAACGAAAAGGAAACCGATCTAGGGTTTCGGAAAATAAAACCGAAACAAAGAACCGGAAAAGAAACGGAACGGTTCTTTTATGAAAAACCGAACCGAGGCGAGGAAAAAGAGAGAGGCGCGGCGCGGCTACCTCGACGAGGCTCGGCGAGGGGCTCCGGCGGCGGCGGGGTACAAGGGCGGCGGCGGCGGCGGCGCTAGCGTGGCGGCCGCAAAGTGGCGCGGCGGCGCTAGGGCGGCGGCCCCGACTAGGCGGCACGACTGCGGCTGCTGCTGCTGCTGCTTGGGGCGGCGGGCTGGTGTGGGGAGGAGAGGGGGGGTGGCTAGGTATTTATACTAGGAGGGGGGATTTGCTTGGGGGAGGGGGCAAGAAAAAGGGAAGGGGGGACCGGCCTAGAGTCCTACTAGGACTCGGCCTGGGGCGGCGGCTGGTGTGGGGAGGAGAGGGCGGCTGGGCCTTGGCCCAGGCGGGGCGCTGCTCTCTTTTTTTTAAATAGTTCCGCGCGCAGAAAAAAAACAAGAAACGAAACTAAACGAACTCCAAAAATTCTAAAGTAAATTTTCTCCGACTCCTAAAAATGAGCCGAACAAATTGAACTCTTCTCTGGGCCTAAAATGCAATTTTTGAAAACACGCATTTTTCCCTATCCAAAGAAAATGCAAAAAAACACCGGAAATCCAAAATTTGATTTATTCATTAGATCTTCATTTTTTCCTAACTTTGGGAAAGTCATATTATTCCCTCTCTCATTTTTTTTGATATTGGAAAAATAATTGAAGATGAAATAAATAAATCAAATGATCCTCTTTTCAAATTCGAGAAAACTCTCAAATATGAAAATAACGAAATCTCCAACTCTCTTCGAAGGTCCTTGAGTTGCGTGAAATTTCTAGGATCAACCAAAATGCAAGAAAATATGCTATGCATGATGATCTAGTGTATAACATTCCAAATTGCAAATTTGGGATGTTACAAACTCGATCGTTTTCGTTGACAGGAAAAGCATGCCACCCAAAATGTTTTATCTCTATCTTTTTCGCTTTGAGCTCTGGCACCTCTACAAATCCCTACTTCCCTCTGCGAAGGGCCTATCTATTTAATTTATGAAATTTTTATTTTTATTTGAGTCTCCATCTTCTCTTATAAAGCACCAACTAAGGGGAACTATGATCATACTTGAGCATTGGATGTAGCTAATATGCGAGTGTGTTTCATGAATGGATCAATGATTCAGCATGATGGGCTAGTGATAACTCTCTTTAGTGTTGATATTTTGAAAGACATGGTTGCTTGTTGATATGCTTGAGTATAGAAATCTTCGTGTCAAAACTAGACTATTGCTTTGAACCATATAAAAGTCCATATGTCCATGCTACACAAGAAAATAATGTGATGAACTTGATAGGCTGCATTCCACATCAAAAATTCTATTTTTATCATTTACCTACTCGAGGACGAGCAGGAATTAATCTTGGGGATGTTGATTCATCTCCAACATATCTATAATTTTTGATTGTTCCATACTGTTATATTATCATTCTTGGATGTTTTACAATCATTTTATAGCAACTTTATATCATTTTTTGGGACTAACCTATTGACATAGTGCCCAGTGCCAGTTGCTGTTTTTTGCTTGTTTTTTACTTCGCAGGAAATCAATATCAAACGGAGTCCAAACACCGCGAAACTTTTTGGAGAATTTATATGGACTAGAACACCCATGATGTGCCAGAGAAGTACCAGAGGGGTGCCCCGAGGGGGGCGCAACCCACCTAGGAGCGCCTAGGGGCCCAGGCACACCTTGGTGGGTTGTGCCCACCTCGGTGGCCTCCCGCACCACCTATTCGCCCTATAAATTGTCAAATATTCCAAAATCCCTCGAGGTAACCCTAGATCAGAAGTTCCGTCGCAGCAAGGCTCTGTAGCCATGAAAAACCAATCTAGACCCTTCCGGCACTCCGCCGAAGGGGGAAATCAGCGCCTCTGTCCATCCTCATCATCCCGGCGGCCACCATGATGAGGAGGGAGTAGTCCACCCTCAGGGCTAAGGGTTTGTACCAGTAGCTGTGTGTTTAATCTCTCTCTCTCTCTCGTGTTCTTGAGATGTCACGATCTTGATGTATCACAGGCTTTGTTAATATAGTCGGATCATATGGTGTTTTCCCCTCTCTATCTTGTTGTGAATTGAGTTTTCCCTTTGAGATTTCATTTTATAGGATTGAATACTTTTATGGATTTGAGAGCACTTGATGTATGTCCTGCTATGAATACCCGTGGTGACAATGGGGCATCATATTGATTCACTTGATATGTGTTTTGGCACTCAATTCGCGGATTCCCGAGGTGACATTGGGGTAATCTAAGCATAGGGGTTGATGCACGTTCTCGTCTTTTGTTTCTCTTGTAGAAATCTTGGGGCACTCTTTGAGGTTCTTTGTGTTGGATTGAGTATTATGAATCTGAAATTGTTTGATGCATATCATATAACCAACTCACAGATACTCGCGGTGACATTGGAGTAGCTAGGTGACATTAGAGTTGGTTGATGTGTATCATATGGTATTATTTTAGTACGAACTCTTGGTTAGATTGATCAGAAATAATAGCTTCGTGTTATTTTAGTACGAAATATAGGATAGATTGATCGGAAAGAATAGCTTTGAGGTCGTTTCGTAGCCTACAAACAATTTCTTCTTATGTTCTCCGCTAGATAAGAACTTTGGAGTGATTCTTCATCGCACGTTGAGGAATGGTTATATGATCCAATTATATTAGAAATGTTGAGAGATTGCACTAGCGAAAGTAAGGACCCTAGGCCTCATTTTCAAGCATTGCAATACCGTTTTTTCTCTGTTTTATCAATTGCTACCTTGCTGTTTGTTATTGTTCCTATTACAAAAAAATCAATATCTACTATCCATATTACACTTGTATCACCATCTCTTTGCCGAACTAGTGCACCTATACAAATTACCATTGTATTTCATGTGTTGGGGAAACAACAGACTTTTTTATTATTTGGTTGCATGGTTGTTTCAGAGAGACCATCTTCATCCTATGCCTCCCACAGATTGATAAACCTTAGGTCATCCACTTGAGGGAAAATTGTTGTTGTCCTACAAAACTCTGCGCTTGGAGGCCCAACACGTGTCTACAAGAATAAAGTTGCATAGTAGACATCACTTCCGCTTACGGTCTACGAGGGTACATAGACACACTATTTATAATATTTAGTAATATATTCTAACTTCATGATAACAACACCTACTTTTATATTTTAGCTCTCTGATATCATACAAAGTTATCCTCTTCATACCCACAACATAGTTTTATTTCTCATTGCTAGTTGGAAGCAAATGTTCGGTGTACGTAGAGTCGTATCAGTGGCAGATAGGGCTTGAGAGAATATTGATCTTACCTTTAGCTTCTTGTGGGTTCGACACTCCATACTTATCATTTCCACCTTTGGAAATTGCTACGATGATTCCCTGCACTTGGGGATTACCATCGCCCGCTTGATAGAGGGTCAATGTTTGAAAGACATGATGTTCGAGTGAGGTGTATTAGCATTGTACGAGACAATTTTATAGTGAATCTATTTATATATTTTGCTTGAAAGCTTGTGTTCCTCCTGTGCGGCCGTTGTAATATAATCTGAAAGATTTCCAGTAGTCAGCTTCTGCCCCCTTGTAGGAAGTACAGGGGTGTTCGAAAAAGGCATCTGATCACTCTTGACCCAACGTCTTGGTCCGTGAAGGAGGTGTCAATGCGGCGAACCAGGCAACCAGACTACGACATAGCCCCTAGTATGTATGTGGCTTATTCATACGATGCGTTTACATAATTGACCTCAAAAGAGGTCCTTCGTGTGACACGGAGGAATCACTAGAGATTCAGATAAATCATTGAGTGGTTGACCAGCTCTCGCCGGATCATGACAGTCAGTTTTCGGCTTTCTCTCCTGAGGTGTGTCACCAGGTGAACCGGTAGCACAATCGCAGTAGTTCTCCCTTTACTACCCTAGCCGATAGAGCGGAACATAGGATAGGAAGCACAGGAGCCGGGCAACCCAACTATTGACCCAAGACATGATTCGGAGCTGATGCATATAAGGCCAAACTCGTGACGCCGAAGTACGCTGTAAAAGTTGTTCGGACATTGTTGGCAACTCATTTGTTCCCGTACCGAGCCCCTGGAAATTTACGCCGGGGTATATCTATGAAAGAACCATAGCAGGCGTATTCATGTGCGGAAAGACGCATATGAGTAATTCGGATAATGTGAACTGGGACCTGAGCGATGCGCCACTGATTAATTGATATATATATATATATATAAAGGCCACGACCCCGGTCATTTGATATGCCCTGGGTCGAAGGCAGAGGAAAAAGGCATGTTACAGGCTCGAAAAAGAGTGCGATCTACAAAAAGTTATTTTGGACCTCCTGTCACACGTCTGTGCCACCTATCCTCAGCGAGGGGAATCCTTGAAGGAAGTAGCCCCATAGGTGAGTGTATGGATCCGAACTCCGATGGAGTCGGTCTTAGGTGTTTCTCCTTTGCGCCACCTGTTTTTAAGAAGTAACGAAGAAAGAAAAAGAGAAAGTAAATAAAAAAAATGTTATCGGAGTGTTTGTAGACTTATCCCTATTGTGCTTCCGCCAGTGCCCATGGTATCGTAAGTGCGTAGTTATGTACGTGCGGTATAGTTTTAACGTGTATATGAGATGGGCAGTGGAAGCCAAACTACTATTTCTGTTCCGGATTTGATCGAACTTCAGGGGGGAATTGCTTCTGGCCCTCGGCATTTAGCTGGTGAACCACTCCGTTGTCTGTATTGCCTGGCGACCCCCTTCCCTTGTGTACGGCGTTGAGCTTGCCGGCTTGCTTAAGGAACCAACAACTTCTGTTGGTATGAGTGGCTAGCTTATTGGGGTGGCCGTGAATCTGGCAGGGTCGGTCTAGTATCCTGTCTAGGTTGGATGGTCCGTCTCTGTTCGCCTTGAATGGCTTTTCCCGTTGACCGGGCTTCGGAATGCTGAATCCAGCGTTAACCGTTGTGTCGCGTGATCTTTCATTATCATTGCGACTGTTGTATTTGCTTCGTCGTGGCTTGCCATTGCCATACCGAATGTCAGAAGTGCCCGAGTCGCCGGCATTGTTGCTTCTACAAGCGAGCTAGCTGTCTTCTCCCACGCAAAAGCGGGTCATCGGAGCGGTAAGGGCTGTCATGGATCTAGGTCCTTCTTGACCGAGGTGGCGTGCAAGTCATTCATCCTGGACGCTATTTTTAAAGGCCGCAAGGGCTTCCGCGTCCGGACAGTCGATGATTTGGTTCTTTTTAACTAAGAACCTGGTCCAGAGCTTCCTGACCGACTCTCCGGGCTGCTGGACAATGTTACTTAAGTCATCGGCGTCTGGTGGCAGGACATATGTTCCTTGGAAGTGGTCGCGAAAGGCGTCCTCCAAGTCTTCCCAGCTGCCAATAGAATTGTCCGACAGACTATTTAACCAGCACCGAGCTGGTCCTTTGAGTTTTAGTGGTAGGTATATGAGGGCATGGAGATCGTCTCTGCGGGCCATGTGGATATGGAGGAGGAAGTCCTCGATCCATACCGTGGGATCCGTTGTTCCATCGTATGATTCAATATTCATGAGTTTAAACTCGTCTGGGAATTCATGCTCCATTACTTTACTTGTGAAGCAACGAGGGTGTGCGGTGCCTCTATGTTGGGCCACACTGCGGTGTATCTCCGATAGAGTCCATTTGCGGTTTTCAATCCGGGCGTGGCTTGGTTTGTTGTGTCCAGATAAGTGGCCGTCATCGTGTGTCGAGGTATGCCCTAGCGATCCGTAGATCGCTTTTGAGTGTCCTGCTCTACCACCCAAGTCCTGTTGCAGGTTGCATGTACAACCGCGAGTTGTTTTGTTTTGGCCTTTTCCGCGAGGTGGGGCAGTCTGGTGTTTGGCTTGAGCTGCCGCTTTACCCGGACCAAGGTGTGGTCGACCTGCTACTTTATGCGATGATGGTACGGGCTCCAACGCCTTGTCGTCGCCCTGGGGTAGCAATCTATGCTTCGGGTAGTTTTTGGCTAGGCCACTAAGGCCGTATTCTTCGGTGGCTAGGACTTCAGTCCATCTATCATTGAGCAGATCTTGGTCATCTTGAAGATGTTGCTGCTTCTTTTTCAGGCTTCTTGCAGTGGCTATTAGCTGGCGCTTGAAGTGCTCCTGCTCAAGAGGTTCCTCGGGCACGATGAAATCTTCAGTGCCGAGGCTCACCTCATCCTCAGAGAGCGGAAGGTAATTATCGTCCTCCGAATCTTCCTGTGTGGCCTGTTTAACAGGGCTAACCTGCCCATCTTCCCATTCATCTTGATCATTAGTTGTATCAACGGGGTCTTCGTTTTCTTCGGCATCATTGTCCATGCCGTCGATGTCCTCGGAGTAGTAATCAAGTGTGTCGGTTGAATCCTCGACCGTGGCTATGAAGTGGGTGGTGGGGGGGGAGCAAAATCCTCCACCATCAGCCCCTGGTTCGAGCCGTATATAGTTCGGTTGTGAGTCCTCCGCCGAGGACAGGTTTTTAATGAGTTTCGCATATTACCCAAAGGTGAGTGCTGGAAGATGTCTGTGGCGCTGAATTCGAAGATCGATAAACGATCAAGCTCAGCATCTGCAGGCTCACGTGGTTCGGAACTTACGGCCGGAGACGAGTCTGGCGTTCCGGTGGTGTAGGCATCGTGTGAGATCAAGTCCACGTGCGGCTTCAACACCGTGGAATCTGCGGCCTCCGTGATGGGGTTAATCCTCCTGTCTTGGGATGGCGCGGCTTGCTCCGGCTCTAGGGCCAGAGTGGTTACAGGAGCGGCTACCACGGTCTCGAATCCGGCAAAGATCAAGTCTCCACGTGATGTTCTTGATAGAGGCTAAGGTGTCCCGATGTTTCGATGAGATGGTGGCTATCGTTTTCTGTGGGAGTCGACCTTGACGATCCGACTACGAACGTGCGAGACGTCGCGCCTTAGCAATCGCTAAACCAACTTCTGAGGGTTATTGACCACGCCGGAGCACGATCAACCTGACCACGAGGGTCTGTTTCCTGCGAGCAAACGAAGAACAAGCAAGAAACTGAGATTGCAATCGGGATATTGCGAATATAAGATGAAAGCTTTATTGATCAAGGTGGGTTTCTGTGATGTCTTGGTCTGGTCGTTGGACACAAATGAAGTATGCGAAGTTGCAGCTATGGCGAACTTTTAATCTAAACAAAACCCAAAGTCTAAACGACGCCCCAAGGGCTGTATATATGGAGGAATAGGGGGGAATTTCGTGGCCCTTGAGGGTGGGGTCCGAAACCAACCCTAACTCTTGTTTCCCCACACATACGGACTCTAAAAATAGCCTATACTTAAGTATTTCGAAATTACATGGGCCTGGCCCATTAATAAGGTGACGCAGCACCTAGAATAGCCTATGGACGAATATTATGAAGTGGCATCTTGTATATTTCGTCCAAGGCTTCATGCACTCCTTATGGCGGCTTCAAAGTCCTGAAATCATCACTTGTAACTCCGTTCTTGATCCCCTTGCGCATGCCATCAACTCCATGCGTGTTCTTGCTCCAATGTTCATCCTTCTCCAAGCTAGGCCCTTCATTTGTAAGCAAAACAAATGTATCCAATTTAGGCAGCATCATAATCTCATGAACATTAGAATCATTACCAAGAAACGAAAGTACCTGGTAATTTAATTGGCGTGCGCAAGCTCTAGTAATTGGTCCAGTATATGTAACAGTAGGGGCTGTGGGTGTAACAATGGTATTGATGTCCTCATCATCCTCCCCTTCTTGAAATGAAGTCGTCCTCGACGGAAGCGCATCTTCCTCACCCAAATAAGGCTTCAAATCTGCAATGTTAAAAGTGGGACTAACCCCAAAATCTACAGGTAGCTCAAGTTTATATGCATTATCATTTATTTTCTCTAACACCTTAAAAGGACCATCAGCACGTGGCATTAGCTTTGATTTGCGCAGATTAGGAAATCTATCTTTACGCAAATGTAACCAAACAAGATCTCCAGGCGCAAACACAACATGTTTTCTACCCTTATCTCCAGCAAGTTTATATTTAGCATTCATACACTCAATGTTTTCCTTAGTTAACTCATGCATTTTTAAAATCAATTCAGAACGTTCTTTAGCATCAAAATTAACCTTCTCTGAAGATGGAAGAGGCAACAAATCAATAGGTGCACGAGGTAGGAAACCATACACAATTTCAAAAGGGCACATCTTAGTAGTAGAATGCAATGAACGATTATAAGCAAATTCAATATGAGGCAAGCATTCTTCCCACATTTTCTTGTTATTCTTCAAAACAGCCCTAAGCATAGTAGACAATGTTCTATTGACTACTTCAGTTTGTCCATCAGTTTGGGGGTGACAAGTAGTACTAAAAAGTAGCTTAGTCCCTAACTTAGCCCATAAACATCTCCAAAAGTGGCTAAGAAATTTAGTATCACGATCTGAAACAATAGTATTTGGCACACCATGTAAGCGAATAATTTCACGAAAGAACAAATCAGCAACATTAACAGCATCATCGCTTTTATGACATGGTATAAAGTGTGCCATTTTCGAGAACCTATCCACGACAACAAATATGCTATCCCTCCCCTTCTTTGTTCGAGGTAAACCTAAAACAAAGTCCATAGATATATCCTCCCAAGGAACACTAGGTACAGGCAAAGGCATATATAAACCATGAGGATTGAGTTGTGACTTAGCTCTTTGACATGTAGTGCAGCGAGCAACAAAACGCTCAACATCCCGTCTCATCTTTGGCCAAAAGAAATGTGTAGCAAGTATATCCTCCGTCTTCTTGACGCCAAAGTGTCCCATTAATCCTCCTTCATGCGCCTCCTGCAACAACAAAAGACGAACGGAGCTAGCTGGAATGCATAGCTTGTTAGCACGAAACACAAATCCATTGTTAAGAACGAACTTGTTCCAAGTTCTCCCTTCCTTACAATTCTGCAATACATCTTTAAATTCAGCATCATGAACATATTGATCTTTGATGGTATCCAAACCAAATATTTTAAAGTCAAGTTGTGAAAGCATAGTATAACGACGAGACAAGGCATCAGCAATAACATTTTCTTTACCCTTCTTGTGTTTAATGACATAAGGGAAAGTCTCAATGAATTCAACCCATTTAGCATGTCTACGGTTCAGTTTTGCTTGACTTTTAATGTGTTTCAAAGATTCATGATCAGAATGTATAACAAATTCCTTGGGACATAAATAATGTTGCCATGTTTCTAAGGTCCGAACAAGAGCATATAATTCTTTATCATAAGTAGAATAGTTCAGACTAGGCCCACTCAATTTTTCAGAAAAGTATGCAACAGGTTTTCCATCTTGTAATAACACACCTCCTAATCCAATTCCACTAGCATCACATTCAAGCTCAAAAGTCTTATTGAAATTAGGAAGTTGGAGTAAAGGAGCATGTGTCAACTTATCTTTCAATACCGTGAAGGCTTCTTCCTGTGCGGTACCCCAAACAAAAGGCACATCCTTCTTTGTAAGCTCGTTGAGAGGTGCAGCAATGGTGCTGAAATCTCTCACAAAACGCCTATAGAAACCAGCGAGGCCAAGGAAACTCCTCACTTGTGTGACCGTTTTGGGCTGCGGCCAACTCTCAATAGCTTCAATCTTGGCTTTATCAACTTCAATTCCCTGTGGAGTAACAACATAGCCAAGAAAAGATACTCGGTCGGTGCAAAAGGTGCACTTTCCAAGGTTCCGAAACAAACGTGCATCACGTAGAGCAATAAAAACAGCACGTAAATGTTCCAAATGTTCCTCCAAAGATTTGCTATAAATCAATATGTCATCAAAGTAAACTACCACAAATCGTCCAATGAAAGCACGTAAAACTTCGTTCATTAACCTCATGAAAGTACTAGGTGCATTAGTTAACCCAAAAGGCATGACTAACCACTCATATAATCCAAACTTAGTTTTAAATGTTGTTTTCCATTCATCACCCAATTTCATACGAATTTGATGGTATCCACTACGCAAATCAACTTTGGAGAATATTGTAGAGCCACTCAATTCATCAAGCATATCATCTAGCCTAGGAATAGGATGACGATAACGAATAGTAATATTATTAATGCCTCTACAATCAACGCACATACGCGACGTACCATCCTTTTTCAGCACTAAAATGATAGGAACAGCACAAGGACTAAGGGATTCGCGTATATAACCTTTGTCGAGCAGTTCTTGTACTTGACGCATAATCTCCTTCGTCTCCTCTGGATTGGTACGATATGGTGCACGGTTGGGTAGCGAAGCACCGGGAATTAAGTCAATTTGATGCTCAATCCCTCGAATAGGTGGTAATCTCGGTGGCACGTCTTGTGGAAAGACGTCAGCGAACTCCTGCAAAATGTTAGTGAAAGCAGGGGGCAAAGAGGAAGGCACGTCCTCGAATGAAAATAATGCCTCTTTGCACACAAAAGCATAGCAAACAGATTTGCTAAAATCTAGCTCATCAATATCAGACTTGGTGGCAAGTAAACATGCATTTTTCAATTTAATTTCAGAAACAACAGTAGATGGTTTATTATTAGGCTTCATTTGGTGCTCAAATTCTTTTGCCACAATCTGATTTTCACTCTTACTTGTCTCCTGTTTTGCTTTATTAGCTCTATTAATATCATCTTTCAAAATGGAATCAGGAGTCATAGGAAGCAAAGTAATATTTTTATCGTTATGAACAAGAGTATACTGATTGTTTCTACCATGGTGTACAGAACTTTTATCAAATTGCCATGGTCTACCAAGTAATAAGGAACATGCTTGCATAGGTACCACATCACAATCAACACAATCAGCATATGTAGAGATACTAAAATGCACATGAACAGTACGTGTTACCTTAACCTTGCCGCTGTTGTTGAACCATTGGATGTAGTAAGGATGTGGATGTGGTCTTGTGGTGAGAGATAGCTTCTCCACCATCAACATGTTAGCCAAGTTATTACAGCTCCCTCCATCTATGATCACGCGAACAGAACGTTCCTTCACAACTCCCTTTGTATGGAACAAATTATGCCTCTGATTTTGCTCAGCTTGTGTAACCTGCACACTCAAAACATGTTGAGCAACTAAACATTCATACCTGTCAGCATCTTCGGGAGCCATGTATTGCGTCTCATGATCAGAATCGTCTCCACCGTGTTCTTCACGTGTAATAAGAGCCAAAGTCTCCTCATCATAGTCACTAGCGGACTCATACCCACCATCCTAAGTAACAATCATCACACGCTTAGATGGGCATTCTCTCGCATAATGACCTCCACCCTTGCAACATCGACAAATAATATCATTTGTTTGCCCTGTTGATGCCATGGATGAAGAAGAGCTCTTTGCAGGCCCAAAAGGTGTGCTCTTGGCAGATAGTGGTGATTGTGCCTGCTTTATTGTATCACGGTTGGAGGTGGCAGCCGACGGAGGCGCCGGTGTAGCAGAACGTGTGGAAGTAGATGATGCACGTGGTGTCCATGATGAAGGTCGGCCTGCAGAAAAGTTAGTCCGCGCCAATGCCTGTCGATCCTACACTTCACGTTCAGCTTTACAAGCAAGATGGAATAAACGAGTGATATTAGTATACTCCTTATACTCTAGAATCGTCTGAATCTCTCTATTTAATCCAACCATAAAACGTGCAAGCATAGCTTCATTCTCCTCAATAATACCACATCTAATCATGCCAGTTTGTAATTCCTGATAATATTCTTCTACATAATTTTTTCCCTATCTTAAGCGCTGCAATTTTTGAAGTAATTCACGTTGATAATATGGTGGAACCCAACGAGTACGCATAGCAGTTTTCAAAGCAGCCCAAGTAGCCGGAATAGGATATAATCTACAATGCTCAGACCACCAAACACATGCAAAACTAGTGAATGCACAAACAGCAGCAGGAACACGTCTCTCCTCGGGATATTGTAAACATGTAAATCATTGTTCAGTTTCTAACTCCCAAGTAAGATATATATCAGGAACATATCTACCTTCAAATGGTGGAATATTCAATTTTAGTTTAGGGAGATGGTCATGATCTCGTACCTGAGGGTGAGCCCTACCATTGCCATTATTTGCATGTGGACGACCTGGTGGTTGCTGTGCTGGTGGTGGCATGTAGTTCTGATTTTGATCAACCTCATCCTCATAATCTCCCACATAATCATCCTCCTCCACATCAGCAGTAGGAGCCACAGAAGTATCAACAGCAGCACCAGCAGTTTGGCCCGACTGAAGAGGGACACGGCTCGCTCGGCGGAGGGCTGTTTCCCGACGTGGAGGTAGTCGATGTTGTTGCTGTTGTTGCAGAGGTGCGGCAGGAGCAGCCGGTGGTGGTGGTGGAAAACGCGAAAGCAATTTAGCAAACTTGTTATCGAGCTTTGTTTCAAACGTCTTCTCCATGCCATCTATCTTCTCCATGGCCTCTTCAAATCTGTTTATCACATCTTGCACCTGTCCACTCATCATTTGCTGAAACGTATCATGAAGCTCCTTGTTCATCAAGTTCTCCCAGTCAGTCTCGTCGGCTTGTGATCCTGGCATGGTTAGCAGCAATAGAAACACACAAGAATATGATCCTACAGACTACTAACAAGTGGTGGTGGTGGCGGGTGTCACAAATCCGTCAAGCAAATCTCAAATTCTGACCAGTTCTTACCCAGCAGCAGGCGGTGATCGGCAACCGTTGTAGTCAAAACTCTCAAAACCTTGGATAGAGCGATTGCCAGGGAGAGTCAAACGCAGGACGTAGATGTATGTGCAGCTGGGAAGGCTTATAGTATGGTAGCAAAAAGGGTCAGCAATAATCAATTCAAGATGCAAAGTTGAATAAACGCTCAACGACGGTACTGTGCTGGTCCTAGGCTAGACCGTGCTAGAGACGCGAGCCTAGAACACTAACAAAATCACGACGCTGCACGTAAATAAGGGAAAAGCACACTCTGGAACTCTTTTTTTTTGCTCTTTTTTTTGCGCTCCTTTTTTTGCGAAAAATCACTATAATGGCGAGTGTCTCAAAACTCTTCCCTCGTCAAACTGATAGGATGGGCACGAAATATATTTTTTTCACTTTTTTTCGGAAATCAGGGCAGCGACGATGAAAAAGTGCGACAAAAAATCTCTATGATGGCACGTGGCTCAAAAGACTCAGAAAAGCCTAAAAATAGGATAGGGAAAAAAATTTGCCCGTGAAAATTTTGGCCTAAAAACTGCCCGGGGGTCTCCAAACTTTTTTTTTCGAGACCTACGCAGGCAAGGAAACATGAATCAGAATTTAGATTGATCTCAAGAACAAACCTAATATGAGAAGAACTCGGATTGGTGGTGGATATATGGTTGTGGTATATGGCAGCGGTGGTGGTATATGGTAGCGGTGGTGGTATATGGATACAGATTGGTGGTGGTATATGGATACGGATTGGTGGTGGTATATGGATATGGATTCAGAGCGGTGGCGGATAAGCAAAAGTGGTAGATGGGCGATGATGATGGTGCGGCGGCGGCGTGACAACTTATGACCAGAACTCAAAACTCTAAAAGACTAGACTCTAAGACCAGCAACTTGACACGACGATGCAACCGCAAATTCAACAAAGCAAAAACCCTAAAAAGATTATGCAAAGGCTCAGATTGGTTCGGGTATGATGAACTAACCCTAATTTTTTTTCTGGCTTTTTCGTGGACTGTAGGTATGAAGAACAGACTCGATCTAATCTACGAAAAACTGTAAAATCTCACCGAGCAACCAGGAAATCTGATACCACTTGATAGAGGCTAAGGTGTCCCGATGTTTCGATGAGATGGTGGCTATCGTTTTCTGTGGGAGTCGACCTTGACGATCCGACTACGAACGTGCGAGACGTCGCACCTTAGCAATCGCTAAACCAACTTCCGAGGGTTATTGACCACGCCGGAGCATGATCAACCTGACCACGAGGGTCTGTTTCCTGCGAGCAAACGAAGAACAAGCAAGAAACTGAGATTGCAATCGGGATATTGCGAATATAAGATGAAAGCTTTATTGATCAAGGTGGGGTTCTGTGACGTCTTGGTCTGGTCGTTGGACACAAACGAAGTACGCGAAGTTGCAGCTATGGCGAACTTTTAATCTAAACAAAACCCAAAGTCTAAACGACGCCCTAAGGGCTGTATATATGGAGGAAGAGGGGGGAATTTCGTGGCCCTTGAGGGTGGGGTCCGAAACCAACCCTAACTCTTGTTTCCCCACACATACGGACTCTAAAAATAGCCTATACTTAAGTATTTCGAAATTACATGGGCCTGGCCCATTAATAAGGTGACGCAGCACCTAGAATAGCCTATGGACGAATATTATGAAGTGGCATCTTGTATATTTCGTCCAAGGCTTCATGCACTCCTTATGGCGGCTTCAAAGTCCTGAAATCATCACTTGTAACTCCGTTCTTGATCCCCTTGCGCATGCCATCAACTCCATGCGTGTTCTTGCTCCAATGTTCATCCTTCTCCAAGCTAGGCCCTTCATTTGTAAGCAAAACAAATGTATCCAATTTAGGCAGCATCATGATCTCATGAACATTAGAATCATTACCAAGAAACGAAAGTACCTGGTAATTTAATTGGCGTGCGCGAGCTCGAGTAATTGGTCCAGTATATGTAACAGTAGGGGCTGTGGGTGTAACAATGGTATGATTTCCTCATCACCACGGATGTCCGCGGCATAGTTCAAGTTCCCGAATCTGACCTGATGGCCAGGGGTGTAGCTTTCGATCTGCTCCAGATGGCCAAACGAGTTGGCCCCCAGTGCGAAGCCGCCGAACACGAAGATCTGTCTAGGGAGGAAAGTTCCACCACAGACCGCATCATTATTGATGATCGAAGGGGCCATCAAACCTTTTGGCGACAACACAGTGGAACTCTCAATGAAAGAACCAATGTCGATGTCAAAACCGGTGGATCTCGGGTAGGGGCTCCCGAACTGTGTGTCTAAGGTCGATGGTAACAGGAGACAGGGAACTCAATGTTTACACAGGTTCGGGCCCTCTCGATGGAGGTAAAACCCTACATCCTGCTAGATTAATACTGATGAGCATGGGGGTTACAAGAGTTGATCTACCAAGAAATCGTAATGGCTAAACCCTAGAAGTCTAGCCTGTTTGACTACTGTATTGAGTATCCCCTATCCGGACTAAGTCCTCCGGTTTATTTAGACACCGAGAGGATCTAGGGTTACACAAGGTCGGTTACAAAGAAGGTAATCTACATATTCCGTCGCCAAGCTTGCCTTCCACGCTAAGGAGAGTCCCATCCGAACACGGGTGCAGCCTTCGGTCTTCATATCTTCACATCCCATCAGTCCGGCCCATGGTAACAGGTCGGACGATCGAGGACCCCCTAGTCCAGGACTCCCTCAACCGCCGCCCACCTGGCGTCGCTCCCCACCCAGGCAAGGGTGGTGAGCTGCGCGTCTGCATCGACATCCCAAGGCTCAACAGGTCCACATCTCATGAGCGCTTCTGGCCTTCGCGTGCTGGCCAATGCGAGGGCCCACCTCATAGCTACGTTCGCATGTCGTTTGGCCTGCCGAGCGTGGCTGCCGCCCTCCAGCGCAATCTGCGGAGCATCCTGGCAGGTCAGGAGGCCAGGCACCACGCGGTCTTGGCGGAGATGGAGACGATCCTCCGAAGGCCACCTGAGCCTCCAGAGCCTCTCGAGGCTTAGGGCCCCAGCGGCTCGTGAGAAGCAACTTCTTCGCTACGTGTCTTTAGCTACCCCAACACTCCTTTGGCAACCAAACCAGGTGACACTTTTCCAAGTTCATTTAGCTGGGAGCGCCCCTGGGCTGCATCATCCCTAGGCTGCATGAGTCCGTCCCTGCGGCACGTACCCACTTGCATCTTCAGTTCACTCTCCTGGGAGCGCCCCTCGGGCTGCATCAACCCCAGGCCGCTCGGGTCCAACCTAGTGGCATGTATCGTTCTCGCATTTACCTAAGCTAGTCGCTTTTCATGCGTAATCTATCCATGGATATCACCTGCTCGATTGTCACCTACCATGGGAGCCGCGCACCGATTGTCTTTCTTCATGATCCTTCGCATTAGAAGGCTACGCATGGAGTCTGTGCTCGGGCCCGTCCCTGCAGCATCGATAAATCCAATGGCTGAGCTCTGTCTGGCGGGCCGGCCCCGTTCACGTCACCTCCTGGGGTCGTTGGTGCTTGGCCTTCTCGTGCGATAGCCTCAGGAAATCCACTCGGCCCGGGTTGCCTAACCATCTCGCAGGACAGCCATCAAGAATCAAGACCAGGCGGAACCCGCCTTGAGTTAGGGCCTCGTGAGTCCTGCGCTGGCTCACGAGTGCCCAAATACACCTCGTCTAGCCCTTCCGTGCAAGCCACGTGTCAGGGCGGGGCTGTACACGCCCCGAGGGCTCCACTCAGAGGAGCCCCCTCCCACGTACCAGTGGAAGCACCATGCTCCGCGCTGGCAGTCGACACTGCCGAGGAGCGGCTATGCCCTTGCATGTGCGAAAGCGCCATGGTCCGTCCTGGTGATAAACAACTGAGGGCGGCCTCACAGCCGTATCAACCTCAGGGAGCCTCCGGGCTCGGTGTCCGGCCTCATCGCAACGCCTCCCCTCGGGAGAGCCGCGCGAGGGGGCTGGGCACGGGGGTTGCGCTCGGGTCACGGCCAAGCGTACGCCACCCTGCCAGGTCCCATGGACTTGGTCGTCGCGCGCCCTCCCAAGCGGAGCTAAGGTACGAAGGTCGTTTGAACATCAAGGGGGACTCCTGAGCATCACAACTCAGGAGCCTAACTGACCACATAGCCCCTCACTCCTTCATCCGTCCTGGTGATCCGGTCGGCCCAATGGCGGCTGAGGTATGCGCGGGGTCGGGCCCTGCCGACGTAGAACACTAGACCTACTCCCAGATCTCCTTTTTATAAGTTGTTTGCGCGTCAAGGTGGACTCATGAGCATCGTGACTCAGGAGCCTAACTGATCATGTAGCCCCTCACTCCTTGGTCCGTCCTGGTGATCCGGTCGGCCCAATGCCGGCTGAGGTATGCACGGGGTCGGGCCCTGCCGACGTAGAACATAAAGCAAATAGAAAGGAAATCACAAAATTTCAAAGCAAATATTACAGGACATATTGTTCCCCTGAAATCAAACGAGAGTTTAACGTCTCCACGAGGCATGGTGCATACTGCAGAAGTTAAAACAGGAAAGGAGCCACCAGCAGGTCGCCTTGTCATCCCTCGACATCACCGTCGCCTGAAAGGGGTGCTTCTTCTCCAACGGCGTCGCCTTCACCAACACCACCAGCCGGAGTTGCAGGATCAGTAGTGCCGTCGGACGACAGCGTGGGAGCAAAGGCGCGAAACCGCTTTAGCAGGGCCTCCACCTGACCCTTCACAGCCGCAGCAGCGGCCTCTTAATGCTCGTCTTTCATAGGCTCCAGCAGCTCGTCAAGGCGGGCGGTGGGATCACGAAGGTAGAGGTGGCTGAAGACGCGCGTCAACGTGGCTGAGGAGAGAACGCGGGCTTCTCCCTCCGCCATGGGACCAATTCCGCTCACGACGTTCTCAAGCGCATCAACCAGGAAAGGAACTAGCTGGCTGGGGCCCTCGTCGCTGGTAACCAGCGGCTCCTCCAAGCCCTTCTCGTAGAGCGGCTTCAGCGTCGTCCGAGCCTTCTCTTCTAGGATCTGGAAGGCCACGCGGTCCTTAGTCAGGACTTTCGCCTTGGCGTCAAGCTCGAACTTCTCCGCCTTCATCTTCTGCTCCAACTCCTCCAGTCGGCCGCGCTCTGCGTCCTGCGCCTTCGCCGACTGCTCCAGTTTGGCGTCACGTTCCTTGACAGCGTCCTCTCGGGCTTTCATCTTCTCCTCCTCCACCTTGCGGCCTCGAGCTTCCTCCGCGTGCTCCCTCCGCACGGTCTCCAGCTCGGCCTCCAGTGACCGACAGCGGTCCTGGGCAGCCTTGGCGTCCTTTAGTGCCACCTTGCGGGCGGCCACAGCCTGGGCGACGACCTCCCTGCCCTTATCAGAGTCAGCGGCAGCTTGGCTCAGTGTCACCCGGACGGACACATCGGAATGCAGTCAGCCGGAGACCAATTCCAAGCATTCGGCCACCAGGCGATGGTCGACGCCCTGAAGGTCTTCTCGCAGCAGGGCAACTGCAGAAAGAGACCCCTCTAGGACGTCAGGAGAAGCGGAGGAACCTGGGGTCAGTAGCATGGCAGAAGGAGGAAGATGCGTCGTTGTCACCATGGCCTAGGAGGCTGGAGGCTCCTGAGCCTCTGGAACCCCAGCACCTGAGCCGGACGCTGGCACCTCCAGAACCAGCGGGGCCTCGGGGGCTGACTCCTCCCGAGGATGCTCCACCCAGCCTCACGAGGATGATTGGGCTGTAGAAGCATGAGCGCCATCTCCACCTTTACTCATGGAGAAGGGTGCGGCCGCAGGAGGCGATCTGGGCTCGAGCAATACACACCTCGCCCTCCCTTCTCCTCTTCGCCGCAAGCGTCGGCCTAGTTGTGCAACAAAGAAGTATAGTCAGAAGCAAGCATCAGAAGCAAGAACAAGGCGGGACAAGAACACTTACTGGTCCACCGCGGCATAGTCCCTTTGCTTCGGGAGCTTGAAGCCGGAGAGCTTCATGACCCGAGGCGGGGGCGCGCCAGCTCTGGGAGCAGAAGTAGGGGCAGTAGCTGGGCCGGAAGCAGCTCCAGGTAACGGTGAGGCAGGAGCGTCGTCCTGATTGAGCAGCGCCGACCTACCCTTCATCGGACCAACGGGCGGCTCCCCCTTCTCTGGGAGGATGTCGGCTTCGCCATCGTCGTCAAGCAGAAGGGGGAGAATGTCGACCTTGCGCAAGGGAGAGGTCTCCCCTGTCTCCTCGGGGGCTGCCTCTGAGTCGTGCTCCTCGTCCTCCTCTTCCTCCTCCTACCCGTCCCTACGGGAATCACCACAAGACACGTCCACCGTTGTCGTCGCCACAGGAACCTCAGTAGGCGCTGGCAGCACCAGGCCGCGCCCGTCAAAGGTGGGCATGGTGGCCACGACCTGCGCCACGTCCTTCCGGAGGAACAAGGGAGCGTGGGGATTTGGCGGATACTCTTGGTTGTCTCCAACCAGGAGACGGAGGGCCACGGCCAGCTCCTCGTCACACAAGGCCTTCGGGCTCAAACGGAGCTTGTCTTCTTCACCCACAAGCGTCCACAGGGGGCGAGTGCGCGCCTGGAGAGGAGCCACCCGCTGCGCCAGGAATTCCTTCAGGAGCATAGCCCCCGTCAGTTTCGCCGCCTTCGCGTTGCCCGGCCTCAGATCGGCGTTCATCTTCTCCAGCAACAACTTCGCCCGGTCGTCAGTAAGCTTCGCGTAGGAATACCCCTCATCAGGCCGAGGCATTCCCGTCGGCAGCTTCAGCCGTGGATGGACACACTTGGCATCCATCATAACCCACTTGCTCTTGAAGCCATCGACCTTCTTCCCGGTCTTCGAAGTCGAGTTAGCCTTGCCGGCTGCGATGAAGTTGGCGCACCCTGTGGTGTGGCCGTCGTTGATCCGGAGGTAGAAGAAGTGGCGCAGTAGTGCCATGGACGGCATCACCCCGACGTACGCCTGATAGTAGAAGGCAAAGATGGGCAAGAGAAGAACAGAGTTGGGATGGAGATGAAGAGCATGTAACGCGTAGTACCGGAGGACCACATAGAAAAAGTCGGAGAAGGGGGAACGAGGCCGGCGATGACGCTGCTCATGAAGAAGGGGTAGAAGGAGCTCTTCGAAGCTTCAGGCATGGCGGAGCCAGCCCGGAGCCCGGTCTCCCCCTTCTCATTGTTCTCCCCTGCCGTCAGCAGTCACGTGATGGCAAGGTTCTTCGTCGAGACATTGGACGCCTCCAGGGCCGTCTCGTACCAGGCGGGCGACGAGTCGACCTTGGCCTTTCGGGGCGCCATTGGTCGGAAGCTTGGAAGGAGATCAGAGCAGATTTGAAGATTTCGGAAGTAAGGAGCAAGAGATGGGATCCGAAGCAAGGCGAAGGAAGGCAATGAAGGCAGGCGTTCCCTGCACCGGCCTCCTGTCAGTTGGGCAGTTGCCGACGCTGCGTGGGGAAGAGGAGACGCCCACGTCCAATCAGTCGCCATGCGCCAACCATGGCCACAGGCTTTTGGGGCCCGGGCGCTCCGTGTTGGCCCTTTGGTTTGCCTCGAAGCCAAGCCCGAGCGCGCTGTGGGCCCGAGGGCTACTGTCAGTGTTCTGGGAACGGGGATCCCCAGATTTGCCTGCCTGCGGCCCACAGCGTGGCTCCACCAGCGGCCCCGTATGACCCATCTTCACTAGCAAACATTCAAGACCCTCGCGAGGGGCCAAGCCTCATGAGGCGGATGACGCAAGACCTCCTCAGGGGCGGCCTCACCGGGCTGGCTCGCGAGGGGCGGAGAGATCAAGGCGAGGGGCACCTTGCGAGGTTCCTGTGACGCAAGCCATGACGACTGGAACCAGGCGGGCGCCTGTGCGCACAGTGTCCTCGTTTCCTCTTTAGTGCTAAAGGGGCAAGAGCAAGCGAGGAGTCCCGAGGCATCAGGCAAAGGTTTCCATATCGGTGTAACAAGACCAAGACCAGTAGGACGGCAAGACGGAGGTCATCATGGAGCCCAAGATGGCGTCACCACCAGAGCCTTTGGCAGGCGAAGACCACCTTAGTTAGGATAGCTTGTACTAGTTGTCTCCCTTCAAATTTGGCCGTTGTGGTATCCCTTCCCGCTCAATATTTGGGAAGAGGACCAGGGCCTCTACAAATAGGACAAGCCACCATCATAGGAGAGGGGAGGAAATCTGATTCAGACCCAGATCATCCCGAACCACACAAGTTCACCAAGCACAAGAACACCTCTCCTTAGGAGGTTGTTCTTCCCTTGTAACTGTTCATCCTCAGCCCAAGAGGCAATCCACCACACCACACTGGAGTAGGGTATTGCACCACAACGGTGGCCCGAACCAGTATAAATCTTGTGTCTCATGTTCTTTGGGTCCGACGAGCTAGGCCGTGAGATCGTAGAGTGCGTGAGCAAGAGAGGGGGAGAGATCTTTGTGCGCACCCCAGTGTTCGAACCTCAACGGTTTTGCCGGAATCCGAAATTCGACACAGCCATCGCGACCTCATCCGCGCGCGCGGCCGCGATTTGCTTCTCCGTTGCCAAATGCCCCTTGAGGTCCTGGATATACTATGTGCACCATGGCTTAGGCCGACGCTTATTTGGTGGAGGGGTCGGTGATTTGGGTGGAAGGTGTCGCACCCGCGCCGGTGGTCGGGGCATGTGGGATGTGGAAGGAGGAGGAGGATGGGGGTCGGGTGTGGATTACCTGCCTGGATAGGCGAGGCTGAGCAGCGTAAAGGAGGGTCGCCGACTAGGAGGCGGCGACGCTGCAAGCAAGGAGTGAAGGTTTCAACTTGGAAAGGAAGGTGGAAACAGGGGAAATGTGGCATTTGGTAAGGGGGAGGGGCGGGGAGGTAGATATTTCCGCAGAAGCCGAAAATTTGGAATCGCTTCAGCCAAAAAACTGGCGCACAAAGTGTCATCAGACACGGTCCCTTATTCAGACACGGTCTGAAGATGTTTTGTGCTGCATCTCACACGGTTGGTTATAATAAACTGTGTGGGATCTACTTGATTTTTTGTCTTGATTTGAATTACATAATGGGGTCATAGCGACCATGGACGGTGTTTCAATTGCTAGAACTTTTATCTGCAGTGAACATGCAACTATAGGTGTGTCTTCAAAAAAAATGGAATTATTCAAGGTTCGTTTGGGCATTTTTATGCATTGAGTGAGTTTTCAATGCATTTATGCGCATAATTCAAATTTTAACTACATGCACATGCTCTAGTGCATATAAATTGGTTGAAGAATCAAATATGTGTCCTTGGGTGCATGCTTAGTTCCCATGCAAGAAATGGGAATGAATTTCAAACACGAGGGCACCATTGATTGTCGGCAAAACATTGAGATGCCTGGTTTTTAAATTCTAGTAAATCCAAAACTCATCTGAAATTCATGAAACTTGGCATGCTATCATGGAGCGCCATCAACATGTTGTGGTAAAAAATTTGTCCCATTTGGGGCAGGTTTGGGTATATGATTCTCACAAACTAGAGCTTCTCACAACAAGCATGATGGTTTTCGGTAGGGAACACCCCACCTTAGGGGACGAAACGATATCCAATGCCTCTTATTGCTTTCAAATTTTTTTCTCGTGTCAACATAGAACAACAGGAGTGTTGCGTGATTTTTTTGTGAATTTTCGGGGTTTGTTTGGACATTTTTATGCATTATCTGAGTTTTCAATGCATTTTTGTGCATAATTCAAATTTGAACTACATGCGCATGCTCTAGTGCATATAAATTGTTTGAAAAATCAAATATGTGTCCCTGGGTGCATGCTTAGGTCCCATGCAAGAAATGGGAATGAATTTCAAACACCAAGGCACCGCTGATTGCCGGCAAAACATTGAGATGCCTGGTTTTTAAATTCTAGTAAATCCAAAACTCATCTAAATTCATGAAACTTGGCATGATATCATGGAGCGGCATCAACACGTTGTGGTAAAAAAATTGTCCCATTTGGGGCAGGTTTGGGTATATGCTTCTCACAAACCGGAGCTTCTCACAACAAGCATGATGGTTTTCGGTAGGGAACGCCCCACCTTAGGGGACGAAACGATATCCATTGCCTCTTATTGCTTTCAAATTTTTTTCTCGTGTCAACATAGAACAACAGAGTGTTGTGTGAATTTTTGTTATTTTTCGGGGTTCATTTGGACATTTTTATGCATTATCTGAGTTTTCAATGCATTTATGTGCATAATTCAAATTTGAACTACATGTGCATGCTCCAGTGCATATAAATTGGTTGAAAAATCAAATATGTGTCCTTGGGTGCATGCTTAGTTCCCATGCAAGAAATGGGAATGAATTTCAAACACCAGGGCACCATTGGTTGCCGGCAAAACATTGAGATGCCTGGTTTTTAAATTCTAGTAAATCCAAGACTCATCTGAAATTCATGAAACTTGGCATGCTATCATGGAGCGCCATCAACATGTTGTGGTAAAAAATTTGTCCCATTTGGGGCAGGTTTGGGTATATGCTTCTCACAAACTAGAGCTTCTCACAACAAGCATGACGGTTTTCGGTAGGGAACGCCCCACCTTAGGTGACGAAATGATATATATTGCCTCTTATTGCTTTGAATTTTTTTCTCGTGTCAACATGGAACAACAGGAGTGTTGTGTGAATTTTTGTTATTTTTCAGGGTTCATTTGGACATTTTTATGCATTATCTGAGTTTTCAATGCATTTATGTGCATAATTCAAATTTGAACTACATGTGCATGCTCCAGTGCATATAAATTGGATGAAAAATCAAATATGTGTCCTTGGGTGCATGCTTAGTTCCCATGCAAGAAATGGGAATGAATTTCAAACACCAGGGCACCGTTGATTGCCGGCAAAACATTGAGATGCCTGGTTTTTAAATTCTAGTAAATCCAAAACTCGTCTGAAATTCATGAAACTTGGCATGCTATCATGGAGCGGCATCAACATGCCGTCATGAAAATTTGGTCCCATTTGGGGCAGGTCTGGGTATATGCTTCTCACAAACTGGAGCTTCTCACAACAAGCATGATGGTTTTCGGTAGGGAACGCCCCACCTTAGGGGACGAAACGCTATCCATTGCCTCTTGTTGCTTACAAAACTTTTTCTCGTGTCAACATAGAACAACAGAAGTGTTGTGTGAATTTTTGTTATATTTCGGGGTTCATTTGGACATTTTTAGGCATTATCTGAGTTTTCAATGCATTTATGTGCATAAATCAAATTTGAACTACATGTGCATGCTCCAGTGCATATAAATTGGTTGAAAAATCAAATCTGTGTCCTTGGGTGCATTCTTAGTTCCCATGCAAGAAATGGGAATGAATTTCAAACACCAGGACACTGTTGATTGCCGGCAAAACATTGAGATGCCTGGTTTTTAAATTCTAGTAAATCCAAAACTCGCCTGAAATTCATGAAACTTGGCATGCTACCATGCAACGGCATCAACATGCCGTGGTGAAAATTTGGTCCCATTTGGGGCAGGTTTGGGTATATGCTTCTCACAAACCGGAGCTTCTCACAACAAGCATGATGGTTTTCGGTAGGGAACACCTCACCTGTGGGGATGAAACGATATACATTGCCTCTTATTGCTTTCATTTTTTTTCTCGTGCCAACATAGAACAATAGGAGTGTTGTGTGAATTTTCGTGATTTTTCCGGGTTTTGTTTGGACATTTTTATGCATTGTCTGAGTTTTCAATGCATTTATGTGCATAATTCAAATTTAAACTACATGCGCATGCTCCAGTGCATATAAATTGGTTGAAAAATCAAATGTGTGTCCTTGGGTGCGTGCAAGAAACGGGAATGAATTTCAAACACCAGGGCACCGTTATTGCCGGCAAAACGTTGAGATACTTTGTTTTTAAATTCTAGTAAATCTAAAACTCGTGTGAAATTCATGAAACTTGGCATGCTATCATGGAAGGGCACCCGACATGCTGTGGTATTTTTCATGTCCATTTTGAGAGAAGGTGCACTTGAATAATGACAGCCAACAAAGGCATTTTGAAAAAAATAGCTGCCACTTTAATATCTCAAACGTTTGTATAATTCAAACCATGTGCGTTCGGTTAACCATTCACGTGATGCCACATGTCTTGGTTTTAATGGCTATAGGAGGTGTCGTGTGGACAACTACTTGACTGAACGGGAGGCGTGCGAGCGCAGTCCAGTGCGCAGGCTCACCGGGAAGCGTACAAGATGTTCAACGCAGGATCGATGCATCTCTTCAACGCAAATGGTTTAGATTACGGTATGCAAATTAAAGTCAGACTTCGGCGCTAAGCCAAGAGACACTACGATTTGTCAAAATATGCAGCTAAAAATTAATAGTTCTCACCAGGATTAAGCATAGATTTCCTTCATACTAGAGATTAAGCAGTCATTCTCACTGGGAAGCAAGACAGCCTTGAACCGCCGCCCACCTCGCTCCCACTGGTCTATATTAATGGCGCCGCCGATCGGCCGCACCCCCCATCCTCGCCACATACACAATTCCTCTCTCTCCGCATGCATCCTCGATGCCGCTCTGAGTCCTCAAAGCCATCAGTGTACGAGGATGCCGCCGAAGCGCCCCATCGGAGGGAGTAGCGACGCCGGGGATGCTGAAGCACCGGAGCATGGCGTGAATATGGAGACAGAGGTTTCCGTCCCCGCCGACAAGGTGGAGAACGAGGCTGCCAACAAGTGGAGGCGGGTCGAGAAAGAACTGCAAGCGACTCCAGCAGGCCTAGACTTCATCAACAACCTCCCCGATGATATGTTGATAGTCATCATATCCCTCCTCCCAATCAAATATCGGGCGAGGACAGCCGCCCTTTCCTGGGGGTGGCGCACCCTATGGCTCCGCACCCCTGTCGACCTCCTCGACGCCCACAAGCTCTGCCATGGCTATCGCCAAAGCTTGGATGCGTTCTCCCAGATCCTCGGCAGTCACGATGGCCCAGTCAAAGGCCTTATCACGGGCAAGTTCCGTTCCAATGGCAAGGAACGAGCCAAGCTTGACGAGTGGTTCCAATACCGCGCCATAGATCAGCTCGAGAAGCTAAGTTATAATGATGGGCATATGCGCTTGCTACCAACATCCGTGCTCCGCTTCGCGTCCACGCTGCGCCTCGCCAAGTTCATGAACTGCCATCCCCCCTTAATGACGCACCCACTCTTTTTGTACCACGACTGAAGCACCTCGAGCTCATCATCGTCCGCATTCCAAAGGATGACATGGAGCGCCTGCTCCACAGTTGTACTGCACTCGAGTTCCTTCATCTTCAGGCGATGAATTGGTTGAGTACCTTGCACATCACCTCCAGGACTCTCCGGACTGTTTATGTGTGTTGTTGGTGCTGCAACAAGAGATCACAAAAGGTGGACCAGAATATGGTCATCCAGGACACACCTTCACTTGAGAGATTACTTATAGTTGATCAACAAGGTCTAACAAGAATCAATGTCATTTCTGCGCCGAAATTGAAAGTGGTGGGCTACTCGTCTGTCAAATACTACAACTTTCGGGTACAACGGTCGCCTTATATACCCCTCCTTCTTGATATCAACATTATTTCTAGTTTAGAAGATGTATGTTTGTCTGTCATCTAGCGAAGCTTCACCTAGACTCTGGGCACAGTGAAGGTCTTGGCACTAGAATTTGTCATCCCCAACCTGGACCAAATTTTTAGTTGCCTGAGATGCTTTTCGTGGCTGAAGAAGCTGTATATCGAGGTGATGTTCCTTTCTTGTTAAATGTTAACCATAATGGAGTTCAATTTTTTGCACATTTTCCCAAGTTTACAATGACAATGTACTACAATTTCTGAAGGAATTTTGGAGGATTTTAGGACATACACCCCCACTCCATATTGGTTGCTTCATTCATATGGTTACAATCGTCCATAAGCATTTCTCCTTTGGATTCATCTGTACTAGTTTTCTTAGGAAATTTTTCATCCAATCGAACCTCTTGTGAAGAAGTCTACATGTTTCTAGATTGTAATCAAATGCCCATGTTAATCATGACAGATCGAAGATGGCACATAGGTGCATTTTGAAAATCCTGCAAACCAAATGGGCGTGTAGCAGTGTTCAAAACTGCATGTAGGCACTAACACGTTCTCTTCTTTTGCAGGGCATATTAGGACCGGTGGAAGATGTTTATAATGATAATCACATTGAATGCCTAGATCTGCATCTCTCAAATATTACTTTGAACTCCTATCAAGGGAACCCACCGGAGATTACACTCGCCAGGTTCTTTCTTGCCAGAGCAAAGGTGTTGAGGGTACTGAGGTTGAACACACATTTAATTAGGAAAGATCAATGGTATGATTATCAGAGCCGGCAAGTACTTCGGAATGAAAGTGCCTCCAAAAATGTCAAACTTCATATTGGAAGAGCATATGGCAAAGCAATTGGAAGTTATTGTGTCAAACCCATACATGACTTGTCAGCGGCTGATCCCTTTTCAAAAATGACGTAGCTTGCAATGTTTGAATTCGGGCATTGTAATCATTGAATTTGAACCTTGCAATATTTATGGTATTTGTTATATTGAACCGTTTATGTTCTCTTGTCTCAATGCAAACACTTCATACGGGTGAACCGCATGTCGTACATCGCACACACCTTGATCTGGCTGACCGTTTCTTTTGTGTTGCCTAATCAAAAACAGTTCATCCGAGTGAACTGTATGCTAGTTGTACATCGCACACACATTGATTTGGCTGACCATTTCTTTTGTGTTTCCTAATCACAAACAGTTCATCCGAGTGAACCGTATGTTGTATATCGCACACACCTTCATCTGGCTGCCCATTTCTTTTGTTCCTCCTCATCGAAAATGGTTAATTGAACTGAACTGTATGCCCTGAGTCGCACACGCAACTAAAATCTGAACCGTATTTGATGCATCCGTCATCGCAAATGTTTTGCACCTTTTTTGACAGTTTTTTACACCACCATTTGCGATTATTGCATCGCACATAGTTTCGTCGAAGGGTCTCTGATCATAGTGTCGTGTTAGCAGCATCCTGCAATAGTGGTTGTTGCTTCTAGTAGTTCTATTGATTCCACTAACGATTCTCTTAGCCAAGTTACACTTGAGCAAGAAAATAGCTTGTTGAAGGGAATTATAGAGAAAGGTGTTTACAAGAGCCTTGCCGGAAGTAAGCAATTTGAGGAAATTGTACACAAGCAAGGAAGGCACCGGAAGAATCAAGGTGTTGGTTTTGAATGAAAGTTCAATGCCAATGGAGTCGAGTGGGAAGAAGATCAATACCCCAATACGAAGTTTGTTCCTCAACAAGAGAAGTATGATCCTACTTCCTTCAAAGGAACACAAGCTCAAGATGATCTTCCACCACAAGCAAAAAGGAAAGGACAAGCTTCAAGAGTAGATTGATGCATTTGAAGAAGCTCCCAAGGCCTTGTTCAAGTGGGTTCCCAAGACTACGTCAAGTTTAACTTCATCAAGTACTACTACAACCCCAAGGATTCCATCAAGATGATGTGGATCTCGAAGAAGAAGAACTAGAGAATTCTTGAGGGTGACTCCGCCAACATACTTCACTCATATCATTTTGGTGAGAACAAGTGCAAACAACTTCCACATCCTACATTAGTTCAAGGAGTCACAAACCCTCTTGTTGGTAAGACAACGGACAAGGTAACCTAATGCTTTCATGGACATCATATTGTATGTAATTCACTCCATGTCTATGGATATCCTTGTCTGTTCCTTGTGGGACTAACCCATGTAGGTATTGAAAGTGCAACTCACTCCAACGGATCACTCCAAATGATCTACATCAACATTGAGCATCCAAATCTTGAACATCTACATCAAGTCATCATCGACAAAGCCCAAGGTTAGTTCATCCCTCTTAGGGGGGATATCACATCTAGGGGGAGCTTTACTCTAAGAATTGAGCTAAAGCAACTCTAATGGTGTGAACACAACAATGCTTTACGTAAAAGTGGTAACCCCACTTGTTATTAAATGATGAGTATGACCTACGATCAAATGTTCTCATTTGACTCCTCAGTCAATATACTCATATATAGATGACCTAGTCATCGCCAATTGCTTGATAGATGTTAGAGTGTTTGTGCATGCCGCGCCGCATATTTCATTTGCTATCTTATTGTGTGAGCATGTTGATTGCACATTTTTCTCATTCGAGGACATCCATTTCTTGCTTTGATTGTTTGGTCTCTTTCTTTTGCCAAATGGATGGACAAGAATGGCTAAGAACTTCCTCTGGCTATCTATGCTTTTCTCATATCAAACTCTATTCATGCTACATCAAAGTTTGATCAAGTCCGATTCGAACCCTCTGGATGAGGAGCACTCGGAGTCATTGATTCGTCACAGACTTAAACTTCCAAAACCTCTCTATGTATTTCGGTCTGACTGATTCATCCCTTTCGGTCATACTGAGTTCATTGAGTTGATCTAGGTTTTCAATCTCGGTGCAACTGATTTGAACTATTCGGTCACACCGAGTTGCAGTAACCGCTTGCGATTCTGCATCTCGGTGCCACCGAGTCGTTCCACTCGGTCACACCGATAGGGTCAGGATATATATACCCATCGATCAAATTTTGGAAATTCCTCCGAAACCTTTTCGCCCGCGCGTGTCCTGCTCTGCCAACATGGGTCTTTGGATCATCTCCTCATCGCCAGCGACCTCCCGCCACTGGTCTCCACCGCCGTCAATGGGAACCTTCACCGCTGTTGCCGCCGCAGTGAGCTCATCGCCAAGTTAGGGTATGAGTTCGATCCTTTGTGTAATCTTTACCTCCGATTCTTAGCACAAAGTCAATGCCATGATTCTTACCACATATGAGATCAATCTATCCAGCAAAAACTCCCTTTACATTTGTTTTGATTTGAAAATTTGGTGTTAGGTTTCCGCCGAACTCATCTCGGACCGACCGAGTTGTAGATATCGGTGTCGGTGTCAAAACCGGCGGATCTCGAGTAGGGGGTCCCTAACTGTGCGTCTAAGGCGGATGGTAATAGGAGGCAGGGGACACGATGTTTTACCCAGGTTCAGGCCCTCTTGATGGAGGTAAAACCCTACGTCCTGCTTGATTAATATTGATGATATGGGTAGTACAAGAGTAGATCTACCACGAGATCAGAGAGGCTAAACCCTAGAAGCTAGCCTATGGTATGATTGTATGTTGTCCTACGGACTAAAACCCTCTGGTTTATATAGACACCGGAGAGGGCTAGGGTTACACAAGGTCGGTTACAAAGGAGGAGATACACATATCCGTATTGCCTAGCTTGCCTTCCACACCAAGTAGAGTCCCATCCGGACACGAGACGAAGTCTTCAATCTTGTATCTTCATAGTTTAAAAGTCTGGCCAATGGATATAGTCCAGCTGTCCGGAGACCCCCTAATCCAGGACTCCCTCAGTAGCCCCTGAACCAGGCTTTCAATGACGATGAGTCCGACGCGCAGTATTGTCTTCAGCATTGCAAGGCGGGTTCCTCCTCCGAATACACCACAGAAGAATTTGAATACAAGGATAATGTCTGACCCTGCAAAATAAGTTCCACATACCACCATAGAGAGAATAATATTTCCACAAATTCGATTTGCTGACTTGTTTTGGCAACACGACATTATGCGATGGCCCGACGATTATTTGAACCGTTTCCTTAACTAGCCCCGCACATAACGCAAGGCAGTTTTTTGACACGTCTCATCAAAGCAAAGATCGTGTCCCCTTATCACGGGATTCTCATCAATACGGGAGTGGGTAACCCAACCGCGTCTAGGACTCCTAGATTATAGGCAAGTCCCAAACGGCCACGGAGAGGATGCTTGATATTCACCCTCTTTATAAAGGGCAAAGGCTTTTACTTTTTTTTCCTCCCGTGCTCAATCGAATCCTTCCCCCACCTCGAGTTCTAACACCCAAAGCCCAGGTCAGGTGCTTCGGACCTTCAATCATGTCCGGATCCAGCCTTCGAGGCCGATGGATGCCCTCCTCCATTACGGAAGAAGATATCAAGAAGTTGAGGGAGGCCAGATACCTGACCGCCGAGGTTTCGCATCGGCTGCCTGCCCGAGGGCAGGTCGTCCCTACTCCTGAACCCAATGAAGACGTCGTGTTCATATCCCACTTCCTCCGAGGTCTAGGCCTCGCTCTGGATCCCTTCGTAAGGGGTTTCATGTTCTATTACGGGCTAGACTTCCATGATCTATCCCCGGACTCCTTTCTCCAAATCTCGGCATTTATTGTCGTGTGTGAGGCCTTCCTTCGCATTACCCCTCACTTCGGCCAGTGGCTCAAAACCTTTGATGTGAAGCCGAAGACAATCGAGGGATAGCACGCAGCGTGCGGAGGAGCATTAATAAGCAAGATTGCAGGAGCTCCGTGGCCAAAAGGTTCCTTTCCAGAGGTGTCCGGATTATGGCAACGGGAGTGGTTTTACATCACAGCTCCCAGAAGTGCCAAGTGGGTGGCTGCCCCTGCTTTTCCGCTCAGGCCCCCCACCACAACTGATGTCATGGATTAGCAGAGGGCTGAGCTGGGGTCCAGCCAGGGACGTGCCTATACTGCAAAGCCGCATTCAAGATCTCTTCCAGGGAGATTTTAATTTGGTTACGGTAATTCGCTTGTGGGAGTTCAACCCAGAAGGACCGTGCACTATTCAAAGTTTCCTCGGCCTGACGCACGAGGAGATGTACAAGTCATTCTTCAGACCTCAAACAAAGTGTCCGGATACTACCGAGGACGTGGGCCTGAGTAGCAACCGCGCCGCCGACCAAGTAAGTAATCCTCTAGCTGAACACACCATCTTTTATTTACCATGACATCATTTCTGAGAAATCGCCCTTCGACCAGGACTGGCTAACAAAGGCGAAGATGATTCGGTGTTCGGCCCCCCTCCCTGTGGGTTTGGAAAATCCGATACTGGAAAAGATGCTCGAGCTCGCACCTTGCCCGGAGCCCTCGAAGGAAGATAAAGGGGGGAATAATGCGGGCAAAAGCGGGCCCCCATCGCTGCCAGTTCCAACCGAGGGAATGAGCACCTCCATAAGGGAGGATAACCAAGGAGAAGACTCTGACCTTCTCTCGCTACGGGGGAGGAAGAGGACTGCCTTTGAGGATCCGGAAACCGAGGCTTCCAAACGGGAGAAGAAGTCTCCAACAAAGAGTCCTGCCTCGGGGGGTGCTCTTGCCGCACAAAGTCCGCGCGGGGATCAGCCCTCTAACGAGCCGTAAGTGATCAAAAATACTTTAATAGTGAAGATATACTACCTTTCCTCTAAGGAAAATAACCAACGCATATATCTTGCAGTTCGGATCTTAGCCCTTCTCAGCTGAGCTCGTCTTCGGGGGATCTTCCTCTAGAGATGATGGAGAGCGAAACGCCTCCCCCGGACTCCCCCGCTCAAGAAGCGGGCGACCTTGAAGTGTCGTCACAGAGGGCCTCTCCGAATCCGGTGAGGCCAGAAGATAATCCTATAGTCACCCGAAGTCCCCAGCGTCCGGCTCTCGAAGAGAGCAAACAAAAGAGTCCGGCACCGTCTGGTATGCGGCCGGACATTCTGAGGGAGCTGTTGGAGCAAGCGGCCATTTCAGAAGAACACCGTACGTTGATGGGTATGGTGATGGAAAGAATTTCGTCCGCCGAAAGCGGATTACATGAAGCCTTTATGAGTCTACTCACGGGCTTTGAGGTACATGAAATGATATACTTTTTGATAGTACTGCACATGTTAGGTGTGCCCTGTGTAGATAGTAGCCCCTGAGACTCTGGTTGTCGTCGAGAACGGCGGCGAACAGAGGATCATATTCCCAGGCAATAACCAGACTGCCCCTATGTGCAGGTGGTGGAAGCTTCAGTGGCTAGCCGGATTAGTGAGTTTGCCAAATTAAAACGGCAACTGGATGCGGCAGACGCCGACATCGAGCTTGTTAACAAGAGGCTTGACGAGGCACAGGGTAAGTGTTATTATCCGGTGAATGCCACATAGTAAGAGCAGCATGACGCTAGTATCTTTAATATGTTGTGACTGCAGATGGAGCTGCCACCATGGAAGCCTTGCGGGCAGAACTTTCCCGAGCCAAGGAACAAGCGAGGATTAGTAATACGGCTGCTTTGAAGGCGGCCGAAGAGTTGAAAGCCAAGAAGGCCGCACATTGCAAGAGCCAAGAGAAAATGGCCAAGATGGCCGTAGAATTAAAAGATACTGCCGACCGTTGCCGGGTCCTTGAAAAAGAAAACCGAGTGAAGGCAACAGACCTTGAGAAGGCCGTGGCGGCGAACAGAGGATCATATTCCCAGGTAATAACCAGACTGCCTTTATGTGCAGGTGGTGGAAGCTCCGGTGGCTAGCCGGACTAATGAGTTTGCCAAAGTAAAGCGGCAACTGGATGCGGCAGACGCCGACACCGATCTTGTTAACAAGCGGCTTGACGAGTCACAGGGTAAGTACTGTTTTCTGGTGAATGTCACATAATAAGAGCAGCATGATGCCAGTATCTTTAATATGTTGTGACTGTAGACGGAGCTGCCATCGTGGAGATCCTTCGGGCGGAACTTGCCCGAGCCAAGGAATAAGCAAGAGTTAGTAATGTGGCTGCTTTGAAGGCGGCCGAAGAGTTAAGAGCCGAGAAGGCCGCGCATTGCAAAAGCAAAGAGAAGATGGCCATGATGGCCGTAAAATTAAAAGACATTGCAGACCGTTGCCAGTTCCTTGAAGAAGAGAACTGAGTGAAGGCAGCGGACCTTGAAAAGGCCACGATGGCGACCAAATACACCCGCTCTGCTATGAGGGTGAAGAAGGAGGAGCTGCGTGAAGCCGGGGATATTGCGGCTGGGAAGCCCTTTCTGCTGCAGAGGAAGTTTGGAGATCCGTGGTATGCCCCTCTGGATCGGCTGTGGAGTTCGGCAGACGGATATATGGACTTGGCAGCGAGCGTTGTCGATGTGGTCGAATACTTCCGAGATCAGACAGATCGTGAAGTGGACAAGCTGTTCTGGTTGCAATTTAACGTTCCAGAGCGTCCGCTTCCCTTGACTGATCATCTAGCCGAATGGGCCGAACTTAATAGATTGTCCGGACTTGCCATGAGGTCTGTCGTAGATCATCTGTGGCCAGAGAAGCCGAAGCCGAACATCTATTTCAGCTTAGTGCAACAGTTCCTTGGTGCGGTGCCGCGCATTAATGCGATGAAGAGGTCGGCGTGCATAGAAGGCTCGCGGATGGCCTTTGCCCGTGTCAAAGCATACTGGGCGGAGATGGATGCTACCACTATTGCGGCGCAGGGTTCGGCCATAGGCCGAGTGGCTGCCGAGCACTATTTTGAAGAAGTTTTTGAGGGTGTTCATTTGATAGAGGCCCAGTGCTCGAAGAATATTATGTTTGAGTGACATGTATTCCCATTGTAAACACAATGTTTTTATGAAATGTATTAAGGTTGTATTTATACTTTTGCCTGAAAGTAATATGATGCCTCCTGTGCGGCCGTTTATGTATATATGTATATAACCTGAAAGATTGCAGTCGTCGGCTTCATCCCCCACGCATATAATGCGGAGGTCCTCGCAGAAGACGCGTGTTCACACTTAACCCAACGTCTTGGTCCTATTAAGGAGGCGATAGCGCAGCGAACGAGGCAACCAGACTATGATGCTTTAACACTTTCACTTAGCCATAGGAGTTTGACGGTGGGGCTACTATATAGCCCATGGTGGCTCCGCACTCTCCCGAACTCGGGGTGCGTATATGCCTGGCCGGGAAACGGCCCTTCGTTAAAGCGGAGGAATTCTAACATTCCGACAGGTCATCGAGTGGTTGACCAGTCTTGCGCTATATCATGACAGTCAGTTTTCGGCTTTCTCTACTGAGGTGCTCATCCGGATGAACCAGGGCACAATAGCAGTAGTTCTCCTGGTGCTGCCTTAGCCGATAGAATGGAACGTAAGGCACCAAAACACAGGAGCCAGGCAAACCCAACATTTGACCAAAGACATGATTCGGAGCTAATGCATATAAGGCCAAACTCGCGACGCCGAACACTCCCTAAGGTATTCGGTCTTTATGGTATAAACCGGGCCTAAATAGTGCCCTTTGTAAGAAGCCCCTTGTGTCCAGGTACGTGCGTTATTCTGACGTGTCCACATGCCAAGACGTCAGCATCCTTCTCAATTGTACTGAGAATCCAAGGGATGTGTATCAACAAGAGACAGTAAAAAAGGTTTACACAGGGTCTTAATCTAAAAAGAATCCTTGGAGCAGGTCCCTGCTGCACGTCTGCGCCTGTGTCTCCGTTGTGCCGTATCCTGGACGGGTGTAGCACGATGGTCATCTGTAAAAGAGAGGAACTTAGGTGAAAAGTTGTCGTGCAAAAAGGTAGTTTTTAAAGAAACCATGTATAATTCAAGATGAGTAAAAATTGCCACTTGTCTGCGCGTGTTGAGCCCCTTGTATTTGTAATAGGGGTGTGGCCATTAATCCGGTATGAATTACATATAGCTGCGCCGGACTCGTCTAACCGTGTCCGTGGTCTTGACGACCGATCAAATGCTTTAGTTGGTGAGGCCGTTTTTAGTGTGCGGCTGCCAAGGCAGTCGCACTCTCTTCGGCGCGCAAAGATCGCTCAATATTTCCATTCACTATAATGATGCCACGTGGACCGGGCATCTTGAGCGTGAGGGAAGCGTAATGCGGTGTTGCATTAAAGCGAGCGAAAGCTTCGCGTCCAAGTAGTGCTTGATAGCCACTTTGGAACGGAGCAATGTGGAAGGTTAAATGTTCGCTACGGAAATTATCGGGGAAGCCGAATATAACCTTTAGTAGCAGGGAGCCCGTGCAATGAGCCCCTGGGCCTGGTGTTACTCCTTTAAAGGTAGTATTGCTATGGCAAATTTTCGTTGGGTCTATCCCCATTTCATGGATTGTATCCTGGTATATCAGGTTTAGACTGCTGCCACCGTCCATCAGGACTCGTGTGAAGTGGTATCCGTCAGTTATTGGGTCTAATAATAGGGCATCCCATCCTGCACTCCGGATACTTGCTGAGTAATCACGATGGTTGAAAGCGATCGGTTGAGACGACCAGTGGCAGGACTCCGCGGTGATAGGCCCTTGGGTATATTTTTCTGCGAGTGCCGCTTTGTTTCTCCCCTTGATCATGTGTAACACGTTTACTGTTTTGACTTCTGGTGGAAATTTCTTTTGTTCCCCAGTGTCTTGCTTGAGAGGCTCATCCTCGTCTTCGCTTGGAGTATCCTCCCCCTTGTGTACGGTGTTGAGCTTTCCGGACTGCTTGAAGACCCAACATTCTCTGTGGGTATGATTAGCGGGTTTACCAGGGGTGCTATGGATCTGACATATTTGGTCCCGAATTTTGTTTAGGCTGGACAGTTTTTCTCTGGCGCCTTTAGAGGGCGGCTTTTGCTGACCTGGCCGAGAGCTTCTGAATCCGTCGTTTACTGCCGTGCTCTTCGTGCTGTCTTCTTTATTCCGGCGTTTGTTATTGTTGTTGCGCCATCATTTCCCGTGTCCATCTCTAACTTCGTATGTACTAGGGTCACTGGTGCTGCATCTGGCTAGCCAGCTATCCTCACCCGCGCAAAAGCGGGTCATGAGGCTTGTTAATGCTGCCATTGTTCTTGGCTTTTCTTGGCCGAGGTGTCTAGCAAGCCATTCGTCACGGACGCTATGCTTAAAAGCTGCCAAGGCTTCGGCATCCGGACAGTTGACTATTTGGTTCTTTTTAGTAAGAAACATGTTCTAAATCTTTCAGGCTGACTCTCCGGGTTCAGTTATATGACCCAAATCGTCCGCGTCCGGAGGTCGGACATAAGTCCCTTGAAAATTTGCCCAAAAAGCGTCTTCGAGCTCTTCCCATCTTCCAATGGAGCTTTCGGGGAGGCTTTTAAGCCAGTGCCGAGCTGGCCCTTTGAGTTTGAGGGGTAAATACTTAATGGCACGGAGATCATCTCCTCGAGCCATATGGATATGGAGGATATAGTCCTCAATCCAGACCCCAGGGTCTGTTGTTCCGTCGTATACCTCTATGTTTATGGGTTTGAATCCCTCTGGAAATTCATGGTCCAGCACCTCATCGGTGAAACATAGGGGGTGTGCGGCACCCCTGTATCTGGGTGTACCGCGTTGTTCGGATGTTTGTTGTGTTGCATTGTATGCTAGAGCATGCTTACGTGGTCCATAGATGGATCTGGTTGCGCCGTCCTTTTGATGTGAGCCCTTGCGTGGATCATGTATTGGCTTATGTGCGGCGTTGTTTGCCGCTCTATGTTGGCCGTGAGGTCGCCTATCCGGCCATATGGCTGTTTTGATTTTTGGTTGTGGGGGATCTAAGGCCTCCTCATTGAATTCAGGTAGCAACTTCCGCTTCGGGTAGCTCTTGGTGGGGCGATTACCGCCGTACTTTGCTGCTGTGTTGAGTACTTTACTCCATCTGATTTGGAGTGTGTCTTGCGCAGCCTTGAGCCTTTGCTTCTGTTTTTTAGACTCCTCGCGGTGGCAACGAGCCTTTGATGGGCATTCTGTTGCTCCGGGTGTCTGTCCGGTGTGACGTCATCTGGACTATTATCTTTGACAGAGTCGGGTTGTTCGGTTTGATTCTCCGTGTTGCCTCCATCCGGCAATGGTTCACCCTGCTCTAACGCTGGGTCTGTATGATCGTTGTTTCTATCGAGCCGGGATTTGGGGCGGCGCTTACGCCGCCGTTTTGACTGCTTCTCGAGGGAACAACCCTTCATTGCGTCCTTCCGTTCCTCGTCGGTGTTTTCTTTTGGTGTGTCCACCATGTATACGTCATGTGGTGAAGTGGGCGTCCAGTGCCCTATGGGCAGTGGTTCCTGTTCGTCTCCTGCATCGTCGTCCATACCGACGATGTCTTCAGAGTCGGAGTCGAGCATGTCAGTTAAGTCATCAACAGTGGCTATTAAGTGGGTGGTGGGTGGGCGGCCAGAATTTCTTCGTCATCCGCATCCCAATCCTGAAGGGCGAGTGCTGAAAGATATCCGCGGAGGTAAACTCCATGATCGGTGCCCAACCGGATTCGATCGGAACGGGCGCAGGCGGTTCGGAGTCCATGGCCGGAGAAGTATCCAGCGGTTTAACAACACGGCTCTTGTGAAGGGTAAGGTCGATATTCGGCTCGATCGCCGCTGAGGATACGGCCTCCGTGACGGGGTCTATACACCCGTCCATGGATGGCGTAACTGGTTCCGAATTAAGGCTCAGAGCGGTTGCCGGTGCGATCTCCTGAATACGGTCCGATGGTAGAGCTAAATCATACTCATCGTGACCGTGTGGCGCGCAAGGCAGGGGCTCGAATCCGTCGAAGATCAAGTCTCCGCGGATATCGGCCGTGTAATTTAAGCTTCCAAACCTGACCTGACGGCCAGGGGCGTAACTTTCTATCTGCTCCAGATGGCCAAGCGAGTTAGCCCGTAATGCGAAGTCGCCGGACACAAAGATCTGTCCTGGGAGAAAAGTCTCACCCTGGATTGCATCGCTATTGATGATAGAATGAGCCACCAAGCCTAACAGCGACGGCACAGAGGAACTCTCAATGAAAGCACCAATGTCGGTGTCAAAACCGGCGGATCTCGGGTAGGGGGTCCCGAACTGTGCGTCTAAGGAGGATGGTAATAGGAGGCAGGGGACACGATGTTTTACCCAGGTTCGGGCCCTCTTGATGGAGGTAAAACCCTACGTCCTGCTTGATTAATATTGATGATATGGGTAGTACAAGAGTAGATCTACCACGAGATCAGAGAGGCTAAACCCTAGAAGCTAGCCTATGGTATGATTGTATGTTGTCCTACGGACTAAAACCCTCTGGTTTATATAGACACCGGAGAGGGATAGGGTTACACAAGATCGGTTACAAAGGAGGAGATACACATATCCGTATTGCCTAGATTGCCTTCCACTCCAAATAGAGTCCCATCCGGACACGAGACGAAGTCTTCAATCTTGTATCTTCATAGTCTAACAGTCCGGCCAACGGATATAGTCCGGCTGTCCGGAGACCCCCCAATCCAGGACTCCCTCAATCGGTCTCACCGATTTGGCTTAGGCCATCGCACTTGTAACTTTCGGTCTGACCGAAACTTGCAAATCGGTGTGACTGAGTTCAACTCTCAGTGAAATCCTAGCAATCTTCGTCTCACCGAACTGTGTCTCGGTCTGACCGATGTCACTAGTTCAGACTCCAATATTGCTTCGGTGGCACCGAATTTAAAAAATCGGTAGCTCCGAAATGCTTTGTGAGGAAAACTAAAACTAAGTTTTTTGACTCAATTGTTTTGCAAAATCTCTGCACTTTGTGATGCTCATCCACTCTATCTCATCTACATCTATTCACAGGGTCATCTTTCAGTTTGCAGTGTCAGAAATATCTGATCATAGTGATAGCCAGAACAAGTCTGGGGAGCAAGTTAACATGAGTGAGGGCACTAGTCCCTCTAACAGCTATGGTGATGGTAGCAGAAGTACTCCTAGCAACCTGCCTAAGGCTGCTACTAGGCAGAGGAAGAAGAGAAACTCAGATTCTAAAGATGAGGATTATGTTGCTGCTAAGGAGGAGGTCAGCTCCAAGAAGAAAGTGGTCAAGAAGGAATTTGGGACAGCTTCTTCAACCAAGCCTGGTATGCACAAGAAGGCTCCTGCCAAGAGAGTGCCCACGTCTAAGGCCAGAGCCTCAACTCTTGAAACCTCCAAATCAACTGAAGAAGAGGCTGTTGGTGAAGGCAAGAAGAGGAAGGAAAGGGCCAAGAAAACTATGGCAAGAGTTATTGCAAAGCCCTCAATGATGATCCAATTAGATGAGGAAGAGGAAGAAGAGGATGTTCCACCAGCATCAAAGATTCAGAAGCTGATGGGGGATGCCATCAAGTCTGGGGCTGCTCCATCAAAGCCTAAGACTTCCCCCAAAGCTACTCTTCCAGCCACCAAGTCTGCACCCAAGAGATCCACCAGGAATATACCAGCTACTAAGAAGAACAAGGCCCCAGTGCCTGAAATATAAGAAGAAGATGATGAAGCCCAAGTGCTCAGAAAGTTGAAGCCCAAGATCCCTGATCATGTTGACAATCACCCAGTGGCTGAAAACATGAAGGAGAGAAAGGATGCATGTCTCAGATTGTGGAGACAATCAGACCCTTATGCTGTGAGGAGAAGGACTGCTGTGGACTATATATTTCACACCAACGAACAACAGGACTTCTATGAGATAGTCCTTGTGGATAAGAAACCTATAGTGTGTGACATGAAGTGGGTTGATTGGAAATACATCAACAACAATGAAGACCACTTCCCAGGAGTACATGAAAGGTTTGGACTCAATGGAGTAGACACCTTTGTGGGTCAGAAGTTGACCAAGTGGAATGATGAGCTCATTATGCAGTTCTATTCAACAACTCACTTCTACCCTGATGGAAGAATTGTATGGATGACTGAAGGAACAAGATATCAGTCTACTGTTGCTGAGTGGGCCAAGTTGATAAATGCCCCTGAAAAGCATGAGGATGATATTGATGTCTATGCTAAACCTAGGAAGGGTCACAACTCCATGGCCAACATGTAGGAGATACCTGACAAGGCCTTGGAGACACACAAGCTAGGTTTAGTGTATTATCTGTTTTCTGGACTGGCCACCATGAACACCATTTTGAGGCACACCTTGCTGCCCAAATCAGGAGATCACAGGATGATTAGAGGCCACTCCATCAACTTGCTTCAGATGTTTGATGTGCCCCAAAAATTCAAAGTGATGATTTTGATTATTGAAACTGTCAAGAGAACTGCAGCAGACCAAAAGAGATTATGTGGGTATGCTCCACACATCCAGATGCTCATCAACTCCAGGATGGGCAAAGACATATACTTGTTGGACAAAGAGCACCTTCCCTTGAGGCCTTATCATGAGGACAACACAGTTATTATGGATGCTTCAGATCTACATCTGTAGAGGCTCAAGAGAAGAGGGAGAAGGCAAAAGCAGAGAAGACAGCCAACATGCCAACTGCGGGAGAGGCTTCAAAAGTTTTTCTCAAGTCAAAGCAAGACCAACTGGGATATCTTATTCAAGCCACTTTGAGGATTGAGAAAGGACTGGCCACCCTGACTCGGAATCAAGAGAGTCTTGAAAGGATCATTGAAAAAAGTTTTATGATCTAGACTTGAAGGTCACAGAGATGCAAACTGTAGTTGAGTAGCTCCAAGATGAAGCTGAAGAGAGGAGAAGGAAATATACCACTGAAGCTTTTTTAGAGAGTGCTTAGGGCACAGAGGTCTGCAGCCGTGCCAGTGACAGATACTGGAGCTACTACTTCAGCACCCGCAGGCACAGCTTTAGTTGCCCCTCCGGTTGCAACTCCACCAGCTCCTACAACCTCAATAGATGCATTTGTCGTAGGACTCCTCTCCACACCACCTCCCGAAGATCAAGCTTAGAGAGCCGCATAGCACTATGCATTTTCAAGCTTTTTGGTAACTTGTTTCTAAAGCAGGAGAAAGTGTATAGATCATAGGCTTCGAGAGAGAGAGAGGGAGAGCTTTGCTTCTTTTTGCTCTCCTTTGCTACTTGTTTGTTTGCTTGTTTGGTTGATACTTTATGTGTGTGTGAGATACTTGTAAGGCCACGTGTTTGATCATAGCATGCTTTAATGCTTGTGTTTGGATGATGATATTCTCTATCTCTCATGTATGATCATTCACTTTGTCTTGGTGATGAGTGTATTTTTCATATTCTATCATTTTGAGCGCTCCACCAAGATGTATGTGACATGGAAGAGTAATACATGATCCTGATCGATTGTGCATTTGCATTCAAAATCAAATTTTAAATAATGCACAAATTTAGGGGGAGCTCTTGCTTATCACATACTTCTCAAAGCGACGAGATATTTCATTCTTATTATAATTTGTCAAAGCTTTGATCTATATGTTGTCATCAATTACCAAAAAGGGGGAGGTTAAAAGTGCAACTAATCCCTGGGTGGTTTTGGTAATTATTAACAACATATAGCTCATTGAACTAATATCCATTCAAGATAATATTTTCAAAAAGTTCAACGATTGGCATGGCATGGACTAGAGATGTGGACCCCTCAAAATTCTAGGGACACATATTGGCACAAGCTCAAGACTCTACATCTTCATTTTAGTGATCCAAGATCACATTGAGTCCATAGGAAAAGCCAATACTGTTAAAAGGGGATGAGGTGTTGCTTAATGGATTGCTTGCTCAAAACGCTTAGTGATATGCTCCAAAAGCCCTCATCCACATATGTCCCAAACCAAAAGTCAAACTCGGCCCCACTGATTTGATCTATCCGGCGCCACCGATTTCATTTGACATAGCCATAGCCAGAAACCCTAATCAGTTTTGTCTCACCGATAGGGATCTCAAACTCTCTATTTATCTTCTCTTCGTAACGTTTCAGTCTAACCGAGATGAGCGATCAGTCCCACCGAATTTGCAATGCAAACTCTCCGTTTCCTTTTCGTAACGTTTCGGTCTCACCGAAATGAGCGATCGGTCCCACCGAGTTTGCCTGACCAACTCTCTGTTTGCCTATTACAGAAATCGGTCTCACCGAGTTCATGTGATCGGTCTCACCGAGATTACGTTATGCCCTAACCCTAACACAATCGGTCCCACCGAGTTAACATGTCGGTCCCACCGAAACGCCTAACGTTCACATTTTGAACTGAATCAATGTGATCGAGTTTCACTATTCGGTCCCACCGAGTTTGGTAAATTGTGTGTAATGGCTAGATTTTGTGTGGAGGCTATATATACCCCTCCACCCATCCTCCATTCGTGGAGAGAGCCATCAGAACGTGCCTACACATCCAGCATTCATTTTCTGAGAGAGAACCACCTACTCGTGTGTTGGGACCAAGACATTCCAGTCCAACCACAAGAATCTTGATCTCTAGCCTTCCCCAAGTTGCTTTCCACTCAACTCATCTTTCCACCATCTCCAAATCTATGTGAGAGAGTTGAGTGTTGGGGAGACTATCATTTGAAGCACAAGGGCAAGGAGTTCATCATCAACACCACCATCCATTAGCTTTTGGAGAGTGGTGTCTCCTAGATTGGTTAGGTGTCACTTGGGAGCCTCTGTCAAGATTGTGGAGTTGAACCAAGGAGTTTGTAAGGGCAAGGAGATCACCTACTTCGTGAAGATCTACCCAAGTGAGGCAAGTCCTTCATGGGCGACGGCCATGGTGGGATAGACAAGGTTGCTTCTTCATGGACCCTTCGTGGGTGGAGCCCTCCGTGGACTCGCGCAACTGTTACCCGTCGTGGGTTGAAGTCTCCATCAACGTGGATGTACGGTAGCACCACCTATCGGAACCACACCAAAAATCTCCGTGTCTACATTCTGTTTGCTCCCCTCAAACTCCTCCCCTTTACCTTCATATGCAATGACTTACATTCCGCTGCTATACTCTTAGAATTGCATGTGTAGGTCGATTGCTTGACTTGTGATAAGTTGCTAAAATCTGCTAAGACTTAAAATTGGGGATAGGCTAGATTTTTATTTGGTCAAGTAGTCTAATCACCCCCCTAGACATACTTTCGATCCTACAGTGTGCGTAATTTTTTTTGTTTTCCATGCAACGTTACCCAACTATTTGATCATGAATTATTATTGTTGACAATTATCTATATGATAAATAAGTTGGGAAGAAATACATTAAGCCCCTACCATTTTCTATGTTTGATGGATGCTATTTGTTCTAATAATATGCTTTGAGTGTCAGCAATCATGGAAGACTATATGATAGTTGAGTATGTTAAATTTGTTAAGTCAAAGCTCTTACATAGACCCTTCCTGAAAATAAGATGAATTGCAGTTGTTTGATGACTAAGAACAAAGTTTGTTAGTTTTCAAGAAAGTTTATGGCCTATACTTGAACATATGAAGAGCTTGCTACTTGATCATGAGAATTTTTATGAGATGAGCTACTATTTATGATATATAATGATGCTAGAAAAAATTATTGGAATTATCATTGATCAAACTTGTGCACTGATACGTCTCCAACATAACTATAATTTTTTATTGTTCCATGCTATTATATTACCAATCTTGGATGTTTTATATACATTTAGTAGCAACTTTATACCATTTTTGGGACTAACCTTTAACTTAGTACCCAGTGCGAGTTGCTATTTTTGCTTATCTTTTACTTTGCAGAATATCAATACCAAACGAAGTCGAAATGCCACGAAACTTTTTGGAGATTTTTTTCTAGCAAGAAGAGACCCTGGAAGCTTGTGGAGACCATGAGAAGATGGGCCACTAGGCACCAGGGCCGCCATGGTGGGCACTGGGGCCAACGTGGCTCGTTTTGACCTACCTCCATGAGGGAGTCCTGGATTAGGGGGTCTCCGGACAGCCGGACTATATCCTTTGGCCGGACTGTTGGACTATGAAGATAAAAGATTAAAGACTTCGTCCCGTGTCCGGATGGGACTCTCCTTGGCGTGGAAGGCAAGCTTGGCAATACGTATATGTAGATCTGCTCCCTTGTAACCGACTTTGTGTAACCCTAGCCCCCTCCAGTGTCTATATAAACCGGAGGGTTTAGTCTGTAGGACAACAAAAAATCATACCATAGGCTAGCTTCTAGGGTTTAGCCTCTACGATCCCGTGGTAGATCGACTCTTGTAATACTCATATCATCAAGAACAATCAAGCAGGACGTAGGGTATTACCTCCATCAAGAGGGCTCGAACCTGGGTAAACATCATGTCCCCTGCCTCCTGTTACCATCCGCCTTAGACGCACAGTTTGGGACCCCCTACCCGAGATCCACCGGTTTTGACACCGACATTGGTGCTTTCATTGAGAGTTCCACTGTGCCATCACCGTAAGGCTCGATGGCCCCTTCGATCATTGGTAACGATGCGGTCCAGGGTGAGGTTTTCCTCCCTGGACAGATCTTCGTATTCGGTGGCTTCGCACTGCGGGCCAATTCGCTTAGTCATCTGGAGCAGATCGAGAGCTACGCCCCTGGCCATCAGGTCAGGTTCGGAAATCTAAACTACACTGCCGACATCCGCGGAGACTTGATCTTCGACGGATTTGAGCCCATGTCAGGTGCGCCGCACAATCACGACGAGCATGACGTAACTCTGCCGTCGGACAGTGTTCGGGAGATCGCATCTGCAACTACTCTGGCCTTCAATCCGGAGCAAATTGCGCCATCCGAGGATGGAGGGATAGACCCCGCCATGGAGGCCGCACTCTCAGTGGCGATGGAGCCGGATACTGACTTCACCCCTTACGAGAGTCGTGTTGCCGAACCACGGGATTCGTCTCTGGCCACGGACTCCGAGCCGCCTACATCCGTGCCTATCGAATCCGATTGGGCGCCTATCATGGAGTTCACCTCCGCGGATATCTTTCAGCACTCACCTTTCGGCGATGTGCTAAACTCATTAAAGTCTCTCTCCTTAACGGGAGGACCCCGGCCGAACTATGTCCGGCTAGAATGGGATGCGAACGACGAAGAAATTGGATGCCCACCCACCACCCACTTAGTAGCCACTGTCGATGATTTAACCGACATGCTCGATTTCGACTCCGCAGACATCGATGGCATGGACAACGATGCAGGAGAGGAACAGGAACTAGTGCCCACAGGGCACTGGACTGCCACCTCATCCCATGACATATACATGGTGGATACACCCAAAGAAAACGATGACGAGGAACGGGAGGAGACAGCGGAGGATGACCCCTCCAAGAAACAAACAAAGCGTCGACGTAGGCGCCGCTCCAAATCCCACCTCGGCAAAAACAACGATAACAGTGCAAGAGAAAACAACACTCCCGTCGACTCCAGAGAAAACGACGACCACATTGCCCCGGCGGCAGAGCACGATGAAGCTGCAAACGGCGAACATAGTACGGATCCGATGTCCGAACACGGCGACGCCGAGGATAAACCTCATCAAACCCCCTCCGGGGAGGAAAACAGTCCGAACAAAGATGTACACATCATCCCGGAAACACACCTGGAGCAAGAGAACCTCCGCAGAAGTCTTATTGCCACAGCAAGGAGTCTGAAGAAGCAGAAGCAAAGGCTTAAGGCCGCACAAAATACGCTCAACAGCAGGTGGAACAAAGTGCTCGACAACGAAGAAAAGTATGGTGGAAGCTACCACACAAAGAGCTATCCAAAGCGCAAGCTATTAACCTAATTCCACGATGAGGCCTTAGAGCCCATACAACCGAAAAATAAAACGGCCAACCGGCCGGATCAACCACCTTGTGACCGCGATAGAGCAGCTAACAAGGTCGCACCTAAGTCAACACACGATCTACGTGAGGACTTGCGCCAAAAATCCAGCATGACCAGATCCATCTATGGATCCAGAAAGCGTGCTCCGGCACAAAATCAAAACCGAATACTACAACCATCCGAACGCCATGATACATCCAAATACAGGGGTGCCGCACACCCCCTATGTTTCACCGATGAGGTGCTGGACCACGAATTCCCAGAAGGATTCAATCCAGTGAACATAGAGGAGTATGACGGGACCACAGACCCTGGGGTCTGGATTGAGGACTTTATCCTCCATATCCATATGGCTCGAGGAGATGATCTCCATGCCATCAAATACTTGCCCCTGAAGCTTAAAGGACCAGCTCGGCACTGACTGAAAAGCCTCCCAGAAAACTCAATTGGAAGTTGGGAGGAGCTCGAGGATGCTTTCCGGGCTAATTTCCAAGGGACCTATGTCTGACCTCTGGATGCAGACGATTTAAGTCATATAATTCAGCAGCCCGGAGAGTCAGCCCGAAAGCTTTGGAACCGGTTTCTCACTAAGAAGAACCAAATCGTCGACTGCCCGGACACCGAGGCCTTAGCAGCTTTCAAGCACAGCGTCCGAGACGAATGGCTCACCAGACACCTCGGCCAAGAAAAACCAAGAACAATGGCAGCCCTCACAAGCCTCATGACCCGCTTTTGCGCGGGCGAAGATAGCTGGTTAGCCCGTAGTAGCACCAGGGACCCAACCACATCTGAAGTCAGGAATGGCAATGGAAAACCACGACGCAATAAAAACAAGCGTCGAAATAAAGAAGAAAGCCTGGATAATACGGCGGTAAACGCCGGATTCAGGGGCTCTCGACCAGGTCAGCGGAAAAAGCCTTCCAAAGGCAGCAGAGATGGACCGTCTGGCCTAAACAGGATTCTCGACAAACTATGTCAGATTCATGGCACCCCCGATAAACCTGCAAATCACACCCACAGAGAATGCTAGGTCTTCAAGCAGGCCGGTAAGCTAAACGCCGAACACAAGTGGGGGGGAGACACCAAGTGAAGACGAGGACGAACCTCGCCAGCAAAGCACCAGAGGACAGAAAAAATTCCCACCAGAGGTTAAAACAGTAAACATGATCCATGTGACAAAGAGGAGAAGCAAGCATGCACTCCGAAACACACGCGCCGTAGAGCCCGTCACCCCTAAGTTCAACCCCTGGTTGGCCTACTCGATCACCTTTGATCGCAGGGATCACGCGACAAGCATCCGGCATGAAGGATTGGCTGCCTTGGCGTTAGACCCAATAATAAACGGATACCATCTCGCACGAGTCCTTATGGATGGCGGCAGTGGTCTAAATCTGATATATCAGGACACAGTCCGTAAAATGGGGATAGATCCGACAAAAATCAGCCGCCGCAATACTACCTTCAAGGGAGTAATACCAGGCCAAGAGGCCCGTTGTGCGGGCTCTCTATTACTAGAGGTTGTATTCGGTTCTTCCGAAAACTTCCGAAGTGAAAAGTTAACTTTCTACATCGCTCCATTCCAAAGTGGCTATCAAGCACTCCTCGGAAGAGCGGCTTTCGCTCGTTTTAATGCAGTACCGCATTACGCTTCTCTCAATCTTAAGATTCCCGGTCCAGGTGGCACCATCACAGTTAGTGGATACATTGAGTGTTCTCTACGCGCGGAAGAATGTGCGGCGGCTTTCACAGCTGAGCACTAGACGGCCTCACCAACCAGAATAAACGATAGGTCATCAAGACCACGGACACGGTTAGACGAGTTCGGCGCATCACTACAAATACATGAGATTGGTTTGATGGTTAAACCCTCATAAACGGTACCAGGGCTTCTCGCGTGTAATCAGGGCTAGCTCGGCTCAACCTGACTTATCTTGAATTTTAATGGTTTATTGGTAATAACCAATTTTCTTGCACGGCAACTTTCACCTAAGTTCTTCTCTTTTACAGATGACAATCGTGCTACACTCGTCCAGGACACGGCACAATAGAGACACATGCGCAGACGTGCGGTAGGGACCCGCTCAAAGGTTTCTTTTCAGATTAAGACCCTGCGTAAACCTTTTTTACTGTCTCTTGTTGTTCACATCCTCCGGATACTCAATACAACCGAGAAGGATACTGACATTCTTGGCATGTGGCCACGTCAGGATATTGCACGTACCTGGACACTCGGGTTTTATTATTAAGGGCATTGTTCAGCCCGGCATATGTTATAAAGACGGAATACCTTAGGGAGTGTTCGGCGTCGCGAGTTTGGCCTTATATGCATCAGATTCGAATCATGTCTTTGGTCAAATGTTGGGTTTGCCCGGCTCCTATGTTTTGGTACCTTACGTTCCGCTATATCGGCTAAGGTAGCACTGGGGGAACTACTGCGATTGTGCCCTGGTTCATCCGGATGAGCACCTCAGTAGAGAAAGCCGAAAACTGACTGTCATGATATAACGCGAGACTGGTCAACCACTCAATGACTTAGCGGAATCTTCGGGATTCCTCCGCATTAACGAAGGGCCGTTTCCCGGTCATGTATGTGCGTGCCCCGTATTCGGATGAGCGCGGAGGTACCAGGGGCTATCTAGTAGTCCCGCAGTCAAACTCCTATGGCTAAGTGAAAGTGTTAAGGCGATATAGTCTGATTGCCTCATTCGCTGCGCTACCACCTCCTTAATGGACCAAGACATTGGATCAAGTGTGAATACACATTTTTTGCGAACACCCCCGCATTATATGCGTGGTGGCTGAAGCCGACGACTGCAAACTTTCAGGTTATATACATATATACATAAACGGCCGCACAGGAGGCATCACAATACTTTCCGGCAAAAGTATAAACAAAGCCTTCATAATTCAATAAAATATTGTTTTTACAATGGGAATACATGTCACTAGAACATAATATTCTTCGAGCACTGCGCCTCTGTCGAACGAGCACCTTCAAGGACCTCTTCAAAGTAGTGCTCGGCAGCTACTCGGCCCACGGTCGAACCCTGTGTTGCAATAGCGGTGGCCTCCATATCTACCTAGTATGTCTTGACACGGGAAAGTGCCATCCGCGCACCCTCTATGCACGCCGACCTCTTCATAGTGTCGATGTGCGGCACAGCGCCAAGGAATTGTTGCACTAAACTAAAGTAACTACTCAGCCTTGGCCCTCCCTGCCACAGATGATCCACAACAGACCTCATGGCAAGTCCGGACAACCTATGGAGCTCGGCCCACTCGGCCATTCGCTCATTCAACAGCAGCGGACGCACTGGAGCATGGAACTGCGACCAGAACAGCCTCTCCACTTCACGATCTTTTTGATCCTTGAAGTACTTGGCCGCATCAGCAGCACTTGCTGCCAAATACATGTATGAGTCTGCAGAACTCCATAGTTGATCAAGAGGTGCATACTTCAGATCTCCAAACTTAGTCCGCAACAAAAAGGCCTTCCCAACTGCGATATCCCCAGCTTGATGCAGCTCCTCCTTCGTCGCTCGTATTTTGGAGCGGGCTTCCTTGGCTGCTACCATGGCCTTCTACAGGTCTGTCACCTTCGCACGGCTTTCTTCTTCAAGAAGCTGGTAACGGTCGGCGGCATCTTTCAACTCAACGGCCATCTTGGCCATTCTTTCCTTGCTCTGGCAATGTGCGGCCTGTTCAGCCCTCAGCTCTTCGACCACCTTTAGAGCGGCCGCATTGCTATTTCTGGCTTGCTCCTTGGCTCGGGCATGTTCCGCCCGAAGGGTTTCCATGGTGGCAGCTCCATCTGCAGTCACAACATATTAAAAATACTGGCATCATGCTCCTCTTACTATGTGTTGATCACCGGAGAAATCACTTACCCTGTGGCTCGTCAAGCCGCTTGTTGACAAGCACGATGTCGGCATCTGCCGCATCAACTTGCCGCTTTAGCTCGGCAAACTCATCAGTCCGGCTAGCCACCGGACCTTCAGCCACCTGCACATAAAGGCGGTCTGGTTACTACCTAGGACTATGATCCTCTGTTTGCCACCGTTTTCGATGACAACCAGAGTCTCAGGGGCTACTGTCTGCATAGGGCACACCTAACATGTGCGGTACTATCAAAAACATACACTATTTCACGTACCTCAAAGCCTTTCAGCAGGCTCATAAAAGCTTCATGCAACCCGCTTTCGGCAGATGAAATCCTTTCAATTACCGTACCATTAGCGTACGATGCGCTTCTGAGATGGCCTCTTGCTCCAGAAGATCCTTCAGTGCGTCCGACCACACAATGTACGGTTCTGGGCTCTTTCTGTCGCTCTCTTTAGGAGCCGAATACTAAGGACTCTGGGTGGCCAAAGGATTACCCTCTGGCCTTGGTGGATCAGGAGAAGCCTTCCACGACGACACTTCAGGGTCGCCCGCCTCATGAGGCAGGGTGGCAGGGGGAGGTGTTTCGCTCTTCATCATCTCCGGAAGAAGATCGCCCGAAGATGAACTCTGTCGAGAAGCGCTACGATCCGAACTACAAGATATAAGCTTCGGTTATTGTCTTCAGAAGTAAGGTAGGATATTTTCACTATTAAGCACTTTTTGTTTACTTACAGCTCGGTCGAGGGCTGATCCCCTTGCGGACACTGTGTGGCAAGAGTACCCTCCAAGACGGGACCCTCTGGCAAAGATTTCTTCCCCCGTTTGAAAACCTTTGTTTCCGGGCCTTCAGAGGTGTTCGTCTTCCTTCCTTGGGGGGAGGGAATGTCAGATTCTTCTCCCTGGTTATCCTCCTTCGTGGAGGCTCTAATTCCCCCGGTTTGGACGAATAGTGAGCAAGGCCCATTTTTAGCCTCTGTATTCCCCCTTTATCTTCCCTGAGGGCGCCTGATAAGGCACCGGCTCGAGCATTCTGTCTAGTACGGGATTGGCCAGGCCTTCGGGAAGGGGGGCCAAACACCTTATCATCTTCGCCTTGGTTGTCCAGTCCTGGTCAAAGAGCAACTTTTCAGAATGATGTTATGATAAATAAAAAGACAGCGTGTTCGGCCATGGGATTACTTACTTGGGTATCAGGGCGACTACAACCCAGACCCGCATCCTCGGTGGTATCCGGACACTTTATTTGGGGTCCGAAGACCAATTTGTACATCTCTTCGAGCGTCATGCCGAGGAAGTGCTGAATAGTCCGCGGTCCTTCCGGGTTGAATTCCCACATATGGAGGGGTCGATGTTTGCAAGGCTGGACTCGACGAACTAGCATGACTTGCGTTACCGAGACCAGGTTGACATCTCTCTCGAGGAGATCCCGGATGTGACTCTGCAATATTGGCACATCATTTACTGGCCCCCAGTTCATCCCCTTGTTGATCCATGATGTCAGTTGTGGTGGGGGGGCTGAGGGAAAGGCAGGGGCGGCTACCCACTTGGAACTCCGGGGAGCTATGATATAGAACCACTCCTGCTGCCACAAACTGGACACCTCCGGGAAAGAACCCTCTGGCCATGGAGCCTCAACGATTTTGCTTATTATGGCACCTCCGCACTCTGCGTGCCGCCCCTCGATCATCTTTGGCTTCACATTGAAGGTCTTGAGCCACATGCCGAAGTGTGGGGTAGTGCGGAGGAAGGCCTCACACACGACGATGAACGACGAGATGTGAAGGAGGGAATCCGGGGCCAGATCATAGAAATCCAGCCTATAATAGAACATGAGCCCCCTAACAAAGGGATCCAGAGAGAGGCCTAGCCCTCGGAGGAAGTGAGAGATGAACATAACACTCTCGTTGGGTTTGGGAGTGGGGATGACTTGCCCTCGGGCGGGCAGCCTGTGCGAGATTTCGGCGGTCAGATACGTGGCCTCTCTCAGCTTCTTGATGTCCTCCTCTGTGATAGAGGAGGGCATCCACCAACCTTGGAGGTTGGATCCAGACATGGTTGAAGGTCCGAAGCGCCTGACCTGAGCCTTGGGTGTTGGAACTCGAGGCGGGGAAAGATTGAGCACGAAAGGGAAAAAGGACAGACCTTGGCCTCTTTATAAAGAGGTGAATATCAAACGTCCTCCCCGTGGCCGTTTGGGACTTGCCTAAAATCAAGGAGTCATACCAACGGGCATGAGTGGGTTACCCATGTCCGTATTGATGAGAATCCCGTAATAAGGGGACAAGATCTCTGCTTCGACAAGACGTGCCAAGAAAACCGCCTCGCAATATTTGCAGTGCTGGTTGAGGAAAACGGTTCGAATAATGACCGGGCCATGACATGATGTCATGCTGTCAAAATGTGTCAGCAGATTAGATTTGTGGAAATATTATTCTCTCTATGGTGGTATGTGGAACTTGTTTTGCAGAGCCGGACACTATCCTTGTGTTCAAAGTCTTCTATGGAGTATTCGGAGGAGGAACCCCCCCTTGCAATGCCAAAGACAAATCTGCGCGCCGGACTCATCGTCATTGAAGCCTGTTTCAGGGGCTACTGAGGGAGTCTTGGATTAGGGGGTCTCCGGACAGCCGGACTATATCCTTTGGCCGGACTGTTGGACTATGAAGATACAAGATTAAAGACTTCGTCCCATATCCGGATGGGACTCTCCTTGGCGTGGAAGGTAAGCTTGGCAATATGGATATGTAGATCTCCTCCCTTGTAACGGACTTTGTGTAACCCTAGCCCCCTCCGGTGTCTATATAAACCGGAGGGTTTAGTCCGTAGGACAACAGGCAATCATACCATAGGCTAGCTTCTAGGGTTTAGCCTCTACGATCTCGTGATAGGTCAACTCTTGTAATACTCATATCATCAAGAACAATCAAGCAGGACGTAGGGTATTACCTCCATCAAGAGGGCCCAAACCTGGGTAAACATCATGTCCCCTGCCTCCTGTTACCATCCGCCTTAGACGCAGAGTTCGGGACCCCCTACCCGAGACCCGCCGGTTTTGACACCGACACTCCACCTCTATAAATACCATAAAATCCCAAAACCCTCAGGGGAGTCCACGAAATTCTTTTTCTGCCCCCACAAGTTCCAGAACCATGAGATCCAATCTAGAGGCCTTTTCCAGCACTCTACCGGAGGGGGCAACGATCACGGAGTGGTTCTTCATCATCCTTGTTCCCCTCTGATGATGCGTGAGTAGTTTACCATAGACCTATGGGTCCGTAGTTAGTAGCTATATGGCTTCTTCTCACTTTTTGATCTTCAATACAATGTTCTCCTTAGTGTTCCTGGAGATCTATTTGATGTAATTACTTTTTGCGGTGCGTTTGTTGGGATCCGATGAGTTGTGAGTTTATGATCAAATCTATCCATAAATATTATTTGAGTTTTCTCTGAACTCTTTTATGCATGATTGATATAGCCTCATATTTCTTCTCCGATTTATTGGTTTGGTTTGTCCAACTAGATTGATTTATCTTGCCATGGGAAGAGGTGCTTTGTGATGGGTTCGATCTTGCGGTGCTGCATCCCAGTGACAGAAGGGGACAAGACACGCATGTATTGTTTCTATTAAGGGTAACAAGATGGGTTTATTCATATGTGAGTTTATCATGTCTACATCATGTCATCTTTCTTAATGCATTACTCCGTTTTTTCAAGAACTTAATACACTAGATGCAGGCTCGATAGTGGTCGATGTGTGGAGTAATAGTAGTAGATGCAGAATCGCTTCGGTCTACTAATATTGGATGTGATGCCCATATACATGATCATTGCCTTGGATATCATCATAACTATTTGCTTTTCTATCAGTTGCCCAACCGTAATTTGTTTACCCATTGTATGCTATTTTCTTGAGAGAAGCCTCTAGTGAAAACTATGGCCCTCGGGTCTATTTTCCATCATATATTAAAACAAAAAAAAATACCTTTTCTACAATTTTATTTTATTTTGTGTTTTAATTAGATCTATTTATCAAATCCTATATAATTTAATCTATCTCAATACCTTTGAGGGATTGGCAACCCCTCTACGCGTTGGGTTGCAAGTATTTATTGTTTGTGTGTAGGTGATGTTTACATAGTGTTGCTTGGTTCTCCTGCTGGATTAATAACCTTGGTTTCATAACTGAGGGAAATACTTATCTCTATTGTACTGCATCATCCCCTCCTCTTCAGAGAAATCCCAACGCAGCTCTCAAGTAGCAGGAAGAATTTTTCGCGCTGTTGCTAGGAAGTACCTACGCATAACTCACATCTCGTTGAAATTACTTTATTTGTCATTTGCCTCTCATTTTCATCTCCCCCACTTCTAAAAAGTTTTACCAAAAAATACAAAAATATTTTTCTTTTGCCTTTTTGTTTGCTTTATCGGTATGGCTGGTTCCTCTCTTGTTTTGTGTACCCTAAAATGAAGTTCGTAATTTTAAGCAAAGGGGCGGAGAAAATCTAAAATATGCTTGGTATAGGATTTGTGATTCTCATAATAGATCAACTTGCAAGCAATCCACTACAGATTTCCTTCGCAATTTTTACATAGACGTTACTACTTGGTATAGATTTGTTCTTGATACTATTACCGGAGGGAATTCTTGAGTTGTCCCACTACGGATGCTCTCGATGCTATGGGAAATTTAGTGGGATCACGGCCTATCACTATTAATGAATCAGTGTTAACTTTGGAGCATATCATGCAAAGATTAAACACTATAGAAAAGAGAATGCCTACCATAGAACATTTTGAAAATCTTGATAAAAAGATCCATAATTATTTCACTCAATTTGGATCAAAGTAGGGAATACCCTTAAAATTCTAAAAGTGAAAGAACTCATAGTTGATGAAAGGGTAGAATAAAGTCCTGCTAGGATTGATAAGTCGGAGGAAATTATTAATAATTTGAGATGCGCTTTTTGTTCCATTAAAACTATTGAAAAGACTCCTCCTAGTAAGAATTGAAAATTTACTTATGTTCCTAAGAACAAGGGTGCCACTTCTAGAAGCAATAACGAAGATCTTAAAATAATTAGTGTTTACCACAATTTTGTTGAGTTCATAAAGAAACCTACTTGCAAGAATGAATTCTTTAACTTTATCCCTAGGAGTGTGATAATTAAGAATATGCATGCTAGATCTCTTCAGAATTATGGGTGTGTGATTGATGAGCTAGAAACAAAAGATGACAACACTTGAAACTATGCATTACGCCTACCTGGGGGCACAAAACAATAGCGCTCGTTAGGAGGCTGCCGGCGTCCTGGGGATGGGGGTACCCAGACTTGCCTGCCTGCAGCCATGGCATGGCTCCATCGACGGCCTGGTACGGCCCACCTTCAGCATAAGCAACTCAAGACCCTCGCGAGGGGCCAAGCCTCACGAGGCGGAAGACACTAAGGCCTCCAGAAGGAGCGGCCTCCTCAGGCTAGTTCCTGAGGAGCGGAGATTCCTATGCAAGCCTCACCTCACGAGGTTCAGATGGCGTGAGCCATGACGACCAAGGCTGAGCGGGCGCCAGCGGGCGCATGACTGCAGTTTCCTCTTTGGTGCTAAAGAGGCAAGCGCAAGCGCGGAGTCCTGAGGAATCAACTAAAGGTTTCCATTCCGGTGCAACAAGACCAAGACCGGCAGGACGGAGGTCATCGCCAAGCCCACCGCGGCGTCACGACCAGGAGCTTTGCAGGTGAAGACTACTTTTGCCAGGAAAACATCTCCTAGTTGTCTGCCTTCAAATTTGCCCGTTGTGGGAACACTTCCCGCCTTCATTTTGGGAAGAGGACCAAGGAACTTAGCCACCGCCATGGAGGGAGGGAGACCGGATCGGATCCATTCCATCCTCACCAGCTCACTCGAGCATAAGAACACACCTCCTCCTAAGGTCGTTATTCTATTAGGGAACGTAATAATTTCAAAATTTTCCTACGCACACGCAAGATCATGGTGATGCATAGCAACGAGAGGGTAGAGTGTTGTCTACGTACCCTCGTAGACCGGCAACAGAAGCGTTGACACAACATAGAGGAAATAGTCGTACGTCTTCCCGATCCGACCGATCCAAGTACCGAACATACGGTACCTCCGAATTCTGCACACGTTCAACTCAGTGACGTCCCTCGAGCTCCGATCCAGCCGAGTGTTGAGGGAGAGTTTCGTCAGCATGACGGCGTGATGACGGTGATGATGTTCTACCGACGCAGGGCTTCGCCTAAGCACCGCTACAATATGACCGAGGTGGAATATGGTGGAAGGGGGCACCGCACACCGCTAAGGAACGATCACGAAGATCAACTTGTGTGACATGGGTGCCCCCTTGCCCCCGTATATAAAGGAGGGAGGGGGAGGTACGGCCGGCCCCTAGGGTTGCGCCTGGAGGAGTCCTACTCCCCGTGGAGTAGGACTCCCCCCTCTTGCCTTGTTGGAGAAGGAAAGGGGAAGGGGAAAGAGGAAAGGGGGGCGCCCCCCCCCTTCCTTGTCCTATTCGGACTAGGGGAGAGGGGGCGCGCGGCCTGCCCTGGCCGGCCCTCCTCTTCTCCCTTAGGGCCCATGTAGGCCCATTCACCCCTGGGGGGTTCAGGTAACCCCCAGTACTCCGGTAAAATCCCGATTTCACCCGGAACGATTCTGATATCCAAATATAGGCTTCTAATATATCAATCTTTATGTCTCGACCATTTCAAGACTCCTCGTCATGTACGTGATCACATCCGGGACTCCGAACAACCTTCGGTACATCAAAACACAAAAACCCTAATTACAATCGTCATCAAACTTTAAGCGTGCAGACCCTACGGGTTCGAGAACTATGTAGACATGACCGTGACACGTCTCCGGTGAATAACCAATAGCGGAACCTGGATGCTCATATTGGCTCCTACATATTCTACGAAGATCTTTATCGGTCAAACCGCATAACAACATACGTTGTTCCCTTTGTCATCGGTATGTTACTTGCCCGAGATTCGATCGTCGGTATTCCAATACCTAGTTCAATCTCGTTACCGGCAAGTCTCTTTACTCGTTCCGTAATACATCATCTCACATCTAACTCATTAGTTACAATGCTTGCAAGGATTATGTGATGTGCATTACCGAGAGGGCCCAGAGATACCTCTCCGACAATCGGAGTGACAAATCCTAATCTCGAAATACGCCAACCCAACATGTAAATTCGGAGACACCTGTAGAGCACCTTTATAATCACCTAGTTATGTTGTGACGTTTGGTAGCACACAAAGTGTTCCTCCGGTAAACAGGAGTTGCATAATCTCATAATCATAGGAACATGTATAAGTTATGAAGAAACCAATAGCATCAAACTAAACGATCAAGTGCTAAGCTAACGGAATGGGTCAAGTCAATCACATCATTCTCCTAATGATGTGATCCCGTTAATCAAATGACAACTCATGTCTATGGTTAGGAAACATAACCTTCTTCGATCAACGAGCTAGTCAAGTAGAGGCATACTAGTGACACTCTGTTTGTCTATGTATTCACACATGTATTATGTTTCCAGTTAATACGATTCTAGCATGAATAATAAACATTTATCAAGATATAAGGAAATAAATAATAACTTTATTATTGCCTCTAGGGCATATTTCCTTCAGTCTCCCACTTGCACTAGAGTCAATAATCTAGATTACACGGTAATGATTCTAACACCCATGGAGCCTTGGTGCTAATCATGTTTTGCTCGTGGAAGAGGCTTAGTCAGCGGGTCTGCAACATTCAGATCCGTATGTATCTTGCAAATTTCTATGTCTTCCACTTGGACTAAATCCCGAATGGAATTGAAGCGTCTTTTGATGTGCTTGGTTCTCTTGTGAAATCTGGATTCCTTCGCCAAGGCAATTGCACCAGTATTGTCACAAAAGATTTTCATTGGACCCGATGCACTGGGTATGACACCTAGATCGGATATGAACTCCTTCATCCAGACTCCTTCATTTGCTGCTTCCGAAGTAGCTATGTACTCCGCTTCACATGTAGATCCTGCCACGATGCTTTGTTTAGAACTGCACCAACTGACAGCTCCACCGTTCAATATAAACACGTATCCGGTTTGCGATTTAGAATCATCCGGATCAGTGTCAAAGCTTGCATCTACGTAACCATTTACAATGAGCTCTTTGTCACCTCCATATACGAGAAACATATCCTTAGTCCTTTTCAGGTACTTAAGGATGTTCTTGACCACTGTCCAATGATCCACTCCTGGATTACTTTGGTACCTCCCTGCTAGACTTATAGCAAGGCACACATCAGGTCTGGTACACAGCATTGCATACATGATAGAGCCTATGGCTGAAGCATAGGGAACATCTTTCATTTTCTCTCTATCTTCTGCGGTGGTCGGACATTGAGTCTTACTCAACTTCACACACTGTAACACAGGCAAGAACCCTTTCTTTGCTTGATCCATTTTGAGCTTCTTCAAAACTTTGTCAAGGTATGTGCTTTGTGAAAGTCCAATTAAGCGTCTTGATCTATCTCTATAGATCTTAATGCCCAATATGTAAGCAGCTTCACCGAGGTCTTTCATTGAAAAACTCTTATTCAGTTATCCCTTTATGCTATCCAGAAATTCTATATCATTTCCAATCAGTAATATGTTATCCACATATAATATCAGAAATGCTACAGAGCTCCCACTAACTTTCTTGTATATACAGGCTTCTCCAAAAGTCTGTACAAAACCAAATGCTTTGATCATACTATCAAAGCGTTTATTCCAACTCCGAGAGGCTTGCGTCCATAAATGGATCGCTGGAGCTTGCACACTTTGTTAGCTCCCTTTGGATCGACAAAACCTTCCGTTTGCATCATATACAACTCTTCTTCCAGAAATCCATTCAGGAATGCAGTTTTGACATCCATCTGCCAAATTTCATAATCATAAAATGCGTCAATCGCTAACATGATTCGGACAGACTTAAGCATCACTACGGGTGAGAAGGTCTCATCGTAGTCAATCCCTTGAACTTGTCGAAAACCTTTTGCAACAAGTCGAGCTTTGTGGACAGTTATATTACCGTCAGCGTCAGTCTTCTTCATGAAAATCCATTTATTCTCAATTGCTTGCCGATCAACGGGCAAGTCAACCAAAGTCCACACTTTGTTCTCATACATGGATCCCATCTCAGATTTCATGGCTTCTAGCCATTTTGCGGAATCTGGGCTCACCATCGCTTCTTCATAGTTCGTAGGTTCATCATGATCTAGTAGCATGACTTCCAGAACAGGATTACCATACCACTCTGGTGCGGATCTTACTCTGGTTGATCTACGAGGTTCGGTAGTAACTTGATCTGAAGTTTCATGATCATTATCATTAGTTTCCTCACTAATTGGTATAGGTGTCACAAAAACCGGTTTCTGTGATGTACTACTTTCCAATAAGGGAGCAGGTATAGTTACCTCATCAAGTTCTACTTTTCTCCCACTCACTTCTTTCGAGAGAAACTCCTTCTGTAGAAAGGATCCATTCTTAGCAACGAATGTCTTGCCTTCGGATCTGTGATAGAAGGTGTACCCAACAGTCTCCTTTGGGTATCCTATGAAGACACATTTCTCAGATTTGGGTTCGAGCTTATCAGGTTGAAGCTTTTTCACATAAGCATCGCAGCCCCAAACTTTCAGAAACGACAAATTTGGTTTCTTGCCAAACCATAGTTCATAAGGCGTCGTCTCAATGGATTTCGATGGTGCCCTATTTAACGTGAATGCAGTCGTCTCTAAAGCATAACCCCAAAATGATAGCGGTAAATTAGTAAGAGACATCATAGATCGCACCATATCTAATAAAGTACGATTACGACGTTCGGACACACCATTACGCTGTGGTGTTCCGGGTGGCGTGAGTTGTGAAACTATTCCGCATTGTTTCAAATGTAGACCAAACTCGTAACTCAAATATTCTCCTCCACGATCAGATCGTAGAAACTTTATTTTCTTGTTACGATGATTTTCAACTTCACTCTGAAATTCTTTGAACTTTTAAAATGTTTCAGACTTATGCTTCATTAAGTAGATATACCCATATCTGCTTGAATCATCTATGAAGGTGAGAAAATAACGATATCCGCCATGAGCCTCAACATTCATCGGACCACATACATCTGTATGTATGATTTCCAACAAATCTGTTGCTCTCTCCATAGTACCAGAGAACGGTGTTTTAGTCATCTTGCCCATGAGGCACGGTTCGCAAGTACCAAGTGATTCATAATCAAGTGATTCCAAAAGTCCATCAGTATGGAGTTTCTTCATGCGCTTTACACCGATATGACCTAAATGGCAGTGCCACAAATAAGTTGCACTATCATTATCAACTCTGCATCTTTTGGCTTCAACATTATGAATATGTGTATCACTAATATCAAGATTCATCAAAAATAGACCACTCTTCAAGGGTGCATGACCATAAAAGATATTACTCATACAAATAGAACAACCATTATTCTCTGATTTAAACGAATAACCGTCTCGCATCAAACAAGATCCAGATATAATGTTCATGCTCAACACTGGCACCAAATAACAATTATTTAGGTCTAATACTAATCCCGAAGGTAGGTGTAGAGGTAGTGTGCCGACTGCGATCACATCGACTTTGGAACCATTTCCCACGCGCATCGTCACCTCGTCCTTCGCCAGTGTTCACTTAATCCGTAGTCCCTGTTTCGAGTTGCAAATATTAGCAACAGAACCAGTATCAAATACCCAGGTGCTACTGTGAGCTCTAGTAAGGTACACATCAATAACATGTATATCACATATACCTTTGTTCACCTTGCCATCCTTCTTATCCGCCAAATACTTGGGGCAGTTCCGCTTCCAGTGTCCAGTCTACATGCAGTAGAAGCACTCAGTTTCAGGCTTAGGTCCAGATTTGGGTTTCTTCTCCTGAGCAGCAACTTGCTTGCTGTTCTTCTTAAAGTTCCCCTTCTTCTTCCCTTTGCCCTTTTTCTTGAAACTGGCGGTCTTGTTGACCATCAACACTTGATGCTCCTTCTTGATTTCTACCTCCGCAGCCTTTAGCATTGCGAAGAGCTCGGGAATCGTCTTATCCATCCCTTGCATGTTATAGTTCATCATGAAGCTCTTGTAGCTTGGTGGCAGTGATTGAAGAACTCTGTCAATAACACTATCAACAAGAGGATTAACTCCCAGTTGAGTCAAGTGATTATGATACCCAGACATTTTGAGTATATGTTCACTGACAGAACTATTCTCCTCCATCTTGCAGCTATAGAACTTATTGGAGACTTCATATCTCTCAACCCGGGCATTTGCTTGAAATATTAACTTCAACTCCTGGAACATCTCATATGCTCCATGATGTTCAAAATGTCGTTGAAGTCCCGATTCTAAGCCATAAAGCATGGCACACTGAACTATCGAGTAGTCATCAGCTTTGCTCTGCCAGACGTTCATAACATCTGGTGTTGCTCCAGCAGCAGGCCTGGCACCCAGCGGTGCTTCCAGGACGTAATTCTTCTGTGCAGCAATGAGGATAATCCTCAAGTTACGGACCCAGTCCATGTAATTGCTACCATCATCTTTCAACTTTGCTTTCTCAAGGAACGCATTAAAATTCAACGGAACAACAGCACGGGCCATCTATCTACAATCAAACATAGACAAGCAATATACTATCAGGTACTAAGTTCATGATAAATTTAAGTTCAATTAATCATATTACTTAAGAACTCCGACTTAGAAAGACATCCCTCTAATCCTCTAAGTAATCACGTGATCCAGATCAACTAAACCATAACCAATCATCATGTCAAATGGAGTAGCTTTCAATGGTGAGCATCAATATGTTGATCATATCTACTATATGATTCACGCTCGACCTTTCGGTCTCATTGTTCCGAGGCCATATCTGCATATGCTAGGCTCGTCAAGTTTAACCTGAGTATTCTGCGTGTGCAAAATTGGCTTGCACCCGTTGTAGATGGACGTAGAGCTTATCACACCCGATCATCACGTGGTGTCTGGGCACGACGAACTTTGGCAATGGTGCATACTCAGGGAGAACACTTTTATCTTGAAATTTAGTGAGAGATCATCTTATAATGCTACCGTCAATCAAAGCAAGATAAGATGCATAAAAGATAAACATCACATGCAATCAATATAAGTGATATGATATGGCCATCATCATCTTGTACTTGTGATCTCCATCTCTGAAGTGCCGTCATGATCACCATCGTCACCGGCGCGACACCTAGATCTCCATCGTAGCATCATTGTCGTCTCGCCAATCTTATGCTTCCACGACTATCGCTACCGCTTAGTGATAAAGTAAAGCATTACAGTGCGATTGCATTGCATACAATAAAGCGACAACCATATGGCTCCTGCCAGTTGCCGGTAACTCGGTTACAAAACATGATCATCTCATACAATAAAATATAGCATCACGTTTTGACCATATCACATCACAACATGCCCTGCAAAAACAAGTTAGACGTCCTCTACTTTGTTGTTGCAAGTTTTACGTGGCTGCTACGGGCTTAGCAAGAACCGTTCTTACCTACGCATCAAAACCACAACGATAGTTTGTCAAGTTGGTGTTGTTTTAACCTTTGCAAGGACCGGGCGTAGCCACACTCGGTTCAACTAAAGTTGGAGAAACTGACACCCGCCAGCCACCTGTGTGCAAAGCACGTCGGTAGAACCAGTCTCGCGTAAGCGTACGCGTAATGTCGGTCCGGGCCGCTTCATCCAACAATACCGCCAAACCAAAGTATGACATGCTGGTAAGCAGTATGACTTATATCGCCCACAACTCACTTGTGTTCTACTCGTGCAAATAACATCAACGCATAAAACCTGGCTCGGATGCCACTATTGGGGAACGTAGTAATTTCAAAATTTTCCTACGCACACGCAAGATCATGGTGATGCATAGCAATGAGAGGGGAGAGTGTTGTCTACGTACCCTCGTAGACCGGCAACGGAAGTGTTGACACAACGTAGAGGAAGTAGTCGTACGTCTTCCCGATCCGACCGATCCAAGTACCGGACGTACGATACCTCCGAGTTCTGCACACGTTCAACTCGGTGACGTCCCTCGAGCTCCGATCCAGCCGAGTGTTGAGGGAGAGTTTCGTCAGCACGACGGTGTGATGATGCTCTAGCGACGCAGGGCTTCGCCTAAGCACCGCTACGATATGACCAAGGTGGAATATGGTGGAAGGGGGCACCGCACACGGCTAAGGAACGATCACGAAGATCAACCTGTGTGTCATGGGGTGCCCCCTTTCCCCCGTATATTAAGGAGGGAGGGGGGAGGTGCGGCCGGCCCCTAGGGGTGCGCCTGGAGGAGTCCTACTCCCATCGGGAGTAGGACTCCCCCCTCTTGCCTTGTTGGAGAAGGAAAGGGGAAGGGGAAAGAGGAAAGGGGGGCGCCCCCCCTTCCTTGTCCTATTCGGACTAGGGGGAGGGGGCGCGCAGCCTGCCCTGGCCGGCCCTCCTCTTCTCCCTTAGGGCCCATGTAGGCCCATTAACCCCCGGGGGGTTCCGGTAACCCCCCGGTACTCCGGTAAAATCCCGATTTCACCCAGAACGATTCCGATATCCAAATATAGGTTTCCAATATATCAATCTTTATGTCTCGACCATTTCGAGACTCCTTGTCATGTCCGTGATAACATCCGGGACTCCGAACAACTTCCGGTACATCAAAACACAAAAACCCTAAATACGATCGTCATCGAACTTTAAGCGTGCGGACCCTACGGGTTCGAGAACTATGTAGACATGACCGAGACACGTCTCCGGTCAATAACCAATAGCGGAACCCGGATGCTCATATTGGCTCCTACATATTCTACGAAGATCTTTATCGGTCAAACCGCATAACAACATACGTTGTTCCCTTTGTCATCGGTATGTTACTTGCCCGAGATTCGATCATCGGTATTCCAATACCTAGTTCAAGCTCGTTACCGGCAAGTCTCTTTACTCGTTCCGTAATACATCATCTCACAACTAATTCATTAGTTGGAATGCTTGAAAGGCTTATGTGATGTGCGTTACCGAGAGGGCCCAGAGATACCTCTCCGACAATCGCAGTGACAAATCCTAATCTCGAAATACGCCAACCCAACATGTACCTTCGGATACACCTGTAGAGCACCTTTATAATCACCCAGTTACCTTGTGACGTTTGGTAGCACACAAAGTTTTCCTCCGGTAAACGGGAGTTGCATAATCTCATAGTCATAGGAACATGTATAAGTTATGAAGAAAGCAATAGCATCAAACTAAACAATCAAGTGCTAAGCTAACGGAATGGGTCAAGTCAATCACATCATTCTCCTAATGATGTGATCCCGTTAATCAAATGACAACTCGTGTCTATGGTTAGGAAACATAACCATCTTCGGTCAACGAGCTAGTCAAGTAGAGGCATACTAGTGACACTCTGTTTGTCTATGTATTCACACATGTATTATGTTTCCGGTTAATACAATTCTAGCATGAATAATAAACATTTATCATGATATAAGGAAATAAATAATAACTTTATTATTGCCTCTAGGGCATATTTCCTTCATATTCCACTATACTAGTTCATCACCAGCCCCTCGAGGCCAATCCAACACAAAGCAAGAGTAGGGTTTTACACGGCAAGGTGGCCCGAACCTGGGTAAACTGTTGTGTCTCGTTTCCTTCCAGTTCATCGATCTAGGGCGTGAGATTAGCGAGTAGGTAGACTGGGAAGGTTGAGTTCTTCGCATGCACCCCAGAGTTCAAACCTCTCAAGGGTCTGTAGAACCCAAAATCCGACATTTGGCGCGACGGGATACCGGGTGCGTCGAAGCCTCTCTTTCGTCGGTCGATTCGCCACCACTCCACCGCTCCCATGGCTGACATTCGTCGAGCTCGTGTAGAGCGTCGGACCTCCCTCACCGCCCACGTCACTCAGACAGCACCGGCAGGCGATGGCTGCCCTCGCCGTTCCCCGTCCCCATTGGAGAATGCCGCTACTGGCCCTACGGGCCATCAGCAGCAAGCTTTGTCGATGCATCCTTTTATGCGGCGAGACGGGCGCACTGCCACCTTGTCGCTGACTCCGGTTGCTTCGTCTTCTCATGCTCATCGTAGCCCGGCGAATGCGCATGATGCGCTGCTCATGGCACGCGAGTTTCTACGCTACCGCCCGGTCGATGACCTCTATGAGGTCTGGCTGGACCGCATCGCCGAGCTCGTCAGCGCCGCCGGAGGGTCTCCTGCACTATCTCGCTCGCTGCCTCACCCGCCGCCTGCCGCGGGTGACCTGGCTCACGGAGCACCTCCTCCACCTCCCATGCAGGACGTCATCATCGAGCCATGGCGGGAGGCTCCTCGGCACAATCTGCCGCGCAGGGCGCCCGTGCGCGACAAGGCAAGCTGCCAAGTGGTGCCACAGCCGCAAGAAGATGCGCGTGCGCTCCCGGCGCCGCTGCATCAAGACCACGCACCGCCAGTGGTGGTGGCACGCGAGCACCAAGATCAAGCTCCACCTCCATAGCGGGCACCCATGACCACAGCGGGATGCCGCACGTTCACTCTGGAGCTGCGCAACATTGTCTGGCCACGAAAGTTCAAGCCCGACATGCCTCCACGCTACGACGGCTCCCCTGACCCTGCCGAGTTCCTGCAGCTCTATGAGTTGAGCATCGAGGCAGCCAACGGAGACGAGAAGGTTATGGCGAACTGGTTTCCCATGGCGCTGAAGGACGGCGTGCGCTCATGGCTCTTGAACATCCCCGCGGGATTGATCTCCTCTTGGGATGAGATGCGAGAGCGCTTCGTCGCCAACTTCCAGGGCACTCGCGACCGCCCACTAGCTGCGGGTGACCAGTAGCACATCAAGCAGCGGCCAGGAGAGACCTTGCAGAAGTACATCGAGCGCTTCAACAGTGTTCGCCTCAAGATTCCCAAGGTGTCGGATGAGGCCATCATCTCGGCGTTCACTGATGGCATCCGCGACGTCAAGATGAAGGAGAAGCTCGCCATCCACGAGGACCTGTGCATGGCTCTAGAGATGTTCAACATGGCAACCAAGTGCGCGAGAGCCAAGGAGGGACGCCTCTCTCTCCTCGAGCTCCCGGAAGCTGACCCAGAAGACAAGAAGACCAAGGCCAAGGACGTGAAGCGCAAGGGGTCGGCCGTGCTCGCGGCCGAACCAGAGATGAAGCACGACTGTGACCACCCGGAGTCATCTAAGGGCAGCCGTCTGTTCTGTGTCTTCCATAACATGCACAGGCACAAAACCAACGACTACCAGGAGTTGAGGGCCATCCGCGACGGGCGCCTCGGTCATCGCCCCGAGCGCAATGACTGAGGCTACGGTCGCGGAGGTGGCCGAGATGGAGGACACTGGGATGTCTGCGTCCCCCGCCAGGAGTGGCACGACCAGCCTCGTGAGGACCGCTGGCAGGGCCAGCCTCGTGAGGGTGCCTGGTGTGATCAGCCTCGCGAGGACTGCCCTCAGGGTAAGGCTTCCCTTCCTCTGCTGCCGCCACCACCGAGAAGGAATGATGACCACTACCAGGACGAGGGGGCTGCGGGCTTCCAGGAGCCTCGTGCCATCGCTTGCATCCTACGTGGTGCTCAGGCCCCAGCCTCCCATCGCATTTTCAAGCAGTTCGCTCGGGAGGTAAACGTGACCCTCCCCAAGCTCGAGGTGACGCGTCCGCTCAGGTGGTCCAAGTATGCCATCACCTTCGACTCTTTTGACCAGCTCAAGTGGGCAGCCATAGCCAGCGCCCTCCCGATGCTCTGCTCGCCCATCATCAGCAACGTCCTCATCACCAAGACACTCATCGATGGTGGCACGGGGCTCAATGTTCTCTCTGTCAAGACGTTCGACAGGCTCCAGGTGTTGTACCACCAGCTTCAGCCTACCAAGCCCTTCTCAGGAGTAACCGGCGGCTCCACCACCCTGATAGGGCAGGTCTGCCTCCCTGTCACCTTTGGCAAGCACGACAACTACCGCACTGAGCTCATCAACTTCGACGTTGCCCACATCCGCCTCTCGTACAACGCCATCCTCGGGTACCCGTCCCTAGCCAAGTTCATGGCTGTGACCCACCATGGCTACAATGTCCTCAAGATGTCGGGAAGCTGCGGCATCATCACGGTTGCTTGCGAGGAGAAGGATGTGGTGTGCTCTCTCAAGCGCGCCTACCAGGCTGCAACTATTGAGGACCCAGATGACGAGGATGTTGCCTACCTTCCTGAGGCTGTCCCCAAGAAGAAGAAGAAGCAGCTTCTCCGCCAAGGGCCTCAAGAAGGTGGGGCGTCCGATGGCGCTGCCTCAAGCCCTGCACCCACTAATGGGGCGCCTTCTCCTCTCTCATAGGAAGGCGCGCCTAGCGCCCCCCTCAGGCTGGGCTCAGGGGCTCTCCTCTAGAGGGCCTCTGACCTAGCCTGCGTCACGAGGGAGGCACTCGGGCACCATCTGGAGACGTGCTTCAACACGTGCTTCTGTGGGGAAAGCGCAGGGCGCGAGGCGCCAGGCGCTCAGGAGTTCATCACCAAGGCAATCGAGGAGCTTCAGGAGGCGAGAGCTATGCGGGGTGATCGTCACCCATCGCCCGGCGCAGCTCCCTGCCCCAGCGAGGACAGTGAGCTGCGCGACTGCGTCAACATCCCTGGGCTCAACAGGGCCGCGTCTCAAAGGCTCTTCTGGCCGTCTCACGTTGGCTAGTGCGAGGGCCCCCCTCACATTATGTTCGCATGCCTTTCAGTCTACTGAACAGGGTTGTCGTGCACCAGCGCCACATGCGGGGTGTCCTGGCAGCTCATGAGGCCAGGCACCAGGCGATCCTGGCGGAGGTCGTGACGGATCCTCGCGAGCCCCTCCCCCCGGGCCTCCAGAGCCTCCCGAGGTTCGGGGCCTGGGCGGCTCATGAGGAGCGGCTTCTGCAGCACGCGTCTTCGACTAGTCCAACACCTCTTCAGCAATGATGCCAGGTGACATCTTTTGGTTTGTTCAGCTGGGGGCGCCCCTCGGGATGCATTACCCCCAAGCCACGTGGGTCCGTCCCTGCAGCATGTATCCTTCTTGCATCTATCAAAATTGTCACCTATCTGTCCGGTGCTTCGTCACCATGAACGTCGTGCGCCCTTGCAAACCCACCCACGACCGCCTCGTGATTAAGGACTGGCACGGCGTCTGTGCTCGGGTCCATCCCTGCAGCGTCGCTAAACCCAAGTGGCTGAGCTCTGGCTCGCAGGCCAGCTCCCATGCATGTCATCTCCCATGGTCATTGGTGCCTTGTTCTCACATGAGCTAATCGCGGGCGGATAAGTTAGGGTGAGCGACCCGGTGCCTCGCCGCCACGGGAGCCGCGCGCCGGTTGTCTTTCTTCGGATCTTTCACATGAGAAAACTGGGCATGGTATATGTGCTCGGGTCCGTTCTGCTGCGTCGACAAACTCTACGGCTGAGCTCTGTCTGGCGGGCCGATCTCATTCACGTCACCTCCTGGGGTCGTTGGTGTTTGGCCTTCTCATGCGGCAACCTCAGGAGATTCACTCAGTGCACGTTGCCTAACCATCTCGCAGGACCATCTCAAGTGATCTGAACCACATTCAGGTGCAACCCGCCTTGAGGTAGGGCCTCGTGAGTCCCGCGCTGGCTCACGGGTGCCCATACACACCTCCTCTAGCCTCGTCGTGCAAGCCACGTGTCAGGGCGGGGATGTATATTCCCCGGAGTCTCCCCTCTGAGGGAGCTGCCCCCACGTACTAGTGGAAGCACCATGCTCCACACTGGCAGTCGACACGGTCGAGGAGCGGCTGTGCTCGTGCAAGAGCAGAAGCGCCATGCTCCGTGCTGGTGATAAATAATTGAGGGTGGACTCACGGCTGCATTAACCTCAGGCGAGCCACCAGGCTCGATGCTCAGCCACCCCGCGCTGCTTTCCCCTGGGGAGAGTTGCCTGAGGGGGTTGTGCACGAGGGCTATGCCCAGGCCACGCCTGGTGTATGCCACCTTGTTAGGTCGCCTGGACCTGGTCTTCGCGCACCCCTCCCGAGTGAGAGCCCGGCGAGGAAAGGTATGAAGGTTTGTTCGTACGTCAAGCGGGACTCCTGAGCATCACGACTCGGGAGCCTAACTGGTCACATAGCCCCTCACCCCTTGGTCTCATCCTGGTAATCTTGACGACCCAACGGTGGCTGAGGTATGCGCGAGGCCGGGCCCTGCCGACGCAGAACGTTATGACATACTCTCGCATCTCCTTCCCGAGTGTTGTTCGTATGTCAAGGGGGGCTCCTGAGCATCACGACTCAGGAGCCTAACTGGTCACGTAGACCCTCACCCCTTGGTCTCGTCCTGGTGATCCGGACGACCCAACGGCGGCTGAGGTATGCGCGGGGCCAGGCCCTGCCGATGTAGAGCACTAAAGCAAACGGAAAGGAAATCACAGAATCCTAGCAAATTATTACACAACATACTATCTCTTAAAAAGTACCAAGCATAAGTTTTTACGCCTCCGCGAGGCACGATGCATGTTGCAGGACTTAAGCAGGGGGAAGCGCCGCCATCGAGCCTCTTCTTCAGCCTTGGACGTTGTCGTTGCCCTCTTGGGGAGCCTCGTCGTCGTTGACATCGCCACTGTCCTTACCATCAGCTGTGGTCATGGGGTCGACAGCGAGGAACTTCCGTAGCAGGGCCTCCACTTGATCCTTCACGGCCTCGGTAGCAGCGGTGTAGCGCTCAGGGTCCACGGGCTCAAGCAAGGCACCAAAGTCAAAGCTGGGGTGCCAGAGATAGAGGTGGCTGAAGATGCGCATCGTGGCCGAGGTTGAAAGCACGCGGGCCTGTCCCTCCACCATGGGGCTTACTCCGACGACGATGCCCTCGAGCGTCGCGACAAGCTTGAGGAGCAGCCTGGCGGGGCCTTCCTCTGGAGTCACCAGCGGCTTCTCGTACCCGCTCCCATAGAGATCCTGCACCGCCTTGCGGGACCTTAGCTTGAGGGAGTCGAAGGTGGCGCACCCCGCGGCGGCTGTCTTCTCAGCAGCGGCAAGGAGTTTCTCCCTGGCCCCCAGCCGAGCTTTGTCCTCGGAGACGAGCTTGGCGTGGGACGCTTGGGCCGACTCCACCTCCTCCTTCATATTATCCAGGCGACCGCGCTCCGTGCCTGTTCTCGAGCCACCTGCTCCATCTCGGCATCACGGTCGGCGACCGCAACCTCCCGGGCCTTCAGCTCCTCCTCCTGCTCCTCGAGCTGGCAGGTCCGGGCGGCCTGCTTATCGCGGAGGGTCTTCAGCCGGTCTCCGCCGCACGACAACGCTCCTCGGCGGCCCTTGCATCCTTCAATGCCATGTCACAGGCGGCTGTGGCTAGGCCGGCCACCTTCCAGCCCTCCTCTGCGGCCGCCTCGGCCTGGCCCCAGGCCGCCCTGACGGACGAGTCGGCCTGGAGCCACCCCGAGACCAGCTCCAAGCGTCCCGACGCCCTGCGCCGGTCAGGGCCCTAAAGATCGTCCCAGAGTCGGTCCAACGCGGAGAAGGCCTTCTCCAGAGCACCGGGCACGGTAGAAGAACCACGTCCTACCGGTGTGATGGCTGGGGAAGGAAGTGGCGCCGACATCAAGACTGGCGAAGCGGTGGCAGCAAGGAGGGTTGGGGGCTCCGGAGCCCTCGGGTCATCAGCAGGCGTGCCAAGGGCGAGCGCCTCAGGAGACAGCTTGCCACAGGGGCAGGCTGCACCTGAGGCTGGCCCCCGAGCCTCGGGAGGGCAGCCCTGTGGCAAGAGTGTGCGCTGTAGCCCCGTCCTTCTACGTCGGGGCCATCGCGACCACGGCAGGCCGCTTAGCCTCGGTGGCACCGGCGTCCTCCTTCTTCCTCTTCGCCGCCGATGCCAGCCTGGTCGTCAAGATGAAGATGTTGACTAATGCGTCAAGATCAAAGAGCAAAGGCAAGGAGATGCACTTACTGGTCCTCAGCGACGTAATCCCTCTTCCTGCCCAGGAGCGCAATGCCCCCAAGCTTCCTGGGCATGGGCGTCGTCGCGCTCTCAGGGGTGGGCGAGCGCGCGACCGGCTCTGCGACGGTGGCGGACGACGACGAGGTGGAGCCGCCGCCCTGGGGAAGCAATGCCGACCTATCCTTCTTTGGGGTCTCCTACCTCAGCCTCTTCCAGGGGTTTCCCTCAGACCTCGTGGTGATCCCGGTGGAGCGCGACGACTCCCTGACTGGGTGCTTGCTGGCGTCGTCGTCATCAAAGAAGGCCCAAAGGAGCTCGCTCTGCCGCGGGGGAGAGGTCTATTCCACCTCCTCCAAGGTCGTCTCGGAGTCTGCCTTCTCCTCCTCCTCGGACTCGCCAGAGAACACCGACACCGGGGAGCCTGGGGGCTGGGAAGGCTTCAGTGGCACGAACCCATGCTCGTTGAAGATAGGCATGGCGGCGGCCACCTTCTCCCCGTCGTCGCGGCGATACAGTGGGAGATGGGCTTCAGGGGCCCCGCCCATGTCCTTCTCCAGCAAGGTGTGCATGGCCATATTCAGCTCCTCATTGAACAGCTCGACCGGGCACAACCGGAGGTCATCTTCCGCACCCTTGAAGCTCCACAGGGGCGTGAGTGCGCCTGGAGTGGGGCCAGACATTGGGTGAGGAACTCCTTGACAATCATGGCCCTCGACAACTCCTCCACCTTCTCCTCTACCTTTAGGTCCGCCTTGATCTTCTCCAGCAGCTGCTCCGCCCAGGGATCGGTGAGCATCTCGTGAGCCCACCAGTCCAGCTTCACCGGCATCGCAGTCGGCGGTGCCGGCAGGGCATGGGGGCGCTTGGCGTCCATGAAGACCCACTTGTTCGAGAAGTCTTCCACCTTCTTCCCTGCCCTTGAGATCGCATTGCTTCCATTGGCGGTGATGAAGCTGGTGCACCTGGAGCACTCAGAGCCGCCCAGTCGGAGGTAGAAGAAGTGGCGAAAGAGCATGACGGAGGGCATCACCCCCACAAACGCCTCACAATAGAAGGCGAAGATCGACAGGAGGAGGATGGAGTTGTGATGAAGATGGAGGGCGTGGAGCCCGTAATAATTGAGAATGGCATAGAAGAAACTGGAGAAGGGGGGAACAAGCCCGGCAAAGACGTTGTGCATGAAGAGGGGGTAGTGAAAGTGCGTTATATCGACTAGAGGGGGGGTGAATAGGTGATTTTTATGAAAGTCTTCAAAACGTGGAAGTTATGAAGACAAACGATAGAAATAAACCTATTACCCTGCAGCGGAAGGTAGACTACACTAGGCAAGCCATAGTCAAGTATTCAATAGAGTGAAAGCAAAATGACTAATAGCAGCAATGTAGTAAGGATCAGGTAGGAAGATATTGTGAAGCCACACAGAACACGCAGTCACTCAGTGAAGACAAAAGATAGTGCGAACATACAATGACTTCACAAGGAGTAACAGTAAGTAAAGGGAAGGGAAGATGAAACCAGTGACTCGTTGAAGACAATGATTTGTTGGACCAGTTCTAGTTGCTGTGACAACTGTACGTCTGGTTAGGGTGGCTAGGTATTTAAACCTTAGGACACACAGTCCCGGACACCCAGTCCTGAACACGCAGCTCAGGACACCCAGTCCTCACCGTATTCCCCTTGAGCTAAGGTCACACAGACCTCGCCCAATCACTCTGGTAAGTCTTCAAGGTAGACTCCCAAACCTTCACAGACTTCGTTCACCGGCAATCCACAATGTCTCTTGGATGCTCAGAACGCGACGCCTAACCGGCTGGAGGATGCACAGTCCTCAAGTGTAATAAGTCTTCAGATCACACAGACAAGAAGACTTAAGTGATGCCTAATTCTCTTTGGCTCTGGGTGGTTAGGGCTTTATCCTCGCAAGGAATTCTCTCTCAAAGGCTTCGAGGTGGGTTGCTCTCAAATGACAAAAGCCGTACTCTGAATCTGAGCAGCCAACCGTTTATGGTTGTAGGGGGTGGGCTATTTATAGCCACTTGGCAACCCGACCTGATTTGTCCAAAATGACCCTGGGTCACTAAGGAACTGACACGTGTTCCAACGGTCAGATTTCAAACTCACACGGCAACTTTACTTGGGCTTCAAGCAAAGCTGACTTGCCCGACTCTGGACAAGATCCGCTCTCAAAGTCTTCACTCGAAGACATAGGTTTTGTTTAAGCATCACTTCAGTCATTCTGACTGGTTCTCTTGGACCCCACTTAACAGTACGGTGGTTCCTATGACTCAACACAGAAGAAAGAGAACTACGAAAGATCTAAGTCTTCGAGCTCCATAGGCTTCATGTGGTGTCTTCTCTTGTCATAGTCTTCAATGTGAATATCTTCATATACCACCTTTGACTTCAATGTCTTCATACATTTTTAGGGGTCATCTCTGGTAGGAAAACCGAATCAATGAGGGACTTCTACCTGTGTTATCCTGCAATTCTCACAAACACATTAGTCCCTCAACTAGGTTTGTCGTCAATGCTCCAAAACCAACTAGGGGTGGCACTAGATGCACTTACAATCTCCCCCTTTTTGGTGATTGATGACAAACTAGTTGAAGTTTTCAACGGGGAATATAATCTGTGAAATTGTAAAGGATAAGGAATTGTCTTCATAAGTTGCAAGGGCTCCCCCTGAAGATGTGCATATAAGTAATTTGCTTTTGGAATGCAAATGCACATGGCAGGTTGTACTTGTGGAGATCCACTTCAACTTATGATGATAATCCACTATGCATGTGAAAGTATATGAAGATAATGACATGTATAATGGAAAATGGACGTCTGCAGAATGATCTAAGTGCGGAATTTATCGTCGCACATGCGGAATTTATCATCGCAACACAAGGTGGCAGATAAGTAGAAGACGACCATCGAGTTTAAGTGTTACAACTCAAAGAACCAAATGTAGCAAAACGAGAGTTGTAAGCACGAAGCAAAATATAAAGCACCCGCCCATATGGACCCGCTTGAAGACTATCAACCTCATATGCTTCTCCCCCTTTTGTCATTAAGGACCAAAAAGGTTTGAAGACATAGAGCATCTACTCGTTCCCATGAGGAGTAGGTGAAGCAGCAGGGTCGTTGGTGGTGTTTGGCGGTGCTGAAGAGCTTGGAGCAGAGTCGAAGCGTGCTGAAGGAGGTGGCGGTGAAGTAGCATCGTCTTCATCCTCGATCACTCTGGCATTCACAGTTGCAGCAGAGGAAGAGAACTCAGAGTCTTCAAGGGATGGAGTTCGTCGCAGCACTGCCCTTCGAGGAGGTGTGGAGTCAAACTTGAATTGCTTAGTGAAGCCATCCTCTTGAAGATCATCTTCAGAACACATCAGTGTTAGCCCTTTCCATGTGCGGCGAGAGGTTTCATGGGCAACAAAAGCATTCTTGGTGGCAAGATTGTGAATGCGATTAACATCCACCAAGAGGCTTTGCATCTGACGCTTCAGCCAGTCATGATGCCTATCCTGTTTCTGATGAAGAGCCACAAGAAGCTCTCGGTCGTTGAGAACACGAATGCGCTTCTTGGGTCGTGGAGCAGTTGTACTGTCAGTGGCTTCAGTGAGAGCAGGATGTGGTGCACGTGTAGTGCCAGCCAAAGGATACACACGAGTGACTGCTTCAACTCCTTCAATGTTCTGAGAAAAACTTTGATGCTTTGCTTTCTGAAGACTTAGAGGTTCCTTGGCAGGCTCAGCATAGATGGCTTCAATAGACATATCCACATCAGGCAGAAAAATCTGATGATTGCGAGCAGATGGCTGATATGAGATAGCGGAGTGAAGTTTGATTAGCCGCATTACCCATGGGGCGTAGAACTTCAAGCCAAACAGATCAGAGCCTGATGCAGCAAGTTGGCGAATGAAGAAATCCTGTGTATTGAAGAATTTTCCATGAAGAATGTAGAAGACCAAAGTCTTCATTGCACCTTCCAGCTTGGCATGGGGAGAATGTCCTTTGATTGGCCAGAGAGTTCGCCTTATGATGTGATAAATGGTTCTTGGCAGATACTCAAGGTCTTCAACGAAGAACCCCGTGGGATAAGCAGCATCTTGGGGCAATGGCTTCATCATACTGAGCATCTGACTCATATTAGGTTCAGTTTTCTGAAAGATGCTCTCAATAGCTTCACTATGAAGCTGACAGCCATGCTCGTAGAGATCGCCAGCAGTGGCCAAACCAGTGAGCTCAATGATGTCAAAGGCTTTGGCTTCATGATGAACGTTTCCTGTCATCCACTCTAGGACCCAAGTCTTCGGATCTCTGCTATACCCGCGGATGTGAAGTGTGGCATAGAATTGGAGCAGCAACTCTTCATTCCAATGCTCTTGGTCAGTGACGAAAGGCAGCAGTCCAACCTCTTTGAAGCAATCCAGAGCTTCTTCCAGACAGGGTAGACCAGCTATTGCTTCAATGTCAAGGCGCTTGTGTGAGAAGATGCGACCTTGGTTGTAAAGAACGCGTGAGTAATAGCTTCGCTGTGGATAACTCCAGAACCGATCAGATGATATTCTTTCCCTGGAGTAGGGGTTCCTGGAGCTGTTGAAGAATGTGTTGTCTGCTCTGAAGCCATTGATATTGAAGGAGCCAGGTGCTGATGCAGGACCTGGGAACCTTTGCAATCTTGGGATTGGCTTCTGTACCTGAGGCCTGTGCTCAACATGATAGTCGAACTGGGGACCGGCAGCAGACTCAGGAACAGAAGTGGCGGGATCAGTGGCTTCGCTGACTTCTGGTGCTTTTGTTGGTGAGGGCTCCACATTAGCTTCAGCCATGACAGCGTCAGTGGCTTCAGTGGTGTTGGTGGTGGCAGTCGCAAGATTTTCAATCACGTTCTCCTCGAGAACTGCTTGGTGGGACAGGGGAGTAGCAGCTTGTGGTACTTCTTCTTCATCGGCTGATGCAGCCGGAATGTCTTTAGCAGTTTTAGCTTCAGACGCAGAGACTTGAGGCCTTGGACCTTTGCGAAGCCTGCGCAACGCGGGCGACACCTGTGGAGTTTGTGTTGGCTGGGCCTCAGAGTCTTCTTCCTCTTGTAGGCGATCCGCCCATGAAGCATCCTGTGCAATTGGCGTCAGTGGACGACCAATGCTGAGGAGTTCGCTGTGCGTTAGCACAGGCGATGATACATGTTGGTGTTCTAGCTGAGGAAGGGCTGCATCATATTCAACATGGTCATGATGACCAATGTCTTCAGCAGCGATGGGATCAGCTGCTGGAAAGTCTTCAGCTTCATGAGCCTCTGTGAAAGCAGGCTCATGGACAGTCAGTTGACGTTCTTGTGGATCGGCGTCGGGGTGAACCATGGAAATGGGTTCAACAATCAAGGGCTCTGTGGGAGCAGCCCGTTCTTTCTTTGTCTTCCTCTTCTTCTTGGAGGGGGCAGTAGCAGAGGCTTCAGGATGTTTCCTCTTCCTGGCTTCAGCCTCAGCAGTCCTCGTCTTCTTCAGCTCTGAAGCGGTTGACCGGCTTTTTGGCTTCGAGCCAGTCATTCTAGTTGGGAAGACAATGGGATATGCTTCCTGCCTTGGTGCATCGGGTTCAGCCGTAGCGGGCTTCTTCTTCTTCTTCGCGGCCATCCTGGGGTCGATGTCAGGACGCCCAAGGGCCTTGCGCTTCTCAGCCTCATTGTAGGCTTGCACACACCTATCAGCCAGGACCTTCATGCGCTCACGAGAACCCTGAGCTTCTGCATGTTTCTTTAGAAAGGCTTCCTTGAGCTCGTGCAGCATAATCTTGAAATTCTTCACGTCTTGCACGCTGAGCTTGGCCATATGCTTCTTGAACTGAGATTTCTCAAAGTCAATCTTCTGCTTCAGTTCAACAATGCGCTGGGCGATAGCTAACTCTGAAGCAATGGCGCCATGGAAGGTGACACTAAGGCCAATGGGTAGTTGGAGATCATCAAAGCTGATGTTTGGCGTGTCAAACCATTCATCAATGAAGTTGTGGATGATTGTTACATCAAAGAGAGGCAGATCATTGAAGATTTCTGCTTCTTCTTTGCTCTTGATGAGTTGCTCAAGAGCGTCATCTGCAAGATCTTCATCACTTGACAGATCAATGGCATCATTGTGCAGAATGGCAACAGCTGTTAGCTCTTGGCCGGTGTGTGGCAGAGGCATCTTGACCTTCTGGGGCTTGGAGATGCGTGATAAATCTTCGGACTGCACACTGTCTTCAGGAGGTGCAGTTGCCAGTGGCTTCGCCCGTGAGATTTTTGGTGAAGGGGCAGGCTTTGAAGCTTTAGGCTTCTTCAACTTCTTTGGCTTCGGCGCTACAGGCGCTTCATCTGATTCAGCATCAGCTGCAGGCTCATTCACTGTAGTCCCTTGAACCAAGATATGGGTGATGAGGCCTTCAAGGTTGTAGAAAGGACCGACGACATTGGGTTCTGCATCTCGTGTGCCATCAGCCCTTGGAGCTGAGGGACCAGGGTTGCAATCTAGTCCCAATGTCTTCTTGTTTTGCTTTGCTGAGTTCTGGGCAAACTGGAAGTTGCGCTTGAACAGAATGTCGTCACGACACCATAGTAGTGACGATGGGTGTGCATCAATAGGTTGTGGCCCACAGACCATGCAGGGATAGAAGCCTTGTTCAATGGCTTCATCTCTGGACCTGGGTTGAAGATTCTTGTATAGGATGTCTCCCCACGGTCTCTTGATGGCATTTTTCTCAGCATATTCCTGGGTTACAAATCGGTATTTGAACCATTGTTCTGCCCAATATCTTCGAATCCATTGGATTCGGGTCTTGCGCTGATTGTAATCCTCTTCAGGATCTGTCTTGTACAGTTCTGAGAGGTCATCTGGCAGATCTCTAGATGTTTCTCCACGACACTTTCTGCCACCCTTCCTTGCTGATTTCTCTGAAGCCATGAACTTTAAACTGAAAGGCTTCAACACGTTCAAAGGCTTCAAAGATTTTCGCTTGCTGGACAAACAGGAACTTGCTTTGGGAGAATTTATATGATGCTGTAAGAATTCTGCAAATGAATGCAGACTATGAGAACCAAGGGATTCTCCCATGGACATGTACCTGTGACAACATTAAGGTGCGAGGGAAGGGGAAGAGGTCATATGCATTCTCAGAAGATTTTGAATATAAATCAGTTTAGAAGACATTGACCTCATCGTGCGAAGACATTCACTCATAGATAAGGAGTTGGTTCCAGATTTGTACGAATCCAGAGATCAGTACAAGTGAGGAATCTAACTACTTTGTGAAGCATAAGTGAATATACTAGGCATGTTATGAGATGCAGTATGAGAGAGATCTAACTTGTGTGAATAGAAGCTGCTTGTGGTAGAAAGTGACAAAGCCATAGGATCAATGGTGCCGTAAAAAGGAAGTATTATTTACCACACTAAGAACTGCTAGACGGAGTGGAAGATGAGGCCGAGCAGTTCGATCTTCCGTGCCCTAACTTGGCGACGGAGGACACCTACGGCGACGGCAGAGAGGACGATGTCCGCGGTCGGCGTGAAGACAGCGTCGGAGAGGTTGCGGCAGCGAAGCGCTTCGTCGCCGGCGTCGTCAAGGGCTAGCGGTGGCGCTAGGGTTCGTGCGAGAGTGGAAGAAGAGATAATGACCGCCGTGAAGTGTGTATTTATAGGTACAGGGGCGGCACTGCGTTATTACACAGGTGCCCCTGGCGATTCGCATCTGAGGAACACGTGGCCATTATGCAGAATTTTGGGGTTTGTTCCACGTCCCACGCACGCCTGGATTGTCGGGTGGTCGTTCCTACTTCTCCGGGTTTCATGTGGAGGAATGAGCATTGAAAGTGGACTTAAGGTTTGTCTTTGTATCTTCTGCTGACAAGGACGCAGAGAAGACATTTGTCAGTTTCAATAGAATGCATATGATTTGGAGAGATAGAGTTTGAGATAGATAGCATAGAGAGGTTAGAGTTTGATCACATTCACTTAGTTCAAAAGATTCAACAAGAAGACATAGCTATAAGTGAATGCTGTAGAGGACAGAACACTAGTATATATATATAATCAACATAGTTAAGATAATCATGAAGACATGTTGAGATTGAAGCCAAACCAAATGTGAAGACATAGCAAGGTAACGCCATGAGTGAAACACTTCAAAATAGAACATTTGGTGGTGGCGTTACCCACCGTATAGGAAGTATTAGACCCAGACACGGCGCATAATTATCATGGCGCTCCGAAGTCAAATTCCACAGTAATGTATTCACACTTAGAATGTATGTCTTCATTGATTGAAGATATACTTTACTTCGTGTGTTGCACATCTAAGTCATCAATATGCATAAGGGTTAGGATGTGTGCCTGATCAGAGGACATTTGAGGATTCTAGGATATTTAGCTCACACCGTAACTTGCAAAATCTCTTCTCATCCAAGGGCTTGGTGAAGATATCTGCCAATTGCTCTTCAGTGTTGACGTGTATGATATCAATATCTTCCTTCACAACATGATCTCTGAGAAAGTGATGACGAATTTCAATGTGCTTTGTCTTCGAGTGCTGAACTGGGTTGTTGGCAATCTTGATGGTGCTTTCGTTGTCGCAGTAGAGTGGCACTTGCTTCAGATGAATGCCATAGTCTTTGAGCGTTTGCTTCATCCACAGAAGCTGAGCGCAGCAAGATCCAACAGCAATGTATTCAGATTCAGCAGTGGAGAGAGATACACAGTTCTGCTTCTTTGAAGACCAACATACAAGTGATCGTCCCAGAAAGTGACATGTGCCTGATGTAGACTTGCGATCAACTTTGTCACCAGCATAATCAGCATCTGAGAATCCAACCAGATCAAACTCTGAGCCCTTTGGATACCATAATCTTAGAGTTGGGATGTGAGCCAAATATCGAAGAATTCGCTTCACAGCTAAGTGATGCGACTCCTTTGGTGCCGCTTGAAATCGAGCACACATGCAAACACTAAGCATAATATCTGGCCTAGATGCACATAGATAAAGTAAAGAACCAATCATGGAGCGGTATACCTTTTGATCGAACTCTTTACCATTGTCGTCAGGACCCAGATGATGCTTGGCTGGCATTGGCGTCGTGAAGCCTTTGAAGTCTTGCATACCGAACTTCTTCAGGCAATCTTTGAGATACTTCTCTTGAGATATGAAGATGTCATTGCGTTGCTGTCGTATTTGAATACCGAGAAAGAACTTTAGCTCTCCCATCATAGACATTTGATATTGCTCTTGCATCATATATCCAAACTCTTCACTGTACTTCTGATTGGTGCAGCCGAAGATAATGTCATCCACATATATTTGGCACACAAACAGTTCACCATCATATATCTTCGTGAAGAGAGTGGGGTCGAGAGAACCAAGTATGAAGCCTTTGCTCTTCAGGAAGTATTTGAGTGTGTCATACCAGGCCCGAGGGGCTTGTTTGAGGCCATACAGTGCCTTGTTGAGCTTGTATACCATGTCAGGATGTTTTGGATCTTCAAAGCCAGGAGGTTGTGAAACATACACTTCTTCAATCTTGCCATTGAGGAAGGCGCTCTTCACATCCATTTGATAAAGAAGTATGTTGTGATGATTAGCATAGGCCAGCAGTATGCGTATGGCTTCAAGTCTAGCCACAGGAGCAAATGTTTCATCGAAGTCAATGCCTTCCACTTGAGTATATCCTTGAGCAACGAGACGAGCTTTGTTTCTGACAACTTGACCATGCTCATCTTGCTTGTTGTGGTATATCCATTTGGTGCCTATTATGTTGTGTTACCGGGGATCGGGACGCTTGACCAGTTCCCATACATTATTCAGCTCAAACTGTTGAAGCTTGTCTTGCATAGCTTGAATCCATTCAGGTTCCATGAAGACTTCTTCAACTTTCTTGGGTTCTATTATTGAGACGAATGCGAAGTGCCCAAAGAAATTTGCTAGCTGAGTTGCCCTTGAACGAGTGAGTGGACCTGGTGCATTGATGCTATCAATTATTCTTTCAATCTGCACTTCATTGGCAACGCGAGGATGTACAGGGCGAAGATTTTGCTCTTGCTCATCATTGTCGTTGTTAGAAGGAATGTCTTCAGGCTGAGCATTGTCTTCATGTTGATCAGGTGTTGAGATGATAAGTTCTTCTTCAGGATGAGCTTCAGAAGGTATAATTTCTCTAGTTCCCATTAGCTTGATTGATTCACTGGATGGAACTTCATCTAGCACATTTGGCAGTTGCTCTCTTTGAGAACCGTTGGTCTCATCGAACCGCACATCCACTGTTTCAACCACTTTGTAATGAAAGAGATTGAAGACTCTGTAGGAGTGCGAATCCTTTCCATATCCAAGCATAAAACCCTCATGTGCTTTTGGTGCAAACTTTGAGGTGTGATGTGGGTCCTTGATCCAGCACCTGGCGCCAAATACTCTGAAGTAACTGACGTTTGGCTTCTTGCCAGTAAGGAGCTCATAAGATGTCTTGTTCAGAAGCTTGTGAAGATAAACACGATTGATTGTATGGCATGCAGTATCAATGGCTTCAGGCCAGAATTTTCTTGGAGTCTTGTATTCATCTAGCATCGTTCTGGCCATCTCAATGAGTGTTCTGTTCTTGCGTTCAATGACCCCATTCTGCTGTGGCGTGTACGGGGCTGAGAATTCATGTGTGATGCCCAAGGTATCAAGATATGTATCAAGGCCAGTGTTCTTGAATTCAGTGCCATTGTCACTTCTGATATGCTTTATCTTGGCGCCATAGTTGTTCATTGCTCGATTGGCGAAGCGTCTGAAGACATCCTGCACTTCAGTCTTGTAAAGGATTATGTGCACCCAAGTATATCTAGAATAATCATCAACAATGACAAAGCCATAGAGACAATCAGTAGTAGTAAGAGTTGAGTAATGAGTGGGACCGAAAAGATCCATCTGAAGCAGTTCGAAGGATCGAGTAGTGGTCATGATTGTCTTCGAGGGATGTTTGGCCCTCGTCATCTTTCCTGCCTCACAGGCACCGCATAAGTGATCTTTCTTGAACTTGACGCCCTCGATGCCTATGACATGCTTCTTCTTTGCCAGGGTGTGGAGGTTCCTCATGCCAGCATGCCCAAGCCTCCGATGCCAGAGCCAGCATTCTGAAGCTTTTGCTAGAAGACATACGGCAAGCTGTGGTCCTGCTGAGAAATCTACCACGTACAAATCATCTTTTCGATACCCTTCAAATACTAGGGACTTGTCAGATTCCATTAGAACAAGGCAACGATATTTTCCAAATATTACGATCATGTTTAAATCGCAAAGCATTGTGACAGACATTAAGTTGAAGCCAAGGGATTCAACAAGCATGACTTTATCCATGTGTTGATCCCTTGAGATTTCAACTCTACCTAGACCCAATACCTTACTTTTACCAGTGTCAGCAAATGTGATGTGGCTCTTGTCGGATGGACGTAAGGTTGAGTCCATAAGAAGGCTTCTTTTGTCAGTCATGTGATTTGTACACCCACTATCAATAATCCATTCTGAAGACGCTGGTGTCGTACCCTACAGTGCAGTTAGGGGGATAGGCTTCACGAAGAGCATTGTGAAGCAAAAACATTTGACGAACCAGTGGGTTATTAAAGCTTAGATCCAGATTAGGACTAATAGGGAGAGTAGCAAGAGATTCAGGAACGAAGAACATAGTAAGACCATTCGGGCATTTGATCTTGCGCCCTACAAGATGTTTAAGGTCCCCAGCAATAGCGTCAGACGATTTTGGTTTTCTGCTGGAGACCTTTCCCTGCAAAAGAGAGTTAAGCTTTCTTAGCCACCCACATCTTCAAGGGTGGCTTAGAAGCAATAAGTCTAAGTGCAGCATCTGAGAACTTTGGCTTTGGAGCCCTAGCAAACAGTCTTGCAGGCGGACAATAGTACTCATAAGAATAAGCAGAATAGTTCTTGGTCTTATGAACATGGCGGTTTGATGAACCGCTCTCATATTCATATGCCTGAGTATGGTTTCCCTGCAAAACATTTGCGTTAGTGCGACTCAGGTGAGTCCTCTGTCTGTATGAAGCCTTTGGACCGTATGAAGCCTTTGGTCTAAGGTTTGTCTTCTTCACGTGAGGTGTCATGATGGCATTCACAGGAAGATTCTCCAGACACCTTTTCGGAACCCAGATCTTCTTCATAGGCGGTCCATTCCTGCAGTTAGTACCAATGTACCTGGCAAACACTCACCATTCTGATTCTTAAACAGTTTATAGTTTGCATCAAGGGATTCATCAATGATAATGGGGTTAGCACAAGTGAAGCCAGATAGATTGGATGGATCTGCTGAAGGTTCCTTTGCAGCAACCCACGTGGTTTTGGGGTACTGCTCAGGTTTCCAGTAAGAGCCATCAGCATTCATTTTCCTTACGAACCCAACACCCTCTTTCCTCGGGTTTCGGTTTAGAATCTGCTTTTTGAGGACATCACATAGTGTCTGATGCCCTTTAAGACTTTTGTACATCCCTGTTTCAAGCAATGTCTTCAACCTAGCATTCTCATCAGCAATAGCAGTGGTATCCTCAGCAGAGGGGTTAGTTACCACATCAACAGTTGAAGATATTGCAACAGTAGTAGCAGTAGAACATTCAGCAACAGAAGTAGCATTATCACGATCAATGCATTTAAAACATGGTGGTTCAAATCCTTCCTGAGCGGAACTGATCTGTTTGGCGCGAAGTGACTCGTTTTCCTTTTGAAGATCTTCATGAGCCGCTCTCAATTTCTCAAGATCTTGCTTCCTTTGAAGATAATCATAGGAAAGCTTTTCATGAGTTGTTGAGAGAGTTTCATGACGACTTTCAAGTTCCACATACTTAATGTGAAGATTTTTTATGTCTTCAATTAAGGATTCAGATCGAGTCATTTCAGCACCTAACAGATCATCGCTTCTGTCTAATAGTTTTTGAATATGTTCCATAGCTTTCTGTTGTTCAGTTGCAATTTTAGCAAGTGTTTTGTAGCTGGGTTTTGAACCACAATCAGAGTCATCGTCACTAGATGTTTGATAGTGAGTAGTGCGTGTGTTCACCTTGGCACCGCGTGCCATCAAGCAGTAGGTAGAAGCAGAGTAGTCCTTGTCATTTGCATCGGTGTCGGTGATGAAGTCATTGTCTTCAGTGTTGAAGATGGACTTGGCAACGTATGCTGTAGCCAAACTTGCGACGCCTGAATTGGACTCCTCCTCAGACTCCACCTCCGCCTCCTCAGAAGCGGACTCCTCCTCTGAATCCATTTCCTTGCCAACAAACGCACATGCCTTGCCAGATGAGCTCTTCTTGTGTGATGAAGACTTCGAGGAAGACTTGGAAGAAGACTTTGAGTATTTCTTCTTCTTCTTGTCGTCAGAGTCATATTCCTTGCTCTTCTTCTTCTTTTTGTTCTCATTGTCCCACTGTGGACACTCAGAGATGAAGTGGCCAGGTTTCTTGCACTTGTGACATGTTTTCTTCTTGTAGTCGTGAGCAGAAGCTTCATCATTCCTTGAGCTTGATCGGGAAGACTTTCTGAAACCTTTCTGCTTGGTGAATTTTTGGAACTTCTTCACAAGCATAGCAAGTTCCCTTCCAATGTCTTCAGGATCATCCAAACTGCTGTCAGATTCTTCTTCAGATGAGGAGACACCTTTTGCCTTCAAGGCACGAGTTCGCCCATAGTTTGGACCGTAGATATCTCTTTTCTCAGAAAGCTGAAACTCATGTGTGTTGAGCCTCTCAAGTATGTCAGACGGATCGAATGTCTTGAAATCAAGACGTTCTTGAATCATCAGGGCTAGGGTGTCAAACAAACTATCAAGTGATCTTAGTAGTGTCTTGACGACTTCATGTTTGGTGATCTTAGTAGCGCCGAGGGCTTGAAGCTCATTTGTGATGTCAGTGAGTCGGTCAAATGTGAGCTGGACATTCTCATTGTCATTTCACTTGAAGCGATTGAAGAGGTTGCGAAGGACACTGATTCTCTGATCTCTCTGGGTTGAGACGCCTTCATTGACCTTGGAGAGCCAGTCCCAGACCAGCTTAGATGTTTCCAAAGCACTCACACGGCCATACTGTCCTTTGGTCAGATGACCACAGATGATATTCTTGGCAGTAGTCCAGTTGAACAAACTTCTTGACATCAGCAGCAGTGACACCTTCTCCAGCCTTGGAAACGCCGTTCTTGACGACATACCATAGGTCGACGTCAATGGCTTCAAGATGCATGCGCATCTTATTCTTCCAGTAGGGATATTCAGTTCCGTCGAAGACGGGGCACGCAGCGGAGACTTTAATTATCCCTGCAGTCGACATAGCTAAAACTCCAGGTGGTTAAACCGAATCACACAGAACAAGGGAGCACCTTGCTCTGATACCAATTGAAAGTGCGTTATATCAACTAGAGGGGGGGTGAATAGGCGATTTTTATGAAAGTCTTCAAAACATGGAAGTTATGAAGACAAACGATAGAAATAAACCTATTACCCTGCAGCGGAAGGTAGACTACACTAGGCAAGCCATAGTCAAGTATTCAATAGAGTGAAAGCAAAATGACTAATAGCAGCAATGTAGTAAGGATCAGGTAGGAAGATATTGTGAAGCCACACAGAACACGCAGTCACTCAGTGAAGACAAAAGATAGTGCGAACATACAATGACTTCACAAGGAGTAACAGTAAGTAAAGGGAAGGGAAGATGAAACCAGTGACTCGTTGAAGACAACGATTTGTTGGACCAGTTCTAGTTGCTGTGACAACTGTACGTCTGGTTAGGGTGGCTAGGTATTTAAACCTTAGGACACACAGTCCCGGACACCCAGTCCTGAACACGCAGCTCAGGACACCCAGTCCTCACTGTATTCCCCTTGAGCTAAGGTCACACAGACCTCGCCCAATCACTCTGGTAAGTCTTCAAGGTAGACTCCCAAACCTTCACAGACTTCGTTCACCGGCAATCCACAATGTCTCTTGGATGCTCAGAACGCGACGCCTAACCGGCTGGAGGATGCACAGTCCTCAAGTGTAATAAGTCTTCAGATCACACAGACAAGAAGACTTAAGTGATGCCTAATTCTCTTTGGCTCTGGGTGGTTAGGGCTTTATCCTCGCAAGGAATTCTCTCTCAAAGGCTTCGAGGTGGGTTGCTCTCAAATGACAAAAGCCGTACTCTGAATCTGAGCAGCCAACCGTTTATGGTTGTAGGGGGTGGGCTATTTATAGCCACTTGGCAACCCGACCTGATTTGTCCAAAATGACCCTGGGTCACTAAGGAACTGACACGTGTTCCAACGGTCAGATTTCAAACTCACACGGCAACTTTACTTGGGCTTCAAGCAAAGCTGACTTGCCCGACTCTGGACAAGATTCGCTCTCAAAGTCTTCACTCGAAGACATAGGTTTTGTTTAAGCATCACTTCAGTCATTCTGACTGGTTCTCTTGGACCCCACTTAACAGTACGGTGGTTCCTATGACTCAACACAGAAGAAAGAGAACTACGAAAGATCTAAGTCTTCGAGCTCCATAGGCTTCATGTGGTGTCTTCTCTTGTCATAGTCTTCAATGTGAATATCTTCATATACCACCTTTGACTTCAATGTCTTCATACATTTTTAGGGGTCATCTCTGGTAGGAAAACCGAATCAATGAGGGACTTCTACCTGTGTTATCCTGCAATTCTCACAAACACATTAGTCCCTCAACTAGGTTTGTCGTCAATGCTCCAAAACCAACTAGGGGTGGCACTAGATGCACTTACAGGTAGGAGTTCTCCCCCAAGGTCCCCGGATTGGTGGAGCCGACCCAGAGCACCGTCTCCCCTCCATCCTTGGCGCTGTCGGCGTCAACGAGAGTGCGGCAGCAAGATGCTTCTCCTTGGTGATGGAGGACGCACCAAGGGCCGGCTCGAACGAGAGGGCCTGGCACGCAGGAGAAGCAGGAGGCTTCGGCTTGTCAGGGGCCATTGGCGGTGAGCTTGGGGAAGAGATTCGGCAGATCCGGAGGTTTTCTAAGCAGAAGGAGAAGGGGATCCGGAGCAAGACGAAGGGAAGGCAATGAAGGCTCGGCGGCAGGCACCAGCCTTTGTCAGCCCTGGACAGTTGCTAAGGCAATTTGGGGAAGCGGAGGCACCCACGTCCAATCAAGCGCCACACGTCGACCAAGGCACAGGCGGTTAGAGCCTGCAGCACTCCGCACTTGCCCTTTAGCTTCGCCCCGAAGCCAAGTCCGCGCGCGCCTTGGGCAATGGGGCTACTATCGGTGTCCTGGGAATGGGGGTACCCAGACTTGCCTACCTGCGGCCCACGGCGTGGCTCCATCGACGGCCTAGTACGGCCCACCTTCAGCATCAGCAACTCAAGACCCTCGCGAGGGGCCAAGCCTCGCGAGGCGAATGACACCAAGACCTCCAGAAGGAGCGGCCTCCTCAGGATAGCTCTTGAGTAGCGGAGATTCATATACAAGCCTCACCTCGTGAGGTTCAGATGGCGTTAGCCATGACGACCAAGGCCGAGTGGGAGCAATTATTTATTACTAAACAGGAGCAAAAAGCAAGGAATAAAAATAAAATTGGGTTGCCTCCCAACAAGCGCTATCGTTTAACGCCCCTAGCTAGGCATAAAAAGCAAGGATAGATCTAGGTATTGCCATCTTTGGTAGGCAATCCATAAGTGGCTCTCATAATAGATTCATAAGGTAATTTAATTTTCTTTCTAGGAAAGTGTTCCATGCCTTTCCTTAACGGGAATTGGAATCTAATATTTCCTTCCTTCATATCAATAATTGCACCAATCGTTCTAAGGAAAGGTCTACCAAGAATAATAGGACATGAAGGATTGCAATCTATATCAAGAACGATAAAATCTACGGGCACATAATTCCTATTTGGGACAATAAGAACATCATTAATTCTTCCCATAGGTTTCTTAATAGTGGAATCCTCAAGGTGCAAGTTTAAAGAACAATCATCAAAATCACGGAAACCTAACAAATCACACAAAGTCTTTGGAATCGTGGAAACACTAGCACCGAAATCACACAAAGCATAGCATTCATGATCTTTAATTTTAGTTTTAATAGTTGGTTCCCACTCATCATAAAGTTTTCTAGGGATAGAAACTTCCAACTCAAGTTTTTCTTCATAAGATTGCATCAAGGCATCAACGATATGTTTAGTAAACGCTTTATTTTGACTATAAGCATGAGGAGAATTTAGCATGGATTGCAACAAGGAAATACAATCAATCAAAGAGAAATTTTCATAATTAAATTCCTTGAAATCCATAATAGTGGGTTCGTTGCTATTTAAAGTTTTGACCTCTTCAATCCCACTTTTACCAATTTTTGCATCAAGATCTAAAAACTCCGAATTTTTTGAACGCCTTCTAGGTAAAGGTGGCTCATCTTCAGTCCCATCATTATCAAGATTCATATTGAAAAACAAAGATTTAATAGTAGACACATCAATAACTTTTAGATCTTCATCCGTATTATCATCAAACCAGAAGAACACACTTTCACAAAGCAATCTTTCTTAGCACGCATCCTAGCGGTTCTTTCTTTGCACTCATCAATGGAAATTCGCATGGCTTTGAGAGACTCATTGATATCATGCTTAGGTGGAATAGATCTAAGTTTCAAAGAATCAACATCAAGAGAAATTCTATCAACGTGCCTAGCCAATTCATCAATCTTAAGCATTTTTTCTTTAATCAAAGCATTGGAACTCTTTTGTGAACTAATAAATTCCTTAATATTAGATTCAAAATCAGAGGGAATCTTATTAACATTTCCATAAGAATTGTTGCAGGAATTACCATAATTATTAGAGGAATTACTAGGAAACGGCCTAGAATTAAAATTACCTCTATACGCATTGTTACCAAAATTGTTCCTACCAACAAAATTCACATCCATAGATTCATTATTATTCTCAATCTAAGTAGACAAAGGCATTTCATTAGGATCAGTAGGAGCACTCTTGTTAGCAAACAATTTCATAAGTGCATCCATCTTTCTACTCAAAACATTAATTTCTTCTATTGCATGCACTTTTTTATTAGTAGATCTTTCGGTGTGCCATTGAGAACAATTAACAATAATATTATCTAGGATTTTAGTAGCTTCTCCTAAAGTGATTTCCATAAAAGTGCCTCCCACGGCCAAATCTAAAAGATTTCTAGAAGCAAAATTCATTCCGGCATAAAAATTATGTATAATCATCCAAAGGTTCAAACCATGTGTAGGGCAATTACGTATCATTAATTTCATCCTCTCCCAAGATTGTGCAACATGTTCATGATCAAGTTGCTTAAAATTCATAATATCGTTTCTAAGAGAGATGATTTTAGCGGGAGGAAAATACTTAGAGATAAAAGCATCTTTGCACTTATTCCATGAATCAATACTATTTTTAGGCAAAGACGAAAACCAAGCTTTAGCACGATTTCTAAGCGAAAACGGAAATAGCTGAAGTTTAACAATATCATTATCCACATCTTTCTTCTTTTGCATATCACACAAATCAACAAAGTTGTTTAGATGGGTAGCGGCATCTTCACTAGGAAGGCCGGCGAATTGATCTTTCATGACAAGATTCAACAAAGCAGCATTAATTTCACAAGATTCAGCATCGGTAAGAGGAGCAATCGGAGTGCTAAGAAAATCATTGTTGTTGGTATTGGTAAAGTCACACAATTTAGTATTATCTTGAGCCATCGTGACAAGCAAGCAATCCAACACACAAGAAAACAAGAAACGGGCAAAAGAAGGCAAAGAGAAAAAGAGAAGGGGAACGGAAAAAGAGGGCGAATAAAATGGCAAGGGTGAAGTGGGGGAGAGGAAAACGAGAGGCAAATGGCAAATAATGTAATGCGAGGGATAAGGGTTTGTGATGGGTACTAGGTATGTCTTGACTTGTACGTAGACTCCGGCAACAGTGCCAAAAATGGCTCGTTGCTGGGAGTCAAATCTTGACTTGACTTGGCGCGAATGTCCCCAGCAACGGCACCAGAAATCCTTCTTGCTTCCTCTTGAGCACTGCATTGGTTTTCCCTTGAAGAGGAAAGGGTGATGCAGCAAAGTAGTGTAAGTATTTCCCTCAGTTTTTGAGAACCAAGGTATCAATCCAGTTGGAGATCACGCTCGAGTCCCACGCACCTACACAAACAAATAAGAACATCGCAACCAACGCGATAAAGGGGTTGTCAATCCCTTCACAGTCACTTACGAGAGTGAGATCTGATAGATATGATAAGATAATATTTTTGGTATCTTTATGATAAAGAGAAATAAAGATGCAAAGTAAAATAAATAGCAAAAGAAATAACTAAGTGTTGGAAGATTAATATGATGGAAGATAGACCCGGGGGCCATAGGTTTCACTAGTGGCTTCTCTCAAGAGCATAAGTATTACGGTGGGTAAACGAATTACTGTCGAGCAATTGATAGAATTGAGCTTAGTTATGAGAATATCTAGGTATGATCATGTATATAGGCCTCACGTCCATGATAAGTAGACCGAAACGATTATGCATCTACTACTATTACTCCACACATCGACCGCTATCCAGCATGCATCTAGAGTATTAAGTTCATAAGAACAGAGTAATTCTTTAAGTAAGATGACATGATGTAGAGGGATAAACTCATGCAATATGATATAAACCCCATCTTTTTATCCTCGATGGCAACAATACAATATGTGTCGGTTCCCTTTCTGTCACTGGGATCGAGCACCGCAAGATTGAACCCAAAGCTAAGCACTTCTCCCATTGCAAGAAAGATCAATCTAGTAGGCCAAACTAAACTGATAATTCAAAGAGACTTGCAAAGATAAACCAATCATACATAAAAGAATTCAGAGGAGATTCAAATATTGTTCATAGATAAACTGGACCATAAACCCACAATTCGTCGGATCTCGACAAACACACCGCAAAAGAAGATTACATTGAATAGATCTCCAAGAAGATCGAGGAGAACTTTGTATTGAGATCCAAAGAGTGAGAAGAAGCCATATAGCTAATAACTATGGACCCGAAGGTCTGAAGTAAACTACTCACACATCACCGGAGAGGCCATGGAGTTGATGTACAGGCCCTCCGTGATCAATGCCCACTCCGGCGGAGCTCCGAAAAAGGCCCCGAGATGGGATCTCTCGGGTACAGAAGGTCACGGCGGTAGAATTAGGTTTTCGTTGTGCTCCTAGATGTTTGGGGGGTACATGGATATATATAGGAGGAAGAAGTACATCGGTGGAGCAACGAGGGGCCCACGAGGGTGGAGGGCGCGCCCAGGGGGTAGGCGCGCCCCCTGCCTCGTGCCCTCCTCGATCGTTTCTTGACGCCCACTCCAAGTCTCCTGGATCACGTTTGTCGAGAAAATCACGTTCCCGAAGGTTTCATTCCATTTGGACTCCGTTTGATATTGCTTTTCTTCGAAACCCTAAAATAGGCAAAAACAGCAATTTAGGCTGGGCCTCCGGTTAGTAGGTTAGTCCCAAAATGATATGAAAGTGTAAAATAAAGCCCATTGACATCCAAAATAGATAATATAATAGCATGGAGCAATCAAAAATTATAGATACGTTGGAGACGTATCAAGCATCCCCAAGCTTAATTCCTGCTCGTCCTCGAGTAGGTAAATGATAAAAGACGAATTATTGATGTGGAATGCTTTCTAACATATTTCTCAACGTAATTTTTCTTTATTGTGGCATGAATGTTCAGATCCGAAAGATTCAAGATAAAAGTTTAATATTGACATAGAAATAATAATACTTCAAGCATACTAACTGAGCAATCATGTCTTCTCAAAATAACATGGCCAAAGAAAGTTATCCCTACAAAATCATATAGTCTGGCTATGCTCTATCTTCACCACACAAAATATTTAAATCATGCATAACCCCGATGACAAGCCAAGCAATTGTTTCATACTTTTGATGTTCTCAAACTTTTTCAATCTTCATGCAATATATGAGCGTGAGCCATGGATATAGCACTATATGTGGAATAGAATGGTGGTTGTGGAGAAGACAAAAAAGGAGAAGATAGTCTCACATCAACTAGGCGTATCAACGGGCTATGAAGATGCCCATCAATAGATATCAATGTGAGTGAGTAGGGATTGCCATGCAACGGATGCACTAGAGCTATAAGTATATGAAAGCTCAACAAAAGAAACTAAGTGGGTGTGCATCCAACTCGCTTGCTCACGAAGACCTAGGGCAATTTAAGGAAGCCCATCATTGGAATATACAAGCCAAGTTCTATAATGAAAAATCCCCACTAGTATATGAAAGTGACAACCTAGGAGACTCTCTATCATGAAGATCATGGTGCTACTTTGAAGCAAAAGTGTGGAAAAAGGATAGTAGCATTGTCCCTTCTCTCTTTTTCTCTCATTTTTTTTTATTTGGGCCTTCTTTTTTTGGCCTCTTTTCTCTTTTTTTCGTCCGGGGTCTCATCCTGACTTGTGGGGGAATCATAGTCTCCATCATCCTTTCCTCACTTGGGACAATCCTCTAATAATGATGATCATCACACTTTATTTACTTACAACTCAAGAATTATAACTCAATACTTAGAACAAAATATGACTCTATGTGAATGCCTCCAGTGGTGTACCGGGATGTGCAATGATGCATGAGTGACATGTATAAACAATTATGAATGGTCGCTTTGCGACAAATACGATGTCAACTACATGATCATGCAAGCAATATGACAATGATGAAGCGTGTCATAATAACGGAACGGTGGGAAGTTGCATGGCAATATATCTCGGAATAGCTATGGAAATGCCATAACAGGTAGGTATGGTGGCTGTTTTGAGGAAGCTATATGGTGGGTTTATGGTACCGGCGAAAGTTGCGCGATACTAGAGAGGCTAGCAATGGTGGAAGGGTGAGAGTGTGTATAATCCATGGACTCAACATTAGTCATAAAGAACTCACATACTTATTGCAAAAATCTATTAGTTATCGAAACAAAGTATTATGCGCATGCTCCTAGGGGGATAGATTGGTAGGAAAAGACCATCGCTCGTCCCCGACCGCCACTCATAAGGAGGACAATCAATAAATAAATCATGCTCCGACTTCATCACATAACGGTTCACCATACGTGCATGCTACGGGAATCACAAAATTCACAAGTATTTCTCAAATTCACAACTACTCAACTAGCATGACTCTAATATCACCATCTCCATATCTCAAAACAATTATCAAATTCACAACTACTCAACTAGCAGCCCTCCGTGATCAATGCCCCCTCCGGTGGAGCTCCGGGAAAGGCCCTGAGATGGGAACTCTCGGGTACAGAAGGTTGCGGTGGTAGAATTAGGTTTTCGTGGTGCTCCTGGATGTTTGGGGGGTATGTGGATATATATATATATATAGGAGTAAGAAGTACGTCCGTGGAGCAACAAGGGGCCCACGAGGGTGGAGGGCGCGCCCAGGGGGGTAGGCACACCCCCTGCCTCGTGCCCTCCTCGGTCGTTTCTTGACGCCCACTCCAAGTCTGCTGGATCACGTTTGTTGAGAAAATCACGTTCCCGAAGGTTTCATTCCGTTTGGACTCCGTTTGATATTCCTTTTCTTCGAAACCCTAAAATAGGCAAAAAAACAGCAATTTGGGCTGGGCCTCCGGTTAGTAGGTTAGTCCCAAAAATGATATAAAAGTGTAAAATAAAGCCCATTAACATCCAAAATAGATAATATAATAGCATGGAGCAATCAAAAATTATAGATACGTTGGAGACGTATCAGGTATCAGCCATGGTACAGTAGAATAAAGTAGGTATAATGCAATAACAAAATATGAATGGGTATACATCAGTACTTAAAGTAGTGATTTGTTTTATTACTAGAACATAAATGTGCGCGTTGCCACGCCCTGTCCCTAATGGTCAATACAAATATGACAAAAAAGATGAACAAAAGTGATATTCCAGGTATAGGTGTATGCCATACAAAGAGAAAACCCAATAGAAATGGTATTCCAAGTATAAGTATACCGACAAAATACAATGAGTATGTCAAGGATTTTTCTGTGCTCTGAAATAGTTCATTGCATTTTTCCTGAATAGTTAACAATTGAACATTTCCTTTCTGAAAAATTTCATGACTTTAGTTTTTATTTGTCAAGGTGAACATATATCCTCCATACTGGATCATGCATGCACTTTATTTTTATGAATCAGTTTTATAATGAGCAGCATTGATCAGTTTATCTGCATGTCATAGCAAATCACACTAAAATTTCAGCACCAAAACAAGGAAGAGCGTGTCAAACTACATCCTTTTGGCACAGAAAATTAACAAAATTTTTAGTGCTGCTTACACATAGTTTTAGCTGAAAGATTATTGTCCACTGTGACAAATAAACACACCAATTACAATTAGTAAGCATTACATACACACAAAATTTATGTAAGCATGACGAAATATATGCACATAACAACTATTTTACATTAACAATATCTCCAAGCTCTTGATTGTGCCAATAATTTTCTAGTGGAATCTTTCTGGTTGACTCAAGAAATCGATAGACGTGCAAGCTTGAGATTTCCTCCAGTAAGCAGTGTACCTAAGTGTGCAGAGTGGAAGCGTTTCCCCATTTTCAATAGTAACACCCTGCATGTGAGGCACAAAAATGGAAGATCAGACAAAAAGAAGAACATGCACTTTAAGCAGATAGTGTAAAACTAAATAAAGATGATGATTTATGTCATTGTATTTTTTAAAACCAATAATACTTTCAAACAAAGAAATCAAGGACAGAATTTAAGCAATTTATTTCTATGTGCACAAAGAAGACAATACTTCTTTTCTATTCAGAATTTCTTATCCAGTAATACTTTCAAGGAATTATAATTAAATGTGTATCAAATGTCCATCTAAGCTAGGCTGTAAATGGTTTATTTTATCCAATAATGCTTTTATGGAAAGTGGCTAGCAAGTATTCATCAGAGAGTAGATGAGAGCAAACCACAAGACAGAAAACTTACCATATGCTTGCAAAGTGCAAGCACAAAAAGGAACGCAAATTAGGACGTGAAGTAAGATAGGCCAAGGCCACCAAACAACCATATAAAAAGGGACAATTACATTTGAGCCCCTGGTTGTGTCACACCCGTGTGTTTTGCCCCTAAATTCAAAAAACCCTCGTTTCTGCCCGAGCTCGTTTACTCTTCTTATGCTTTTACCCTTTGACTGTTTGACTGTAACTTTGAAAACTTCATAATGAATTCATACTAACTCAGAAAAATGCATATAAGATATCAAAATGTTCGGATAAACATCACCAATATGTTTTGAATTTGTTTTCAATTTTTTCATCATTTACTATTCATGCTGACATCATATGAGCTCAAACTAAGATAGGGACTTTTGAGCACTTTTGTCATGAATGCAAATGACATGCACATATAGGTGATGTTTTTTCGATCATTTTGATATCTTATTTGTATTTTTCTGAGTTAGTATGAATTCGTTATGAAGTTTTCAAAGTTGCAGTAAAACGGTCAAAGGGCAAAAGCATAAGAGGAGTAAACGAGCTTGGACAGAAACGAGGGTTTTTTGAATTTAGGGCCAAAACACCCGGGTGTGACACAACTAGGGGCTCAAATGCGATTGTACCATATAAAAACTATACGACCAGAATATGTGGCAAAGCAACATCAGCTCCATCCATCCAGCAAGCAAGCAAACAAGCTACTTCATATGTCACCAAACGTCCGTCCACGGGAAGTAAACAAATTTATACTGGAGACCAAAGGAGAGAGACAGGCGAGTCTGGAGTAATGGGGTGACGTTAATCAAACGCAAGCCATATGTAGAACAGATGCACCTACAAACAGGGGGCATCGTAGGACAGCGGGAACGGCTTCTTTGGCCGCCATCCGGGCAAACCCTGAATTAAGGTGCGCTCATGACAACACAGGGGGGTGGGGGTCGCCAAACTATCTATCTATACGCATCAAAGGATCCGATGTAGGCAACATATATATGTATGGGTCACGGAGTAGAGGAGGCAAACAGATAGTAACGCATCCGCACTACCATAGACGTTACTGGAGGACGGACAGCACGTTGGCCCGGTTCACCAGAAAGAGCCCAGATCGTTCTGAGGAGCAGTGGCCCTTTTGACGTTGGCACGGACGGCTCATGTAGATCACGCAGCACAAGAGGGCAACGGCGTTGTGCGGCATGCTAAAACGATCTGGTGCGTTCATGAGCCTGATCGGATGGTTAAGGGCATCAAAACGCTGTGGGAGGCCGTAGCTAGCTGAGTTATACTGTTTTCTAATACTAACAGATCTCACGAAGGTTTTGTTAAGTTTTGTGTGATTGAAGTTTTCAAGTTTCGCGTGAGATCACGATGGATGAAGGAATAAGGAGTGGCAAGAGCCTAAGCTTGGGGATGCCCGAGGCACCCCAAGGTAATATTCAAGGACTCGCAGGCAACTAAGCTTGGGGATGCTCCGGAAGGCATCCCCTCTTTCTTCTAACGACCATCGGTAATTTTACTTGGAGCTATATTTTTATTCATCGCATATTATGAGTTTTGCTTGGAGCGTCTTGTATTATATGAGTCTTTGATTGTTTTGCTTTTTAGTTTGTCATAATCATCCTTGTTGAACACACTTGTTTGAGAGAGCCCTAATGATATCTTGATTTGTTAGAATTGCTCTATGTGCTTCACTTAATTTTTTTGATCTAGGGAATTGCTCTAGTACTACTTATATCTTTTTTAGCATGGTGGTGGTTATATTTTAAAGAAACATGCTCTTGTGCTTCACTTATATCATTTGGAGACTTAGTAAATTTTAAAGAAATATGCTCTCATGCTTCACTTCTATCATTTTGAGAGTTAGTAAACTTTAAGGAAATATGCTCTCAAGCTTCACTTATATTATTTTGAGAGTTGAAAAATTTGAAGAAATATTTATGCTCTCATGCTTCACTCAGATCTTTTTGAGAGTTAAGAATAGTAATGGTAATTTGTACGAGATATGAATTTGGTCCCAAAGTGATAGATATTCAAGATGGATGTAATAAAAACTTTCATGAAGATCATTGGATATTAGAACTTGATTCCTTGCAATAGTTTTGCGATATGGAGATAGTGATATGTGAGTCATGTTGGTGAGTAATTATGCTTTAGTAAGAATATTGTTGTTAAGGTTTGTGAAGAATCCCAAATGAGGTGTACCTAAGGCAGGTTAGCCCTGTTATACAATTTATCAAGAAATTTGAGCGGAAGACCTTGTTTTTGAACTTTCAGATTGATGACACCAAGACCCCCACATGCCTTGGGACAACACACTCTCTGCCAAGCTACCAAAGAATTGCAAGTCTCCCCTTGTTCCGATTTCTTAGTCCAAACAAATCTTCTTCTTACCTTGTCAAAGTACTGTATGAATTCTGGATTCAACTGCAAAGTGCATGTTGCAAACTTAATCATAGATGTAGCAATAGGATTGACCAAGGTGATCCTAGAAGCATGGCATAGGAGAGAACATGTACTAGATAGCCTTCTCACAGCTCTGTCCACAAGTGGCAGGAGATCTGTCATTGTGGGTTTGGTGGTGCCGAGAGGAAGGCCTAAATATGCGAACGGCATTTTCCCCACTTCACATCCAAACACAGAAGTAAGATCATCCGCTGCTATTGGGTTTACATTTATGGGCACCAATATACACTTCTGAAAGTTTATTTTCTGTCCCGATGATAAGGCAAAATCTGGTAAAACCCTTTTGAGATGTAAGAGTTGAGCACTGGAGGCTGGAAGGATGATGATCGTGTCATCGGTGTATTGAATTATGGAAAAATTACCATGTCTCGGGATTGGTAAGCACAAATTTCCCTTAGAAAATCATCATTGATCACATATTGCAATAGTTCAACCGTAAGGACAAACAGTAACGGCAACACGGGTTCACCCTAACGTACACCTCGTTTGCAGCGAAAGGATTTACCCGGTACAGTGTTTAGCAGGAACGAGGAATGACCCAATTCCAGCAAAACTTTGACCCAATGTATCCATCTGTTATCAAACCCCAACTTCTCTATCATAGAAAAAATAAGCTCATGCTCTACCAGATCGGAAGCTTTTTCAAAGTCTAGCTTAAGGAGAACAATTTCTCTGCCAGAGTGCTCGCATTGGTGAATGTATTCGAAGGCCCAAGCCAGGCAGTCCTGAATGGATCCACCCTTGATAAACCAATATTGGTTCTCATGAATGATCTTTAGGATTAGTTTCTATAAGCGATCAGCTAACAACTTTGTCAACAGTTTTAGATAACAGTTGAGCAGCGAAATGAGGCGAAAATCATTCACCGTAGAGGGGTTTAATTCTTTTGGTATAAGAGTGATTAGGGATGCATTGAGATAATCTAGCGAGATGTTACCTTCCCAAAAACTCTGACACAGATCATAGAAATCAAACTTTATTATGTCCCAATAGGATTTTAAGAAACATCCATTAAAACCATCCGGACCCGGGGCCTTGTCCAAGGGTAAATTATTAACTATGGTGTGTTTGTTGGGATCCGGTGAATTGTGATTTTATGATCAGATATATCCATGAAATTTATTTGAGTTTTCTCGAAACTCTTTTATGCATGATTGTTATACCCTGGTATTTCTTCTTTGATTTATTGGTTTGGTTCGGCCAACTAGATTGATTTATCTTGCCATGGGAAGAGGTGCTTTGTGATGGGTTCGATCTTGCGGTGCTCAATCCCAGTGACAGAAGGGCACATGACATGCATGTATCATTGCTATTAAGGGTAACAAGATGGGACTTATTCATATGTGAGTTTATCTTGTCTACATCAAGTCATCTTTCTTAATGCATTACTCCATTTTTTTCATGAACTTAATACACTAGATGCATGCTGGATAGCGGTCGATGTGTGGAGTAATGGTAGTAGATGCAGAATCGTTTCGATCTACTAATCTTGGACGTGATGCCTATATACATGATCATTGCCTTGGATATCGTCATAATTATTTGCTTTTCTATTAATTGCCCAGTCGTAATTTGTTTACCCACCGTATGCTATTTTCTCGAGAGAAGCCTCTAGTGAAAACTACTGACCACGAGTCTCCGAGGTGCCTGCCTCACCATTGTGAGTGTTGCAGGCTAGCCAGCTATCCTCTCCCATGAAAAAGCGGGTCATAAGTGAGGTGAGGGCTGCCATGGTCCTAGGCTTATCTTGCCCGAGCTGTCGGGTGAGCCATTCATCTCGAATATTATTTTTGAACGCCGCGATGGCCTCGGCGTCGGAGCAGTCTATGATATGATTCTTTTTGGTGAGGAACATATTCCAGAACTTCCGAGCTGAATTGCCGGATTGTTGTATGACGTGGCTAAGGTCGTCGACGTCCATAGGTCGGACGTAGGTTCCTTAGAAATTTTCCCTAAAGGCATCCTTGAGGGTTTCCCAGCTCCCGATGGAGTGAGGAGGCAAGTTGTTGAGCCAATGCCTTGACGGCCCCTTTAGCTTGAGCGACAGATCCTTGATGGCGTGGAGGTCATCTCCATTGGCCACATAGCTGGATCCTTGATGGCGTGGAGGTCATCTCCATTGGCCACACAGCTTGAGCGGCAGATCCTTGATGGCGTGGAAATCATCGATCCACATAGCTGGATCGGTTGTGCCATCGTATGATTCTATGTTGATGTATTTAAACCCGTCCGGGAACTGATGTTCCATTACCCTGTTTGTAACACAGATAGGGTGAGCGGGACCTCGAGTCTGAGTAGTGTCACGTCGGATATCGGGGAGATCCATGAGTAGGCCTGGTCCTGAGCTCGGTCGTTCCTGTCCATCCATGCATCGTAGCCGTGCATCCCATGGCTTCCGCCTTCTGGATTCGTAAATGGGTCAAGGCGGCGCACGATTTGCTTCTATTCGACGTCGAACATCATGAGGATCAAGGTAGTCCATGGGGTCCTTGCCATGACAGCGTGAAGCCGGTTGGGTGTGGAAATTTTCTCGCACTAGTCTGTCACACCCTCTAAGGTGGCGATCTTCTTGAGCTTGCGTTGGTTTTTCCCTTGAAGGGGAAAGGGTGATGCAGCAAACTAGAGATAAGTATTTCCCTCAGTTTGAGAACCAAGGTATCAATCCAGTAGGAGACGAGGCACAAATCACCTAATACCTGCACAAACAATCAAACAACTTGCACCCAACGCGATAAAGAGGTTGTCAATCCCTTCACGGTTACTTGCAAAAGTGAGATCTGATAGAGATAGATGAAACTGAACAAAAGGGTAAAATAAATTTTGGTATTTTTGGTTTATAGATCGGAAAGTAAAAGATTGCAAAATAGTAGATCGAGAACTAATACGATAGAAAATAGAAGATCGGAAACTTATATGATGGAAAATAGACCCGGGGGGGCATAGGTTTTACAAGAGGCTTCTCTCAAGATAGCAAATAATACGCTGGGTGAACAAATTACTGTCGACCAATAGATAGAAAAGTGCAAAGTTATGATGATATCTAAGGCAATGATTATGAAATATAGGCATCACGTCCATGTCAAGTAGACCGAAATGATTCTGCATCTATTACTATTACTCCACACATCGACCGACTCCTGCCTGCATCTAGAGTATTAAGTTCATGAAGAGGAATTAACTCAAGCAATATGATGAAAAACCCATTTTTTTATCCTCGATGGCAACAATACAATACGTTCCTTGCTGGCCCTACTATCACTTTCAAAGGACACCGCAAGATTGAACCCAAAGCTAAGCACTTCTCCCATTGCAAGAAAAACCAATCTAGTTGTCCAAACCAAACTGATAGCTCGAAGAGAATTACAAAGATATCAAATCATGCATATAAGAATTCAGAGAAGATTCAAATAATATTCATGGATAAGCTGATCATAAATCCACAATTCATCGGATCTCGGTAAACACACCGCAAAAAAGTATTACATCGCATAGATCTCCAAGAACATTGAGAAGAACATGGTATTGAGAATCAAAGAGAGAGAAGAAGCCATCTAGCTACTAGCTATGGACCCATAGGTCTGAGGTAAACTACTCACGCTTCATCGGAAGGGCAATAGAGTTTATGTAGAAGCCCTCTGTGATCGAATCCCCCTCCGGCAGGGTGCCGGAAAAGGTCCCTAGATGGGATCTCATGGGCACAGAAGGTTGCGGCGGTGGAAAAGTGTTTTCGTGGATGCCTCTGGTGGTTTGGGAATATATGTGAATATATAGGCGAAGGAATTAGGTCAGGGGAGTCATGGGGGGCCCACAAGAAAGGGGGCACACCCTACCCCCCTGGGTACACCCTCCACCCTTGTGGCCGCCTCGTGGATCCTCTGACTTGATCTCCAAGTCTCCTGGGTGTCTTCTGCTCCAAGAAAGATCATCGCGAAGGTTTTACTCCGTTTGGAATCTGTTTGGTATTCCTTTTCTATGAAACTCAAAAACAAGGAAAAAATATAAACTGGCACTGGGCCCTAGGTTAATAGGTTAGTCCCAAAAATAATATAAAATAGCATATTAATGCATATAAAACATCCAAAATAGATAATATAATAGCATGGAACAATCTAAAATTATAGATACATTGGAGACGTATCAAGCATCCCAAGCTTAATTCATGCTCGTCCTCGAGTAAGTAAATGATAAAAATAGAATTTTTTATGTGGAATGCTGCCTAACACATTTATCCATGTAATTTTCTGTATTGTGGCATGAATGTTCAGATCCATAAGATTCAAAACAAAAGTTTAATGTTGACATAAAAACAATGATACTTGAAGCATACTAACAAGGAAATTATGTCTTCTCAAAATAACATGGCCAAAGAAAGCTTATCCCTACAAAATCATATAGTCTGGCTATGCTCCATCTTCATCACACAAAATATTCAAATCATGCACAACCCCAATGACAAGCCAAGCAATTGTTTCATACTTTTGATGTTCTCAAACTTTTTCAACTTTCACGCAATACATGAGCGTGAGCCATGGACATAGCACTATAGGTGGAATAGAATATGGTGGTTGTGGAGAAGACAAAAAGAAGGAGATAGTCTCACATCAACTAGGCGTATCAACGGGCTATGGAGATGCCCATCAATAGACATCAATGTGAGTGAGTAGGGATTGCCATGCAATGGATGCACTAGAGCTATAAGTTTATGAAAGCTCAAAAAGAAACTAAGTGGGTGTGCATCCAACTTGCTTGCTCACGAAGACCTAGGGCAATTTAAGGAATCCCATCATTGGAATATACAAGCCAAGTTCTATAATGAAAAATTCCCACTAGTGTATGAAAGTGACAACGTAGGAGACTCTCTATCATGAAGATCATGGTGCTACTTTGAAGCACAAGTGTGGTAAAAGGATAGTAACATTGCCCCTTCTCTTTTTTCTCTCATTTTTTATTTGGGCCTTCTCTCATTTTTTGGGCCTTTTTTTCATCCGGGGTCTCATCCCGACTTGTGGGGGAATCATAATCTCCATCATCCTTTCCTCGCATGGGACAATGCTCTAATAATGAAGATCACCACACTTTTATTTACTTACAACTCAAGAATTACAACTTGATACTTAGAACAAAATATGACTCTATATGAATGCCTCCGGCGGTGTACCGGGATGTGTAATGAATCAAGAGTGACATGTATGAAAGAGTTATGAATGGTGGCTTTGCCACAAATACGATGTCAACTACATGATCATGCAAAGCAATATGACAATGATGGAATGTGTCATAATAAATGGAATGGTGAAATGTTGCATGGCAATATATCTCGGTATGGCTATGGAAATGCCATAATAGGTAGGTATGGTGGCTGTTTTGAGGAAGGTATATGGTGGGTGTATGGTACCGGCAAAAGTTGCGTGGCACTAGAGAGGCTCGCAATGGTGGAAGAGTGAGAGTGCGTATAATCCATGGACTCAACATTAGTCATAAAGAACTCACATACTTATTGTAAAAATCTATTAGTTAGCGAAACAAAGTACTACGCACATGCTCCTAGGGGAATAGATTGGTAGGAAAAGATCGTCGCTCATCCCCGACCGCCACTCATAAGGAAGACAATCAATAAATAAATCATGCTCCGACTTCATCACATAACGGTTCACCATACGTGCATGCTACGGGAATCACAAACTTTAACACAAGTATTTCTCAAATTCACAATTACTCACTAGCATGACTCTAATATCACCATCTTTATATCTCAAAACAATCATAAGGAATCAAACTTCTCATACTATTAACTGCACTTTATATGAAAGTTTTTATTATATCCCTCTTGAATGCCTATCATATTAGGACTAAATTTATAACCAAAGCAAATTACCATGCTGTTTAGAGACTCTCGAAATAATATAGGTGAAGCATGAGAGTTCAACAATTTCTATAAAATAAAGCCACTGTCATGCTCTAAGAAGATATATGTGAAGCACTAGAGCAAAATTGCCTAGCTCAAAAGATATAAGTGAGCACAAAGAGTATTCTAATAAATCACGATTCATGCATGTCCCTCTCAAAAGGTGTGTACAGCAAGGATGATTGTGGAAAACTAAAAAGCAAAGACTCAAATCATACAAGACGCTCCAAGCAAGACACATATCATGTGGTGAATAAAAATATAGCCTCAAGTAAAGTTACCGATAGACAAAGACGAAAGAGGGGATGCCTTTCGGGGCATCCCCAAGCTTAGGCTCTTGGTTGTCCTTAAATATTACCTTGGGGTGCCTTGGGCATCCCCAATCTTAGGCTCTTGCCAATCCTTATTCCATAGTCCATCAAATTCTTACCCAAAACTTGAAAACTTCACGACACAAAACTCAATAGAAAATGTAATAAGATCCGTTAGTATAAGAAAATAAATCAGCACTTTTGGTACTGTTGTGAACTCATTATTTATTTATATTGGTGTAATATCTAGTGTAGTCCAACTTTTCCATGGTTCATACCCCCCCCCCCCCGATACTACCCATAGATTCATCAAAATAAGCAAACAACACATAGAAAACAGAATCTGTCAAAAAGAGAATAGTCTGTAGTAATTTGTAACTCTCGAATACTTCTGTAACTCCAAAAAAATTAAAAATAAGGACAACCTAAGCAATTTTTTTATAAATCTTCTTAAAAATAATCAGTATTATCACGCTTCTGTTAAAAATGAGAATTTTTTTTCTTGAGCGCAAAAGTTTCTGTTTTTCAGCAAGATCAAATCAACTATCACTGTAAGCCATCCCAAAGGTCTTACTTGGCACAAACACTAATTTAAAACACAAAACCCCATCTAACCAGAGGCTAGATGAATTATTTATTGCAAAACAGAACCTTAAAAGCAAATAAAAAAATAAAACCGGGTTGCCTCCCAACAAGCGCTATGGTTTAACGCCCTTAGCTAGGCATAAAACACAAATAGATCTAGGTATTGTCATCTTTGGTATGCAATCCATAAGTTGCTCTCATAATAGACTCATAAGGCAATTTAATTTTCTTTCTTGGAAAGTATTCCATGCCCTTCCTTAACAGAAATTGAAATCTAATGTTTCCTTCTTTCATATCAATAATTGCACCAATCGTTCTAAGGAAAGGTCTACCAAGAATAATAGGACATTTAGGATTGCAATCTATATCAAGAACAATGAAATCTACGGGAACATAATTCCTATTTGCAACAATAAGAACATCATTAATCCTTCCCATGGGTTTCTTAATAGTGGAATCCACAATATGCACATTAAGGGACAATCATCAAATTCATGGAAACCTAACACATCACATAAAGTTTTTGGAATCGTGGAAACACTAGCACCCAAATCACACAAAGAATGGCACTCATAATATTTAATATTAATCTTAATATTAGGTTCCCACTCATCATAAAGTTTTCTAGGGATAGAAACTTCTAATTCAAGCTTTTCTTCAAAAGATTGCATCATAGCATCAACGATATGTTTAGTAAAAGTTTTGTTTTGATTATAAGCATGAGGGGAATTCAACATGGATTGCAATAAGGAAATACAATCTATGAAAGAACAATTATCATAATTAAATTCCTTAAAATCCAAAAGAGTGGGTTCATTGCTACTTAAAGTTTTGACCTCTCCAATCCCACTTTTATTAATTTTTGCATCAAGATCTAAAAACTCTGAATCCTTGGGATGCCTTTTAACTAAAGTTGACTCATCTCCAGTCCCATCTTTATCAAGATTTATATTGGAAAACAAAGATTCAATAGGAGCACATCAATCACTTTAAGAACTTCATCATTATTTAAAGACTCCGGTTTAGCGGCCATCTTATTTACTAAGGTAGCTTGTTTATCAGAAATTTGTCCTACTAAATTTTCAGCATGAGAAAACTGAGATTTCAAACCATAAAATTCCTTAGACATATCATCGAGCTCTTTATTCATGTACTCCATAAAACTTTTCTGCTCCTCAAGCTCATTTCTAAAGAAACTATTATGCTCAAATTGTAAAGACATGAAGCTCCTAACATTATTTTCAAATTATTCCAACCTCCTAAAGTGAGGCTCAACGCTCTTTGGTTGAGCCATAAAGGAAAGCAAGCACACCGACGCACGGGCAAACAAAAAGCAACGAAGAAGATGAACGGAAGAGGGGTGTAGAAAAAGGCAAATCTTTTCGAAAATCATTTTAGAAGTGGGGGAGAGGAAAACGAGAGGCAAATGAAAAATAATGTAACGCAAGAGATGAGAGTTTATGATGGGTAATTGGTATGTCGTAACTTGGCATACATCTCCCCGGCAATGGCGCCAGAAATTCTTCCTGCCACTTCTTGAGCTTGCGTTGGGTTTTCCCTTAAAGAGGAAAGGGTGATGAAGCAAAGTAGAGATAAGTATTTCCCTCAGTTTGAGAACCAATGTATCAATCCAGTAAGAGACAACGCACAAATCACCTAATACCTGCACCAACAATCAAACAACTTGCATTCAACGCGATAAAGGGGTTGTCAATCCCTTCACGGTTACTTACAAAAGTGAGATCTGATAGAGATAGATGAAACTAAACAAAAGGGTAAAGTAAATATTTTTGGTTTGTAGATCGGAAAGTAAAAGATTGCAAAATAGTATATCAGAAACTAATACGATGGAAAATAGAAGATCAAAAACTTATATGATGAAAAATAGACCCGGGGGGCATAGGTTTCACTAGAGGCTTCTCTCAAGATAGCAAATAATACGGTGGATGAACAAATTACTGCCAAGCAATTGATAGAAAAGCGCAAAGTTATGATATATCTAAGGCAATGATTATGAAATATAGGCATCGCATCCATGTCAAGTAGATCGAAACGATTATGCATCTATTACTATTACTCCACACATTGACCGACTCCTGCCTGCATCTAGAGTATTAAGTTCATGAAGAACAGAGTAACACATTAAGTAAGATGACATGATGTAGATGAATTAACTCAAGCAATATGATGAAAACCCCATATTTTTATCCTCGATGGCAACAATACAATACGTGCCTTGTTGCCCCTACTGTCACTGGGAAAGGACACCGCAAGATTGAACCCAAAGCTAAGCACTTCTCCCATTGCAAGAAAAACCAATCTAGTTGGCCAAACCAAACCGATAGTTCGAAGAGAATTACAAACATATCAAATCATGCATATAAGAATTCAGAGAAGATTCAAATAATATTCATAGATAAGCTGATCATAAATCCACAATTCATGGATCTCGGCAAACACACCGCAAAAAAGTATTACATCGAATAGATCTCCAAGAATATTGAGAGAACATGGTATTGAGAATCAAAGAGAGATAAGAAGCCATCTAGCTTCTAGCTATGGACCCGTAGGTCTGAGGTAAACTACTCACACTTCATCGGAAGGGCAATAGAGTTGATGTAGAAGCCCTTTGTGATTGAACCCCCTTCCGGTAGGGTGCCAGAAAAGGTCCCTAGATGGGATCTCACGGGTAAAGAAGGTTACAGCGGTGGAAAAGTGTTTTTGTGGATGCCTCTGGTGGTTTGGGAATATATATGAATATATAGGCGAAGGAATTAGGTCAGGGGAGTCACGGGGGGCACAAGATAGGGGGTGCACCCTACCCCCCTGGGCGCGCCCTCCACTCTTGTGGCCGCCTCATGGCTCCTCCGACTTGAGCTCCAAGTCTCCTGGATGTCTTCTGGTCCAGAAGGTTTTATTTCGTTTGGACTCCATTTGGTATTCCTTTTCTGCGAAACTCAAAAACAAGGAAAAAACAGAAACTTGCACTGGGCTCTAGATTAATAGGTTAGTCCCAAAAATAATATAAAATAGCATATTAATGCATATAAAACATCCAAAACAGATAATATAATAGCATGGAACCGTAAAAAATTATAGATACGTTGGATACGTATCACGCACATCGGCGCTTATCTCGTCATCGAACTCATGCAACAGACGCCTGCGAGGATAAGATTTGGGTGCGCTATGGTGTCACTCTTCGAGATCTTGTTCAACCGAGAGTACTTCAACCCACTTTTTCTTTAGTGCATCTATATTGTCTTGTAGCTGCTGCTCCTTGCCTTTCATACTTTGGGCGGTGGCAACGAGGCGTGTAAGTGCATCTAGTGCCCCTTAGTGATTTTTGTGTATTGAAGACTTATAGGAAAAGGGACTAATGCGTTTGTGAGTGTACACAGGACTATAAGTCTATGAGGAGTTTGATATTTATAGAGAAAGTCGACCCCTAAAAATGAATGTCTTCAACTGAGACTTTGGATTTTTGAAGACTTTCTGAAGACTTTGAAAGTGAAGAAATTGGTGTGACTGTGAAGACTTGGTATTCATGCGAGCAACATGAAGCGTGAAGACTATTGTTTTCATAGTTTCATTTTCTCTTTCTTGAGTCATAGGAAACACCGTACTATTAAACGGGTCGAGGTAAAACTAAGGAAGAGTTTCCAAGTGATCCTCATCTCAAAATCCTACACCTACCAATCCCTTTGAGTGAGCCATTGGAAATCTCATATAGTTCAGTCAATTTCTTCAGTGAGTAGAGACGAAGTTCTTCTGCTCTCTGAGGAATTTGTTCTGACTGAGGAGTTATGAATTCGCCAGTGCGGATTGCCTACGAGTGAGGAACATGATAGCCCTGAGGAATTTGAACCTCAAATTTCCGACCGTTCTTGTGCTATGCGCCAGCTGTCCCAAAATATCTAGTCACCTAACGGTCATATCATTGAAGGGCATTTATGTCTTATCATGTTGGGCTGCTCCCTAGGCTATAAATAGTCGCGCCCCTACAACCACTAGCTAGTTGGCTGCTCCGCGAGAAACTGACACTTGTCATTGAGAGCATCCCATCCTTCGAGGACTTTGAGCGGAAATCATCAAGTGAGGAAAAACCAAAACCCCAAACCAAACACCTACAAACCCAAAGTGATTAAGCATCACTGAAGAGATTGTTCATGTGTGGAACTAACGATTATTACCTTTGAGTACTGTGCATCCTCCAGACGGTTAGGCGTCATGGTCTAGAGCATCCAAGAGGAAATTGTGGATCGCTGAGTGACCGAGTATGTGAAGGTTTGGAAGTCACCTGAAGACTTACCACGAGTGATTGGACAAGGCCTGTGTGACCTTAGTTCAAGGAGAATACGGTGAGGACTGCGTGTCCGGGACTGTGTCCTCGGGTTTAAATACCTAGCCGCTCCAACCAGATGTACGACTGTCACAGCAGTTGGAACTGGTCTACCAAATCATTGTCTTCACCGAGCTAACTGGTTCTATTTCCTCAACCCTTCCATTTCCTCATTACTGTGTTGTGTACCTGTTCATATCTGTTTGAAGACTTTGACTGAAGACTTTCTCAATTTCCTCGGTTCAATTTCTTCAGTCAGTTTGTCTTCAGCCTGCATATCCTGTGTTTACGCTTTCTGTACTCTGCGCTTGCTTTCATTTCTTCATGATGACTCTGCTATGCTCTGTTATGTTTGCACCTGAGTACTTATTCCGCCGCAAGTAGTTCTTCGCTTAGGAATTTCCTCACCCTGAAATTCCTCAATGAAGAATTCATAAAAATCGCCTATTCACCCCCCTCTAGTCGACTTAACGCACTTTCAATTGGTATCAGAGTAAGGTACTCCCTTGTTCTGTGTGATTTTGGTTTAACTGCCTGGAGTTTTAGTTATGTCGACCGCGGGAATGAAGACAGTGACAAGCCCCATCTTTGACGGTCATGATTATTCCAAGTGGAAGGCCATGATGAAGAAGCGCCTCATGGCGATGAACAACGAACTTTGGACCATCACTGAGATTGGTCTTACTGACCTATGCAAGATGGAGGAGGCTGATGATATTCAAAAGTACACTCTACTCAACCTCACGGCGAAAGACATCATCTGCTCTCGCTTGTTGCAAAGTCAGTTCAGGAACGTTATGCATCTCTGCCATGCGAAGCTCATCTGGGACCGTCTATCTGAGGTCTATGAAGGTCATCGAACTCATCATGATCCCTGGTTTGGGGAATTCATGGAATCACGAAAGGCTATGACCTTCAATCTGGGAACATCATCCTCTTCACCATGCCTTATGGCAAAAGGTGCCAAGGTAACTGAATGTTATCTATTTGAGTCCAGTGATGATGAATCTGGTGATGAATTTGGACCCAGCTATACCAAACTTGCTTCCTTGCCATTAAACAACAAATAGCTTTGGAAAAATTTCAAAACATGTTGGATGAGAACGATGATATGTTAGGTTAAGAAATGGATAGTCGAAAGCTTTGGCTGAAAGTCTTCAGAGACTTCAGACTCAGTTTGATAATCTTCAGAGTCATCATAACACTCTCTTATCTGATCATGAGAAGCTTTCTTATGAATTTGTTCAAAGAAAGCATGATTTTGAGAAGTTAAGAGTGAGTTATGAAGATCTTCAGAAGGAGCATGATTCATTACTTGCTCAACAAATCAGCGCTACTCAGAAAGAATGTATTCCTCCATGTTTGAAGTGCATTGAACGTGAATCTGCTTATTCTTCACCTGAAAGTTCAAATGCTTCTATTTCTGCAAATTGTTCACCTGACTATGTTGTCACAAATTCCTCATCTGAGGATGCTGCTAGTATCACTGACCATGCAGGGCTAAAGGAATTGTATTTGACAGACATGTACAAAAGCCTCAAAGGGCATCAGGCTCTTTGTGATGTGCTTAAGAAGCAGATCCTCAACAGGAACCCTAGAAAAGATGGTATTGCCTTTGAGAGGAAACTCAATGCTGATGGGACCTACTGGAAGCCTGAGCAGTATCCCAAAACCTCATGGGTTGCTGCAAAGGGACCTTCAATGGATCCATCTACTTTATCTGGGTTTACATGTGAATCTTCGTATTCTTATGATGAGTCATTTGACTCCAATTATAAATCGTTCAAAAATCAGAATGGTGAAGTATTTGCTAGATATGTTGGCACTAACTGCAGGAACGGTCCTCCTATGAAGAAAATCTAGGTTCCCAAAAGGTGCCTTGAAAGTCTTCAGGTGAATGTCATCATGACACCACCTGTGAAGAATAGGAACCCCAGATCAAATTCTTCATATGGACCAAAGTCTTCTTATGGACCAAAGTCTTCATATGGATCCAAGTCCTCATATGGACCACATTCCTCACATGGATCAAAGTTCTCATATGAACATTATCGTGCTAACACCTCTGATTTGCAGGGAAAGGCTAAGGGTTATGGATATGTGCATTATTCTTCAAATCATTATGTTCATAAATCCTTGAAGAATTTCTCTGCTTACTCATATGCTTACCCTAACCCCTCTTATGTGAAACGAAGTGGATTGGCATCTATGCCACCTTTCTCTTATGGAGCTCGCAGAATGATGAACTCTTTGCCACCCCTCCAGATGTGGGTGGTGAAGAAAAAGAACTAACTTCTTATGCATGGTCAGGTCTCCAAACGAACCTAAACGTCTGAAGAATTTGCTGGAGACCTGAATATGCTTGAAAGGACGCAAGCTAATCATGAAGAAATGAATTTTCATTTCTCATGTCCTCATACTACTTTACATGTTCTATCGCTTGATGAAATTGATCCAATAAAACTGATGTCATATTCTTCACTGATGAAGTATATGAGATCGTAGGATGCACCAATTCATCTGCAGGATGATCAAGCCCAAGCCACCGAGTGGGGCCTCGATAGTGGATGTACAAATCACATGACTGGTGACAGGAGCTTATTGATGGACATTGCTTTATCTCCATCGCATCTGAAGCATATCACCTACGCTGACAAAGGAAAAAAGCAAGGTATTGGGTCTAGGCAAGGTTGCAATCTCAAAGGATTGACACATGGAGAAAGTCATGCTTGTCGAGTCCTTAGGGTTCAACCTCATGTCTGTCTCAATGCTTTGTGATCTTGATATGGTTGGTGTGTTGTGATCATGGAAGCTGACAATTCCAAAGTCTTCGAAGGCTTTAGGAGAGGAGATTTGTATATTATTGATTTCTCTACAGGACCACAACCTGCTACATGTCTACTTGCAAAAGCTTTAGAAGGCTGGCTATGGCATCGATGACTTGGTCATGCTGGCATGAGGAACTTGCACAAGCTCGCGAAGAAGAAGCATGTCATCGGCATCGAGGGTGTCAAATTCCTCAAGGACCATTTGTGTGGAGCTTGTGAAGCCAGAAAGATGACCAAGGCCAAGCATCCCTCAAAGACCATCATGACTACCACTCGTCCATTTTAATTTCTTCACATGGATCTCTTTGGCCCTACTCATTATGCCACATTTACCAATGCTGCATCTCTATATGGCTTTGTCATTGTTGATGATTATTCTCATTATACATGGGTGCATATCATCACTTACAAAACTGAAGTGCAGGAAGTCTTCAAACGGTTTTCCTCGAGGGCTTCAACCAACTTTTGTGTGAAGATCAAGCACATCAGAAGTGACAATGGAACTGAGTTCAAGAACACCGTTCTTGATGACTATCTTGATGAACTTGGTATTACTCATGAGTTATTTGCTCCTTATACTCCTCAGCAGAATGGCGTCGTGGAGCGCAAGAACGGGACTCTTGTTGAGATGGCTCGCACTATGCTTGATGAGTACAAGATGCCTTCTCACTTCTGGCCTGAGGCAATTGATATTGCGTGCCACATCATCAACATGTTATATCTTCACAAATTCTTCAGAAAGACCTCATATGAACTCCTCATGGACAAGAAGCCCAATGTGAGTTATTTCAAAGTTTTCGGTGCTAAATGTTGGATTAGAGATCCGCATCACAATTCTGAATTTGCACGGAAAGCACATGAAGGTTTCATGCTTGGTTACGGTAAGGACTCGCACACCTACAGAGTCTTCAACACCTATCACCACAAGGTTGTTGAAACTGTAGATGTGCGGTTCGATGAGACTCATGGCTTGCAAAGAGATCACCTACCTCCTGTGCTAGATGAAACACCACCTAAGGAATCCATTAAGTTCAAGGCTACTAAGGATGTCATTCCTACCGAAGAATCTACTAAAGAAGTCATTCCAGAACGTGAAGAACATTATGCTGGTGCACCTGAAGAAAATGGCTCTGAAGAAAATGTTGAGCAAATTCCTCGTCGTCAACCAGCTCATCCTCGCGTTGCTAATGAAGTGGAGATTGAGAGAATCATCAACGACATCAAAGCACTAGGTCCTCTCACACGCTCAAAAGCTTCACATTTGTCTAACTTCTGTGGGCACTTTGCTTTCGTCTCTATCACAGAGCCCACTAAGGTAGATGAAGCATTTCTGGAGCCTGAGTGGATTCAAGCGATGCAAGAGGAATTACATCAGTTCGAGCTCAACAATGTGTGGGAACTTGCCAAGCGACCAGACCCTCGCAAGCACAATATCATCGGCACAAAATGGATCTACCGCAACAAGCAAGATGAAAATGGCCTTGTGGTGATGAATAAGGCACGGCTTGTAGCTCAAGGCTACACACAGGTTGAAGGAATTGATTTTGATGAAACTTTTGCACCTGTTGCTAGACTTGAGGCTATTCGCATATGACTTGCTTATGCTAACCATCATAATATCATCTTATATCAAATGGATGTGAAAAGTGCATTCCTCAATGGTAAGCTTGAGGAAGAAGTATATGTTACTCAACCCCCAGGTTTTGAGGATCCAAAGCATCCTGACAAAGTCTTCAGACTCAATAAGGCCCTCTATGGCCTCAAGCAGGCCCCTCGGGCGTGGTATGACACTTTGAAGGAATTCCTCATGAAGAAAGGCTTCAAACCCGTGATGAATTTGCCTATATGATGAGTGAAGAATATCAAGTGTCTATGATGGGGGAATTAAAATTCTTCTTAGGTCTTCAGATTCGTCAACAACGAAATGGCATATTCATATCTCAGGAGAAATACCGCAAGGATGTGTTGAGGAAATTCGGCATGCAAGATTGCAAAGGCGTCAAAATCCCTATGCCCACAAATGGCCATCTATGACTGATGAAAATGGTATTGACTTCGATCAAAAGGTATATCGCTCCATGATGGCTCCTTATTGTATTTATGTGCATCTAGGCCAGATATTATGCTTAGTGTTTACATGTGTGCCCATTTTCAAGCTACACCAAAGGAATCACACCATAAGGCTGTGAAGCATATTCTTCGATATCTAGCTCACACTCCAACACTTGGATTATGGTATCCCAAGGGCTCGACTTTTGATCTCATTGGATATTCAGATTCTGACTATGCTGGTGATCGTGTGGACCGCAAATCAACATCAGGCACATGCCATTTCCTCAGACGATCCTTGGTCTGTTGGTCTTCGAAGAAACAGAACTATGTATCACTTTCTACTGCTGAAGCTGAGTACATTGTTGCTGGTTCGTGTTGTGCTCAATTGCTATGGATGAAGCAAACTCTCAAGGACTACAACATCAATGTGAAGAATGTGCCACTCTATTGTGACAACGAAAGTGCTATCAAGATTGCTCATAACCCACTTCAGCACTCAAAGACAAAGCACATTCAGATCCGTCATCATTTTCTTCGTGATCATGTGTTGAAGAGATTTAGCATGTTGCGGTGTGAGCTAAATATCTTAGAATCTTCGAATGTCCTTTTAAAAGGACACACATCCTAACACTTATGGAAATTGATGACTTAGATGTGCAACAAGCGAAGTAACATTTTTCGTCAATCAATGAAGACTAACCCTCTAACTGTGAAGAAATTAATGAAGAATTTGATTTGCAGAGCCCTACGCCAATTGTACGCGGCATCTGAAATCAACATTCTTATACGGTGGGTCACGCCACCAACAAAATTTGAAAATCTTCAATTTGAGTTTTTCTTTAGTCTTGAAATTCCTCAGTTGATTTCTTCAACTTTGCAATGTCTTCTATCTCTCCGTCGTTTTTCTTCATTGACTATATATATTTATATGAGCTGATGTCCTCTACAACATTCACTTATAGCTATTTCTTCAACTTGATCTTTCTGCTAAGTGAATGTGATCAGACCCTTCCCCCTCTATGCTATACTCAACCCAGTCTGTTCACAAATTCTTCATGTGCGTTCTATTTGAAACCCGTTCAAAATTTTCACTGTGTCCTTGTCAGCTGAAGATTCTGCGAACGAAACCTTAAAATATTCTAATCTGAATTTTCGGCTGTTGCCGCCTAAACCGTTCCACGTCCCACGATAATACTTATCTTTTCACCCATGATCTCACACGATCTCCACCTCTCCGTACGTGGGTGACACATGTCACAAGGATGAGAAAGGTCAGGGGCACGTTCATCCATTTTCCTTGGGAGAGCAGTTTTTCGTCGTGGCTATAAATACCCCCTTCCCTTCCTCACCCCCTCGCTCGAGCTCTCAAAACCTAGTGCCGCCGCTGTCGGTGTCAAAACCGACATATCTCGGGTAGGGGGTCCCGAACTGTGCGTCTGAGGTTGATGGTAACAGGAGACAGGGAACACAATGTTTACCCAGGTTCGGGCCCTCTCGATGGAGGTAAAACCCTACGTCCTGCTAGATTAATATTGATGAGTATGGGGGTTACAAGAGTTGATCTACCACGAGATCATAATGGCTAAAACCCTAGAAGTCTAGCCTATCTGATTATGATTGTCTCCATGGACTAAGCCCTCCGGTTTATATAGACACCGGAGGGGACTAGGGTTATACAAAGTCGGATACAGAGAAAGGAATCTTTATATCCGAACGCCAAGCTTGCCATCCATGCCAAGGAGAGTCCCATCCAGACACGGGTGAGAGTCTTTGGTCTTGTATCTTCGTAGCCCATCAGTCCGGCCCATGTCCAACAGGGCAGACGCTCGAGGACCCCTTAGTCCAGGACTCCCTCAGTAGCCCATGAACCAGGCTTCAATGACGAGGTGTCCGGCGCGCAGATTGTCTTCGGCATTGCAAGGTGGGTTCCTCCTCCGAATACTCCAATACAGTCTTCGAATACGACTAACATGTCTGGATCTGCAAAACAAGTACTACACACCACCGCAGAGAGTATAATATTTCACGAGTCCAATCTGCTGACAATTTTTTATAATGTGACACCACGTCATCACCCGGTCATTATTTCGAACCTTTTTTGTCCTGCCGCTTCGAGATGCGGTCTCATTGGCATGTCTTGTCAAAGCAGAGATCGTGTACCCTTATTACGGCATTCTCATCAATACGGGCATGGGTAATCAAACCGTGCCATTTGCACAGCCCTTGGGAACAGGCGAGTTTTAAGGTGAGTGGGGAGGCACCCAAGTCCTCATCTTTTTCGCCTCAAGAAAGCACTCGACCATGTCCGGATCTGGAGCGCAAGGCAAGTGGATGGCCTCCTCCGTCAAGGAGAAGGACATCACCGATCTTCGGGAGGCCGGGTACCTGGCGAAAGAAATCGCCCACCGGCTTTCGGCCAAGGGTCAAATCATCCCCACCCTGAAGCCCAATGAGAGGGTGGTGTTCATCCCCCATTTCGTCTGCGGGTTAGTGTTTCCTCTCCACCCATTTGTCCGCGGACTCATGTTCTATTATGGGCTAGATTTCCATGATCTAGCCCCAAACTCCTTCCTCAACATCTCGACATTCATTGTCGTGTGCGAGGCCTTCCTCCGAAATCCACCCCACTTCGGACTGTGGCTCAAGATCTTCAACGTGAAGCCGGAGGTGGTGGACGGCCAATACGCAGAGTGTGGAGGTGCCATGGTGCGCAAGATGCCCAATGTCCAGTGGCCCAAAGGTACCTTCGTGGAGACCATCAAGGGGTGGCACAAGCTGTGGTCCTGGGCCACAGCTCCCGAATTCAAATCCGGGGGCCCCAACGTGGCTTATCTCCTGGCAAGAGAAGGGCCTGGATTGGTCTTCGTCGGACGAGCTGACAGCGCTTCAGGCGCGCATCAGGAGCATGATGGACAAGAACGTCCAGCTTGTTGATGTGATTCAGGTGATGCAAATTCGTCGGATCCTTCCATGCCAGAGCTGGGCTTGCCACCTATGGGAATTTGATTCGGCCGAACACAAGACCCTGCAACGGTTCTTCGGGACTACACACGAAGACATCTGGAAGGTGCTCTTCAAGGCCAATGAGACGTGGCCGAAGACAACCGAAGACCATGGGCACGACCTGGCTCATCCCGCCAGTTCGGTAAGTTCTCCATGTTTCAAGGCATATCCCTTACTTGCTTACTCAAGGAGGATGTCCCAACTTCCCTATCTGTTTTTTTTCAGGGTTGGGCGAAGAAGGCGGAGTGGATTCAGTGTCCGGCTCCGCTGCCTGAGGACCCAGCCATCCCGCGCTTGGCGAAGATGCTAGTTCCGACGCCCTACAAGGCACCGAAGAAGAAGGCCAAGAAGAAGGCCAAGGGGACCAGAGGTGGCCTCCGCCCCAAGGGTACTTCGGACATGGTGTCCGAAGACGCCGAAACTCACTCCGCCGCTGAAGATGACAAGGAGGAGGAAGAGGAAGAAGAAAGCAACTCCCCCTCCCCGAGGGGGGAAAGAAGAGGGCGGCCTCCACAAATCTGGAGGCGGAGGTGTCCAAGAAGGGGAAGACCTCCCTCACGGATAGCTCCGCATGGGACGTCGACAGCAGCCCAGAACGGCGCCCCAGGATAAGCCCCTGGTCGAATCATGAGTATCCGAAGACCCCGACGCATTCATATACCAGCCTTTTTTACTTTATGATTTTAACATGTTGAACCATGTACTTGTAGTCCGGCTCATTCCGCCCTTGAGGGATCCTCGTCTTCGGGGAACTCGCTGGACCCGAAGGCGATGGACAGCGGGTCCCTTCCGACGGCCTCCTCTCCCAAGGTCATGGATGACACCGAGGTGTTGTCCCGAAGGATCCCAGGCCAGGGAGAGACGCAGGAGGCTGTCAGGTCGGCGCCAGAGGGCAAGACCTCAGCCGCCGAACACATGGGGGAGCAGATCCCCATGGAGACTGGCGATGGGGGTCATGTCCAATTCGGCCCCCAGCCGGATACGGTCCTGGAGACCTATACGGCTCCGAAATCTGGCAGACAGCCTCCTTCATCAGAAGGAGGTGTGCCTATTACGCCGGTGAACTCTATCCAACCAGAGGCACTGGATACTCTACTGGAAGCACTAGAAAGTGCTTCCATCGTTGAGGAACACCGTACCCTTACGGGTGTGGTGATTGAGAAGATTCAATCCGTGGAAAGCGGACTGACCGAAGCATGCACAAGTCTTCTAACAGGCTTTGAGGTAAGCAATGTAACTTTGTGAAAAGAAAATCACAGTATAGATAGTAGCCCCTAAGACTCTGTTCGGTGTTTGGAAAGAAGAGCCGAACAGAGGATCAAACAGTTTTTTGTAGGAGACTAACCAGATATGTTTATGTGAATAAGCAGGCGTCGCTGTTGGCCGCGACCTCTCATGCCGACAAAGTCTCCGTACTGAAGCAGAGGTTGGAGCAGACCGAGGAAGAGCTCGGTCATGCGAAAAAGCAGCTGGAGGACAATCAAGGTATTCAATGTTTTTGTGTATATCCGGGAGGGATGAATGTTTGTGCACTGACCATAGTGCCGCGATATTTTCGTAGGGGCGGTGACCGAGGTAGAGGCCCTCAAGAAGGCGCTGGCCGAGGCCGGGGAGAGGGCGGCAGAGGAACGAGCCGCCCGAGAGAAGCATGAGGCCCGGATTGGTGAGCTCCAGCAGGAGCTCCAAGATGTCGTTAAAAATACGAGTCCTTGGAGCGCCAAAATGCGAACCAAGAGTACGAACTTGCGAGGGTCCGCCAAAGTGCACAAGAGGCCCGGGCTGAAGCCCAAGGCGCCCTCCAGGAAACCCAAGAGGCCAAGAAGAGTGCGCCGGGTAAGGCTTTTATTATGCAAAGCAAGTATGTGAAGACAAGATATCTCTTACTGACCCGGATTTGGAGTTCTCCAAGGGCGTTTGCGGACTTGCCGCGCAACGTTTCTGACGCTCCGGCATTCTCCCGAGCCGAAGAAGGGGGCGCAACGGAGAAGCTGTTCTGGTCACAATACCTTGCACCAGAACATCCGGTGCCCTTTAGCGACGAGCTAAAACAGCTGGTCGAGCTACATAGGATCGCCGAACTAGCCATAAAGGACTTAATAATCCGGCTGTGGCCTGTAGAAGCTATGCCCGGCAGCTACTTCGGACTCGTGAAGCGGCTGGTCCATGCCTACCCTCGACTTGACGCCGTCAAGCGGTCGGTCTGTATAGAAGGTGCGCGGATGGCCTTCGCTCGTGTCAAGATGCAATGGGCGAAGATGAATGCCATCAAGCTCGCGACTGAAGGACCGCCCGAGGGAAAGGAGCACCGCACGCCTACGCGGTATTTCGATGATGTCCTGGAGGGATCCCGCATTGTAGCGGAGCAATGTGCTAAGGACATTATTTTTGAATGAGTATATTCATGTTATCCCGTCCTGTAGTATTAAACAGAGCTGTTATGTAATAGAATGCTTGTTTATTTGTTGAAGTTTTTACCTCCTGTGCGGCCGTTTTTATTAAATCTGAGGGTTGGCCAGTCGTCGGCTTCAGCCCCCACGTAGGTAGTACGGGGGTGTTCGGGATGAATCTAAACACTCTTTATCCCAACATTTGGTCCTTAAAGGAGGTGTTTAGCACTACGAACCAGGCAATCAGACTATGTGGCTTTATCACCCTCACTTAGCCATAGGAGTTTGATAATAAAAATTTAGGCGCAGCCCCTAGTATCCGAACTAGGGTGCTGTAAACACCTGACCGGAAAAGAACCGATTCATCACATAATGCGGAAAAAATCGCTAAAGATTTGAAACCTCCGAAGAGCTGACCGGCTCACGCCGCATCATGACAGTCAGTTTTCAGCTTTCTCTACTGAGGTGCTCATCCGGATAAACCAGGACACAATCACAGTAGTTCTCCCTTTACTACCCTAGCCGATATAGAGGAATGTAAGGTAGTAAGCACAGCAGCCGGGCAACCCAACTATTGACCAAAGACATGATTCGGAGCCGATGCATATAATGCTAAATTCGGGGTGCCGAACTGTATTGTAAAAAGTGTTCGGACTTTGTTGTCGTGTTATGGGGCACAATGAAGCCCCTGGCGGAATAAAGTGTACCAAAGTGTACGGGTGCGATTTGATAAGATTATAAAAAGAACAAACTAGTGCCGCAGAAGTTGGGCTGCAAACTGTTTCCATTATAGTTTGATTAATATGTCAAAGCGTATTTTGTACAAGTAGTGCGATAAGCAACAGTGCCTATTTAACATGCCAAGACCAAGGAGGAGCTGTGTACGGGTCCTGAAAGCGGGTAGAATGATCGTCGAGAAGAACATCTAGAGATTCCCTGGCACGTCTATGCTACTTGCCACCTTGGTGTGTCCGTCCTTCGAAAGGACCGATTAGGAGGCCGTTGAGACGGGCCTGCGGAAGAGAAACCTAAAAAGGAAAAAAGAAAAAAGAAAAAAGTGAAAGTATGTGTGTCCAGGGGAGGTCAAGCCGTATTATGGATCCCAATCTGGTTATGCCTCCGTCTATGCCCATGGTATTTTGAGTGCGTAATTATGTACGCGCGGCACGAACGCCGCCACTTGGTGGGGTCTGGGACGGAGGCCAAATTGCTAGTCGAGCTCTTGACGAGCTGGGCTGTCCTGCTGTAGAGTAGTCCGGACTCGTTTGACAGTGTCCGGGAGTATGGCCGCAGAATTAAGGTTTTGCTTATGGAGGCCGCTCTGTATCTCTGGTGCCAGGGCAACGGTGTGCTCCTCGGTACGGAGGGAGCGCTCCGTGTTTCCATTCACTGTTATGACACCGCGTGGTCCGGGCATCTTGAGCTTGAGATAAGTGTAGTGTGGCACCGCATTGAATCGGGCAAACGCAGTTCATTCGAGCAGTGCGTGATAGCCATTGCGGAAGGGGACAATATCGAAGATTAACTCCTCGCTTCAGAAGTTGTCCGGAGATCCGAAGATGACCTCCAATGTAATGGAGCCCGAGCAGCGGGCGTTTACACCTGGTATAACTCCTTTAAAGCTAGTTTTGGTGGGCTTGATACTTGATGGATCAATGCCCATTTTGTGCACTATATCCTAGTAAAGCAGGTTGAGGCTACTGCCACCGTCCACCAGGACTCGTGTGAGGTGAAATCCATCAATTATTGGGTCGAGGACCAGTGCAGCTGACCCTCCATGACGGATGCTGGTCGGATGGTCCCTGCAATCGAAGGTGATCGGGCATGACGACCATGGGTTGAATTTTGGGGCGACTGCCTCTATCGCATAGACGTCCCTGAGCGCGCGCTTGCGCTCCTTCTTGGGGATATGGGTAGCATATATCATGTTCACCATTTTGAGAGGGAAACTTCTTCTGTCCCCCTGTGTTTGGTGGACGGGGCTCCTCGTCATCGTTCTCGCTTTGCTACCCCTTCTCCTTGTCTTCGGCATTTAATGTGCATGCCTGTTTGAAGACCCAACAACTCTTGTGGGTATGATTGGTTGGTTTATCAGGGGTGCCATGGATCTGACATGGGCGATCGAGTATGCGGTCTAGGCTGGAAGGGCCTTGATTATTTCTTTTATATGGCTTCTTCCGCTGTCCAGACTTGGAGCCACGGAATCCAGCGTTAACCGTCGTGTCATCGGTATGATCACCGTTGCTTCGACGCTTGTGTCTGTTGCGTCGGGGCTTGCCGTTGCTATTTCTGGCTTTCGAAGTGCCAGGTTCGCTTGTGTTGTTATTGCTACGAGCCAGCCAGCTATCTTCGCCCGTGCAAAAGCGGGTCATGAGTGCCGTGAGGGCTGCCATGGACTTTGGCTTTTCCTGGCCGAGGTGTCGGGCGAGCCATTCATCCCGGATGCTATGTTTAAATGCCGCTAGGGCTTCGGCATCCGGACAGTCGACGATCTGGTTCTTTTTGGTTAAGAATCTAGTCAAGAATTTCCTGGCTGACTCTCCGGGCTGTTGGATTATGTGACTTAAGTTGTCGGCATCCGGAGGTCGAACATATGTACCTTGGAAGTTGTCAAGGAAGGCTTCTTCCAAGTCCTCCCAGCTGCCAATGGAGTTTTCAGGCAGGCTGTTTAGCCAGTGTTGGGCTGGCCAATTGAGTTTTAGGGGGAGGTATTTGATGGCATGAAGATCATCGCATCGCGCCATGTGAATATGGAGGATAAAGTCTTCAATCCATACCGCGGGATCTGTGGTTCCATCATATTCACGGGTTTGAACCCTTCTAGGAATTCATGTTCCATTACTTCATCTGTGAAGCGGAGGGGGTGTGCGGAACCTCTATATCGGGCCAGGTCGCGACGTATTTCGGATGGAGTCCGTCTGTGATTTTCGGCTCGGACGTAACTGTGCTTGCCGTGTTCGGCTCGATAGCCGTTGTCGCGCGTCGGGGCACGCCCCCGTGATCCATAGATCGATCTGGCCAGACCTGCTTTATTCTTCAGGCCCTACCGGAGATCATATGTGTATCCTTGAGCAGTTTTGTCTCTGTCTTTACGGCGAGGTGGTACGGGCTGGTGTTCGGCTTGGGTTGCCGCTTTGTCCCAACCACATGGTGGTCGGTCAGCCGCATTGTGTGCTGATGTGCAACGCCCCGGACACACCCGCCGGTGGTCGTTACTCCTGGCGGGATCTAGACTGGCCCCACAGATCAATACTAGTCTTTTCTGCGCACTTTGTCCTCACTCATGCGCACCCGGGAGCAACTTCCCGGTCAGTCACCCATCCTGAAATTACTCCAAGCTGAGCACGCTTAACTTTGGAGTTCTGTCCGAATGGGCTCCCGGAAAAGAAGGAATTCCTTATTGATATGAGTAGTATATCATCCCTAATTGGCGTGCTCAGCTTGGAGTAGTTTCAGGATGGGTGACCGACCAGGAAGTTGGTCCCGAGTGTGCACGAGTGAGGACAAAGTGCGTAGAAAAGACTAGTATTGATCTGTGGGCCAGTCTAGATCCCACCGGGAGTAACGACCACCGGCGGGTGTGTCCGGGGCGTTACAAGTTGGTATCAGAGCCGACCCTCGCGGTTACACGGATGGTTGCGGACAGGTGTGTGGTCATGTTGTTTATGACATTTGTGACCCGTCATGGCACATGGCATGGCATATGTACTGGACTGGAAGCACAGACGTATGTGCCAAGAGGGAACATTCATGTGGCCCGATGAGGACGTCGGTTCCTCTGAGTGGGGGTGTATGTGACGGCCTGGCTTATTAGGGATGATAGACTACTCATATCAATAAGGAATTCCTTCTTTTCCGGGAGCCCATTCCAACAGAACTCCAAAGTTAAGCGTGCTCACCTTGGAGTAGTTTCAGGATGGGTGACCGACCGGGAAGTTGGTCCCGAGTGTGCACGAGTGAGGACAAAGTGCGCAGCACTAGTATTGATCTGTGGGGCCAGTCTAGATCCCGCCAGGAGTAACGACCACCGGCGGGTGTGTCTGGGCCGTTACATGATGGCACGGGCTCCAACGCCTCGTCATCGAATTGAGGTAGTAATTTGCGCTTCGGGTAACTTTTGAGTGGTCGCTTGAGGCCGTACTCCTCGGTTTCCAGGACGTTAGTCCATCTGTCATTGAGTAGATCTTGATCAGCTTGAAGATGTTGCTGCTTCTTTTTCAGGCTCCTTGCAGTGGCTATTAGCCGGCGCTTGAAGAGCTCCTGCTCGAGAGGTTCCTCAGGCACGATAAAATCCTTGTTGCCGAGGCTCCCTGTCGGTGTCAAAACCGGCGGATCTCGGGTAAGGGGTCCCGAACTGTGCGTCTAGGCCGGATGATAACAGGAGGCAAGGAACACGATGTTTTACCCAGGTTCAGGCCCTCTTGATGGAGGTAAAACCCTACGTCCTGCTTGATTAATATTGAAGATATGGGTAGTACAAGAGTAGATCTACCACGAGATCAAGAAGGCTAAACCCTAGAAGCTAGCCTATGGTATGATTGTTGTATGATGAAGTTGTCCTACGGACTAAAACCCTCCGGTTTATATAGACACCGGAGAGGGTTAGGGTTACACAAAGTCGTTTATAATGGTAGGAGATCTAAATATCCGCATCGCCAAGCTTGCCTTCCACGCCAAGGAAAGTCCCGTCCGGACATGGGACGAAGTCTTCAATCTTGTATCTTCATAGTCCTGGAGTCCGGCTGAAGGTATAGTCCGGCTACCCGGACACCCCCTAATCCAGGACTCCCTCAATAGCCCCCAAACCAGGCTTCAATGACGACAAGTCCGGCGCGCAAATTGTCTTCGGCATTGCAAGGCGGGTTCTTCTCCAAATTCCGTGTACCTGCTAAATAATGTCCGATTTTCGTAATGTAGCGCACCTTGGCTTCCACGCCCAATAATGGCCGTCTTCCACGTGTCAAACGAATGCGAAAAGTCGGGGTGTTTTTACATTCACACCCCTAGCCGCATAAATGAGCCGCCTATTTAATGGGATGGGGATTCAGATCCAAACCACACCTTCTCCTCCCCGCAAGTAATCATCAGAGCGCCTCCAGCAAAGGTCCATTCCAACATGGCCAGCCGTCACAGCTCCTCCTCTCGCCCTTCCAGTCCTAAACCTGGATACTGGGAGAGGTGCTCCATCCCGCACAACGAGCTAGTGTCGCTTCAGGCCAAGGGATTTCTCCCTCAGGCCTATATGGTCCCGGTCCGAGCCGGACTCGCCACCTATAATGGTGGAGAGCAAGCGGAGAGCACCCCCAATCCCTCCAAAGGAGAGCGGGTGTGCCTCGTCCCTTATCTAATAAGAGGACTTGGATTTCCAATTCATCCATTTCTCTGTGGGCTTCTGGAGTTCTATGGCCTCCAGCTGCACAATCTCATGCCCGCCTCTATATTGCATATCGCGGGCTTCATCGCCCTTTGCGAGCTATTCTTGGGTGTTGAGGCTCATTTCGCGCTGTGGAAGAGGTTATTCTGCTTGGTACCCCGCTCTTAAGAGGGGTCTATATATCAAGTGGGCGGAGCCGAAGTGTGGCGTATCGCCAGGACCGGATATCTATCCGGAACCCCAAAGAAGGCGTTCGAGGACTGGCCTTCAGAATGGTTTTATATAGATGATGTCCCGCTGCCAGATCCTATCCGGGTCGGTCTCCCTGAATACAATAGTGCTCCCTTAAAGAAACGCCTAAGCTGGCGTCCGCGGAGCTCTCAGAGAGAAGGCGACAGGGGCGTCCTTCACCTGATGGGTCGGATAAGACTATTGGCTCATTCCGGACTAACCATGATTGGAGTCATGGCCGCATGCATTATGCGGGGGGTGCAGCCGCTTCAATATAGAGGCCACCCCATGTGGGATTTTAACGGGGAGGATGACGCCACCCGTTACGGTCGTAAGGGGCCAGCCTCAGCTGCCGCTCTAGTAAAGACCTTATCCTCTTTGTACAAGGAAGAAGAGGAGGAATTCCTCCCCATCAACCCACAGGGTGGATTTACTATGTACAACCCTCCGAGTTGGGTAAGTGGACAATTGTGCTTACCCATCCGTTTTATATTCCCATGATTAAATATGTAGTCTAACGATTTCAACGCAGGAACTGCATCAGGAAGTAAAGGATATAAACAGCCGTCCCCCATAGCCCGAGGATCCAGAACGGTCCCTCGATCCGGACTCCGAAGAGGATCTGGACATATCGGTGGAGCTGATTGACGGGGTGTTTCATTAGCTAAGCAAGGACAATACCTTGGTGGCCATTACGGCTGATTACCCAGGGTTAATCCCGGCCTCCCAGGTAACAGAGAGCGGAGTCTCATCCCCTTGAGAAGGAATCCATTCTCACGCATTTCAGTTTTCCTGACACGACCGTGTTTTGCAGGGGAGGTTTCTGAGGCAGGAGGCTGAACCTGCGGCGGCTAGCCAACGAGGGGCCGCAGGGCCCCGTGGGGTAAAAAGGAATGTAGTCCGGACTGAGATGCCGGCGCAAAGGTATAGCGCACCCTCTTTTTCCCTGGTGTTATTCCTTCAGGGCATATTAACGTTCGTGCTATCTTTAGGACGAAGAGACCTCGTCGGACTATATCCGGAGAGGTTGCCAATCGCGCCTCCACCAGCCAAGCTCCAACGCCTGGCCCGGAAGCGGAGGCAAACACAAGGCACGCACCGGACGCTCCTCCAACAGAGGATGCGGACAGGCTGTCTGCCACCAATTATGAGGTGGAGAGTGCCATGAACCACAGGCGTCGCCGGACAGTTCTTCGCGACGCTTGTTTCTCCCAAGAGGCATTAGATGCCTTCAATTCGGGAGATGCGTACCTCCGTGCCGCTCAAAATGGTTTAGCCAGAGCCACGGAGCAATATGTAAAAGACATACGGGTAAGAAAATTTTGGCAAATATATATATACCAGTAGCCCTCGAGACTTGAAACAGTTAGAGTAACTGATTTAAGGATCATTGTTATGCAAGTTCTTACAGAGAAGAATATCGTACTGTCCCAGGAGCTGGAAGAGTGCAAAGCCCAACTGGAGGCCGCACTAGCCGCGGCAGGGGAGCCCAAAGAGACCCCCTCTGGTAAGATACACTTTGAAATATTAGTATTTTGCGAAGTGCGGCGTGGGTGTAAATCTGACAAATCATATTGCAGATGGCGCCGGACTGGATCCGAAGAGGCAACAACTCTTACGCCGGCTAAAGGCCGGTGAGAGTATGCTGACAAGGGTGAGGCGGGAGAAGAATGATCTTCAGGATGCCAACACCAAGCTGGACGTTGAACTTAAAGATGTTCGTGGCCAGCTGTCAGACTCTACTAAGGAGAATCAGCGTCCTCGACGCGGCATATTTAGTAAGTGCTTAAGCGAATCTTTGAAAGAAAAGAGTTCGGCGAGGAAGTCGACTAACAGAGTAATGTCTGTAGGTATGCTAACGGGTCGTCCTGCAGAGGAGATGCCCGGTTCGATGGGTGACCTTCTTCCCGAGCTCTTGCAACTGCACGAGCGAGTTCGGCAGGTGATGCGAGGCATTGCCCAAGCCTTATGGCCTTCCCACTCCATGCCCGAGGGCCTTGGAGAGCTTTCGGAGAAGCTTAAGGGAGCTCGGCGGCGCTTCCGGTTGTGGAAGATATCGGCCTGTTGACAAGGCGCTAGGGAGGCCTAGGCCATGGTGAAGACGCGGTACACGAAGTCTGACCCAAACCACATGGCCGAGGTCGGACCTGTGGGGCCTGACGGGAAGGAGATCCATGTAAGCTTAGTGTACGACCAAGTAGAATTGGCCGCAAAGTATTCCCAGCAGGACTGTAAGTTAGACAGCCTGCTAGATGGTATTGAAGAGGAATACAATCAGTCAGAGTGACTCTGTAATTTTTAATTGACATGTGTAATGCCTTCTAGCGGGATTGTAGATCGTTTGTAGTTGCCGACCTTTTCGCTTCAACCTCAGGACCTGACGGTCCGGAGTGTGTCCGAATACCCTACCGGTTATGTAAGAACCGGGGTATGCATGGAGACCAGGCGTAGGGGTCATTACTGCTTTATCAGACAAGTGCCCAACTAGTTATGTTATATTACATGGTTAGTAAGAAACATCTTCTAGAGAGAATAGTTCCGTTAGGGGTTCCTTTCTCTGGGAGGCATGCCCTAAAGTGCATGTCCGGACTGCAAACGCTGGAAAATCATCTGGGGGCATATATATAAATAAGTAAAAAAGGTCATCTTTTAGTTCATCGACCGAATATTCCCTTAAGAACGCTAGCTTTCGGCTTCACCCAGTCTGAGGTACACATCCGGCTGATCCGACAGTAACAATGGCAGAGGTGCTCCCTTTACCACCTAGCCGAACAATCGGGAACGTAGGGGTAAGCACAGGAGCCAGGCAACCCAGCTTGGCCAAAACTTAAGTCATATCGATGCATATAATGGTGAAGAAAAGGTACATGCGGAAGTTTGACACATGTGGTGGGCGTGAAGCCCGTATAAATAAGCTTCTGTTAAAGAAGCCCCCAGGTTTAATGAGCGCGAGTAGCACGTCACTTGAGGAGCCTTTAAGGGCTATAAAAGAAAAGAGGGGAAGGAGAGAAATGTAAGACAGAAAATGTAAAAAATGGACAGAGGAAGGAGACAAACACAGAGTTCGGCGCTAGGCATAGAATCTTCCGAGACGGGCTGTGTTCCATGGGTTCGGCTCGAGTCGGTTATCAGACGCATCTCGCAGGCGGTATGCTCCACCATTCAGGACTTGGTCGATTATGAAGGGACCTTCCCACATGGGCTTCAGCTTGTCCTTTTTCTTGTCCGGCAGGCGTAGAACTAATTCGCCAACGTTGTAGTTTTTGGCCCGCACTTCTCTGCTTTGATATCTTCGAGCCTGCTGTTGATAGAATGCGGAATGGGCTTTTGCCACGTCGCGCTCCTCCTCTAAGGCGTCCAAACTGTCCTGCCGATCGAGCTCGGCTTCACTTTCTTCGTACATGTGCACTCGAGGTGAGTCATGAATTATGTCGCAGGGCAAGACTGCCTCTGCGCCGTACACCATAAAAAATGGTGTGTATCTGGTGGTGAGATTCTGCGTGGTCCGCAGCCCCCAGAGTACGGAGTTGAGCTCCTCTACCCAGTGCGTGTTAGATTCCTTGAGGGACCGCACAAATCTGGGTTTGATGCCGCTCATGATGAGACCATTTGCACGTTCGACCTGACCGTTAGTTTGTGGGTGATAGACGGAAGCATAATCGAGCTTGATGCCCATGTTTTTGCACCAGAGTTTTACCTCATCGGCCGTAAAGTTCGTGCCGTTATCGGTGATGATGCTGTGGGGGACGCCATAACGGTGTACGACCCCGGATATAAAGTCTATCACAGGTCCGGATTTGGCCGTCTTAACAGGCTTGGCTTCTATCCATTTGGTGAACTTATCCACCATGACCAGTAAGTATTTTTTCTTGTGGGTTCCGCCTTTAAGGGGTCCCACCATGTCAAGCCCCCAGACCGCGAAAGGCCAAGTGATGGGGATAGTTTGGAGGGCGGTGGGTGGCATATGGCTTTGGTTTGCAAAAAGCTGGCAACCGACGCATCGTTGGACCAAGTCCTGAGCGTCCGCCCGGGCCGTTGGCCAATAAAAGCCTGTACGGAAAGCCTTGCTTACAAGGGACCGGGCTGCGGCGTGATGGCCATTGAGTCTGGCATGAATTTCAGCCAGCAGGTTCCGCCCTTCCTCTTCGGAGATGCACCTTTGAAGGACTCCGGTAGTGCTTTTCTTATAAAGTTCTCCCTCATGGACTTTATAGGCTTTAGATCGCCGCACTATACAGCGTGCCTCGTTTTGGTCCTCTGGGAGTTCCTGCCTAGTAAGGTAGGCTAGGAATGGTTCTGTCCACGGGGCGATAACGACCATTAGTACGTGGGCTGAGGTTGTGATTTCATTGGCAGAGCCTCCGATTATGTCAGATTGTTCGGCGTCGGACGATGCGGTTGGGTCCGGGCTAATATTGCCATGTTCCCCTTCCCATACTACGGATGGCTTGAACAACCTTTCCAGGAAGATGTTGGGGGGACCGCATCGCGTTTTGCGCCGATGCGTGCCAGGACATCTGCCGCCTGGTTGTTTTCTCGGGCTATATGGTGAAATTCGAGCCCCTCAAACCGAGCTGACATTTTGAGGACGGCGTTGCGGCAAGCTGCCATTTTTGGATCCTTGGCATCGAAGTCTCCATTTATTTGGGATATCGCGAGGTTTGAATCCCCGCGCACCTCTAGGCGTTGAATGCCCATGGATACTGCCATCCGGAGACCATGTAAAATGGCCTCATATTCGGCTGCATTGTTGGAGTCCGTGTACAAAATCTGGAGTACATATTGAACTATGTCTCTTGTGGGGGACGTCAAAACGACGCCGGCCCCTAGTCCGGCCAACATTTTGGAACCGTCGAAGTGCATGATAGCTCGCCGTACTCTTTAGGGAGTTCGGCCTCCGTCCATTCTGTGACGAAGTCGGCCAAAACTTGCGACTTGATAGCTCGCCGTGGCCTATAAGTTATGTCGAACGGGAGGAGCTCAATGGCCCATTTTGCAATCCGGCCCGTTGCGTCACGGTTGTTTATAATATCGTTGAGTGGTACTTCCGATGCTACTGTGATTGAACACTCTTGAAAGTAGTGTCGTAGCTTCCGGGATGCCATGAATACCGCGTATGCAATCTTTTGATAATGTGGGTACCATGATTTGCATGGGGTGAGGACAGTGGACACATGGTAAACCGGCTTTTGAAGGGGGAATTTGTGTCCGTCCGTTTCCCGCTCGACGACGAGTACTGCGCTGACAACTTGATGGGTTGCTGCAATGTACAATAGCATTGGTTCGCCGATGTTTGGCGCGGCCAGGACAGGGTTTGTTGCCAATATGGCTTTTATTTCCTCGAGTTCGGCCGTGGCGGCATCCGTCCACTCAAAGTGTTCGGTGCGCCGAAGGAGGCGATAGAGGGGTAGCGCCTTTTCTCCCAAACGGGAGATAAAGCGGCTTAGAGCCACCACGCATCCGGTTAATTTTTGTATTTGTTTGAGGTCCTTTGGGGTATCCAATTGTGACAAAGCTCGGATCTTGGCTGGATTTGCTTCGATTCCTCTACCGGATACAATGAAGCCCAAGAGCTTTCCGGCTGGAACGCCGAAAACGCATTTTTCCGGATTTAGCTTGATGTCATATGCTCGGAGGTTGTCAAATGTAAGCCTCAAGTCGTCTACTAGAGATTCGACATGTCTTGTTTTTACGACCACATCATCCACGTATGCCTCTACTGTTTTGCCGATCTAGTTTGCCAGACATGTCTGAATCATGCGCTGATATGTTGCGCCGGCATTTTTGAGCCCGAAAGGCATTGTGTTGAAGCAGAATGGGCCGTATGGGGTGATGAATGCCGTTGCGGCTTGGTCTGACTCGGCCATCTTGATTTGATGGTAACCGGAGTATGCGTCGAGGAAGCACAACGAATCGTGTCCTACAGTGGCGTCGATAATTTGATCGATGCGGGGGAGGGGGAAGGGATCCTTTGGGCAAGCCTTGTTAAGGTCTTTGAAGTCAACGCACAGGTGCCAGGATTTGTCCTTCTTTGGTACCATCACCAAGTTTGCTAGCCAGTCCGGATGTTTTATGTCTCTGATGAATCTGGCCTCCAATAGTTTGGCTAGCTCCTCTCCCATTGCCTGTCTCTTGGGCTCAGAGAAACGCCGAAGGGCTTGTTTGACAGGTTTGAATCCTTTTAGGATATTTAAGCTGTGTTCGGCCAGCCTGCATGGGATTCCCGGCATGTCTGAAGGGTGCCAGGCAAAAATGTCCCAGTTCTCCCGTAGGAATTCTCGCAGTGCGGCGTCTACATCGGGGTTTAATCGTGCCCCGATGGAAGCTGTTTTATTGGGGTCCGTTGGATGGACCTGGAATTTGACTATTTCATCCGCTAGTTTAAAGGAGGTGGACTTGGATCTTTTGTCGAGTTTCACATCGTCCCTGTTTACCATGGAGCGCAGCGTAGTCACTTCCTCAGTCGCTAGGGCTTCGGACAGTGCCTCAAGGGCCAATGCGGCTGTCTTGTTTTCGGCGTGGAGTGCTATGTCCAGATCACTAGCAAGAGTGATGATTCCGTTCGGCCCGGGCATCTTGAGCTTCATGTACCAGTAATGGGGTATTGCTTGGAAGATTGTAAACACTTCCCACCCCAGCAGAGCGTGGTGTCCGCTACTGAACGGGGCCACTTGGAATGTGACCTCTTCGGACCTATAATTATCCGGCGTGCCGAACACCACATCTAGTGTGATTTTTCCTGTACAGCGCGCTTCCCAACTGGGGATTATTCCTCTAAAGGTTGTGCTGCTTCGCTCAATGTGGTTCCAGTCTATTTCCATTTTTTGAAGGGTTTCCTCATAAATGAGGTTCAATCCGCTGCCTCCATCCATGAGTACCTTGGTGAGGCGAAAGCCGTCCACTATAGGACTGAGTACCAATGCGGCTGGTGCTTGAGCTGTTCGGAATTTAGGTTCATCACTGGCATTAAAAGTAATAGCCGTGATACTCCATGGGTTTATTGTTGCTACTTGATAGACTTCGGCGAGGCTGCAGAGTGTTCTTTTTCGCATACTATTTGATGCGAAAGTCTCGAAGACTGTTAAGACTGTACTGGAGTCCCTGAGGTGGCTTTCTGCGGCCTCCGGAATTAGGAGATCTTCGCCCCTTTTGGCCACCTGCCAGAGTATCCAACATGCTCTAAGGCTATGAGTTGATGTGGCGTCCTCTGTACTATGAATTTTATAGGGTCCATTGAGCCATCCCTCCAGTACGGTTCCATGCCCTGTAGAGGGTTTTGGTTTTTTGGTTTTTAACCCAGGTGTCTGATGATGATGCACCCTTTTATTTCGGACGAGGTTTCTATTCAGGGCCGGATTGTCCCAAAATTTAGTTTCGGTTATCCGGGCGCTTTCCATCGCACAGTACTTTTGTACTATGGTCGCCAAGTCAGCGAAGCGTGTAAGATCACGATGACCTGTGGCGTTGAGGATTCCCTTGTCCGTGCAATTATTGCAGAAGATTGAGATTGCGTCTTCCTCGCGGCAGTCCTTTATCCTGTTCATAACCAGGAGGAACCTTGCCCAGTAATGATGTACTGTTTCTTCGGGCTTTTGCCTGATTTGGGATAGATCGCTTATGTTCGGGTGGGTGGGTGGAATTAAATCCGGAACTTCACCCAATCTAAGACTCAGAGTCCAAGGAGTTTCCGAACTCTGAAGTTTGGATTCTTGGATGTTGTCCAGTGAATCTAGCCCATTGCCTGATTCTAAGTTCAGGTCTTGAGTTACATCCTCCCCTCCGCGGGTATCCGGCTTGGAGGGATCGGGAATCCGGACATAGCTAGTCCTTAAGATAGATGAAGAGTCGCCGCACTGTGCCTCTACCACGGCAACATGATGGGTGACTTGGGGAGAATTAATTTCTCTTAGATCGGGTTTAAGCCCAACCTGGTCATAATCCGTAGTGACCCCCAAGGCGGCGATGCGATCCAAGAGCTCGTTTATGGAAGAGAGCTCCATTGGATCTAACTGCTCGACGAGTTCCGAGCTGACGTGAAGATTGCTTTTGATGACCCGAGAGGTCACCGTCGGTGCAACGGCCGAACAGGCGGTCATGAGAAAACCGCCTAGCCGAAGAGTTTGGCCGACAGCCAAGGCTCCCTTAGTAACGGCGCCGTCTTTAAAGACGGGAAGAGGCATCCTTCCTGATTGCGACGGCACAGAGGAACTCTCAATGAAAGCACCAATGTCAGTGTCAAAACCGGCGGATCTCGGGTAGGGGTCCCGAACTGTGCGTCTAGGCCGGATGGTAACAGGAGGCAAGGAACATGATGTTTTACCCAGGTTCGGGCCCTCTTGATGGAGGTAAAACCCTACGTCCTGCTTGATTAATATTGAAGATATGGGTAGTACAAGAGTAGATCTACCACGAGATCAAGGAGGCTAAACCCTAGAAGCTAGCCTATGGTATGATTGTTGTATGATGAAGTTGTCCTACGGACTAAAACCCTCCGGTTTATATAGACACCGGAGAGGGTTAGGGTTACACAAAGTCGGTTATAATGGTAGGAGATCTAAATATCCGCATCGCCAAGCTTGCCTTCCACGCCAAGGAAAGTCCCATCCGGACACAGGACGAAGTCTTCAATCTTGTATCTTCATAGTCCTGGAGTCCGGCTGAAGGTATAGTCCGGCTACCCGGACACCCCCTAATCTAGGACTCCCTCACTCCCTCATCCTCAGAAAGTGGAAGATAATTGTTGTCCTCCGAGTCTTCATGCACAGCCTGTTCATCACGGCTGACTCGCCCATCTTCCTGTTCATCTTGTTCGGAAGTTGCCTCAACAGGGTCTTCATTGTCTTTGGCACCGTCCGGAGTGTTATCTTCTCCTGTGCCTGTGTTGTTGTCTTTGTTGCGGCGTGCTTTAGAGCGGATTCACTGACGCCGGTGTTTTGGTTGTATCTCAGGAGGTTTATCCTCAACTGGATCTTCCTTGTCATCGCCACTATTCTCTTTTGGTGCATCTAGCATGTATACATCGTATGAGGAGGTGGCCGTCCATCGTCCGGTGAACGGTGGGTTTTCGGCCTGCTCCTCTCTAGCATTGTCGTCCATACCGTCGATGTCTTCGGAGCCGTAATCAAGCATGTCGGTTAAGTCTTCGACAGTGGCTATTAAGTGGGTGGGGGTGGAAAGCGGAATTCTTCGTCGTTAGCCTCCAGTTCAAACCGGATATAGTTCGGCTGAGAGTCCCCCCGCTAAGGAGAGCATTTTTAATGAGTTTAGCACGTCACCTAAAGGCGAGTGCCGAAAGATGTCTGCGGAGCTGAATTCCATGATCGATGTCTGATAAAGCTCGTCGTACGCGGACACGCATGGTTCGGAACTTGTAGCCGGAAACGGGTCCGAGGTTTCGGTGACACGGATCCCACTCGAGGTTGGGTCGGTGTGCGGCTCTAACGCCGCTGAGTCTGCGGTTTCCAGGGTGGGGTTGAGCTTCCCGTCCTCGGATGGCGCAATATACTCCAGATCTAGGGCCAGAGCAGTTACAGGCGCTATCCCTTGGGCATGGTCCGATGACAGATTTAAGTCATGTTCATCGTGGCGATAGGGAGCGGCTGCCATGGTCTCGAATCCATCGAAGATCAAGTCTCTGCGGATATCCGCGACGTAGCTCAATCTTCCAAATCTGACCTGACGGCCAGGGGCGTAGCTATAGATCTGCTCTAGATGGCCACGCGAGTCGGCCTGCAATGCGAAGCCGCCGAATACGAAGATCTTTCTGAGGAGGAAGGTTTCTTTCTAGACAACATTGTTGTAGACGATTGACGGGGCCATCGAACCTCCTGACGACGACATGGTGGAACTCTCAATGAAAGCACCAATGTCAGTGTCAAACCCGGCGGATCACGGGTAGGGGGTCCCGAACTGTGCATCTGAGGCTAATGGTAACACGATACAGGGAACACAATGTTTACCCAGGTTCGGGCCCTCTCGACGGAGGTAAAACCCTACGTCCTGCTAGATTAATATTGATGAGTATGGGGGTTACAAGAGTTGATCTACCACGAGATCATAATGGCTAAAACCCTAGAAGTCTAGCCTATCTGATTATGATTGTCTCCACGGACTAAGCCCTCCGGTTTATATAGACAGCGAAGGGGACTAGGGTTATACAAAGTCGGTTACAGAGAAAGGAATCTTTATATCCGAACGCCAAGCTTGCCATCCACGCCAAGGAGAGTCCCATCCGGACACGGGTGAGAGTCTTCGGTCTTGTATCTTCGTAGCCCATCAGTCCAGCCCATGTCCAGCAGGTCGGACGCCTGAGGACCCCTTAGTCCAGGACTCCCTCAGCCACTACTCCCATCGTCACCGGTGAGGAAGAGCTTCGCTGCCTCGACCTCGTCGTCGTCGTACTCGCACCGGCCACGGATTTCTTCACTCCGTCGCCGCCATAGTTGTCTTCCTCTGCCAAGTTAGGGCGTGGAAGATCTGGACTGATGAACTTCCAATCTACATTCCCAGTTCGTCATGTTCTTCGTCAAGGGTAATTAAAAGCTACTTTTAATGCCCTTATTGATTCAAGTGATTTCTTCGAAATCTTCAAAAGGTGTTTATTCTTCAATCTTCACACTCTAAACACCTCATACAAACATATGTTCTTGATTTGTTTCCCTAAGCAACATTTTTCTTCAAGATTCCTCAATTGTGTGGATTTTCAATCCATACAACTCTGTAACCTAAGTCAAAGAACGCTTAGTGAAATTCCTCAAGACACATCTGGTCAAATTCCTCAAACTTGTTCTTATTTGCAAGAACTTCTGAGAACGCATATGACCTCTCCAAATTCTTCGCACCTATACTCTGTTCACGGGTACTCATGTCTGCTACTGAATCACTAGGTTCTCATCAACTTAACTCATTTGCAGTGTTCCTTGAAGAAAGACTGCATACCTCTTCAGAGAACTCAATAGTTCATAATCCTCAGCTGAAGAAAATGGAAGATGGGAAGAAACCTCATAAGAGAGGCAAGAAACTAGAAGTCAACACAGCTTTTGAAATCCCTGAATATATCTATGATGGGTACTGCACACCCCCTCAAGAAACCAAGAATGAGCGCACAGTGCGCATTCAGAAAATTGAGAGGAGATGGGCAAGAGAATGGAGGGACTACCGATATGTCACTCCAAGTACATGAAGAAATTCGCTCTTCACCCTCCTTGTCCAAGACCTCCATTGGCACCTGGCCAAATTGCAGATCACACCGGCCTCAAGCGCGGTGAGGATTATCATGATGAATGGGCAAAGCGTCAAGCTAAACTGACCAAGATAGCAAAAGAAGCAGTGAGGAAATTCAATGAAGACTCTGCTACTGCTACTGCCACTGCTGAGGCCTCTGCTAGCAAGCCCAAGAAGGCTATGCCAAAGAAGCCCGCAAATAAGCCCAATGCTTCTTATTCAATGCCCTCATGGCCAAGCTCCTCAGCTACGCCCTCATGGCCCAGTTCTGCAAAGCCCTCACGGCCAATTCCTCAAGCTGCCCCAGTTCCTCAAGCTTCAAAACCCTCAGGTCCTCCGGCAAAGTTCTCAACACCTGTGCATATCGCCTCGTGTCAAAGGACCACGGGCAAATCAATTGCCTCATAAGACTCTACAAGATCTTCAGCTCCTCCGCATTCATCAACATGCCCCACATTGCTGAAGACTAATGCCACTGCTGGACGAGGCACTAGACCAAGTCCTCAAAAGAAGCAGGTCGCCTTCCAAGTACCGTCCACTGATGACGAAGCTGATGATGAGGAACTCGCCGAAATCATGATAGACAGACAACAAAGGGCCACTAGAGCCAAAGGCACAGATGTGTCTATGCTTTTGGATCCAAAGTTGATCCTCGACTTCATTGACCTCTGGCACAAGGATCCCAACACTCCTATGCCTAACTTCAACCTCACTCCTGGCCAAAGTCACATGTTGACCGCCTTCATAGGCGAAGAAAAGTGGAAATTTGAAAAGGCCAGGAAATTGAAGAAAGTGCAGTATAAGAAGGAGTGCTTTCTGAAGAAGAACATTGTCAAAATGACAACTGATGAACTTGTGGCTATTCAATCTGAAATCAAAAATCTCAATGATGAATTTGATGCCTACCATGCAGATTGCAAGGGAGCCGAAGTCATTGTTGTGAAATTGGCAAAGACATTCACCTCCAATATTGCTACTCAAACGTACACTGAAATTCCGCAGGCTGACGCTTCTGCTCAGCCGACTGAAGAACATGCCAGCACCGCTGATGAAAATCAGGTTGCTGATGAAACTGCTAGTACCAGGGCTGATGACTCCATTCCAGCCTCTGATGAAAATGCCAGGGCAACCACTAGTGTTTCGCCTGAAGAACAAGCCAGGCCAGCTCAAGCTTCAACCGCTGTGCTTGAAGAAACTAAAAATGCCAGAGCAACTGCATCAATTGCGCCTAAGGTTACTGAACCAATTTCCTCTGCTCCTCCTGCACCAACGCCAAGTCCAGTTCTTCCTTCTGCATCAAAAGTGAAGAAACCCAAGGCTGCGGAGCGAGCAGCAGTGAAGAAAAGGAAAGCATCTACTCCATCAGATTCTTTAGCACCGAAGAAGATGAAGAAATTGACAAGCTCTTTTGTGAATCCAATTGATGCTATTCCAGTTTCAAGCATGCCATCAAAGGAACTCGTTCCCTTTGGTGAGGATTATGAGATCCCAAGCGGATCTGATGAAGATGTTCCTTTTGCTGCTTCTTCAGAGCAGTTGGACGAAGAAATTGAAGCAGATAATATCCCTTCAACCCCAGTCATCTCATCGCCTATGCCTCAGTTCACAGCTGAAGAGGCAGGCATTGAAGAATTGAATGAAGAAGATGAAGACGTGGACATTGGGTGCTCCACTCCAGTGCTGAATGATGATTATTGGGATAGTCAGCACCCCAACTCTTCGCTCTTCACGCCACTGCAACAAATTCCTCAGTCCCCAGTGCACACTGAAGTTCAAATGGGTTCTGCAGATCATCACTCCACTCCTTCCATTCATGAAGAAATTCTAGCCACTGGTGCTGATGTTAATGTTGATGAAGAATTGAAGACCCATGCTCAAAATGGCAATTTTCCCCGTGGGGGCGGGTATACGTGGGGATTTACCCGCTAAGAAGCGGTGATGGGGATCAAAATCCCCCCATGGGTATAACGGGGCGGGTACCTGAGAAGCTAGCGGGGCGGGGATGGGGGGCAAACTGGCTCCATGGAGGCTCCAGGGATACCCGAGACCCCACCTATCAATCAAACATCCAACTGAATATATAAAGAAGAAACCCTAAACTGCTCACCTCTCCACTCATTTCCTCCTCGTTCCCCCGACTCGTAGCCGCAGCCGCGTCGGCTCCTCCTCTCGACCTCTCCCCATTCCCTAGATCTAGCCGCCTCCTCTCCCTAAGTCCCCATCACCAGATCCACCACCACCGGCGGCGGGCGGCACCGGCCGGCGCCTCATCCGGCCGCCCTTCCCTTAATCCTGTCGCCCTCTCCCGCTCCTCGCCTCCTCGCGACGTCGCCTCGTCGTCCTTCGCATCAAGGCACCGTCCGGCACCTCATCTGGTCTCGTCACCGTCTCCTACTCCTCGCCTCCTCGCGACCCCGTCTCCTCGACTCCTCCTTCACCTCAAGGCCAGGCAAGGCGGCTGCAAGTGCAGGGTGGTGGCAATGGCAAGTGCTCCTCTTCCTCATCCTAGGTGACCGGCGGCTTCTTCATCGACCCAAGAGGCCGAGGCCATCAGGGTAAGCAGCTAAAACTTTCTGTTCTTGTAGTTGTTAGTTGTTAGTTCTTGTTGTTGCATCTTGAATCTTGCTGCTGACTGTGTAGGATCTTGTAGTTGTTAGTTCTTGTAGTTGTTATTTCCCCATGTAATTGAATCTTGATGTTCAATGTGTATGGATCTGTTATTCGGTCAGTTATGAGTGGGTTATGTTCACTGAATACTACAGTCGTGTTTCGTCCAACAAATTAAATCAGTGTGTGCTTCTAATGTGGAAGAAATAGGTGTTAGATTTACTTTTTGGTTGGGGTGGGTGCTTATCATTGATCAATATCTGATATTTCTCGCCCACATTAGTTAGTACCTTTTTTAGTTTTAGTTCATTTTTTGGAGTATATTTGAAGTGCTGGCATTTGCTTCTCAAGATGGCTTTAGTAACACTGAAATATCTTTGACTTGTGACTGGATTGATTTATGTATCGTGAATTGAGTGCCAGCATGTACTTCCACCTCATAATTTCACAAAAAAGCAATGCATCTGTTTGGTACCCAGATCATGCTTCACACTTACCTAATTCTATCATATGTGTTGTGTCATACATTTTTTCCTGACTGCCTTTCAAAGAAATATAATGTTCACTCACTGGAGTTCTACAATTGTTCTGTGAATTATTTGTCAGAATCATCTAAATATTTGGTCAGTCACAATTGAATGTGTATGTATCAATTATATGTGATCCTTTTATATTTATTCCAGCAGTCCACATATCCTTTTATTCCTGATTATTGTGTTGCTTATCTATGTCAAACTTCTCTAAATATTTTGTTGTGTGCCTTTGTAGCTGACCGCGACGACGACCGGAAACTCGCATCCTCTTCCTCCACCTCAAGCAAATATGCATCGACCCAAGACCATCAAGGTGAGCAGCTCACCAGCGACCCAATTAAATGTCAGGTTCAGGTGAATATGTTGAGCAAGATAAGCCACTTCATGTGAAGAGAAAGACCACATCTGTGGTTTGTAATGAGTTCAATAGGGTTCTTGTTGAGAAAAAATGGAAGGTTGAATGTGTATGGTGTCACGGGCTATTTTGTGGAGATCCAAAGTATGGAACCTCACATCTGCATGCTCATTTAGCAAGATGTGCTTCTAGGCAGGCCAATGGTAACTTGCCATCCTCAACCATCATCTTATTCTTTAATCTTAAGTAATGTTTCCATTTGCCAATGGTAACTTACTAATGTTTCCACTTGTCTAATATTCAGGTTGAGGAACTGTCGACTTACTATATGCCTGCACGGAGCATTGAAGAATGAAGATTGAAGTCCTAGATATTTGATGTTGTGGGATGTGTGTGCTTTGTTATGTTTGCCATGCTTGCTTTTGTTAAGTGTTAAGGATAGGAACTTTCAGTCGGGTAATCCATTTGCTGAATATTTGGTCAGTCATAATTGAATATGTATGTATCAATTATATGTCAAAATTATCTAAATATCCAGCAGTCCACATATCCTATTTATCTAAATATATTGCAATCCTGATTATTGTTATAATTGAATGTGTATGCTTCCATATTATTGTGACTATTGTCATCCTTTTATATTTATTCCAGCGGTCCACATATCCTTTTTATTCTTGATTATTGTGTTGCTTATTTTGTTGTGTGCCTTTGTTTTAGGTATGCTTGTTTGGATCAACAATGGCATCAAGTCCAACACAATCAGATGCAAGTGCATCGGCTGCGAATGGAGATACACCAGCCTCTAGTGCAGCTCCCACTCCAACGCCAAGCTCTAGTGCCAATACAACGCCAGCTGAATCTGTTGACTTGGAGGTGCCATCTCAAACAACAAGAGCAACTAAACCGCAGGATGCACACAAGTTGGCTGGTGTGAAGAGAAAGCTCAAGTCTAAGGTGTGGGATGAATTTGAGAGGGTTCTCGTGGGCTGAAAATGGAAGGCTGAATGTGAGTGGTGCCATAGTAATCTTGGAGGAGAAACAAAGGATGGAACATCACATCTTCACGCGCATTTGGCAACATGTGCTGCTAGGCAGACCACAACAGCCTGGAAGCAAGCAAAGCTGAAACTGACCAAGGCGGAAGATGGGAAAGTGAATGTGGAGAATTACATTTTTGATCAAGAACTATGTAGGAAAGAACTTGCTTTGATGATATGTTGTCATGAGTACCCACTTGCTATGGTAGATCATGTAGGTTTTAGGAAGTTTTGTGCTATGTTGCAGCCTATGTTCAAGGTTGTGTGTAGGAATACCATCCGGAAAGATATTCTAGAAATGCATGAAGGACAAAGAGATAAGTTGATCAAGTACTTTGCAAACTTCAAGAATAGAGTTGTTGTGACTTCGGATATGTGGACTGCTGGACATCAAAAGAGAGGATACATGGTTGTAACAGGTCACTACATTGATGGTTCTTGGAATCTAAAATCATTCCTTCTAAGGTACAATACCATTGCCCCTATCTTACTGCTTGTCTGAATACCTTTGCTCTTATTCATGCTTTCTAACCCAATAATTTATAATTTTGTAGGTTTGTATATGTACCAGCACCGCATACATCTGAAGTGATTTGTGATGTTCTACATGAAGTTCGAGGAGAGTATCATCTCGAGAGAAAGATATCAACTATTACTCTTGATGATTGCACAACCAACGACAAGGCAGTGGAAGATCTCCTAGATAAGTTAGACTCCTCCTCTCTCATGCTAGGTGGTAAACTGTTGCATATGCGTTGTTGTGCTCACATATTAAATCTGATTGTGAAAGATGGGCTTGTTGTTTTTGGGGATGGTATTGAGAGGGGGCGGGATAGTGTGGGGTATTGGTCAGCAACTCCAAAAAGACATGAGAAGTTCGAAAAAACTTGTCGCTTGATGAACATTGAGTACTCTAGGAGGTTGAACCTTGATTGTAAAACCAGGTGGAACTCCACATACATAATGCTTAGTATTGTTGTGCTGTATAGGGATGTTTTTTATTGTCTTAGTCTGCGTGAAATGCTTTTTAATTGCTATCCAACAACTGCTGATTGGGATTTTGCCAAAGAGATGATTGTTAGGCTCAAATAATTCTATGATGTCACTACCTTATGGTCAAGAACTAGTTATGTTAGAGCAAATATGTTCTTCCCTAAGGTTTGTGGTATTAAGTTGGCAATTCGCAAATGGACTACACCTGATTATGAGCTGTTGCAAGATATGCCCATTGATATGAAAAAGAAGTATGAACTGATGCAACAAATGTCCAAGGAGATGAAAAAGAAGTTTCAGAAGTATTGGACAGATATCCATGGTCTGGTGGCTATTGCCACTGTTCTTGACCCAAGGTACAAAATCCATATGGTGCAGGCTTTGTACGGTCCTCTCTATGGACCTGAGGCTGCAATTCAAGAGGTTGCGCGCGTGAAGCAATTGCTCCGCGAACTGTTGGTTCAATACCAAGATGCCTCTTCTGCGGGAACATCAAATGTTGCTAGTGCTACACAGTCCATTACTTCAGCTTCACAAGAAGAAGTTTTTGACATATTTGAACAGTACATGTCTTCACAACCTACTGCTTCATCTTTGTTGGTTCATACAAAGCTAGACATGTATTTATAAGAGCCAACCTTGCCAAGAACACCAGATTTTGATATCATCAATTGGTGGAAGTTTGGGGGGACAAAATATCCAACTCTACAACTTATTGCTCATGACATCTTGCCTATTTTGGTCACAACGGTAGCATCGGAATCTGTATTCTCTACAAGTGGTAGAATCCTTAGCCCTCACCATAGTAGGCTCACACCAAAGATGGTTGAAGCTATAATGTGTATGCAGGCTTGATCTAATGCTGACATGCTAGGTAAGACAACTCAAATGTTGCTCTTTTGCTCCTATTCTACTTTTGTTTTGTTGTTGCTACACTATTTTTTTCTTGCTTAGATAATTTACTAGAATATGTACCTAAATCAGTTACACTACTGCCATCTAAAGTTACATTGCTTGCAATTTTAGGTGAGAACAATTCATCACTCTCTACTGAGTTTCAAACTTGTCTTGATGATGAGGATGAACCAATGGTAACTTGACATTCTCAACTTTCATATTATGTCTTGATTTCATTCGCAACTTTCATTTGCAACTTTCAATCTTATGTCTTGATTTCATGCAACTTTCCAAATTATCTTGTACTATTTCCATTATCAGGATGAGGAACTCTCCACTTGCAATAACTATTAGGCTTGTTGCTTGCCTCCATGGACTCAAGAATGAAGAAAATGGAGGACCGAGGAGCTACTGTGATGGGCTCTTCAAGTCTTCATTTCATTTATTCTGCTTACCATGCTTGTGTTGTGTTAAGAATTAGAACTTTCGGCTTGTAATCGTACTAAGTATTGCCGTCGTTTGTGCCAATCATACTTCCAGTTTATCAATTATGTCAGACTTGAGTTGAGATGATTGAATCTATCAAACTTATGTGGTCAGACCTGGGATAATTAAATTTGTCAAAATTATTGTGTTTGTGTTGTTAATTTACTGTTGTGTAATGTGGTTGTGCTTCTGTACAAGAAGATTGCTGCCAAAATTATTTTGGTTTGTTATGCCAATGTATTGTTGTTTTGTTGCTATAATGGATGATTGAATCTGTCAAAAAATATTGTGGTTTGTGCAATTGTGCTCCTATTTTATTGTTGTTTTGCTGTTGTTGGTCTCCATGGGGATCCCCATGGGGATCGGGTACCCGTTGTTAGCGGGGATGGGGACTGCTTCCCCCCCCCCCACCACCACCAAGGTTGGTGGGGCTAGCGGGGACGGGTATTAGCGGAGATCGGGGCGGGGATGGTGACATGCCCCCCAGTGATCCCCGTCCCTATTGCCATCTTGAACCCAGGCTACTACTGAAGCAGAAACTGAAATTCATCAGCCTGTGATTCCTGAGGCTGTGATGACTTTGACTGACGCTCCTCAGCCCAAGCCGAAGAATCCCTTCTCCAAGAAGCAAAAATTCAAGGCTGATGACTTCTTCCATGAGCAGGTATTCTTCACAGATTACAATCCGTATGACTCTGCTCGTCTGAGAAGGAAGCGTTTCTGGACCGCAAGCCAAGCCAACTTCTATTCTTCACTGCTTTTCGATAAGGACAAAGTATTTGATCATGCACATATTCCTCATGTGGGCATGGAATCACTACCTTGCTTCACACTGGTCCTGAGTGTTCTTCATGAAGCTGGGCTACTCAACTTCTGCACCGACATTGTAGACTGGAATGAAGAACTAATTCTTCAGTTCTATGTGACGTTGCACATCACAGGAAATGCTGAAGATGTGACTTCCTGGGTGTTAGACTGGATGACCGATAACGCTCACTTCAAAGCACCAGCATCTGAATTGCTTCATGCCTTGCCTGTCAGTCCTCCCCTTGAAGGTGCGCATCTGATCTATCATGAACTTGAGCTTTCAGATCACTACATGCAAGTGCTGATGAAACTGCTGAAGCCTGGTCAAGCCCCAAGGACCAAATTCCTTGTGAAGGAACTGTTGTATGTGCCACGGACTGTCTATCGCATTTTTAGCAAGACGTTGAGTCCAATCAAAGGCCACGACTCGAATGAAGAAGAGGTCGTTGGCATCATGAAGAATCTACTTTTCAATATCATCCATGGAGTTCCAATCAACTACCATGATTTCTTCATGAGGACTCTGGCAAATGTTGCATTATCAGCTTTTGAGTTGAAGCCTTACGCTCCTTGGATTATGAGATTCCTCAGATCAAGGTCTTCAATCAATTGCAAGGCTGATTTGCAGAATCACGTCAGCTATTTGCCCCCAATTGAAGCCTTCAAGCGACCTATTTCCTCATTTGATGAGAAGGGCAAGGCACATGCTGTTATTGATGAAGGCATTTGTCCATTGGATGGCCAGTTCCGCAAAGCTGCATCTTACTCCACCAATGATGACTCTGCCACTCATGACTCTACTGCCAATGCTTCAAAGCAAGATCCTCAAGCCACAACTCCAAGGGTATTGGCTGATCGTGAGCTTCTCCTCAGTCTTCACCAGAAGGTCGATCGCAACCACAAATGGGCCAAGCGTTAGTTTGGTTCAATTCTTTGGAACATGACCATCACTCAGGATTCAGTGAAGAAGAACCATTACTACCTCCATGAAGTATTTGATTGCACCTGGGTTGTTCTGTCTCATCTCTACGGTGAAGATGATCTCAACAAGATGGGCTTCAAGCAGGACTTTGATTGGTCTCAGCCACCTTCAAAGAAATTCAAGAAGGTCAAAGTTCCTCACTTGGTGGCCAGCTCTTATTCTTCATCGTGCGAGACGGATGAGCATGAAGTTTGGACCACACTGCGGCATGCCCTACTTCAACAACCGACCCCAACAATGCTGGCGCTCCTCCATTGACTCAGTGATGATATTCTTCAGGGGCGTTAGTCCTCACTTTTCATCCCTTTTGGTCATTCGATGACAAAGGGGGAGAAATTTTGAATGAGTCTTCAAGCGGGGTCTATCTACATGAGCATTTTTTGCTAAGTTACAACTCTCGTTCTTCTGAAGATTTATTGGAACGAGTTGTAAACTTAAGTCTGATGGTGGTCTGATACTTTTGATATGTTCTTCTGCATGCTATTTCCTCATGTATGATAATGCACGCATGCTGAATTACATCAGCCACCATATTTCATCATGCATTTGTATGAATTACAAGATATAGGGGGAGATCTCCATGATTCCACTCTTCAAATGTGCATTGCTTCAAAAGAAAATTCCTCACTATGCACATCTTCAGGGGGAGTTCTTCTATATCTTGCAATCAAATTCCTCAATATCAGTATTTACACTTCATATGCTTATCCCCGTTGAAAACTTAACTTATATTGTCATCAATCACCAAAAAGGGGGAGATTGTAAGTGCATCTAGTGCCCCTTAGTGATTTTGGTGTATTGAAGACTTATAGGTTAATGGACTAATGTGTTTCCGAGTGTACACAGGACTATAAGTCTATGAGGAGTTTGATATTTACAGAGAAAGTCGACCCCTAAAAATGAATGTCTTCAACTGAAGACTTTGGATTTCTGAAGACTTTCTGAAGACTATGAAAGTGAACAATTTGGTGTGACCGTGAAGACTTGATGTTCATGCGAGGAACATGAAGCGTGAAGACTGTTGTTTTCGTAGTTTCATTTTCTCTTTCTTGAGTCATAGGAAACATCGCACTATTAAAGGGGGTCAAGGTAAAACTAAGGAAAAGTTTCCAAGTGATGCTCATCTCAAAATCCTACACCTACCAATCCCTTCGAGTGAAGCCATTGGAAATCTCATATAGTTCAGTCAATTTCTTAAGTGAGCAGAGACGAAGTTCTTCTGCTCTCTGAGGAATTTGTTCTGACTGAGGAGTTAGGAATTCGCCAGTGCGGATTGCCTACGAGTGAGGAACATGATAGCCCTGAGGAATTTGAACCTCAAATTTCCGACCGTTGCTGTGCTATGCGCCAGCTGTCCCAAAATATCTAGTCACCTAACGGTCATATCATTGAAGGGCATTTATGTCTTATCATGTTGGGCTGCTCCCTAGGCTACAAATAGTCGCGCCCCTACAACCACTAGCTGGTTGGCTGCTCCGCGAGAAACTGACACTTGTCATTGAGAGCATCCCATCCTTCGAGGACTTTGAGCGGAAATCATCAAGTGAGGAAAAACCAAAACCCCAAACCAAACACCTACAAACCCAAAGTGATTAAGCATCACTGAAGAGATTGTTCATGTGTGGAACTGACGATTGTTACCTTTGAGGACTGTGCATCCTCCAGACGGTTAGGCGTCATGGTCTAGAGCATCCAAGAGGAAATTGTGGATCGTCGAGTGACCGAGTCTGTGAAGGTTTGGAAGTCACCTGAAAACTTACCACGAGTGATTGGACGAGGTATGTGTGACCTTAGTTCAAGGAGAATACGGCAAGGACTCTGTGTCCGGGACTGTGTGTCCTCAGGTTTAAATACCTAGCCGGTCCAACCAGACGTACGACTGTCACAGCAGTTGGAACTGGTCTACCAAATCATTGTCTTCACCGAGCTAACTCGTTCTATTTCCTCAACCCTTCCATTTTCTCATTACTGTGATGTGTACCTGTTCATATCTGTTTGAAGACTTTGACTGAAGACTTTCTCAATTTCCTCAGTTCAATTTCTTCAGTCAGTTTGTCTTCAGCCTGCATATCCTGTGTTTACGCTTTCTGTACTCTGCGCTTGCTTTCATTTCTTCATGATGACTATGCTACTACTCTGTTATGTTTGCACCTGAGTACTTATTCCGCTGCAAGTAGTTCTTCGCTTAGGAATTTCCTCACCCTAAAATTCCTCAGTGAAGAATTCATAAAAATCGCCTATTCACCCCCCCTCTAGTCGACTTAACGCACTTTCAAGGCGCCGCCGGAAGCGCTCTTGCTCAAAGGGGTCTTCGGGAACGATATAGTCCTCGGTGCTGAGGCTTTCGTCTTCCTTGGACTCGGGCATATAGTTGTCGACGGCCCCTTCAAAGAGGTCATCGGGGTCTAGGTCCTCGGGGATTCCTTCCGGGGTGTCGTGACGTTCTGAGGAAGTTTGAAGATCTTCCCCTAGGTCATCAGCCATCTGCCGCCGTGCCACCGTTATCGGCGATGGTGTTGTTCCCGCTGGGTTCCCCGTTGGTGCCCCGCCCGCATCTGCGTCGACGCCTGGGGGGTTCTAGGAGTGTCGACCATGTATACATCATAGGTAGATGTTGCGGTCCACTTGCCGGTATTTACTAACAACGAAGTGTTTTTGGTGGGGCCATCGACATCTTCATCCAAGTTCGTGGCCTTGTCATAGTCTAGCACATCGATTAAGTCATCGACCGTGGCGACTAGGTTGGTGGTGGGTGGGATGTAAATTTTCCGATCGTCGGCTTTAAGTCCAATCTCGTTGTAAACTGAAGTCTTGCCATTCGAGATTGACGTGCTCTGGATACGGTCAAGCATCTTGTTCAGGTGAAATAGATCTTTGCAGTTAATGGCTTGGCTGTAAGAGGGGCTAGCCCGAAGTACGCCCGACGCATAACTTCACGTGTTTTCGGCGAGGTGATGATCCGAGGCAAATTCCAGATCCTGCGCCCGGGTAGGTTCTAAATCCAACCTTGCTTCCGAGATGGGGAACGGACTAGCATCCGGGCCGGTATTCAAGGTGAGATCGCCTGGGACCACTAGGCTAGGCGCCTCCAGTGGTGTCAGGGAGCCTGATCTGATGTCCTCGAAGGAGATCGGTTTCAGAGTCGAGCCTCCGATGCTTGGTAAACCCTCAACCCGGTCCGGCATCCAGCCTGATAGGACAAGCTCGCCGCGAGAGTCCGCGGTGTACTCCAGGCCTCCGAAGGTCATGATTTGACCCGGGGCATAGTTCTCGATGGAGGTCAGATGGCCTGTCGAATCGACGCAGAAGATCATGCTTCCGAACACAAAGAGTTGGCCGGGGACGTAAACGTCTCCGTGACCGGTGCCGTAGTTGATCTGCAGATGAGCGATCGATCTTTTTGTTGATCTCATAGTAGAACTCTCAATGAAAGCAGCAGTGTCGGTGTGAAATCCGGCAGACCTCAGGGTAGGGGGTCTCGAGCTGTGGATATCGGATCAATGGTAACAGGAACATGAGAGACAATGTTTACCCAGGTTCAGGCCCTCTTGATGGAGGTAAAACCATACGTCATGCTCTTTTTTATATTGATGGGGATGTATCAAGTACAGAGTTGATCTACCTCGAGATCATAAGTTGTGTTCTACCTCAAGGGCTGGGTGAATGTAATTGTGATTCGGTCCCCTCTACAGGCTAAACCCCTTGCCTTATCTACACGCCAGGTAGGGTATCTAGGGTTACATGGTCTGTATCCTGAGGATCGCATGGAGGCGGCTGGGGATATCTTGGAGTGCACGTCAAGTCTTCGGAAGGTACGGTCTTGATCTCATATAGGCGTACAGCTTCCGGAGTCTTCCTTAATGAGAATGCGGGCCCATTAGTCCGACTCGGAGACTAGGGGCCGACTAGGTTAGTACCCCCTAGTCCAGGACACCGTCACTCCTCCTCCTGGTTGAGGTGATAAAGCCTCTTCCAATGCACATGTGCTTGGATGGAGTGCTAGGTGCTTTAAAGAGTTTAGCAACTAAAGACCTCAATGCATAGGTGCTTAGTTTGTTGTTGCTAAGCTTCTTTCCTTTAATTGTTTAATAACTAAACTCTTTCATGCATAGGGCAAACTTCTTTCATTTAAGTGTCTTGCATAGGTCCGCGTCGTTCTTCCTGGGGTTAACATACTCATCTCTCTCCTCTTTCATTATCAGATTTTTTGCCTATGTGGCATGCTCAGCACCCGTACATAGTGGACCACCAGAAAGGGTCTAAGGGAGCGCTCACGTGAGGCACTGTTGTATCTAATGGGTGCGGCCGCTCACGTGTCGAGGCATCTTGTGCCAAGATTCGCGAAGGGCATCTGATGGTAACCAACACGTTCGCTGCGAGCTCTAAAAATCCGACAGATATTTAGCCTTTTTGAAAGAAAAAAAAGAACACTAGCCTACCACCACAAGGGCATGAACTATGATGGCACTACCTATCTACTACCTCATCATTACCATATAGAAAAATAGCATGGAAACTACTGTCCCAAAATCCAATGCCCAACGCAGCACTATCCTCAGGCCGGTCTTTTTTACTTCTCATATTTCTCTCTCCTATTTTATCCAAGTCTCAGCCCAACACTTCGTTAATCCTCTCTATTTTCTCTTCCCTTCTCTTGTCTTTCATTGACTCGTTACACTTTTGTCAGGGAGGAGATGACCTCCTCTACAAGATCCTTCTTTAGTCTGTAAGTCTGTAAGCATCACAAACAGCAATCAAGGACCGCCCAAACCTACGCGGAGCGTTGGGGCATCTGTCCACCGTGTAGTGTTGGCCATGCCTAAAGTCTCCTTGATAAGTTCGTCGCTTTCCCCGCAAAAAAAAAAACAGTTCGTCCTTTCCAGTTCATTAAAAAAAAATCGGAGTTTTTCCTATTTACGGTGGCTCCATCAGCCTTGAAAAATCGATAAAAATGGCCCAGTTATTATACGATCCAGACTTGTTAGGTGAAGGAGGGCCGGCGCGGCTTTGCAGAGGTTGATCCGGTGGTTTGATTGCAGTACCAAAAACTGCGCGGATGTCGTATAGTCAACAGTACCCGTGGAGAGACATCACGGAAAATGCTCAACAGTGCTTCGCGGAAGGTCGCTGTCCTGGTCCAGCGCAGCGCCCCCTCACCTCAAAATCCCAACCGTCCCTTAAAATCGACGTGGCATTCAAATGCTCGCCAAATCTCGCGATTCCCTTTTTTGTAAGTGGCGCGGAGGACGGGAGCACTGGAGGGGCCGTTGGCAGGCCACGATCGATGGGATCGATCGAGAGAGCGGCGCCTCGGTGGAAGCCGTGGCCGGAGTAGAGACGAACTACGCGTCCGCTACGAGATGGAGATGGGATCATGGGGAGGACTTTTGTTTGGGCGGTCGGCCAGTGGCGCACGCACGGCTGGCCTCGGGCCGCGGAGGCATCCATCGCCCCAAACCCCGCGCACGGCGCCTCCTCCTCCCGCTCTCTTTTCTTGGATCCAACGGCGACGAGAGAAAAGAACGACAGCGTTTTCACGGCGCACTCTCCACCAAGAGTTGGCACGTCACGAAACCCCGAGACTTGGACATTTTTTTTCCTTCAGTTCACAAATTCGGTGTCAAAAATAAATAAAGTATAGCAAACGGGGTAGTACTAGTACAGTATGATCCATGCAGATGCAGATACAGATGCGGCCCGTGGCCAGCTGCAGTGGCGCAAAAGAGGAGGGAGAGGTGCGACATGTCCCAATCGGTGTTCCGTGGGTGGGTTGCCCTGGCTCTGAATTCCCGGCGATGGGTTCGCCCCCGGGCCGGAAAGGGAAGACACAGGAGTTGAGACGAACAAGGCACAAGATTCGCCCATTTCCGGATCATGCAATCAGTCGCTGCCAACACCAACTTACGGCCGCGGCGCACAAATGCTTTCTTGTCCTCTCCTCTCTCCCAAACAACCAAATTTCGACAGCTTATTACTACCATGTGTCGTCGCCTTCCCTCGCAGCAGATGAGACGAGGATATACACATGCATCGCGTCGCGTCGCGTCGCACGCGTGACAAAACTGTTTTTTTGTTTTCTTTTCTTCCGGGTCCCACCCACCCCAACCAACAAAACGCTGCGAGCTTCGCAACAGCGGCGAGACCAAATAAATGGGCTCAGATCTGAGATAATCTAGCTGTTTTGTTGGATTTTAAAAACATTTCCCCCTCTTTTCAGATTCAGAAACACTAAAAACAACACGAAAACCCTCGGCTCTTGTCGCCACTCCCTACTTCCTAGTCCGGGCCATCAAGGCCGCGGCCCACCGACAGCACAAAAGGCAGCCACATGGCCCCACAGCCTTTATCACCGACACGCCGGCCCCACCAGTCATCTACGGTTGGTGCGCGTCGCTGTTGGCTGTGCGAGCCAGCGCAGGCGATCTGGTGGGGCCGCGGCTCCACTGGGGCGCCCGGCCACTGCAGCAGCGAAGCTCTCCCCTATCTATCCATCTCTCTATCTATCTAATGGCCGGGAAGACATCCAAAGAACTCGCCATAATTCCAAACCACTGTGCCGCTGTAGCGCAGCGCTCCCTCCCTCCTCGTCCTCCCTCCCTCTCTCAAGAACACGGAAAAAATCGGGGCCTTTTGGGTTCCGGACACCAAGGATTGGATATTTATTCTGCTTTGCTTTGCTTTGACCGGCGCGGCGGTTCTTCAACTTGGGATGGAGTTGCAGGGGCCGGGGGAGGGCAGGGGAGGCGCCGTCGCCTGATGTAGATTTCCCTTTTTTCCTTTCCTTTGCTTTGTTTATTCCGGCTCTGGGCGTTCACATCTCTCGCAGAGCTTTCGCGATCTGCCAATTGGAGGCCATGCGCGCGGGCCAAACAGGTGCTTGCCTTTCTTGCTTTTCTTGATGTTGATTTGCTCTTTTGATGGCCGTGCCCGCCATGGATTGATTGCGTGTGGAGTTGGGTTTGCTGTGCGGTGGTTTGCGAATTTGATGGAGGGCAATTTGGTGGCAGGTTTGGTGTGCGGGAAGAAGTGATCGCATTTCGTGGCGGTGGTTTTGGGTGGAGATGAAGGAGGTGGGCGAGGAGAGGTGCCTGGACCCGCAGCTGTGGCACGCCTGCGCGGGCGGCATGGTGCAGATGCCGCTGCCGCGCTCGCGCGTCTACTACTTCCCGCAGGGGCACGCCGAGCACGCCAACAGCGGCGGCGGCAGCGCGGCCGCCGAGCTCGCGGCGGCGGTCGGGCCGCGTCCGCTGCCCGCGCTCGTGCTCTGCTGCGTGGCAGGGGTGCGCTTCCTGGCTGATCCGGAGACGGACGAGGTGTTCGCCAAGATCCGGCTGGTGCCCGTCGGCCCCGGCGAGGCGGGGTTCCGGGAGCCGGAGGGGCTCGGGGGCGACCCGGCGGAGGCGCGCGAGAAGCTGGCCTCCTTCGCCAAGACGCTGACGCAGTCCGACGCCAACAACGGCGGCGGCTTCTCGGTGCCGCGCTACTGCGCGGAGACCATCTTCCCCAAGCTTGACTACAGGGCTGACCCGCCGGTGCAGACGGTGCTCGCCAAGGACGTGCACGGGGAGGTGTGGAAGTTCCGCCACATCTACCGGGGCACGCCGCGCCGGCATTTGCTCACCACGGGCTGGAGCACCTTCGTGAACCAGAAGAAGCTCGTCGCGGGGGACTCCATCGTCTTCCTGCGCACCGAGCACGGGGAGCTCTGCGTCGGGATACGCCGGGCCAAGCGGGTCACCTGCGGGGGCATGGAGTGCATATCCGGCTGGAACGCGCCAGGGTACGGGGGGTTCTCGGCCTTCCTCAAGGACGAGGAGAACAAGATGATGAATGGTGGCCCCGCCGGTTACGTCAAGGGCAGGGGGAAGGTCAAGATCGCCGATGTCGTGGAGGCGGCCACCCTCGCGGCCAACAGCCAGCCATTTGAGGTGGTCTACTACCCGAGAGCTAGCACGCCGGAGTTTGTTGTCAAGGCCGCGGCGATGCAGGCCGCCATGAGGATCCACTGGTGCCCTGGCATGAGGTTCAAGATGGCCTTTGAGACCGAGGATTCCTCAAGAATCAGCTGGTTTATGGGGACCATATCTTCGGTTCAGGTTGCCGATCCACTCAGATGGCCGAATTCACCATGGAGACTTCTTCAGGTTTGTTCGATCTGATGATATCCATAGTCGCACTCCATCCTTTCTTCTCAATAAAGATGCATAGTACATAACATGGAACTGCAAGGGATGAATGCAGTGCATCATTTACACAACATTAGTAGTATGGAGGCTTCTCATTCAGATGCCTTGAATGGAACTAGAAGTTAAGGTACTACCATACAAAACATGGCCAGCTTGCCGCACAATGTTGCCAAATTAGTAGTAATGGTAATAATAATGATTCCCAAACCCCTGATATCAACAAATTAACCTATTAATTAGTTCAACAACTGGCTTAGATTTACTGGAGTAAAACATCACATCCTCCTTCGATTTTGACTTTGTATGAATTGGTGGTACAATCAATAAAGCTGTTGGAATGCAGAATTCACAACTGCATGGTAGTTATGGATGAAAAGGCTTGTGGTCCTTTAGTAGCTTTGTTGGTTTCCAAATTTGGATTATCAGTCTGCATGTTCTTCAAGTACTAGCTCTCTTATTTATCAATAGTGGGCTCCTAAACTTCCGTATTCCTTTTAGTATGATATCAAATTCTTGAATAGTCCGTCATCATCGGTTGCTCAAATGTCACAGCTTGATGTTTGGTCTTTAGCACCCAACATGATACTTGGCATGGGAATACTTGGCAAACTTTTAACTAGAAACAGAATCCTTTAGCATGGTTAGGTATGACTAATGTGGATGAGAAACGATTTGTCTAATTACATTGACCTGGAACAGAAAAAAATTGTACACAAATCTAATGAAAATGCCGTACACAGTAGAAGGGTCAAACTTTTATGTACAAGAATCTACAAGCTACATCATCTGTCAGATTTGTTCAGCTTCTCTTATGGAAGTTGTTCGTGTACAAATAGTAAGAGTGCAGCAGAGAATTGAGATCGGAGTCTTCATTGCCAACAGCTTCGTTTCTAGTCATTCGTTTGTTTCAAAGCCCATCTATCAGGGCTCCATGCTAGTTCTTGCAAAGTTTTTTTATAGCCTAATAAACAAATCCAATAAAGTTCGGTGTGGAATACTGCATCTTACTATAATAAATACCTGATGCTGGTACTACGAGTATTAAATTTCAAATGTGGGTATTGAATTAATATGACGCTCATGTAGTATGATGATGATCCCTGTATAAACTGTTCGTGCTGAAGGTACTTGATCCTCCCTCTATTTGAAAGTCCTACCGCACATTTGTCTATCTGATCAGTCCCGTACTCCAACCATAAGGTTTCTGTCTGTACCTTGGGTAGCAGATGCTGAAATTGGTATATTTGGCAGTTCAACATAACATGCTTGGTCTATTTATCTATCATTTTTAGTTCTCTCAGCCGTTCATGCATATTGCTACTTCATTGAATCTTATCTCAACGTTTATGTTACCCACTTACGTAGGATAGTGAATGATGTCTTTCTAGTAGTTTTGAGATAGTGGAGGTCTATGTTTTCATCAGTATCATTAGTTATATCAGATTTAATACGAAAATGGGTCATCGATTTTAGTTGGTGTTGTGCTACTTTGCGCATTTTAGTTCTGCAAGCACCAGGGTACTTTTTGTTTAGTCGATTACAGTAATTCTCTTTATTAACATGGTTCATGGTTGCAAACTTCTTGCAGGTCACATGGGATGAGCCAGACTTGTTACAAAATGTGAAATGCGTGAGCCCATGGCTTGTGGAACTTGTATCAAGCATTCCACCAATCCATTTGGGACCATTTTCTCCACCACGAAAGAAGTTACGGGTTCCCCAACATCCTGATTTTCCATTGGATGGTCATCTGTTTAATCCAATTTTCCATGGGAACCCACTTGGTCCTAGCAACAGCCCCCTATGCTGTTACTCGGACAACAACTCTCCTGCAGGCATACAGGGAGCCAGGCATGCTCAATTTGGTTTACCATTAACAGACCATCAGCTTAATAAGCTGCACCTTGGTCTGTTCCACGGCGGCGGTTTTAACCGGCTTGACGCTCTAACCCCGTCTTCCCGGATATCTAAGGGCTTTGTGCTCAGCAGCGCACCAGCCCATGACAGCGTCTCTTGCTTGTTGACAATCGGTACACCACAGAGCACAGAAAAATCTGTTGACAGAAAGACACCACATATAATGTTGTTTGGAAAGGCCATTCTTACCGAGCAGCAGATGACTTCAAGTGGATCAAGAGAGACACTCTCCTCTGGGGCTACTGGAAATAGTTCACCTATCAGTACTGCGCTCAAGGCAGGAAATGCGTCCGATGGTTCCGGTTCATCAATCTGCATCGGATTCTCATCCCAGGGTCATGAGGCTTCTGATCTTGGACTGGAAGCTGGGCACTGCAAGGTATTTATGGAATCGGAGGATGTTGGTCGCACCATCGACTTGTCTGTCTTCGGGTCATATGACGAGTTGTATGGCCGTCTGGCTGACATGTTTGGCATCGAGAAAGAAGAAATCATAAGCCATCTCCGTTACCGTGACACGGCTGGTGCTGTCATGCACACTGGTGGATTACCGTTCAGGTGAGAAGTCCCTGATGATATGTGCAGTATTCCTTAACTCGTGCGTGATAATATCTTCTTCATCTTCTAATGTTGCAGCAATGTTGTAGTGATATGTATCTAATTCATTCTGTTCATGTAACAGCGACTTCATGAAAGTGGCACGGAGGCTGACGATAATAAGTGGCGAAAAGGGAGGACTGGCGAAACCTCTCATCGAATGCATGGTTCAGCGGGTGTGATATCTTGATGAGCTCCAGCACGAGCTTCATCGAGAAATATTAAACCAGAGTGAAGGACTACTCTCCATATGCATGCGTTTTATTAGCGTTTGTTTACCCGTGCTGTCAAGCGGAACTGCGTCGTCGTTAGTACAATCTTGTGGATTGGTTTTTAATATGTACTCACTGTATTTGTCTGTTAGCTGTTTGTTCAGCGCCGTTGATCGCCCAAGTTAAGGGCTGGTCATCCGGCGGCTGAGTTGGAAGTCTATAGGTCATGAGGCTTCTGATCTTGGACGGATTTGCTTTGCTTGGAATAAAGTTTCAGTTGGGTCTTTGGAAATTAAAGCTGGCGTTGCCTGGGCAGATGAAATGCTTGAGGATTAGAGCGCGTTTGATGAGAATTTATTGGTGTTTTTTCTTACTTTATTTATTTATTAGGACATTATTTCTTGGCCATTGTTGTCGCTGTTGTGCTTTTTGCCGGCTTGATGATGAACAAGTTGCGGTGGTGGTGGTACGAGAGGGAGGGAGGGAGGGAGGCTAGGGTGGCGTAGACGCTATAGGCGTGACCCATCCATCGCCGCACCCGCACGGGGTTGTCATGCGCGTTCCGACGTTGCCATCTCTCCGTGACCGTGAGAGAGACACAACCCAACCCTCTCTTTGTTTTGTTTTGTTTTAGGCGGGTGGTTGGCCGAGCCGAACCTCGGTCGGAGCCGTGACGCGAGAAAAACGGCGCGAGGAGGAAGAGAAAGGGGGCCACCCTCGAGTCGACTAGGCTGGACACGCCTCTAGGATTGGAGGCTTGTGGGTCTGGCAGGCTGCAACGTCGTCCTAGTGTGGTGCTGGTGCTACACCGTCGTGTGGTGGCCTGTCACGCTACCGGTTATGATCGAGGCCGTCCTAGGTTGAGCTGTTTTACTGACACAATTGCTCTGTACTACAGTGTCCGTGATGATGACCATGACCATGACGCCGGCCCCACACTCGCATAGGTCTCGCCTTTGGAAAAGTCTATAGGACGTAAACGGCGTTTAGCCCATTTATTATTTATTGGTCTAACGGGTCAAGCAAGCTTTTCTTCCTGGAAAAAACCAACTATCGAGCTCTAACGGAATTGCTATTGCACATGTAGATTAAAACGATCCACCGCCTTGCGGGTCGTTGGATGTGACATAATCCTATGGCTCAACGTCTCTCTTTACTTCGCAACAAAGATCTTGTTGCGGAAACATTTACAATAAAAGTTATGTTGCAGAATATATTCTGCAACATAGGTTATATTGCGGGTTTTTTTTACAACAAAGTTTTTGTTGTAGATTTGTTTTTTACAACAAAGGTTTTGTTACAGTTTTTTTTTGTAACATAGCTGATGTTACAAAAGATTGTCTAAGTTGCAGTCGTCTGGTTCGGAACACCACCGTTGTTCCAGGATAAGGTAGAGGACACGTGGTAGACAAGAGAAATAACGGAGTGTGTGTGCGAGCGTGGGTGACGATGCATGGATCAAGGCGATCCAAGGCTGTTATGCGTAGGCTGGCGGATCTTTTAAAAAGGCCTGTCGGCTCGCGAGCCATCGGATCAGGTGGATTGAGCGATCGAGCATCACTTTTTATCATTGCAATACAGGTCATGTTGTAAGAAATTCATGCATCACTGGTCATGTTATAGAATTTTTTGCAACATATGTTAAGTTGCAGATTTTTTTACAGCACATGTCTTTTTACAAGTTTTTTTTTCTTGTAACAGAGCTCTTGTTGCAATTTAGTTTTTTTACAATATTTTTCTGCAACACAAGTCTTGTTACATTTTCTTGCAACATATAGTTTGCTGCAGAAAGTATTGTAGAGGACAGTGAACAACGCTCAGCGGTCACATTGACTGAAAGAAAGAAAAAGATAAAACCATCCAGGCAGGACATGCGCCACATGAACAAGCCGGCGGATCGCACCGCGAGTGTTCGCCGGTTGAAGCCAAGCTTTTTCCATATATTTAAGGAAAAGCTTACCTTCAACCGGCCGATCGCAAGGTCCGTCCGCCGGCTCCGTGTCCGTCAGATCATCAGCTGATCAGACGGACGAGAGCAAGCCCACCCTCACCTCTGTGTACACATCGTTTCTGCAACTGAGCAGTTGTTTTGGAAGGGAGTCTCAACTTACTGGCCCTTTTTTGCAGCGGCGCTCAGTGACTCTTGCAGCTGGAGGGCAATGGAGGCGAGGAATCTCACCAGATCCGACAAGGATAGGGTGCGGGCAGGAGGCGGGGACGTCCGGGAGCCATGAGGGACGGCGACTCGTGCGGCTAGGATTCCAGCCGGATTCGACGAGGATGACCCGCGGGCAGGAGGTGGGGACGTCCAAGAGCGGCGGGGGCTCGTCTCGGCGAGGTTCGGCGGGGTTGACGGCGAGCGTCATAGCAAGGACCTGCGACGGCAGCGGCTCACGGTGCTCTTTCTGCACAGTATGTTTTCTGAACAAAGCTCTTGTTGTGATAGTAAGGTGTGTTTCTGAAACAATGCTCTTGTTGCAAAGAGAAACCATATGCAGAGATGCTTTTGACAACGTCGTCAAAGTTTCTGAAACAAAGCTCTTTTTTTACAATATTCACTGGTGTTTCTGAAACAAAACTCTTTGTTGAAATAGTCAGCATTATTTCTGAAACAACACTCTTGTTGCGAAGTGGGATAGTATGTTGAGAAACTTATATCAGACGGCTGGCGAGGTGGCGAATATTTAAAAAAAATCCATCGGCCGACGCGTAGCACTCCCCTTAATTTAGGACGCCAATAACTGCCACACGTGTGGCATATCGTGATGCGGAGCATCCCACATTTATCCCCATGTACACTCCGACTACTCTCCAAGCCCCAAGAGGACATATGACAAGACCTCGAACATACGCCATCGGACGCAAGGTGAACTCGCTCCTCTTCGAACCATCACTTTCCATACGTGATACATGGCTACTACCTCAAACATGTGTGCTATGCATGACCAGGAACCAAGAGGAAGCCCATGAACGAAAAAGTGAGGACACCAAGCGCGAGGAACGAGAAGAAGAGATGCAGAAGAAGCTCCAGCCACTGGACGACAGGTCTGGACTGGACGTCCGACGCCTGAAGACCCACCGGACGACCGGTTCAGACTGGACGACCGGCGACCCCGCACCCGAGCCAAAATGAACGGACGTCCGACACACTCCAGCATCCGGACGTCCGATCGTCCCTGGAAATCTGGTGCCACCTCATCCGAGCCGAAACGCCGGACGTCCGACAAGTACCGGACGACCGGACCCTCGCGAGCCATCGGACGTCCGATACCTATCAGACGTCCGACGCCTGTCTGTGCACAGAGATCGGGCCCGAGGGCCATGTACCCCTTCACTTCATCCCCATTTGCACTAAGACTATAAATAGACCTTCTCCACCTACTAGTGAGGGTTAGCGCCGTGATAGCTCATTTGAGAGATAGAGCTACGCTCATCCATATTGGGTCTCCTCCTTGCGAGAGACCGCGACCTCTTCGGAGAAGATCCCTTTGGATTCAAGCCCCCTTTCTAAGGGAAGATCCCCCGTGGATTCAAGACCTCCCCACGGAGAAGACCGGTTACCGTGTATCATCCCTAGTTGATCGTGTACCGTGTATCGTTCCATGTATCCGAGGATCTAGCACATGTGTGACCTATTCAAGTTGGTTTGAGTGTTTTCTCTTGTTTTCCCCTTTGTGTTCTTCGTGCTCTTCGCGGGATTCCGCTCCTTTCGTGAAAGATCGGACGATAGGGTTCCTACCCTACATCATTTTGGTATCATGAGCCACGTTGATCACGATTTCGGAGCCTCCCCTCATTGTTTTCTAGCCTAATTTTGTTGTGTTCTTCCCCAAATTCGAAAATCCCCACCAAAAATAGCCCCAAATTTTTTTGTGATTTGTTCGTTTGATGAAGCTTTGTTGGATTTGATCCATGGATTTGCTTGGTTTCGAGTGGATCTAGCATTTCCCCAATTTTCCCCACTTTCCATCCACGAAATCTCATCAATTTTGACCCCAAAATCTCCATTTTCCGCCCAAAATCGCGCCCCGGATCTCGCATCTCGCGTTGACCCCGACCCCCGGACGACCGGCCCTTTCAAGGACGTTCGAAGCCCCTCGACCGACTGGACGTCCGACCTTTTCCGGACAAGCAGAGCCCCTAACCCGAGCCTAATTTGCGGACTTCCGAGCCCGCCCGGACGTCCGGCCCCCGGACATCCGACACCTGTAGTTTCCCATTTCAGCAGATTTTTGTTTCAGCCATAACTAATTCATTCGGAGTTCGATTTTCGCGTTCTTTAGCTCGTTGAAAAGCTCTTGACATCCTCCTTCCCACAAAAATACAACCAACATCTTTTGACTCCATCAATTTTTTGAAACTTTGGCATCTTTGCCTAGGGCTTCCACCACATCATCCGCTACACCACCACCGACTTCCGCAACCTAACCAATTTTGTTCCCCATCGCATTAGTGGTTGCTTGAGGAGTGATTTGAGTCTCCTAAGGTGTCTAGGCTACTTAGGTACGATTGCTTCTTCATCAACCACCACCACCATCATAACTTCCTGATACGTCTTTGTCGTATCTACTTTTCCAAACACTTTTGCCCTTATTTTGGACTCTAACTTACATGATTTGAATGGAACTAACCCGGACTGACGTTGTTTTCAGCAGAATTGCCACGGTACTATTTATGTGCAGAAACAAAAGTTCTCAAAATTACCTAAAACTCCACGGAGCGTATTTTTGGAAATAATAAAAAATACTGGCAAAAGATCAAGACCAGAGGGGCCACACCCTAGCCACGAGGGTGGGGGGCGCACCTGCCCCCCTGGGCGCGCCCCCTACCTCGTGGCCCCCTGGAGCTCCTCCGACCTCAACTCCAACTCTATATATTCACTTTCGAGGGAAAAAATCAGAGAGAAGGATTCATCGCGTTTTACGATACGGAGCCGCCGCCAAGCCCTAAAACCTCTCGGGAGGGCTGATCTGGAGTCCGTTCGGGGCTCCGGAGAGGGGAATCCGTCACCGTCGTCTTCATCAACCATCCTCCATCACCAATTTCATGATGCTCACCACCGTGCGTGAGTAATTCCATCGTAGGCTTGCTGGACGGTGATGGGTTGGATGAGATTTATCATGTAATCGAGTTAGTTTTGTTAGGGTTTGATCCCTAGTATCCACTATGTTCTGAGATTGATGTTGCTATGACTTTGCTATGCTTAATGCTTGTCACTAGGGCCCGAGTGCCATGATTTCAGATCTGAACCTATTATGTTTTCATCAATATATGAGAGTTCTTGATCCTATCTTGCAAGTCTATAGTTACCTACTATGTGTTATGATCCGGCAACCCCGAAGTGAAAATAATCGGGACCACTCCCGGTGATGACCATAGTTTGAGGAGTTCATGTATTCACTATGCGTTAAAGCTTTGGTCCGGTACTCTATTAAACGGAGGTCTTAATATCCCTTAGCTTCCGCTAGGACCCGCTGCCACGGGAGGGTAGGACAAAAGATGGCATGCAAGTTCTTTTCCATAAGCACGTATGACTATATTCGGAATACATGCCTACATTACATTGATGAATTGGAGCTAGTTCTGTATCACCCTAGGTTATGACTGTTACATGATGAACCGCATCCGGCATAATTCTCCATCACTGATCCATTGCCTACGAGCTTTCCATATATTGTTCTTCGCTTATTTACTTTTCCGTTGCTACTGTTACAATTACTATAAAACACCAAAAATATTACTTTTGCTACCGTCACCTTTTGCCACCGTTACCAGTACTATCATATTACTTTGCTACTAAATACCTTGTTATAGATATTAAGTTATCCAGGTGTGGTTGAATTGACAACTCAGCTGCTAATACTTGAGAATATTTTTTGGCTCCCCTTGTGTCGAATCAATAAATTTGGGTTGAATACTCTACCCTCGAAAACTGTTGCGATCCCCTATACTTGTGGGTTATCAAGACTATTTTCTGGCGCCGTTGCCGGGAGCATAGCTCTATTCTTTGAGTCACTTGGGATTTATATCTGCTTATCATTATGAAGAACTTGAAAGTTCCAAGAACCAAGATTTATCCCTCAACTACGAGGGGAGGTAAGGAACTGCCATCTAGCTCTGCACTTGATTCACCTTCTGTTTTGAGTAAGCTTGCGACACCTAAACCTTCTTCTGCTATTTCTGATATGTCGCATGTTATTGATGATGCCACTTCTGCTATGCATGATACTTATGATGAAACTACTTCTATGCTTGATACTACTATGCCACTTGGTGAATTTCTTGATGAACAACTTGCTAGGGTTAGAGAGAATGAAATTATTGAAACTGATAATATTGATGAAAGTGATGATGAAGACTCTCCCCCTAATAAATATGAATTGCATGTTGTTCCTGAGGGTTATGTTATGGATGAAGAAGCTACTAGAGCTATTTTAGCTTGCAATGATAGATATGATCTAAAGAGGTTATTAGCTAAATGGAAGCAGCAATCCCTTAATGCTAGAATGAAACCTGACCCTGCTTTTGCTATTTCACCTATCTGTGTTACTGATAAGGATTATGAATTCTCTGTTGATCCTGATATAATTACTTTGGTTGAATCTAATCCTTTTTATGGCTTTGAATCTGAAACTGTTGTGGCACATCTTACTAAATTAAATGATATAGCTACCCCGTTCACTAATGATGAGAGAACTCGCTACTTTTATATCCTTAAAATATTTTCGTTCTCATTAAAGGGTGATGCTAAGATATGGTTTAATTCACTTGATCCTGGTTGTGTGCGTAGTCCCCAGGATATGATTTATTACTTCTCTGCTAAATATTTCCCTGCTCATAAGAAACAAGCTGCTTTAAGGGATATATATATATATATATATATATATATATAATTTTGTGCAAATTGAAGAAGAGAGTCTCCCACAAGCTTGGGGGAGCCTTCTCCAATTACTTAATGCTTTGCCTGATCATCCTCTTAAGAAAAATGAAATACTTGATATCTTTTATAATGGACTAACCGATGCTTCCAGAGATTACCTGGATAGTTGTGTTGGTTCTGTTTTCAGGGAAAGAACACCGGATGAAGCTGAAATTCTATTGAATAATATGTTGACTAATGAAAATAATTGGACACTTCCTAAGCCTATTCCTAAACCAACTCTGAAGAAGAGAGGTGTTCTATTTCTCAGTCCTGAAGATATGCAAGAGGCAAAGAAATCCATGAAAGAAAAGGGTATTAAAGCTGAAGATGTTAAGAATTTACCTCCTATTGAAGAAATACATGGTCTTAATTTACCGCCTACTGAAGAAATACATGGTCTTGATAACCCGACACAGATAGTAAAGGTAAATTCTCTCTATAGATATGATAAAGCTGAAATCCCATTTACTAAGTTTGCTAGCCCATGCTTAGATGAGTTTGATAAATTTATGGTTAAGCAAGAAGACTTCAATGCTTATTTTGGTAGAGAATTAAAACGCAGTGCTGATATGCTTGAACACTTGGGTGATTATATGGCTAATGTCAAAGGTGAACTTAAACTTATTAGTAAACATGCTTCTATGGTTACCACTCAAGTAGAACAAGTACTTAAAGCTCAAAATGATTTGCTCAATGAATTGAATAGTAAGAATAATGATTTTGTTGTTAGAGTGGCTACTAGAACTGGTAAAATGACTCAGAAACCTTTGTATCTTGAAGGCCACCCTAAGAGAATTGAAAGGAAGAAAAAGAAGAATGATAGGACTTTGCATGCTTCTAGTGAACCTATTACTGAAACACCTGAGAATCCAAATGATATTTCTATTTCTGATGCTGAAACACAATCTGGTAATGAACCTGAAACTAGTGATAATATTAATGATAATGTTCATGATGATGCTCAACCTAGCAATGATAATGATATAGAAATTGAACCTGCTGTTAATCTTGATAACCCACAATCAAAGAATCAACGTTATGATAAGAGAGACTTTGTTGCTAGGAAACATGGTAAAGAAAGAGAACCATGGATTCAGAAACCCATGCCTTTTCCTCCCAAACCATCCAAGAAAAAGGATGACGAGGATTTTGAGCGCTTTGCTGAAATGATTAGACCTATCTTTTTGCGTATGTGATTAACTGATATGCTTAAAATGAATCCTTATGCTAAGTACATGAAAGAAATTGTTACTAATAAAAGAAAGATACCGGAAGCTAAAATTTCCACCATGATTTCTAATTATACTTTTAAAAGTGGAATACCAAAGAAACTTGGAGATCCAGGAGTACCCACTGCTCCATTAAAAGAAACTATGTTAAAACTGCTTTATGTGATCTTGGAGCCGGTGTTAGTGTTATGCCTCTCTCTTTATATACTTATACTTGATTTGAATAAGTTGACACCTACTGAAATATCTTTGCAAATGGATGATAAATCAACCACTATACCTGTCGGTATTTGTGAGGATGTGCCTGTTGTGGTTGCAAATGTTACTATTTTAACGGACTTTGTTATTCTTGATATTCCCGAGGAGGATAATATGTCTATTATTCTTGGAAGACCCTTTTTGAATACTGCAGGGGCTGTTATTGATTGCAAAAAAGGCCATGTCACTTTTCATATTAATGGTAATGAGCATACGGTACACTTTCGGGGGAAACAACCTCACGTACATAGTATCAATTCTATTGGAAAAATTCCATCGATTATTTTTGGAGGTTTTGAATTTCCTCTACCTACTGTCAAGAAGAAATATGATATTCTTATTGTTGGGGATGTGCATATCCCCGTTGAGGTAACCTAGTGTTATTCGAAAATTCTCGGTTCCATGTTATTCGGAATGAGTTTGTTAACAAGACTTGATCAACCTTTTTAATGGATTCATTGTGATGATCATGAGATGGATTAAGTTAGAAAGCACAACCCCGTGTACCCTCCTTTTACCTTCTGTTATTTATATTAAATAAAGTAAAAATAGTATTTTCTGTCTGTTATCTGAATTATCCGTGCAATATAAAAATACCTAGAAAAAAAGTTCTCCAAATGCCCTGAAATTTAAATATGATTTTTTCTGGAATATTTGAGAATATTTGGCACTGAGAACACAGCAGGGGAGCATCCACCTGTCCACAAGGGTGGAGGTCGCGCCCTACCCCCCTGGGCGCGCCCCCCTGCCTCATGGGCCCACGGTGGCCCTCCTCCACTTATTCCTGCACCCACACACTCCTTCTTCCTCCCACAAACACCATTATCCAGCTCAAGCACGAGTTCTAGATCATTTTGCTGTGATTTTCGATCTCCTTGCTCAAAACACCTCTCACAAAACTGCTTTGGGGGATTGTTCCTTGGTATGTGACTCCTCCAATGGTTCAATTAGTTTTTGTTCTAGTGCTTTATTCATTGCATATTTTTGCTGCCTAGGTGACCCTGTTCTTGAGCTTGCATGTCAAATTTATGTGGTTCCAAGTAGTTTTGATGCATGATATAGGCTCTAGGCACTTGTAGGAGTAGTTGATATCAATTTTGTTGAGTTTGGTTCACTTTTATTTGAAGTTACTAAAAATTTCAGATTTTTTCAGAAAATAATGAAGAGATTTTTGAGGGGCTCATCGAGCCGAAGCTCGAAGGAAAAGCAAAATGAAGAAGCAAAGAGGCCCAAATATAATCTGCCTCGTATCGCGGAGGTTCGGCCGTGTGAATGGCCTTGTGATGATTTCTTGAGAGCAGCCGGGATTTATGATGATTTCTATGAATTGGCTGAGAATGCATGCCTCACCGCCTTCCTCCACGACCAGCGCGAACAGTATCTCTTACTCACCAATATCTTTGTGCAAAACTTTCATTTCCATGATAGGAGCTCACCACCTACGGTGGAGTTTTATTTATATGATGAGCATAAGGAGATGTCACTTCGTGATTTTTGTCGGGTTTGTTTGATCCCTTTTGAGGGCATCATAGAGGAACCACATCACGGCTATGTGGATGGGTTTATTGATACCATCACTGCAAGGGAAACGAGGAAGGTTTCCGATGCACGAACTACTAGCATACACTTTCCCGTTCTACGTTACTTTGCTATATTTGCTAGTAGATACTTGATTGGGCGCGGAAACTGTGGAAACCTGAGTGCCCCTGTTATTGTTATTTTGTGCCATGCCTTATTTCATGATGATACATTCAGCATGGGTGCTATTATTGCAAAACGGTTAAATCTTAACCGTACTAAGGGCCCCGTCTTTGGAGGCATCTTCCCCTCGTGCCTAGCTACACATTTTAACATACCTATTAGGCATTATGAGAAGGAAGACAAATTGCTACCTCCTGTTTATTTAGATTATAAGAGTATGGTAGCACACGATTTTATTGCTAAGAATAGGGGAAATGAGCTCAAATACAAATTGTTCTTTGATAAACATCATCCTGAGACTATTACCCTGCGTGCTCCTTCCTTGTTTGATTTATCTGCAGGCAAGTACCTTGTTCCGTTGGAGGCTATTCACGCCTACCGGAACCCTACATCAGCCATAGAGCCAGAGTCGGAACCACAAGTTGATCCTCCACGACAGTCTAATTACCAGTGGGATCCGGAGATGATTACCAACAAGTGGCAATCAGAGTCTTCTTCTTTGCAGTACGACCCCAACTATTACTATGGATATCCGACAGGCCAACCGTGGCCATAGACCAACTTAGGCGAAAAGCCTAAGCTTGGGGGAGTATGTATTTCCCACTGACATTACATTCATGTTCACACACTCATTGCAAGATATCGGTGCTCATACTTTTTCATTGTAATATCCATGCTAGTTTATTTCTTTTTTATGCTTTCTTCTTGTGTGTTTGATAAACCTTAAGAAAACAAAAAAAGCTGTAGCTTTTAATTAGTTTACTTTCCATGCTTGTAGTAGTAATTAAAAAGAAAACCCAAAAAGATTTCCTGTTCTTCTTTTTGCTTGTTGCGAGCTTTCCCGTGTAAATAGTTTTATTTCTTTTCTTTGGGGGTCGATAGGAGAAGACCATGATTAAATTGTTAAAGTGGCTCTTATTTGCATTATTGTTGATCTAACAAAAGAGCCCATATTGACTTGTCTTCTCCTGTTTATTGAATGCTTGCAGATTCCAGCTTAGTCCAATGCACGTGCATTGTTATTATTATTAACATCATTCGGTCGTGCAAGTGAAAGGCAATTATGACGATATATGATGAACTGATTGAGATGGGAGAAGCTGGTATGAACTCGACCTCTCTTGTTTTTGTAAATATGATTAGTTCATCATTCCTGATTCAGCCTATTATGAATAAACATGTTTGCAATGACAATTAGAGATCATAGTTTCTAATGCCATGCTTAATTAACTAGGAGCTTATAATGGTTTACCTTGCATGCCAACATGTTATTAAAATGGTTGTGATGTGGTATGATAGGGTGGTATCCGCTTTTGAACGATTCGAGTGGCTTGACTTGGCACATGTTCACGCATGTAGTTGAAACAAAATCAACATAGCCTCTACGATATTTATGTTCATGGTGCAATATATCCTACCCATGCTTGCATTCGGTGTTGATTAATTTTAATGCATGTTCATGACTGTTGTCGCTCTCTAGCTGGTCGCTTCCCAGTCTTTTTCTAGCCTTCACTTGTACTAAGCGGGAATGCTGCTTGTGCATCCAATCCCATAAACCCAAAAGTTATTCCATATGAGTCCACCATACCTACCTATATACGGTATCTACCTGCCGTTCCAAGTAAATTTGTATGTGCCAAACTCTAAACCTTCAAATAAACATTCTGTTTTGTATGCTCGAATAGCTCATGTATCAACTAGGGTTGTCCGTATCTTCCATGTTAGGCGGGTTATTCTCAAGAGGAGTGGACTCCGCTCCTCACTCACGAGAAAATGGTTGGTCACCGGGATGCCCAGTCCCATGCTTTATGCAAATCAAATCAAAATAATTGGAGACAAAACTCCACCTGGGACTCTTGTTAGTTGGAGGCACTCGTTGTTTCGAGCAAGCCATGGATTGATGCTTGTTGGTGGAGGGGGAGTATAAACTTTACCATTCTGTTTGGGAACCGCCTATAATGTGTGTAGCATGGAAGATATCGCTATCTCTTGGTTGTTATGTTGACAATGGAAGTATACCACTCAAAATATTATTCATCTCTATTTTAAAATCGAGCTCTGGCACCTCTACAAATCCCTGCTTCCCTCTGCGAAGGGCCTATCAATTTAGTTTCATGTTGAGTCATCATCTTCTTATTAAAAAGCACCAGTTGGAGAGCACCACTGTCATTTGCATTCATTACTGTTAGTTTACATTGAGTATGACTTGACTGGATCTCTTTTACCATGAATTACAATGTCTAGTCAGTCCTTGATCCTTAAAGGTGTTCTGCATTTATGTTTTGCGGTCTCAGAAAGGGCTAGCGAGATACCATCTTGTTATATCATATTATGATAGTTTTGAGAAAGTGTTGTCATCCGAGATTTATTATTATTGCTCGCTAGTTGATTATGCCATTGATATGAGTAAACATGAGACCTGAGGGTCATTGTGAATATGGTTAGTTCATAATCTTTGCTGAAAACTTGAATGCTGGCTTTACATATTTACAACAACAAGAGCAAACAGAGTTTGTAAAAGTTTTTCTTTATCACTTTCAGTTTGTCAACTGAATTGCTTGAGGACAAGCAAAGGTTTAATCTTGGGGGAGTTGATACGTCTCCGTCGTATCTACTTTTCCAAACACTTTTTCCCTTGTTTTGGACTCTAACTTGCATGATTTGAATGGAACTAACCCGGACTAACGTTGTTTTCAGCAGAATTGCCATGGTGTTATTTATGTGCAGAAACAAAAGTTCTCGGAATGACCTGAAACTCCACGGAGCGTATTTTTGGAAATAATAAAAAAATACTGGCAAAAGATCAAGACCAGGGGGGCCACACCCTAGCCACGAGGGTGGGGGACGCGCCTGCCCCCCTGTGCGCGCCCCCTACCTCGTGGGCCCCCTGGAGCTCCTCCGACCTCAACTCCAACTCTATATATTCACTTTCGGGGAGAAAAAAAATCAGGGAGAAGGATTCATCGCGTTTTACGATACGGAGCCGCTGCCAAGCCCTAAAACCTCTCGGGAGGGCTGATCTGGAGTCCGTTCGGGGCTTCGGAGAGGGGAGAATCCATCACCGTCGTCGTCATCAACCATCCTCCATCACCAATTTCATGATGCTCACCGCCGTGCGTGAGTAATTCCATCGTAGACTTGCTGGACGGTGATGGGTTGGATGAGATTTATCATGTAATCAAGTTAGTTTTGTTAGGGTTTGATCCCTAGTATCCACTATGTTCTGAGATTGATGTTTCTATGACTTTGCTATGCTTAATGCTTGTCACTAGGGCCCGAGTGCTATGATTTCAGACCTGAACCTATTATCTTTTCATCAATATATGAGAGTTCTTGATCCTATCTTGCAAGTCTATAGTCACCTACTATGTGTTATGATCCGGCAACCCTGAAGTGACAATAATCGGGACCACTCCCGGTGATGACCATAGTTTGAGGAATTCATGTATTCACTATGTGTTAATGCTTTGGTCCGGTACTCTATTAAAAGGAGGCCTTAATATCCCTTAGTTTCCGCTAGGACCCCGTGATAACCCACAAGTATAGGGGATCGCAACAGCTTTCGAGGGTAGAGTATTCAACCCAAATTTATTGATTCGACACAAGGGGAGCCAAAGAATATTCTCAAGTATTAGCAGCTGAGTTGTCAATTCAACCACACCTGGAAACTTAGTATCTGCAGCAAAGTGTTTAGTAGCAAAGTAATATGATAGTGGTGGTAGCGGCAACAAAAGTAAAGACAGCAAAAGTAATGTTTTTGGTATTTTGTAGTGATTGTAACAGTAGCAGCGGGAAAGTAAATAAGTGTAAACCAGTATATGGAAAACTCGTAGGCACCGGATCAGTGATGGATAATTATGCCGGATGCGGTTCATCATGTATCAGTCATAACATAGGGTGACACAGAACTAGCTCCAATTCATCATGTAATGTAGGCATGTATTCCGTATATAGTCATACGTGCTTATGGAAAAGAACTTGCATGACATCTTTTGTCCTACCCTCCCGTGGCAGCGGGGTCCTATTGGAAACTTAGGGATATTAAGGCCTCCTTTTAATAGAGAACCGGAACAAAGCATTAGCACATAGTGAATACATGAACTCCTCAAACTATGGTCATCACCGGGAGTGGTCCCGATTATTGTCACTTCGGGGTTGCCGGATCATAACACATAGTAGGTGACTATAGACTTGCAAGATAGGATCAAGAACTCACATATATTCATGAAAACATAATAGGTTCAGATTTGAAATCATGGCACTCGGGCCCTAGTGACAAGCATTAAGCATAGCAAAGTCATAGCAACATCAATCTCAGAACATAATGGATACTAGGGATCAAACCCTAACAAAACTAACTCGATTACATGATAAATCTCATCCAACCCATCACCGTCCAGCAAGCCTATGATGGAACTACTCACGCACGGCGGTGAGCATCATGAAATTGGTGATGGAGGATGGTTGATGATGACGACGGCGACGAATCCCCCTCTCCGGAGCCCCGAACGGACTCCAGATCAGCCCTCCCGAGAGGTTTTAGGGCTTGGCGGCGGCTCCGTATCGTAAAACGCGATGATTTCTTCTCTCTGATTTTTTTCTCTCCGAAAGCAAATATATAGAGTTGGAGTTGGCGTCGGAGGGTTTCCAGGGGGGCCATGAGGTAGGGGGCGCGCCCTAGGGGGGCGCCCCCCACCCTCGTGAGAAGGGTGTGGGCCCCCTGGTCTTCATCTTTGGCGAGGATTTTTTATTATATTTTCTAAGACGTTCCATGGAGTTTCAGGTCATTCCGAGAATATTTGTTTTCTGCACATAAAACAACACCATGGCAATTCTGCTGAAAACAGCGTCAGTCCGGGTTAGTTCCATTCAAATCATACAAGTTAGAGTCCAAAACAAGGGCAAAAGTGTTTGGAAAAGTAGATACGACGGAGACGTATCAACTCTCCCAAGGTTAAACCCTTGCTTGTCCTCAAGCAATTCAGTTGACAAACTGAAAGAAAGAAAGAAAAACTTTTACAAACTCTGTTTGCTCTTGTTGTTGTAACTATGTCAAGCCAGCATTCAAGTTTTCAGCATAGATCATAACTAACCACATTTGCAATAATTCTCAGGTCTCATAATTACTCATATCAATAGCATAATCAACTAGCAAGTCATAATAATAAATCTCGAATGACAACACTTTCTCAAAACAATCATAATATTATATAAGAAGATGGTATCTCGCTAGCCCTTTCTGAGACCACAAAACATAAATGCAGAGCACCTTTAAAGATCAAGGACTGACTAGACATTGTAATTCATGGTAAAAGAGATCCAATCATAGTCACACCCAACATAAATTAATAGTGATGAATGCAAATGACAGCTGTGCTCTCCAGCTAGTGCTTTTTAATAAGAGGGTGATGACTCAACATAAAAGTAAATGGATAGGCCCTTCGCAGAGGGAAGCGGGGATTTGTAGAGGTGCCAGAGCTCGGTTTTGCAATAGAGATAAATTGTATTTTGAGCGGTATACTTTCATTGTCAACATAACAACTAAGAGATGGCGATATCTTCCTTGCTACACACATTATAGGCGGTTCCCAAATAGAATGGTAAAGTTTATACTCCCCCTCCACCAACAAACATCAATCCATGGCTTGCTCGAAACAACGAGTGCCTCCAACACACATTAGGACCCAGGGGGAGTTTTGTTTGCAATTAATTTTGATTTAGTTTGCATAAAGCATGGGACTGGGCATCCCGGTGGCCAGCCATTTTCTCGTGAATGAGGAGCGGAGTCCACTCCTCTTGAGAATAACCCGCCTAACACGGAAGATAAGGACAGCCTTGGTTGATACATGAGCTATTCGAGCATACAAAACAGAATGTTTATTTGAAGGTTTAGAGTTTGGCACATACAAATTTACTTGGAACGGCAGGTAGATACCGCATATAGGAAGGTATAGTGGACTCATCTGGAATAACTTTGGGGTTTAAGGGATTGGATGCACAAGCAGTATTCCCGCTTAGTACAAGTGAAGGCTAGCAAAAGACTGGGAAGCGACCAACTAGAGAGCGACAACAGCCATGTACATGCATTAAAATTAATAAAAATTGGATGCAAGCATGAGTAGGATATAATCCACCATGAACATAAATATCGTGAAGGCTATGTTGATTTGTTTCAACTACATGCGTGAACATGTGCCAAGTCAAGTCACTTAAATCATTCAAAGGAGGATACCATCCCATCATACCACATCATAACCATCTCAATAGCATGTTGGCACACAAGGTAAACCATTATAACTCATAGCTAATCAAGCATGGCACAAGCAACTACGATCTCTAATTGTCATTGCAAACATGTTTATTCATAATAAGCTGAATCAAGAACGAGAGACTCATCATATTTACAAAAACAAAAGAGGTCGAGTTCATACCAGCTTTTCTCATCTCAGTCAGTCCATCATATATCATCATAATTGCCTTTCATTTGCACGACCGAATGGTGTGAAGAATAATAAGAGTGTACATGCATTGGACTAAGCTGGAATCTGCGAGCATTCAATAAACATGAGAAGACAAGGCAATATGGGCTCTGGGTTAAATCAACAATAATGCATATAAGAGCCACTTCAATAATTTAATTATGGTCTTCTCCTACTGACCCCCAAAGAAAAGAAATAAAACTATTTACACGGGAAAGCTCCCAACAAGCAAAAGAAGAACAGGAAATATTTTTGGGTTTTCTTTTTAAGTATTACTACTACAGCAGAAAAATAAACTACTACTATTTTTTTTGGTTTTTCTTAAGGTTTGACAAACACACAAGAGGAAAGCATAAAAAGGAAAATAAACTAGCATGGATGATACAATGAAAAAGTATGAGCACCGACATCTGGCAATGAGTGTGTGTGCACATAAATGTAATGTCGGTGGGAAATACGTACTCCCCCAAGCTTAGGCTTTTGGCCTAAGTTGGTTTATGGCCACGGCTGGCCTGGCGGATATCCATAATAATAGTTGTTGGGGTTGTACTATGATGAGGAAGAAGAAGGCTCCGATTGCCACTGGCTGGCAATCATCTCCAGATCCCACTGATAGTTAGGCTGTCGTGAAGGATCAAATTGTGGTTCCGGTTCTGGCTCCTCGGCTGATGCAGGGTTCCGGTAGGCGTGAATAGCCGTCAACGGAACAAGGTGCGAGCCTACTATCAAATCAAACAAAGAAGGAGCAGGCAAGGTAATAGTCTCAGGATGATGTTTATTAAAGAACAATTGATATTTAAGCTCTCCTGCCTTATTCTTAACAATAAAATCATGTGCCACCATACTTTTATGATCTAGATAAACACGGGGCAGCACCTTTTCTTCCTTCTCAGCATGCCTAATAGGTATGTTAAAATGTGCGGCTAGGCGTGTAGCATAGATGCCTCCAAAGATGGGGCCCTTAGTACGGTTCATATTTAACCGTCTAGCAATAATACCGCCCATACTAAAAGTGTTATCACTGTATAAACCTTGGAGTAGAATAATTATATCAGGGATACTAAGGTTTCCACAGTTTCCGCGTCCAATTAAACAACGACTAGCAAATAATGCAAAGTAACGTAAAACAGGAAAATGTATGCTAGTGATTCGTGCATCGGAAACCTTCCTGGTTTCTCCTACAGTGATATTATTAATAAATCCCTCCACATCATCATGATGTGGTTCTTCTGTCTTGCCCTCAAAAGGGACTAAACAAATCCGACAGAAATCATAAAGTGACATCTCCTTATGCTCATCATATAAATGAAACTCCACCGTAGGTGGTGAGTTCCTAGAATGAAAGTGAAAGTTTTGCACGAAGGTATTTGTGAGTAAGAGATACTAATCGCATTGGTCATGAAGGAAAGCAGTGAGGCCTGCATTGTGAGACAATTCATGAAAATCTTCATAGATACCGGCTGCTTTCAAGAAATCATCAGAAGGCCATTCACACGCCCGAATCTCCGTGGTGCGTGGCAAATTATACTTAGGCTTCGGTGCCTTTTCCTTTGAGCTTTGGCTCGATGAGCCCCTCAAGAATCTCCTCATTATATTCTGAAATATTCTGAAATTTTTAGTAACTTCAAACAAAAGTGAACCAACTTCAATAAAACTAATAGCAACTACTCCTACAAGTGCCTAGAGCCTATATCAAGCATTAGAACTACTTATAACCATATAAATTTGACATGCAAGCTCAAGAACATGGTCATCTATGCAGCACAAATTTGCAAAGAATAAAGCACTAGAACAAAAACTAATTGGACCAATGGAGGAGTCACATACCAAGGAACAATCTGCCCAAGCAGTTTTGCGAGAGGTGCTTTGAGCAAGGAGATCGAAAATCACAGCAAAAGTGGCTGGAACTCGTGCTTGAGTTGGTTTTTCGGGTTTGTGTGAGACAGAGGAAGAAGATGGGTGCTGGGATAAGTGGAGGAGGGCTATCGTGGGCCCACGAGGCAGGGGGCGCACCCTAGAGGGGGGGGGGCGCCCACCACCCTCGTGGCCAGGTGGCAGCTCCTCCCGCGGTAATTTTTGCACAGTAAATCCTCAAATATTCCCGAAAAAATCATATTAAATTGGCATGTCATTCTGAGGACTTTTATTTTTGGGATATTTTTATATTGCACGGATAAGTCAGGAAACAGACAGAAAAATACTATTTTTACTTTATTTCTACTAATTAACAGAAAGTATAGAGAGGGTACAGAAGGTTGTGCTTCTAGTTTCATCCATCTCATGCTCATCAAAAAGAATCCACTAACAAGGTTGATCAAGTCTTGTTAACAAACCCATTCCGATAATCATGAAACCGGAGAAATTTCGAATAACACTAAGTTACCTCAATGGGGATATGCACATCCCCTATAATAAGTATATCATATTTCTTCTTGACAGTAGGAAGAGGAAATTCAAAACCTCCAAATATAATCGATGGAATTTTTCCAATGGAGTTGATACTATGAACTTGAGGTTGTTTCCTCGAAAAGTGTACCGTATGCTCATCACCATTAACATGAAAAGTGACATTGCCTTTGTTGCAATCAATAACAGCCCCTGCAGTATTAAGAAAAGGTCTTCCAAGAATAATAGACATACTATCATCCTCGGGAATATCAAGTATAACAAAGTCCGTTAAAATAGTAACGTTTGCAACCACAACAGGCACATCCTCACAAATACCGACAGGTATAACAGTTGATTTATCAGCCATTTGCAAAGATATTTCGGTAGGTGTCAGCTTATTCAAGTCAAGTCTACGATATAAAGAGAGAGGCATAACACTAACACCGGCTCCAAGATCACATAAAGCAGTTTTAATATAATTTATTTTAATGGAGCAAGGTATAGTAGGTACTCCGGGATCTCCAAGTTTCTTTGGTATTCCACCCTTAAAAGTATAATTAGCAAGCATGGTGGAAATCTCAGCTTCCAGTATCTTTCTTTTATTAGCAATGATATCTTTCATATATTTAGCATAAGGATTTGTTTTGAGCACATCAGTTAATCGCATACGCAGAAAGATAGGCCTAATCATTTTAGCAAAGCGCTCAAAATCCTCATCATCCTTTTTCTTGGATGGTTTTGGAGTAAAGGGCATGGGTTTCTGAACCCAAGGTTCCCTTTCTTTACCATGTTTCCTAGCAACAAAGTCTCTTTTATCATAACGTTGATTCTTTGATTGTGGGTTATCAAGATCAACAGCAGGTTCAATTTCTACATCACTGTCATTACTAGGTTGAGCATCATCATGAACATCATTATTAACATTTTCACTAGGTTCATGTTCATTACCAGATTGTGTTTCAGCATCAGACATAGATATATCATTTGGATTATCAGGTGGTTCAGCAATAGGTTTACTAGAAGTTTGCACAGTTCTATCATTTTTCTTTTTCTTCTTTTTAGAAGAACTAGGAACATCAATTTTATTTCTCTGAGAATCTTGCTCGATTCTCCTAGGGTGGCCTTCAGGATACAAAGGTTCCTGAGTCATTCTACCCGTTCTAGTAGCCACTCTAACAGCATAATCATTTTTCTTACTATTCATTTCATCAAGCACTTCTTTTTGAGCTTTAAGCACTTGTTCTACTTGAGTGGTAACCATAGAGGCATGTTTGCTAACAAGTTTAAGTTCACCTTTAATATTAGCCATATAATCACCCAAGCGTCTAATCATATAAGCATTTTCTTTTAATTGTCTACCAAAATAAGCATTAAAGTCGTCTTGTTTATACATAAAGTTATCAAACTCATCCAAGCACTGACTAGTAATTTTAGTAGGAGGGACTTCAGCTTTATCATATCTATAGAGAGAATTTACCTTTACTACCTGTGTCGGGATATCGGGGTCAGGAGGTTCTTCAATAAATAAAGAATTGAGATCATAAGTTTCTTCAATAGGCGGTATATTAAGACCATGTATTTCTTCAGTAGGAGGTAAATTCTTAACATCTTCAGCTTTAATACCTTTCTCTTTCATAGATTTCTTTGCCTCTTGCATATCTTCGGGACTGAGAAATAGAACACCCCTCTTCTTCGGAGTTGGTTTAGGAATAGGCTCAGTAATTGGAGCAGGAGCTGGCTCAGGAGGTGGCTCAGGAGGTGCCCAATTATTTTCATTTGTCAACATATTATTCAATAAGATTTTAGCTTCATCCGGTGTTCTTTCCCTGAAAAGAGAACCAGCACAACTATCCAGGTAATCTCTAGAAGCATCGGTTAGTCCATTATAAAAGATATCAAGTATTTCGGGTTTCTTAAGAGGATGACCAGGCAAAGCATTAAGTAACTTGAGAAGCCTCCCCCAAGCTTGTGGGAGACTCTCTTCTTTAATTTGCACAAAGTTGTATATTTCCCTCAAAGCAGCTTGTTTCTTATGAGCAGGGAAATATTTAGTAGAGAAGTAATAAATCATGTCCTGGGGACTACGCACACAACCAAGATTAAGAGAATTAAACCATATCTTAGCATCACCCTTTAATGAGAACGAAAATATTTTGAGTATATAAAAGTAACGCGATCTCTCATCATTAGTGAACAGGGAAGCTATATCATTTAACTTAGTAAGATGTGCCACAACAGTTTCAGATTCATAGCCATAAAATGGATCAGATTCAACCAAAGTAATTATATCAGGATCAACAGAGAATTCATAATCCTTATCAGGAACACATATAGGTGAAGTAGCAAAAGCAGGGTCGGGTTTCATTTTATCTCTAAGTGATTCTTTGTTCCATTTAATTAATAACCTCTTAAGCTCATATCTATCTCTGCAAGCTAAAATAGTGGCAGAAGATTCCATATCAAAAAGATAGCCCTCAGGAATAACAGGCATATTTTCATCATCACTATCATCATCGTATTCAGATTCAATAATTTCTTTTTCTCTAGACCTGGAAATTTGTTCATCAAGAAATTCACCAAGGGGCACAGTAGTATCAGACATAGAAGCAGTTTCATCATAAGTATCATGCATAGCAAAAGTGGCATCATCAATAACATGCGACATATCAGAACGAATAGCAGAAGCAGGTGTAGGTGTCGCTAGCTTACTCATAACAGAAGGTGAATCAAGTGCAGAGCTAGATGGCAGTTCCTTACCTCCCCTCGTAGTTGAGGGATAGATCTTGGTTTTTGGATCTCTCAAGTTCTTCATAATGATAAACAGATATAAATCCCAAGTGACTCAAAGAATAGAGCTATGCTCCCCGGCAACAGCACCAGAAATTAGTCTTGATAACCCATGAGTATGGGGGATCGCAACAGCTTTCGAGGGTAGAGTATTCAACCCAAATTTATTGATTCGACACAAGGGGAGCCAAAGAATATTCTCAAGTATTAGCAGCTGAGTTGTCAATTCAACCACACCTGGAAACTTAGTATCTGCAGCAAAGTGTTTAGCAGCAAAGTAATATGATAGTGGTGGTAGCGGCAACAAAAGTAAAGACAGCAAAAGTAATGTTTTTGGTATTTTGTAGTGATTGTAACAGTAGCAGCGAGACAGTAAATAAGCGTAAACCAGTATATGGAAAACTCGTAGGCACCGGATCAGTGATGGATAATTATGCCGGATGCGGTTCATCATGTATCAGTCATAACATAGGGTGACACAGAACTAGCTCCAATTCATCAATGTAATGTAGGCATGTATTCCGTATATAGTCATACGTGCTTATGGAAAAGAACTTGCATGACATCTTTTGTCCTACCCTCCCGTGGCAGCGGGGTCCTATTGGAAACTTAGGGATATTAAGGCCTCCTTTTAATAGAGAACCAGAACAAAGCATTAGCACATAGTGAATACATGAACTCCTCAAACTATGGTCATCACCGGGAGTGGTCCCGATTATTGTCACTTCGGGGTTGCCGGATCATAACACATAGTAGGTGACTATAGACTTGCAAGATAGGATCAAGAACTCACATATATTCATGAAAACATAATAGGTTCAGATCTGAAATCATGGCACTCGGGCCCTAGTGACAAGCATTAAGCATAGCAAAGTCATAGCAACATCAATCTCAGAACATAATGGATACTAGGGATCAAACCCTAACAAAACTAACTCGATTACATGATAAATCTCATCCAACCCATCACCGTCCAGCAAGCCTATGTAACTACTCACGCACGGCGGTGAGCATCATGAAATTGGTGATGGAGGATGGTTGATGATGACGACGGCGACGAATCCCCCTCTCTGGAGCCCCGAACGGACTCCAGATCAGCCCTCCCGAGAGGTTTTAGGGCTTGGCGGCGACTCCGTATCGTAAAACGCGATGATTTCTTCTCTCTGATTTTTTTCTCTCTGAAAGCGAATATATAGGGTTGGAGTTGGCGTCGGAGGGTTTCCAGGGGGCCCACGAGGTAGGGGGCGCGCCGCCCTAGGGGGGTGGGGCGCCCCCCACCCTCGTGAGAAGGGTGTGGGCCCCCTGGTCTTCATCTTTGGCGAGGATTTTTTATTATTTTTTCTAAGACGTTCCATGGAGTTTCAGGTCATTCCGAGAATATTTGTTTTCTGCACATAAAACAACACCATGGCAATTCTGCTGAAAACTGCGTCAGTCCGGGTTAGTCCATTCAAATCATACAAGTTAGAGTCCAAAACAAGGGCAAAAGTGTTTGGAAAAGTAGATACGACGGAGACGTATCACCCCGCTGCCACGGGAGGGTAGGACAAAAGATGTCATGCAAGTTCTTTTCCATAAGCACGTATGACTATATTCGGAATACATGCCTACATTACATTGATGAATTGGAGCTAGTTTTGTGTCAGCCTAGGTTATGACTGTTACATGATGAACCGCATCCGGCATAATTCTCCGTCACTGATCCATTGCCTACGAGCTTTCCATATATTGTTCTTCGCTTATTTACTTTTTCGTTGCTACTGTTACAATTACTATAAAACACCAAAAATATTACTTTTGCTACCGTTACCTTTTGCCACCGTTACCACTACTATCATATTACTTTGCTACTAAATACCTTGCTGCAGATATTAAGTTATCCAGGTGTGGTTGAATTGATAACTCAGATGCTAATACTTGAGAATATTCTTTGGCTCCCCTTGTGCCGAATCAATAAATTTGGGTTGAATACTTTACCCTCGAAAACTGTTGCGATCCCCTATACTTGTGGGTTATTACTTCCGCATAGTTTTGCCCACCTCACACTCCCGCCACCCCGACCTAACCCAATTTTGTTTGTGTTGTGAGTTGTGTCTCCTAAGGTTTTTCGGCTACTTAGGGACCATGCTTCCAACTCCGACACCGTGTACAGTCCACCACCTTACCCTCCATTTCTGCATTGCGTACTCCACAACCCATCATTGCATTTCCGCAATCCCTTTGAGCTTCCGCAACCACCACCGCATTCCGCTACCACCATTTGAAATTTGAGATTTTGAGTTCGCGGTTTTTCCATTTCCTAAGGTGTTTCGGCTACTTAGGGACGAGTCTCCATCATCTTGGTATCTCCATCAAGATCACCGCCACTCATCATCGACATGGACGGTAACCTCCATATCATCTTGGTATCGTGGTATCCCTCCATTGTATATCCCCTTGCCATTGCATTGATAACCCCTAGCCCATTTTGCGTCACTTGCCTATCGATACTAGCCATTTGAGTATTGTTGGCAACGTTACTTGTGCACATTAGTGATCTACACCATACATTGCATACATACCATACCATATCGGTACCATCTTGGTATCATATGATCCTTTGTGCCACAAGTTTGTTCCCACATATATACAATTGCTATCTTGGTTTGTGCATTGTGCAAAAGTGGCCATAAAAAATAAAAAAGAATAAGCTTTTAAGAAAAAGAGAAAGAGAAAACAAGCTTGTAAGCAAGTGCCATAGCATCATACCACATTGCATATAAGATCATCTTGGATCATAACACCGGGAGCCATACATACATAGCATACTTGGGATAGAAAGTACATACATTTTGCATCTTATAGGTTGTGCACAAGTGTCATATCCGCCTATAGAGAAATCATGCTAGCGTCTCTCTTGAGTTGTGCAACACGAGCGTTTTCCGTGGATTCCACATTTTGTGCTCATTCCTTGGTTGCACGACCCCATTTATCTATCCGTGTGTGTGTTTCCGTGTGCCACATATTGCTATTGGTCTACTTGTTTCAGTTGTGAATTTGTGAATCTCTTTCAACATTATTGACTCTTGCTAACATTTCGCATCAAATTTTTGTGCCACTATCCTCACCGAGATCCACCATAAGCCTTACTTGTGTAGGTGTGAGAAACCGACAAGAATTGGTACCAATTGTGCTATTTCCTTGTCCACATTGGAGTGATCATTGATCCACTTTCAACTTCGGTCAAGGTACATTTGGTATTCGTTCTTCTCTTTCTACCACTCACATTTTTCTCTTGGAGTGATGGATAGGCAAGGCATTTCATCTCCGGTCTTCCACAATAACGACGGCGTGAACCACTACATCACCAAAGCGTCCATCTTCGATCTACAACGACAAATGCAAGGCACACAATCAAGATTGCGAGAGAGCATCGAGAACCTCTCCATTGACATTCGCCACTCCGAAGCGAGGAAAAGGGACTACATCGACAACAAGCTTTCCGCACAAAAGGAGGAGCAAGATGCAAGGATGGAGGAGATTTGAGCCTTGATCAAGTCTACTTTCCCTTCGTCATCTTCAAGGCGGCGACGAGCAAATCGATCATCTTCGGAGCGCCCAAGCGACACAAGCGCAAGTCGTCCACGTCCACATCTCCATGGCGACCACCATCACGTTCGTGATCCACTACATCATGAAGGGCAGTCACCTCCAAGCATCATGTGCACGACGACAACGAACGCCATCAAGCTCAAGCACGAAAATGAAAACATCATCATGAAGATGCTCGAGATGCGCCTACCTATAAGTCCCAACAAGCCCTACTTCACGCCAAGTCCAAACTTCATGACCACAAGAGAACACCACGAGACGAGCACCACCAAGACGGCGCTACATCTACTACCACCACCACTTTGGCATCTTCGCCAAGTGCTATCAACGCATGTTCGCCTTTGGACGTACGACATCTTCGCCTACTTCCCGTGAGTTCGCCTACATCGACATCATCAAGTACAAGGCGACCACCTACGAGCGAGGGCGGCACTTCCATCTTCGGAAGCCCCTCAAGGAAGACGGCCGAGCACGGGAAATTCCCTTCGGTCATGGAGACGAGCTACGAGGTGCCACATCATATGGGCATCCTACAACAAGACGACGACAAGAAGGTCGAGCAAGGGCCATCCCCTTCGACCACGACGACGAGCATGAACCTCTTCAACAACACGAAGACGGTGCCCATATTGGACTCATACTCCAAGTCAAGTTACGAGACCGCACATGAGACCTTACCTTTGGTCTTAGAGGAGAGTGATGATGTGCCATCTTCGGCCTTCATCCACGGCTACAACTACGACATGATTGAGCATGGAGACATTTGCACCAACATCTCTTCGACACCCACATATAAAGAGATGCCCCAATTCCCATGTGAGGAGAGCCACCCCACCATGAGTGATATGAGTGACTCCACCACTTGTGACATTGAGTGCATTTCCTATGAGAGGATGAGTGTGACCACCACTAGCCCCACACTTGAGAGCATCCAAGAGGGAGTGAGTGAGCCACCACACTTAGTGAGTGAGGTAGTTGACACGGCATGTGAGGCCACTATGATTCCTAACGACTTAACCTCTACTCCCATTGTGTTTTCTTCTTTGGTGCTAGGTCTCCTACATGACAACATGCCTATCCTCGACGAGTCCATATCTCCAATGGAGACAACGATGGCCATGGTGGAAGAAGATGCACCCCCACATGGTTCCATCAAGATGAAGATGACCACGACTTGGTCTTCGACACCTCACCTACAACACATGAGCGATGCTCCAAAGGTCACATAGGTGATGGTGCTTCTCTTGTCCCACTAGTGGACTATTTCATGAATGATTTCTTGCATGATGTTGATCCACCTATTCCCATGCTTCATGCTAGTGCGACTTCTTCATGTCATGACTTACCTATCTATGATGAATATGATGATGAGCATGTTGATTTGCCTAGTTGTGATGCTATGCTCCATAGGATATCATGTGAAAATTCTATTGGTCACATCATGTTTGACAATCCTTTGAACTTGTCATATGCTATGAGTGAGATCTCACATATTGCATCATTTCAATCTCAACATAGTAACTATGCATGCCCCATTAAAATCAATCCCATTTGCACTTATGGCATAGATGATGAGATGATGGTCATTGGCTTTTGTTTTTCATGTGATGATATTGCCATGCTTCCTTTACATGATTTGTGCAATTCATCTACTATGCCATGCCATGATCACATTGTTCCAAATATGCATTGTTTTGGATGTTGTCAATATTCTTCGTGTGATGTTTCCATTAATGATCATCAGGAGAGCCCCATAGTTTCCTCATACATATTAGGAGATTTTGATGCATTCCATACTTTGCATGATTCTCATAATTGCTTGCACCGTATGCATTCCATGAATAACAATGCTCTACATATTTTCTTGTGATGCATTACACAATTTGAGTCTCCATTATGCTATACATAACAACAAACCAATCATGATCGATGGATGACATGTTTCTATATCACGCATCTCATTTATTTGAGCATTGGCTATTTTGTGCTAACCAACACTTGCACGTGCGCATCATGATGGATGATGTGTACATATACCACACACACACAATTTTCTCTTTGTCTTTGTTTTGTGTAGGTACTCACGTATACTCGTTGAAAGGATCGATATGGTTGACTAGAGGGGGGTGAATAGGCAACTAACAATTTTTAACTTTTCTTTACCAAATTAAACTTTGCATCAAAGTAGGTTGTCTAGACATGCAACTATGTGAGCAATCTATATGATGCAACAACAATAAGCACACAAGCAAGCAAGGGAGATAACACAATTAAGCTTGCACAAGTAAAGGTACGAGATAACCAAGAGTGGAGCCGGTGGAGACTAGGATGTGTTACCGAAGTTCCTTCCTTTTGAGGGGAAGTACGTCTCCGTTGGAGCGGTGTGGAGGCACAATGCTCCCCAAGAAGCCACTAGGGCCACTGTATTTTCCTCACGCCCTCACACAATGCGAGATGTTGTGATTCCACTATTGGTGCCCTTGGAGGCGGTGACCGGACCTTTACAAACAAGGTTGGGGCAATCTCCACAACTTAATCGGAGGCTCCCAACAACAACACCACGAAGCTTCACCACAATGGAATATGGCTCCGCGGTGACCTCAACCGTCTAGGGTGCTCAAACACCCAAGAGTAACAAGATCCGCAAGGGATTAGTGGGGGGAATCAAATTTCTCTTGGTGGAAGTGTAGATCGAAGCCTTCTCAACCAATCCCTAGAAAATCAACAAGTTTGATTGGCTAGGGAGAGAGACCGGACGAAAATGGAGCTTGGAGCAACAATGGAGCTTAGGGTTGGAAGAGGTAGTCAACTCGGAGAAGATACCCCTTATATAGTGGAGAGAGAAATCCAACCGTTATCCACTTAACCAGCCCGCGATAAGCAGTACTACTGCGCCTGCCAAGCAGTACTACCGCAAGGCCTTACGTTACTACCACACACCCTTGCGGTACTACCACAAGGCAGGGTTGGACCAGCCTGTGAAGGCCGTGGACAGATAAATGTCCATGGCTAGTTCTGCTGATTACAAAATAGTGCAAGAAGTCCGACACGGTACTACCGCTGAAGGCAAGCGGTACTATCGCGCGGGGAGCGGATGTAAAATATTACATCTGCTCCTACTTCCGCTACTAGTGCTGTGCCGGACCAGGTCTCACGGTACTACGGCTCCCAAGGAGCGGTACTACCGTGACCACCTGCGGTACTACCGCAAGGGCATGCGGTACTACCGTAGGGGCCTGCGGTACTACCGCTCCGAAGATCAGTACTACCACAAGCCTCAGAACAGCAACAGATAGGAAGACTTATTTTTGCACAGACAAGAAGAAACGAAGGATGCTCCAAGGTGCTAAAGGAAAGGCGGTGCAAAGAGGAGTAAACGTGTACGTGATGATTCCACCCAAACCTTTCCAAAGCGGACCCCCTCTTAATAGTACGGCTTTCCTACGACTCAAATCGACCGAAAAAGGAACGTAGAAAAACGTCGTCTTCAATAATCTTTGAGGGGCTGCTAACCGTCTCGTGCCTAGTCATGAAATATCTGAAATACTCGAGACACACGATTAGTCCGCAAATGCATTGTCATCAATCACCAAAACACCTTAGGGATAAATATGCCCTTACAATCTCCCCCCTTTTAGTGGATTGATTACAATACGGGATTTGCACAAGGGAGAAAGAATAGAACATGAGCAAACCATACATCTCTAAAATATAGACGGGCTCCCCCTAGATGTGTGCTAGTTAGATGAGTGCTTTGGACTGCACGGCACACATACTCGGATCAACACTCCCCCTATATTTTATAGACATGACATATCTTGCAATAACAATGCTAACACTAAGCATGATAGTAGATAAGAGCATGAACTAAGTAGCACAACATATCATAAGCTCAGTAAGGTGCGATAGATAGAGTGCATATGTCTAACACCATATGATAGATAAGTCTCACACGCTCAAATAAACTCAAACCAAACCAAAGCAAACACGGTTCAACAAACCAAATACAAACAAAGCAAACACGACACGACACGGCAAATCCCTACACTCTCTCCCCCTTTGGCATCGAGACGCCAAAAAGGCAGAGAGGACAGCTACAACACAAGTGGTGCCTCAAGCAGAGTAGTTGCTCGCACCCTCCTCGTCAGACTCGGCCGCAGGAATGTGCTCCTCCTCAGAATCAGTCCACCTGTAGCCTTGTTTTGCCATCCATTCAGCCTCTGGAGTGATGTGCTCCTCAGAGCTGCCAGAAACATCCTCTCCAAACACCCTCATGATCTTCTTGTCGCAGCGGTGACTCTCCTTGGAGGCCACGTGAGTCTGATACTGCCCCTTGGCCTGCATGCAGCACAAGGCCTTCATCTTGGCATTCAGCTTCTTCGCCCATGAGGGATCAATGGAGGGAGGTGCATATCCCGCAGAGCTGTCCTCAGCCGCACTCTCCTCCTCAATCTCCTCCTCATCAGCTGCCCTCTTAGCAGCCTCAGCCTCGGCACGAGTAGTAGTGTTAGCCCACTGGGGCTTGATGCGGAGTCTGATGGAGTCATGACGGATCCAGTCAGGGGCCAGAAACTCCTCATTGGGATAGATCTTCTCCCAAGTCTTCGATATCAGGAGGAACATATAAGGACCATAGATGGGTACCTTGCGGGTGAACACCGCGAACCGAAGCTCACACCACATGATATGTGAGACATCAAGTGGTTGAGTCTGAGAAACTTGGGCCTCCTCACAAATGAGCAACATGTCCATAAGAAAGGCATGCACCTTGTCCTTGTCCCCAATGCGAGGAAAGAGCGAGTGGCGGAAGATCCGGTGCATGATGTCAAGAAACGAGTTGAGCACCCACGTCGACTTGCCACTGGCCAGCTTCTTCTCAACGTAGAATGGCATAAGCTTGTCCTTGCTTGCTAACTCGGAGTTGGCATGAGGGCGAACACTAATAGGCGTGTGGAGCCCCTCATCAGGCACTCTGAGCAAATCCATGAACTCCTTCCAAGTAGCAGTCAACTGACGTCCATTGGTCATCCAGGTCATCCTCCGATCCTCCCCAGAGTGGAAGTGGACCGAGACAAAGAACTGTGCCACAAGCTCGGGGTCATAGTTCAGATGAAAAGAGATCACATCCTCAATGGAAAACTGCTCCACAAGGTCCAAGGCCTCACCAAAGTAGTGACGATGCTTCTCCTTCCTCATGTGATGCATGTCGATCCAGTGCACATCCACATACAGATTCTACTTGGCCTTGATCACATCCAAGTAAATGAGATTCTGCTGCTTGGTCCAAAACAGTTCATTCCCTCTGAAGTTTGCATGAGGATGCGCATAGGGGTTGATCTTCCCGAGATAGACAAACTCAGCAAGAGGTATCTCATCCATGTCCCTTGTTCGTTCCTTGACCATGCTAGCAGTGGTCTTGACATTGCGCTTGGGGGCATTGGAGCCCTCTAGAACATCCTCTTGGTTGCGCAGACGCTTGGAACCCGTGTCTCGGCTTGGATTGGAACGACAAGCAGGGACACCGGAGCCACCACCTGAGACACAACACAAACACACACGAGAAGCGAGACGGGTCAAAACAAGGACCACAACAAAACACAAGAAACCAGTAGAAAATGCATATGGTAATTGCCATGAAGAAGGTTTGACAGCAGCGGTAGTACGGCCTGGTCGCGCGGTACTAAAAAATTAATGCCGCTCCTAGTCGCGGTAGTACTGCACGGTGGCACGGTAGTACCGGGGCTCGGAGCGGCAGTACAGCTTTAGTACCGCGGCCCGTGTGGTAGTACCGCGCCTAAGGGGTGGTAGTACCGTACGAGCGGTAGTACCGCACCTTCTGGGCGGTAGTACCGCACGTCATCAGATCCGAACAGATGAATCTGAGAACAACCGCGACAACGAGGTGGTACTCCGATTGATCAAATCTACCATGGGACAACATATCAAGCACACTTTCTACGCATCACTACTCTCCTACATCCTACTCTTGCAAAGATTTGGCCTAAAATCTCAATAATCAACATGCATCTCCCCAAAACCTAGAAGCGAAAGGACGAACAAAAGAGAGAGGGATTTGGGGAGAGACCTTGATTCATGGCAAGAGGAAGTGGTGGGGAACGATCCCACCGGTCGGAATCCGAGGAGAGCAGCCGGGGACGGAGATCCGGCGAGGCTCTCCGGCGCCGTTCTTGAGCAGGAAAGAGAGAGGCAGTAGGGAGAGAGACAGGCGAATGGGTATGGGGGAGTTGGAACTCCCCCTGCCCGGGTCTTAACCCCACGCGCCCTCGGCAGTGCGATAGTACCGCATCTCATCGCGGTAGTACCGCTTGGGCGGAAGAGCCACACCAGAGCGGTAGTACCGCTCCCCCAGGCGGCAGTAAAAAAATACTGCCGCACTGGGTGCGGAAGTACCGCGCACTCCACAAGCAGTAGTATCGTGGCAGGCTGCAGTAGTACCATGAGCTCAAAATGATGCAAGTTTCAAACAAAAGAAAGGGGCTACGCGAAAGAGGAAAAAAACGACAAGCGAACGAGACAACACAAGAACACGCTCAGCCTGGAGAAAGAAAGAAAGGCAAGAGACAACAAGGACCAACCACGAGAACCTCTCCAAGGAGAGGGCGGTGGCCGGAGCCACCTATGTTTGAGTAGATTGGTATGGCACCGCGAAGAATTATCCTTGGGCCCATGACCAAAACTCGTCTTTGAAGAACAAGTGCCACCAAAAATGGCTAATGTGAAAGAGTTGATCAATTTATGCATAATGGGGGGAGGGAGAGTTCATTGAGAGAACAACACTCCCCCTATGTCCATGCCTACACCTAAACAAGATAACAAGTTGAGTATGGTGAGGGGTGTGCACGGGTTCAAGCAAGATTGCTCGAATCAATGATATTTAGCTCATGCCTTAACTCGCGAAATCTTGCTTCATCCAAGGGCTTCGTGAAGATGTCTGCAAGGTTATCAAGAGTGTTGACATAGTTGAGCTCGATCTCTCCTCACCTAATATGATCCTGGATGAAGTGATACCGGATCTCAATATGCTTCGTCTTGAAGTGTTCCACTGGGTTGAGAGAAATCTTGATTGCACTTTCATTGTCACACCAAAGAGGCACTTTGTCACAAATGACACCGTAATCCTTCAAAGTTTTCCTCATCCATAAGAGTTGTGCACAACAACTACCGGCTGCCACATACTCCGCTTCAGTGGACGAGAGAGACACGCAACTTTGCTTCTTGGAAGACCAACTCACCAAAGAGCAACCAAGAAATTGGCACCCTCCGGAAGTGGACTCCCTATCCACTTTGTCTCCCGCCCAATCCGAGTCCGAATAACCTAAAAGCTTGAAGTTTTCCCCCCTTGGGTACCATAAGCCAAAGTTTGGGGTATGAGCCAAATATCGAAAGATTCGCTTGACCGCCACAAAGTGACTTTCCTTAGGTCCGGCTTGAAACCATGCACAAATTCCCACACTCAACATGATATCTGGTCTAGATGCACAAAGGTAAAGCAAAGAGCCAATCATGGAGCGATATACCTTTTGATCCACCACTTTACCATTGGGATCGATGTCAAGTTGGCATTTGACTGGCATAGGAGTGGACGCCGGCTTGACATCACTTAGCTTGAATCTCTTGAGCATGTCTTGAGTGTATTTGGCTTGGTTGATGAAGGTTTCTTCTCTTGTTTGCTTCACTTCGAACCCGAGAAAGAACTTCAACTCTCCCATGGAAGACATCTCGAACTTTGAGGTCATGAGAGCGGCAAATTCCTCATTGAAAGCTTTGTTAGGGGAACCAAAGATAATATCATCAACATATAATTGGCACACAAACAACTCCCCTTTGACCTTCTTAGTAGAAAGAGTGGGGTCGATTAGTCCTACTTCAAAACCACGATCTTGTAAACAACTCAGTAAGGTGGTCATACCACGCACATGGGGCTTTTTTAAGGCCATAGAGTGCCTTATCGAGTTGATACACATGATCGGGAAAGTAGGGGTCCTCGAACCCGGGGGTTGCTTGACATAAACCAACTCATTAATGGGACCATTAAGAAAAGCACTCTTCACATCCATTTGTTGTAACTTAAAGTTATGATGAGAAGCATATGCAATCAACATGCGAATGGATTCAAGACGAGCAACGGGGGCAAAGGTTTCACCGTAGTCGATACCCTCGACTTGGGAGTAGCCTTGTGCAACCAACCGAGCCTTGTTGCGAATGATAATCCCATGAGCATCTTGCTTGTTCTTGAATATCCACTTGGTTCCAATGACATTGTGGTTCCCTGTTGGCCTTGGCACCGATCTCCACACTTTGTTGCGCTCGAAGTTGTTGATTTCTTGATGCATGGCATTGAGCCAATCCGGATCTCCGAGCGCCTAATAGACCTTTTGGGGTTCAACACAAGAGACAAACGTGTGATGTTCACAATAGTTTTCTAATTGTCTGCAATTGCTTACCCCCTTTCTTAAGCTTCCAAGCACATTTGTCATGAGATGATCCTTGGTGGAGAGCTTGGAAGAAATCTTGGTGGCATGACGCTCCAATTCCTCCTCGGGGTGAGACGAGGAGTGGACACTTGATCATCTTGAGCGCCGTCTTGAGCTTGTTCTTGATCTCGAAGAAGCTCTTGATCTTGAACTTGCTCGGAGGAGAGAACTTGACCTTGGGAATCACTTGATGTTACAACACCATCTTGAGATTGACCTTACCCTTGGTCTGGTTCTTGAGGTTGAGGGCCTTCACTATGTTCTTCGGAAGCGTGTGGGACTTGGGTTGGTGATGGCTCCACAAGAGTGGAGCATTGTCCTTCTCCTTAGGCCACAAGGGGTTCCTCAATGGGTAGGATAAAACCAACACCCATTCTTCTTATGGCTTGGGGAGGAATTTCATCACCTACATCACAAGTGCCACTTTGCTCCACTTGGGAGCCGTTATTCTCATCAAACTCCACGTTACATGTATCCTCAATAAGTCTAATGAAACACTTACACCCGAACACCCGGAAGTACTTGAGATTGGGCTTGTTCCCGGTGAGTATCTCATATGGAGTCTTGTTCAAGCATTTGCGGAGGTAGAGCCGATTTGATGCGTGACACACGGTGTTGATGGCTTCCGCCCAAAAGTTGTATGGAGACTTGAACTCCGCCATCATGGTCCGTGCCGCATCCATCAACGTCCGGTTCTTCCTCTGCGCTACACCATTTTGTTGAGGGGTGTATGGTGCGGAATATTTATGCTTGATCCCCTCATCTCTAAGAAACTCATCCAAGGTGTAGTTCTTGAACTCGGTGCCGTTGTCACTTCTTATTGTCAAGATCATTGCATTGTGTTGACGTTGAGCCTCTTTTGCAAAGTTGATGACGGTTTGTTGGGTATCATTCTTCCTCTTGAAAAAGTATACCCAATAGTATCTTGAATAATCATCCACAATCACCAAGCAATACTTCCTACCCCCAAGACTATCAAAAGATGGAGGCCCGAAGAGATCCAAATGAAGGAGCTCCAAAGGCCTCTTCAAGTAGATGATAGTCGTGGGAGGGTGAGCCTTCTCACGTAGCTTTCCTTCGATACAAGCACTGCAAGCACGATCTTGGGCAAAACTAACATTTGTTAGTCCACGGACATGGTCCCCCTTGAGAAGACTTTGCAAAGATCTCATATTGACGTGGGCCAAACGGCGATGCCAAAGCCATCCCACGCCAACTTTAGCCATTAGGCATGTCACGGTCTTAGTGGGTCACTCCGAAAAGTTAATCACATAGAGACCGTTCTCGACATGCCCAACAAAGGCTACTTTAAGAGTCTTGCTCCACAAGAGGGCCACGATATCAATATCAAAGAAAGTGGCAAAGCCCATAAGTGCTAGTTGACGAACGGAAAGTAAATTGTATGAAAGGGACTCAACAAGCATGACCTTCTTGATCGTAAGATCATGAGAAATGACAACTTTGCCGAGTCCCAATACCTTAGAGGATGAGGCGTCACCCTACTCAATGTTGGTGGGCATGGATGGAATCTTTTGCACGTCCACCACCAAGTCCTTGATTCCGGTCATATGATTAGTAGCTTCACTATCGAGCAACCATGATCCCCCACTGGAAGCAAACACCTACAAGAGATCAATGCTTGGTTTTAGGTACCCATTTTGTAATGGGTCCTTTGATGTTAGTAACAAGGGTATTAGGAACCCAAATAGACCATTCAATGTACTCATAAGGAGAACCAACAAATTTGGCAAAAACATGCCCATCTCTAGCACGGCACAACACATAAGAAGGGTTAAAGTCACCGGCTTTGTTGGAAATGGAAGCGTTGACCTTCTTGGCATCACTACCCCTCACGGAGTTCTTCTCCTTCTCTTTAGTAGCACCCCTCCCTCCTTCACAAAGGTTTTCTTGAGAGGAGGAGGTCATTTGGCCTTGTCATTCTTCTTCTTGTTCTTGGACTTGGGCACGTACCCAGTCCCTTCCTTGGCCACAACTCCCTTTTGGTTGGTCAAAAGGTCGTTGAGGTTCTTCTCGCCTTGTATGCAAGATACAAGACCTTTCTCAAGTTGCACCTTTAGCTTAGCGTTCTCCTCAACAAGATGCACGTGCTCACAACATGGGTTAGTAGCATTTGCATTATCAATTAACATCATACGAGGAAAAGTGGCTTTCTCCTTGGTTAGCTTTACTTGAAGTTGATCATGAGACTCTTTGAGGCTAGCATGAGCACCCTTCAAGACCTTGTGATCCTTGTCAAGTAGATCAAACTCCTCTTTGAGTCTAGGAAGATCAACCCCAAGCTTGGCCTTTTTGGATTTTAGCACATGAGAGACAACGAGAGCATGATCGAAATCTTTCTTTAACTTAGCATGATCAACGTTGTGTGACTCCTCAAGAGCCAAACGAAGACCACGCTCTTCCTCAAGAGCATTGGAAAGATCTGAAATCTCATCGGCATAGTCATGACTATGCCCCTCCATCTTGGAGATAGTATCTTCGTGAGCCTCGATCATGTCATTGGCTTCACCAAGTTGTTCCAAGAGAGCAACAAAATGCTTCTTGGATTTACCCTTGAGTTTACCCATAAAGGACTCAAACTCATTTTCCTCCACATTAGATCCCTCATATTCATCAATGCAATCCGTCAAGGAAGGATTATCAATGATGGTAGTTTTGATGTTGGGGGTTACCTTGTTGGTGGCTTTAGCCATGAGGCACTTGGCGGTGATGTTCTCATTGGGTGAGTCGAAGAGAGACACTCGTGGAGTTTTTGCAATGGCAACGGAGGCCATGGCAACCGACTCAGCATCTTCATCATCATCATCCTCATGGTACTCTTCGTGAACCACCAACGCCTTGTGAGGTGTCTTCTTGGTGAAGTTGCTCTTGTTGGGGAAAGACTTGGCTTTGTCCTTTCGGATGAGCTTGCCACCATTGTCTTCCCTCTTCTCATATGGGCACTCCGCAAAAAAATGGCTCACATTGCCAAAATTGTAGCAAGTCCTCACACGTTGCTTGCTCTTCATGCCACTTGAGTTGTTCTTGTTGAAGTTTGGCCTTGAGTTCTTCTTGCTCCAAAATTGCCTTGCAGCAAGTGCCATGTGTTCATGATAGGCATACTTTGTATCTTCGGGGTTGCTTCCCTCTTCTTCCTCCTCTTCTTCTTCAACGCAAACCTTGGCCTTCAATGCAAGGTTGGGCTTCTTTGCCCTTTGAGAGCGAAGCACCGCATTGTCGGTGGTCTTGTCCAAGATGTTCATAGCCACAAACTCATCCAACACTTCACTTGAGGTCAAGGTGTGGAAGTCCGACTTTTGACGAATGACGGAGGACATGGCCTTGTGGTAAGGCATCATTGCCTTGAGGAATTTGCGCTTGATCCAATTGTCATCTGTGTCCTTGCTCCCATGATCTCGGAGTGAGACCGCGAGTTTGGTTACTCTCCGATAAAGCTCACGAGGTTCTTCATCTTCTTTCATAGAAAACTCATCGGCTTCATCTTGCACTACTTCATAGTTGGAGCGTTGAATGCTTGTGCTTCCCCGGTAGAGAGAGACAACAAAAAGCCATGCATATTTGGCCAAGGCGAAGGGCCGAAGATGAGGTAGATCTTCGGGTGGAATTGCATCTTGGATGATGAAGAGAGCATTCTCATTGAATTGATTATCCGCGGCTTCTCGATGAGTCAAGTTGCTTGGGTCATGCAGATAGAAACCTTCTTTAATGATTCTCCAAAGATTAGTATTCACATGATTTAAATGACGCTTAAAGCGATAAACCCAAGAATCAAAGTCCTCATTTTTCACAATCTTAGGGGGAGGACCGGCATGTTTCAAATGAGTGGACGGAATTGGTCCACCATAAACAAGTGGTGGTTCCACATGGGCAAAGATGCCGGTGCCATTTTACCACTAGAAGAAGGAGCCTTTTCACTACTAGCTTCCCCCTTGTCGGATTTAGCATCCGTCACCTTGTCAGTGGGATCACCCACTGTCAACGGTGTCGTGGATAGTTTAAGCCCTTCAATGAATTTAGTAAACATGCTTTCAACCTCGGTCGTCATTGAGGTTTTCAATGTCTCCAATGTTGGAAATATGCCCTAGAGGCAATAATAAATTAGTTATTATTATATTTCCTTGTTCATGATAATCGTTTATTATCCATGCTATAATTGTATTGATAGGAAACTCAGATACATGTGTGGATACATAGACAACACCATGTCCCTAGTAAGCCTCTAGTTGACTAGCTCGTTGATCAATAGATGGTTACGGTTTCCTGACCATGGACATTGGATGTCATTGATAACGGGATCACATCATTAGGAGAGTGATGTGATGGACAAGACCCAATCCTAAGCCTAGCACAAGATCATGTAGTTCGTATGCTAAAACTTTTCTAATGTCAAGTATCTTTTCCTTAGACCATGAGATTGTGCAACTCCCGGATACCGTAGGAGTGCTTTGGGTGTACCAAACGTCACAACGTAACTGGGTGACTATAAAGGTGCACTACAGGTATCTCCGAAAGTGTCTGTTGGGTTGGCACGAATCGAGACTGGGATTTGTCACTCCGTGTAAGCGGAGAGGTATCTCTGGGCCCACTCGGTAGGACATCATCATAATGTGAACAATGTGATCAAGGAGTTGATCACGGGATGATGTGTTACGGAACGAGTAAAGAGACTTGCCGGTAACGAGATTGAACAAGGTATCGGGATACCGACGATCGAATCTCGGGCAAGTACCGTACCGATAGACAAAGGGAATTGTATACGGGATTGATTAAGTCCTTGACATCGTGGTTCATCCGATGAGATCATCGTGGAACATGTGGGAGCCAACATGGGTATCCAGATCCTGCTGTTGGTTATTGACCGGAGAACGTCTCGGTCATGTCTGCATGTCTCCCGAACCCGTAGGGTCTACACACTTAAGGTTCGATGATGCTAGGGTTATAAAGGAAGCTTGTATGTGGTTACCGAATGTTGTTCGGAGTCCCGGATGAGATCCCAGACGTCATGAGGAGTTCCGTAATGGTCCGGAGGTAAAGATTTATATATAGGAAGTCCTATTTCGGCCATCGGGACAAGTTTCGGGGTCATCGGTATTGTACCGGGACCACCGGAAGGGTCCCGGGGGCCCACCGGGTGGGGCCACCTATCCCGGAGGGTCCCATGGGCTGAAGTGAGAAGGGATCCAGCCCAAAGTGGGCTGGGGCGCCACTTCCCCTAGGGCCCATGCGCCTAGGGTGAAAGGGGAACCCTAAGGAAGAGTCCCAAGGAGGGAAGGCACCTCCTAGGTGCCTTGGGGGGGAGGGAAACCTCCCCTGGCCGCCGCCCCCTAGGAGATTGGATCTCCTAGGGCTGGCGCACCCCTGCTTGGGCTCCCTATATATAGTGGGGGTAGGAGGGCCTCTTGACACACCCCTTATGCCTTTGGTGCAGCCCCTCCCTCTCTCCTAAGTCCTTCTCCTCTCCCGTGGTGCTTGGCGAAGCCCTGCAGGATTGCCACGCTCCTCCACCACCACCACGCCGTTGTGCTGCTGCTGGATGGAGTCTTCCTCAACCTCTCCCTCTCTCCTTGCTGGATCAAGGCATGGGAGACGTCACCGGGCTGTACGTGTGTTGAACGCGGAGGTGCCGTCCGTTCGGCACTAGGATCATCGGTGATTTGGATCACGACGAGTACGACTCCATCAACTCCGTTCACTTGAACGCTTCCGCTTAGCGATCTACAAGGGTATGTATATGCACTCTCCTTCCCCTCGTTGCTGGTCTCTCCATAGATAGATCTTGGTGACACGTAAGAAAATTTTGAATTTATGCTACGTTTCCCAACAGTGGCATCATGAGCTAGGTCTATGTGTAGTTACTATGCACGAGTAGAACACAAAGTAGTTGTGGGCGTTGATTTTGTTCAATATGCTTGCCGTTACTAGTCTTATCTTGATTCGGCGGCATCGTGGGATGAAGCGGCCCGGACCAACCTTACATGTATGCTTACGTGAGACCGGTTCCACCGACTGACATGCACTAGTTGCATTAGGTGGCTGGCGGGTGTCTGTCTCTCCCACTTTAGTCGGATCGGATTCGATGAAAAGGGTCCTTATGAAGGGTAAATAGCAATTGGCATATCACATTGTGGTTTTTGCGTAGGTAAGAAACGTTCTTGCTAGAAACCCATAGCAGCCACGTAAAACAAGCAAACAACAATTAGAGGACGTCTAACTTGTTTTTGCAGGGTATGCTATGTGATGTGATATGGCCAAAGGATGTGATGAATGATATATGTGATGTATGAGATGATCATGTTCTTGTAATAGGAATCACGACTTGCATGTCGATGAATATGACAACCGGCAGGAGCCATAGGAGTTGTCTTAATTTATTTATGACCTGCGAGTCAACATAAACGTCATGTAATTACTTTACTTTATTGCTAACCGTTAGCTGTAGTAGTAGAAGTAATAGTTGACGTGACAACTTCAAGAAGACACGATGATGGAGATCATGATGATGGAGATCATGGTGTCATGCCGGTGACGATGATGATCATGGAGCCCCGAAGATGGAGATCAAAAGGAGCAATATGATATTGGCCATATCATGTCACTATTTGATTGCATGTGATGTTTATCATGTTTATACATCTTATTTGCTTAGAATGACGGTAGTAAATAAGATGATCTCTCATTAAAATTTCAAGAAAGTGTTCCCCCTAACTGTGCACCGTTGCGACAGTTCGTAGTTTCGAAGCACCACGTGATGATCGGGTGTATAGATTCTTACGTTCGAATACAACGGGTGTTGACGAGCCTAGCATGTACAGACATGGCCTCGGAACACATGCAAACACTTAGGTTGACTTGACGAGCCTAGCATGTACAGACATGGCCTCGGAACACAGAAGACCGAAAGGTCGAGCATGAGTCATATAGAAGATACGATCAACATGAAGATGTTCACCGAAGTTGACTAGTCCGTCTCACGTGATGATCGGACACGGCCTAGTTGACTCGGATCATGTAATCACTTAGATGACTAGAGGGATGTCTATCTGAGTGGGAGTTCATAAGTGAACTTAATTATCCTGAACATAGTCAAGAGATCTTTGCAAATTATGTCGTAGCTCGCGCTTCAGTTCTACTGTTTAGATATGTTCCTAGAGTAAATTTAGTTGAAAGTTGATAGTAGCAATTATGCGGACTAGGTCCGTAAACTGAGGATTGTCCTCATTGCTTCATAGAAGGCTTATGTCCTTAATGCACCGCTCAGTGTGCTGAACCTCGAACGTTGTCTGTGGATGTTGCGAACATCTGACATACACATTTTGATAACTACGTGATAGTTCAGTTAAACGGTTTAGAGTTGAGGCACCAAAGACGTTTTGAAACGTCGCGAAACATATGAGATGTTTCGAGGGCTGAAATTGGGATTTCAGGCTCGTGCCCACGTCAAGAGGTATAAGACCTCCGACGATTTTCTCAGCTTGCAAACTGAGGAGAAAAGCTCAATTGTTGAGCTAGTGCTCAAATTGTCTGAGTACAACAATCATTTGAATCAAGTGGGAGTTGATCTTCCAGATAAGATAGTGATGTTTCTCCGAAGTCATTACCACCAAGCTGCTAGAGCTTCGTGATGAACTATAATATATCAGGGACATATATGATGATCCTTGAGATATTCGCGATGTTTGACACCACAAAAGTAGAAATCAAAAGGGAGCATCAATTGTTGATGGTTTGTGAAACCACTAGTTTCAAGGAGGGCAAGGGCAAAAGGGATGCTTCATGAAATGGCAAATCAGCTGCTGCTCTAGTGAAGAAACCCAAGGTTGAACCCAAACCCGAGACTAAGTGCTTCTGTAATAAGGGGAACAGCCACTGGAGCAGAATTACCCTAGATACTTGGTAGATGAGAAGGCTGGCAAAGTCAATAGAAGTATATTGGATATACATTGTGTTAATGTGTACTTTACTAGTACTCCTAGTAGCACCAGGGTATTAGATACCGGTTCGGTTGCTAAGTGTTAGTAACTCGAAATAAAAGCTACGGAATAAATGGAGACTAGCTAAAGGTGAGCTGACGATATGTGTTGGAAGTGATTCCAATGTTGATATGATCAAGCATCGCACGCTCCCTCTACCATCGAGATTGGTGTTTGCGTTGAGCATAGACATGATTGGATTATGTCTATCGCAATACGGTTATTCATTTAAAGAGAATAATGGTTACTCTGTTTATTTGAATAATACCTTCAATGGTCTTGCACCTGAAATGAATGGTTTATTGAATCTCGATCGTAGTGATACACATGTTCATGCCAAAAGATAGTAATGATAGTACCACCTACTTGTGGCACTACCACGTAAGTCATATCGGTATAAAACGCATGAAGAAGCTCCATGTTGATGGATCTTTGGGCTCACTCGTTTTTGAAAATTTTGAGGCATGCGAACCATGTCTATTGGTGTATATGCATGAAGAAACTCCATGCAAATGGAGCGTTTGGACTCACTTGATTTTGAATCACTTGAGACATGCAAATCATATCACATGGGCAAGATGACTGAAAGCCTCGTTTTCAGTAAAATGGAACTAGAAAGCAACCTGTTGGAAGTAATACATTTTGATGTGTGCAATCCAATGAGTGCTGAGGCATGTAGTGGATATCGTTATGTTCTTACTTCACAGATGATTTGAGTAGATATTGAGTATATTTACTTGATGAATCACGAGTCTGAATTATTGAAAGGTTCAAGTAATTTCAGGGTGAAGTTGAAAGATCGTCGTGACAAGAGGATAAAATATCTGTGATATGATCATAGAGATGAATATCTGAATTACGAGTTTGGCACAGAATTAAGACATTGTGGAAATTGTTTCACAACTAATACAGCCTAGAACACCATAGTGTGATGGTGTGTCCGAACATCATAACTGCACCCTATTGGATATGATGCATACCATGATGTCTCTTATCGAATTACCACGATAGTTTATGGGTTAGGCATTAGAGACAACCACATTCACTTTAAATAGGGCACCACGTAATTCCGATGAGATGACACCGTATGAACTATGGTTTAGAGAAACCTAAGCTGTCATTTCTTAAAAGTTTGGGGCTGCGACACTTATGTGAAAAAGTTTCAGGTTGATAAGCTCGAACCCAAAGCGGATAAATGCATCTTCATAGGACACCCAAAACAGTTGGGTATACCTCCTATCTCAGATCCGAAAGCAATAAGGGATTGTTTCTAGAATCGGGTCCTTTCTCGAGGAAAAGTTTCTCTCGAAAGAATTGAGTGGGAGGATGGTGGAGACTTGATGAGGTTATTGAACCGTCACTACAACTAGTGTGTGGCAGAGCACAGGGAGTTCTTCCTATGGCACCTACACCAATTGAAGTGGAAGCTTATGATAGTGATCATGAAACTTCAGATCAAGTCACTACCAAACCTCGTGGGATGACAAGGATGCGTACTACTTCAGAGTGGTACGTAATCCTGTCTTGGAAGTCATGTTGCTAGACAACAATGGACCTACGAGCTATGGAGAAGCGATGGTGGGCCCGGATTCCGATAAATGGCTCGAGGCCATAAAATCCGAGAGAGGATCCATGTATGAAAACAAAGTGTAGACTTTGGCAGAACGGCTCGATGGTCGTAATGCTATTGAGTACAGATGGATTTTAAAAGGAAGACGGACAATGATGGTAAATGTCACCATTAAGAAAGCTCGACTTGTCGTTAAGATGTTTTCCGACAAGTTCAAGGAGTTGACTGCGATGAGACTTTCTCACTCGTAGCGATGCTAAGAGTCTGTTGGAATTATATTAGCGATTACTGCATTATTTATGAAATCTTGCAGATAGGATGTCAAAACATTGTTTCCTCGATGTTTTTTTGAGGAAAGGTTGTATGTGATACAACCGGAAGGTTTTGTCAATCCTGAAAGATGCTAATAAGTATGCAAAGCTCCAGCAATCCTTCTGAGGACTGGAGTAAGCATCTCGGAGTTGGAATGAATGCTTTGATGATGATCAAAGATTTTGGGTTTATACAAAGTTTATGAGAAACTTGTATTTCCAAAGAAGTGAGTGGGAGCACTATAGAATTTCTGATGAGTATATGTTGTTGACATATTGTTGATCAGAAATGACGTAGAATTTCTGGAAAGCATATAGGGTTATTTGGAAAGTGTTTTTTCAATGGAAAGCCTGGATTAAGCTACTTGAACATTGAGCATCAAGATCAATAAGGATAGATCAAAACGCTTAATGGTACTTTCAAATGAGCACATACCTTGACATGATCTTGAAGGTGTTCAAGATGGATCAGTCAAAGAAGGAGTTCTTGCCTGAGTTGTAAGGTATGAAGTTAAGACTTAAAGCTCGACCACGGCAGAATAGAGAGAAAGGACGAAGGTCGTCCCCTATGCTTAAGACATAGGCTCTACAGTATGCTATGCTGTGTACCGCACCTGAAGTGTGCCTTGCCATGAGTCAGTCAAGGGGTACAAAAGTGATCCAAGAATGGATCACAGGACAGCGGTCAAAGTTATCCTTAGTAACTAGTGGACTAAGGAATTTTCTCGGTTATGGAGGTGATGAAGAGTTCGATGTAAAGGGTTACGACGATGCAAGCTTAACACCTATCCGGATAGCTCTGAGTAGAGATACCGGATACGTATAATGGAGCAACAATTTAGAACAACTCCAAGTAGAACAGTTATTTGAAATGGCTCCAAATAGAGCGTGGTAGCTGCATCTAGGAGATGACATAAAGATTTGTAAAGAACACACGGATCTGAAAGGTTCAGACCCGTTTACTAAAACCTCTCTCACAAGCAACATGATCAAACCCAGAACTCATTGAGTGTTAATCACATAGTGATGTGAACTAGATTATTGACTCTAGTAAACTCTTGGATGTTGGTTACATGGCGATGTGACCTGTGAGTGTTAATCACATGGCGATGTGAACTAGATTATTGACTCTAGTGCAAGTGGGAGACTGTTGGAAATATGCCCTAGAGGCAATAATAAATTAGTTATTATTATATTTCCTTGTTCATGATAATCGTTTATTATCCATGCTATAATTGTATTGATAGGAAACTGAGATACATGTGTGGATACATAGACAACACCATGTCCCTAGTAAGCCTCTAGTTGACTAGCTCGTTGATCAATAGATGGTTACGGTTTCCTGACCATGGACATTGGATGTCATTGATAACGGGATCACATCATTAGGAGAATGATGTGATGGACAAGACCCAATCCTAAGCCTAGCACAAGATCATGTAGTTCGTATGCTAAAGCTTTTCTAATGTCAAGTATCATTTCCTTAGACCATGAGATTGTGCAACTCCCGGATACCGTAGGAGTGCTTTGGGTGTACCAAACGTCACAACGTAACTGGGTGACTATAAAGGTGCACTACAGGTATCTCCGAAAGTGTCTGTTGGGTTGGCACGAATCGAGACTGGGATTTGTCACTCCGTGTAAGCGGAGAGGTATCTCTGGGCCCACTCGGTAGGACATCATCATAATGTGCACAATGTGATCAAGGAGTTGATCACGGGATGATGTGTTACGGAACGAGTAAAGAGACTTGCCGGTAACGAGATTGAACAAGGTATCGGGATACCGACGATCGAATCTCGGGCAAGTACCGTACCGATAGACAAAGGGAATTGTATACGGGATTGATTAAGTCCTTGACATCATGGTTCATCCGATGAGATCATCATGGAACATGTGGGAGCCAACATGGGTATCCAGATCCCGCTGTTGGTTATTGACCGGAGAACGTCTCGGTCATGTCTGCATGTCTCCCGAACCCGTAGGGTCTACACACTTAAGGTTCGATGACGCTAGGGTTATAAAGGAAGCTTGTATGTGGTTACCGAATGTTGTTCGGAGTCCCGGATGAGATCCCGGACGTCACGAGGAGTTCCGGAATGGTCCGGAGGTAAAGTTTTATATATAGGAAGTCCTATTTCGGCCATCGGGACAAGTTTCGGGGTCATCGGTATTGTACCGGGACCACCGGAAGGGTCCCGGGGGCCCACCGGGTGGGGCCACCTATCCCGGAGGGTCCCATGGTCTGAAGTGAGAAGGGATCCAGCCCAAAGTAGGCTGGGGCGCCACTTACCCTAGGGCCCATGCGCCTAGGGTGAAAGGGGAACCCTAAGGAAGAGTCCCAAGGAGGGAAGGCACCTCCTAGGTGCCTTGGGGGGGAGGGAAACCTCCCCTGGCCGCCGCCCCCTAGGAGATTGGATCTCCTAGGGCTGGCGCACCCCCCCCTCTTGGGCTCCCTATATATAGTGGGGGTAGGAGGGCCTCTTGACACACCCCTTATGCCTTTGGTGCAGCCCCTCCCTCTCTCCTAAGTCCTTCTCCTCTCCCGTGGTGCTTGGCGAAGCCCTGCAGGATTGCCACGCTCCTCCACCACCACCACGCCATTGTGCTGCAGCTGGATGGAGTCTTCCTCAACCTCTCCCTCTTTCCTTGCTGGATTAAGGCATGGGAGACGTCACCGGGCTGTACGTGTGTTGAACGCGGAGGTGCCGTCCGTTCGGCACTAGGATCATCGGTGATTTGGATCACGACGAGTACGACTCCATCAACTCCGTTCACTTGAACGCTTCCGCTTAGCGATCTACAAGGGTATGTAGATGCACTCTCCTTCCCCTCGTTGCTGGTCTCTCCATAGATAGATCTTGGTGACACGTAAGAAAATTTTGAATTTATGCTACGTTTCCCAACATCCAAGGCTACATTGAATTCCTCACGGGAGATCAAGGTTCCCCCATCACCCGTAGACGAGATCGGATTCACACCGGAGTGCTCCTCCACACCGTCTACGGTGTCAACCATACTCTTCGGATGACACAGTCCTTATTAAAGAGACGAGGCTCTGATACCAATTGAAAGGATCGATATGGTTGACTAGAGGGGGTGAATAGGCCACTAACAATTTTTAGCTTTTCTTTACCAAATTAAACTTTGCATCAAAGTAGGTTGTCTAGACATGCAACTATGTGAGCAACCTATATGATGCAACAACAATAAGCACACAAGCAAGCAAGGGAGATAACACAATTAAGCTTGCACAAGTAAAGGTACGAGATAACCAAGAGTGGAGCCGGTGGAGACAAGGATGTGTTACCGAAGTTCCTTCCTTTTGCGTGGAAGTACGTCTCCGTTGGAGCGGTGTGGAGGCACGATGCTCCCCTAGAAGCCACCAGGGCCACCATATTCTCCTCACGCCCTCACACAATGCGAGATGCCGTGATTCCACTATTGATGCCCTTGGAGGCGGCGACCGGACCTTTACAAACAAGGTTGGGGCAATCTCCACAACTTAATTGGAGGCTCCAACAACAACACCATGAAGCTTCACCACAATGGAATATGGCTCCGCGGTGACCTCAACCATCTAGGGTGCTCAAACACCCAAGAGTAACAAGATCCGCAAGGGATTAGTGGGGGAATTGAATTTCTCTTGGTGGAAGTGTAGATCGAGGCCTTCTCAACCAATCCCTAGAAAATCAACAAGTTTGATTGGCTAGGGAGAGAGATCGGGCGAAAATGGAGCTTGGAGCAACAATGGAGCTTAGGGTTGGAAGAGGTAGTCAACTCGGAGAAGAAGATACCCCTTATATAGTGGAGAGAGAAATCCAACTGTTATCCACTTAACCAGCCCGCGATAAGCGGTACTACCACGCCTACCAAGCGGTACTACCGCAAGGCCTTATGGTACTACCGCACACCCTTGCGGTGCTACCGCATGGCAGGGTTGGACCAGTCTGGGAAGGCCGTGGACAGATAAACGTCCGTGGCTAGTTCCGCTGATTACAAAATAGTGCAAAAAGTCCGACATGGTACTACGGCTGAAGGCAAGCGGTACTACCGCGCGGGGAGCGGATGTAAAATATTACATCCGCTCCTACTTCCGCTACTGGTGCTGTGCCGAACCAGGTCTCACGGTACTACGGCTCCCAAGGAGCAGTACTACCATGACCACCTGCGATACTAACGCAAGGGCATGCGGTACTACCGCAGGGGCCTGCAGTACTACCGCTCCGAAGAGCAGTACTACCGCAACCCTCAGAACAGCAACAGATAGGAAGACTTCTTTTTGCACAGACAAGAAGAAACGAAGGATGCTCCAAGGTGCTAAAGGAAAGGTGGTGCAAAGAGGAGTAAACATGTACGTGACGATTCCACCAAAACCTTTCCAAAGCAGACTGCCTCTTAATAGTACGACTTTCCTACGACTCAAATCCACCGAAAAAGGAACGTAGAAAAACGCCGTCTTCAATAATCTTCGAGGGGCTCCTAACCGTCTCGTGCCTAGTCATGAAATATCTGAAATACTCGAGACCCACGATTAGTCCGCAAATGCATTGTCATAAATCACCAAAACACCTTAGGGATAAATATGCCCTTACACTCGTCAACCTCTCAATCCCATGAGTTGAGGAAACGAGCTCTTGAGAGCAAAGATGACTTGGGATCCCGTGGACTATCCTTCCCACCGCTCTCTTCGCGCAACGACTACGCGCATCTCTCTCCCTTGGCTCTCACACGGCTATGGGCTATATACCGCTTGTCGCTTCATGCTCATTTTCCCGTTTTCACTTTGCATGCTATGTTGGCTTTGCCATGCAATTGTGACCCTTGCTTGCATCTACCCATGATTCACCATTATGCTACTACTATGTGTATTTGCATGCTCGGTGGAGATCCTTGTTGCTTTTGGCATGTTTATCATGTGCACCATGCTATTGATGCTATTTTGGTCATATACTCCTTTCACGCTTATGCTATGTCATGTGAATTCTTCATGCACACTATTTGCACCCATGCCATGATTGCTATGTTTCCCTCTAGTATGTTGCATCTTCGCACTACTAGCTCACACCACTTGATTGCTATGATTGCTTGCTTTGTCGCATCACCCATGTTCCATTATTACTTGCTTTCTTGGGTTGATGACGCATATGTTCATGCCTGTCACATGATATATTTTGTTCATTGTCGCTTGCCTCCAATTGTTGCATCTATGCTTATTGATCGTGGAGACTTGGACACCTTACTTGTGATGCATTCTTGCTTGATTATGCATATTCTATTTGGTTGTTCTCCCATCATATACCTCCATACTATGAAATGCTCCCTTGTCCTTTCTTATGATGAGCATGATGCATACACTTGTTGGGTATCTTACCACACGAATGATAGGTTTTGCACTGCCGCTAACCTCATTTGTTTTTCCGAGTGTTTGTCATGTTGTTTCGTTTTGAAGGATTCACAAGGTGGTACCATCACGAGACAACTTGGTCAGGTGAAGGCGTACACGATGCGCGACACCAACATTTTTGACATTCTCATAAAGGTCAACTCCTTCCCTTTGAGCCATCCTCAAATATGCATATTGGATGGGTCACTCTTTCATTGTTGTATCCTTCTTGTTGTCTACATGATACATCTCGCGAATGGAGGACCGACATTGAAGATTGGCTCTATGGACCTTCGCATTGAAGAGCGCTCGGACTTATTGGATGCACCTTCGAACCTCCACTCATACCACGACATCGAGCATTGGTACACCAACACCTCCAAATTTGTTGATTGTGCTCACACTTGTCATGCTCATTGGACATCTTACACACATGACAAATTTGCATCTTATGCATGGATTGAATCCCATTATGATTGCCTAGTTGCATCTTGTATTCCCGTGTCATCCATGATATATGAGCTTGTGCATTTCCTTAGCAAATTTGTTGTGATCAACCTTGATGGCATATTCATACATCATGATCTTATTTCCTACCATCAATTGCATGATCACATCACATTGAGCATCCATTACCATATTCATGCTATTGATAAACAGTCTCACTATAACATCATTTTTCACCGTGGTTGCATTGATCATATTCATGCATTTGCTCCCATGAATACTTTGCATACCATTCCATCTCTTTTGGATAAGCTTCATGCACCTTGTCATGATCAATATTGTCACACGGACACATGTTTACTTGATGGACACTTTGCGTGCGCTAATGATACGTCTCCAACGTATCTATAATTTTTGATTGCTCCATGCTATATTATCTACTATTTTGGGCAATATTGGGCTTTATTATCCACTTTTATATTACTTTTGGGACTAACCTATTAACCGGAGGCCTAGCCCAGATTTGTTGTTTTTTTGCCTATTTCAGTGTTTCGAAGAAAAGGAATATCAAACGAAGTCGAAACAGAACGAAATCAACTGGAGAAGTTATTTTTGGAAGGAAAGCAACCCAGGGAACTTGGAGTGCACGTCAGGGGAGACACGGGCTGCCCACGAGGGTGGGGGGCGCGCCCACCCCCTAGGGCGCGCCCCCCTGCCTCGTGGGGCCCCCGTGGCTCCTCCGACGTACTTCCTGCACCCATATATATCGTCGTACCCTAAAACTTCCAGAACGGAGATTAGATCAGGAGTTCCGCCGCCGCAAGCCTCTGTAGCCACCAAAAGTCAATCAGGACCCTGTTCAGGCACCCTGCCAGAGGGGGGGATCCCTCACCGGTGGCCATCTTCATCATCCCGGCGCTCTCCATGACGAGGAGGGAGTAGTTCTCCCTCGGGGCTGAGGGTATGTACCAGTAGCTATGTGTTTGATCTCTTTCTCTTGTGTTCTTGATTTGGCACGATCTTGATGTATCGCGAGCTGTGCTATTATAGTTGGATCTTATGTTTCTCCTCCCCCTCTTCTCTCTTGTAATGAATTGAGTTTCCTCTTTGAAGTAATCTTATCGGATTGAGTCTTTAAAGATTTGAGAACACTTGATGTATGTCTTGGTGATCAACTTGCGGGTTTCGTGACATTGGGAACCTACGCATAGGGGTTGGCACACGTTTTCGTCGTGATTCTCCGGTAGAAACTTTGGGGCACTCTTTGAGGTCCTTTGTCTTGGTTGAATAGATGAATCTGAGATTGTGTGATGCAGATCGTATAATCATACCCACGGATACTTGAGGTGACATTGGAGTATCTAGGTGACATTAGGGTTTTGGTTGATTTGTGTCTTAAGGTGTTATTCTAGTATGAACTCTAGGGCTGTTTGTGACACCTATAGGAATAGCCCAACAGATTGATTGGAAAGAATAACTTTGAGGTGGTTTCGTACCCTACCATAATCTCTTCGTTCGTTCTCCGCTATTAGTGACTTTGGAGTGACTCTTTGTTGCATGTTAAGGGATAGTTATGTGATCCAATTATGTTAGTATTGTTGAGGGAACTTACACTAGTGAAAGTATGAACCCTAGGCCCTATTTCCTATCATTGCAATACTGTTTACGCTCACTTTTATCATTAGTTACCTTGCTGTTTTTATTATTTCAGATTACAAATACCTTTATCTACTATCCATATACCACTTGTTTCACCATCTCTTCGCCGAACTAGTGCACCTATACAATTTACCATTGTATTGGGTGTGTTGGGGACACAAGAGACTCTTTGTTATTTGGTTGCAGGGTTGCTTGAGAGAGACCATCTTCATCCTACACCTCCTACGGATTGATAAACCTTAGGTCATCCATTTGAGGGAAATTTGCTACTGTCCTACAAACCTCTGCACTTGGAGGCCCAACAACGTCTACAAGAAGAAGGTTGTGTAGTAGACATCAAGCTCTTTTCTGGCGCCGTTGCCGGGGAGGTTAGCGCTTGAAGGTATATCTTTAGATCTTGCAATCGAGTCTTTTAGTTTCTTGTTTTATCACTAGTTTAGTTTATAAAAGAAAATTACAAAAAAATGGAATTAAGTTTGCCTCATACGCTTCATCTTTTTAATATATTTCATGAGTATGATGGAAAGGAAAATTGTGCTCAAGTGCTAGAAGAAGAAATCTATAAAATGTTTGGCACTAAATATTTGAATGATGAGCATGATTGCAATGTTGTTAGTATGAATTCCTTGAATATCCATGATGCTAATGATATGCAAAGCCACAAGCTTGGGGAAGCTATGTTTGATGAAGATGATATTTTTTGTCCCCCAAGTTCTGATGAGCAAATTTATTATGATGAAAGCATGCCTCCTATTTATGATGATTATATTGATGAAAGTGGATTTGGAGAGGTCATGACTTTATTTTGTGATGAATCCACTATTTCGAAAGAGGTTCCAATTGATTATGAGAACAAAGTTGCTATCTATGATGATTATTGTGATGACTTGTATGCTATAAAGAATAATGATATCCATGAAACTTGTCATATGCCTCACATGATAATTATTTTGTTGAGTTTGCTCCCACTATTATTCATGAGAAGAAATTTGCTTATGTGGAGAGTAGTAAATTTTCTATGCTTGTAGATCATGAAAAGAATGATTTAGGTGCTGGTTATATTGTTGAATTCATTCATGATGCTACTGAAAATTATTATGAGGGAGGAACATATGCTTGTAGGAATTGCAATAATATCAAGTTTCCTCTCTATGTGCTTAAAGTTTTGAAGTTATGCTTGTTTTACCTTCCTATGCAAGTTGATCCTTGTCCCCACAAGTTGTTTGCTCACAAAATCCCTATGCATAGGAAGTGGGTTAGACTTAAATGTGCTAGTCATATTCTTCAAGATGCTCTCTTTATGTTACAATTCTTATCTTTTATGTGAGCATCATTGAAATCATCATGCCTAGCTAGGGGCATTAAACGATAGCGCTTGTTGGGAGGCAACCCAACTTTATTTTTGTTCCTTGATTTTTGTTCCTGTTTAGTAATAAATAATTCATCTAGAATCTGTTTAGATGTGGTTTTATGCTTTTAATTAGTGTTTGTGCCAAGTAGAACCTTTGGGAAGACTTGGGGAAAGTCTTGTTGATCATGCTGTAAAAATAACAGAAACTTTAGCGCTCACGAGAACTACTGCCATTTTTATTTGGAGAGTGCTATTTAGTTAATTCTTTTTTAATATGATTAATAGATAAATTCCTTAGGTCCAGAAATTTATTTGAGAATTTTATGAGTTCCATAAGTATACGTTTGATCCAGATTACTACAGACTGTTCTGTTTTTGACAGATTCTGTTTTTCGTGTGTTGTTTGCTTATTTTGATGAATCTATGAGTAGTATCGGAGGGTATGAACCATAGATAAGTTGGAATACAGTAGATATTACACCAATATGAATTAATAATGAGTTCATTACAGTACCTTGAAGTGGTGATTTATTTTCTTATACTAACGGAGCTTACGGGTTTTCTGTTAAGTTTTGTGTTGTGAAGTTTTCAAGTTTTGGGTAAGGATTCGATGGACTATGGAATAAGGAGTAGCAAGAGCCTAAGCTTGGGGATGCACAAGGCACCCCAAGGTAATATTCAAGGACAACCAAAAGCCTAAGCTTGGGGATGCCCCGGAAGGCATCCCCTCTTTCGTCTTCGTTCATCGGTAACTTTACTTGGAGCTATATTTTTATTCACCACATGATATGTGTTTTGCTTGGAGCGTCAATTTATTTTGTTAGGATTTGCTTGCTGTTATTTAGAACAATGTTTTGCATCTTTTATTTCAATAAAAGTGGCATTGATAGCCTTTACTATGCCTATGTTACAAGTATACATGTTGCTGTTTGAAAACAGAAAGTTTACCGCTGTTGCAATAATTCCCTAGAAAAGTCAGAATGTGATAAAATGTTGAAACCTTTTGCATATTAAGCTCTGATAAATTTACTACAGTGGTAATTTTATTTCATAATTTTTGGAGCTAGGGAAGTATGGATGTTGCAGCATTCTTTACAGACTATCCTGTTTAGGCAGATTGCTGTTATGTTTGCATTGTTTGCATATGTTTGCTTCTTTAATAATTCTATTTGAGGATAGGACTATTAAATATGCAGAGGCATTTAGTATGCAATGTTGAATAATAATTTTAGTGATTTGCTACAGTAGAGTATGATAAGGTTTTGGCAATGGTTTATACTAACTTATCTCACGAGTCCTTGTTGAGTTTTGTGTGGATGAAGCTTTTGAGATTTAGGGAGACCGTGATATGAGAGGAATTAAGGAGACACAAAAGCTCAAGCTTGGGGATGCCCAAGGCACCCCAAGATAATATTTCAAGAAGTATCAAGCATCTAAGCTTGGGGATGCCCCGGTTGGCATCCCACCTTTCTTCTTCAACAATTATCGGTTAGTATCGGTTGAAGACCCACCGGACGACCGGCCCGGACCGGACGACCGGCGACACCGCACCCGAGCCAAAATGAGTGGATGTCCGACAAGTCCCGGATGTCCGACACACTCCAGCATCCGGACGTCCGACCGTCCCCGGAAATCCGGCGCCACCTCATCCGAGCCGAAACGCCGGACATCCGACAAGTACCGGATGACCGGACCCTCACGAGCCACCGGACGTCCGATACCTATCGGACGACCGATGCCTGTCTATGCACAGATCGGGCCTGAGGCCCATGTACCCCTTCACTTCGCCCCTATTTGCACTAAGACTATAAATAGACCTTCTCCACCTCCTAGTGAGGGTTAGCGTTGTGATAGCTCATTTGAGAGATAGAGCTACACTCATCCATATCTGATCTCCTCCTTGCGAGAGACCGTGGCCTCTTCGGAGAAGATCCCTTTGGATTCAATCCCCCTTTCTAAGGGAAGATCCCCCCGTGGGTTCAAGACCTCCTCACAAAGAAGACCGGTTACCATGTATCGTCCCTAGTTGATCGTGTACCGTGTATCGTTCCATGTATCGTTCCATGTATCCGAGGATCTAGCACATGTGTGACCTATTCAAGTTGGTTTGAGTGTTTTCTCTCGTTTTCCCCTTTGTGTTCTTCGTGCTCTTCGCGGGATTCTGCTCCTTTCGTGAAATATCGGGCGATAGGGTTCCTACCCTGCATCATATCGGGTGATAGTGTCGCATGCCTTGTGTGGCACGGAGTCGACCCCGCCCGCACGACCGCGTCCGGGCGCGCGCAGCCACAGCACGCAGGTCCGGTGTGTGGCATAACCGCCCACACGTCCGGGCGAACGACCGCACTGCCCGCACGACCCAACACGCCCGTCGTCCTGGCCTCCTTTCGATCCCCAATGCGACCTGCGCCGTCGTCTCCTACCTCTCGATCCCCTACTTCCATCACCTTCCTTCTCTAGTTGGCATGGCAACCAGATCAGATCCCTAGCGCCCCCCCACCGCTAACCAACACCCCCAACCCCGCCCTCCCAAGACGACGATCTAAAATAGGTGGATCTCCGATCTCCTTCTGTTTCTCGGCCTTCTTCTGTCCAGAAATTTGGAATTGCAGATTGCCCACGAAGATGCCAGCTAGATCCATGCTGTCTGGGCAAACACACCATGGGTTTTGTGTGTATTCACATTTTCCCACCAGAATACGCCAGATCTGCCATATTCTGTACTAGAGTTGAGCTAAGCTTCTGGGTTGGCTTGGTGCGAGCAGTTGGTACTGAAGGATGCATAGGAATCACTAAAAGTAGGGAGAGAAAGGAGGAATTTGGCACAGGGAGGGAGGAAAAATAATTGCCACTTGTATCTAACATCAGTTGCCACCTATCGTTGTCATTAGTTGCCACCACGTTATGTTGTTGCTTGTCATCCTATTTTACTGGCTGTTGCCATCGCTTCAAAATGATAGCTGGCATCCAGATTTTAGAAAAGAGAATTAATGTGCATGTCCTACTTGCCATGATGTGTTGGTTGCCTACGCAGGAAATGTGATAAGATTGCCGTGTTATCTTCTATGTGCAAACAACAAGGATGCATTTTGCGAATTATTGATGCGTTCTTGTTCATGCAGTGACATAAAACACAGTGGCAGAAAAAAAGCGGAAGAATGAATCACGAAGACGGCACTGATCCTTGGTTTTCTCAAAGGCCGGAAACGCCCCCTTGGGATGCAGCAGAGTACAATCAACTCATTTCTGCAGGGCCGTTGCTGCCACTACTAGAGCAGTACGCGGGCATCGGTACGATGCATGATTTAAAAAAAGGAACAGTTGCCATGTTTGTGACGAGGAAGGTGTCATTCTACTTATGTCCTACAATCATTTTTCGCAAGTTCTTATGATCCAACCACACTCAGGGGGATACCATGGCAAGTTCAGTCACAGGGCGCTAACGCTGACAAATGTACGGGTGACCAACTTCAAGTAGCTAATGTGGAAAATTAAGGTAACACATACGAAAAAGAAACATACTAGTGTGGCCATGAAATTAAACTTGCAAAGATGGCAAAAGACTCACGAGTTATATGGGAAAAATGTAGGACCTTCATGCAGCACGTGGCATCAAGCGGCAACCATGTACCTGCCATCAACATCGTACACAGGTGAGTCCATGAAGTGAAGTTTAGAGCAGTGAATTAGGAGAAGGAACATAGGTGACATTGGGGTTGACATGCCTGGACAGCTGCAGTTGCCATGCTTGGACAGCTGCAGTTGCCATGCCTAGACAGCTGCAGTTGCCATGTGTCATAAAATGTGATTGCAAAATGTCTAAACAACTGTGGATGACAGGTGTGAACAAATCTGTGTGGCATGGATGCACCACTACATGTGCCATGTTGTACAAACTACAGTTGCCATGCATTGACCAAATACTAAAATGATCATAGGTTGTTATGGTGAAACCACATCGGCAAACGTCTCATCGCAAGCTTCACAGCTGCAGGCCAACGCTATTGCAGATAGAGCACATCAAATTGGAATGACAAACCAGATACGATCAACACATGCGGCACAACAAGGTAAAAAATGTGAAACAAAAAAACAGTAGTGGATTTGCTTTTGTGGGAAAAGCATGGGAGGAAAAGTAGATTTGTCACGGTGGTGGTGGAAAAAACAAACAAAAAATGCTACCAAGTGGTGCGTGCAAAAAGTCATCTATTGTCTTCAGGATTTGCCAACTGCTATATGATTGTGCGCAACATTCATGATTGATCGCATTTGACTAGTGAGCTCGTACCTAGAATACAAGTTTTGATGCTACAAGATGTTGGTTGCCATGTCTTGGCAACAGTAGTTGCCATGTATGTTGGACTATAGCTATCATGGCTGTAGAATCCAAGTTTTGATGCTAAAAGATGCTGGTTACCATGTGTTGGCAATAGTAGTTGCCATGTTTGTTGGACTGTAGCTGCCATGACTGGAAAACTACAGTTGCCATGCATGGCCATATGCAGATTCCACGGCTTGCTGTGTGAATGATGTCATGCCAAATCACATGTAGATGTTGTATTACGTTATGATAAACATGCCATTCAAGCAATGCTTGCACTTGTACCTGCTTTTTAATTGCAGGACCTTCAACTACAATCAACAGCAGCGCGGGGACATCTACTGCGGGATCCTCTGAGCACGCGAAAGAAGAGTTCCACCAGCCAGCCAAGAATCCTGCCACAAATAATGCAGAGTCAGTGTCGGAAATGGCAACCGTTCCAGCAATGCCGACAAGCACACCTTTGCACACCAGCACATGCAACACTCAAGCAGATGAAACAGCCGTTGATACTGAAGTGAATGATGAAACTGGTGACGAAGCACAAGGGGATGAAGAAGATGGGCAATCAGAAATCATGGTACCTCAGCCACCGTATGTTGGGCAGAGATTTGATTCGTTCGAAGATGCCAAGGAATTCTACCAGAGATATGCAATGTTCCATGGGTTTGCAGTCAATACCGAATACCATAGGAAAATTAAAAAACTAACGAGTACAGCAGAAGGTGAGATGAGGTGCTACAAGGCACGAAGGAACAAGAAGGATAAAGGTGTTGCGCTTGTCGTTCCGGAACGAAAGAGAGGTATCATTATCAAGACGGAATGCCCTGTCCGGTGTAAGCTAAACATAGATGGAGCACAGTGGGTGGTCACTGAATATTTTGACGAGCACAACCACGAACTCATAAAGAAGTTTGACCTGGTAAAATTTTTGAGCGCCCATAGAGGATTCACCCCCCTCGAGAAGAAATTCATAAAGCTGCTACATGATTATAACGTCGGTCCATCAAGAATGGTCCAAATAATGTCCCTCATCCACAGCGGAGATGGTAGACTGAGTAGCATGCCCTACATACCGGCAGACGTCACAAACCTAAAGGCAAAGTACCGTAGAGAGAGCAGGTTGGCTGACATAGAAGACACGATAGCCTACTTCGATGAGAAAGCAAAAGCAGATCTAGATTTCTTCTACAGGATAAAATTGGACGACGAGGACTGTGTCAGGAACATGTATTGGGTGGATGGTGCTGCAAGAAGAGCCTACAAACATTTCCGAGATTGCATTTCGTTCGACGTGACATATCTCACTAATATGTACAAGATGCCATGTGCTCCATTCATAAGAATAAATAACCACAATCAGTCATTGCAGTTTGGATGCGGGCTCGTTCGGAATGAAGACACGGATGGATACACTTGGCTGTTCAAAACCTTCTTGGAGTGCATGGGTGGACTTGCTCTGATGAACATAATAACAGACCAGGATTTTAGCATGCGTGCAGGCATAGAGGAGGTCTTTCCGTTGGCAGTGCACAGGCACTGCAGGTGGCATATTATAAAGAAGGCTGAGGAGATGCTAGGACCGTTCTTTGCTGACCGTCCAGAGCCACACAAGGCATTCGAGTTGTGCATGGACCACAGCTTGATGGTGGAGGAGTTTGAACGAAGCTGGACAACTATGATTGAAACATATCAAGTCCAAGACAACGAGACGCTTGCTAGCCTGTGGGAGAAGCGAATGTACTGGGTGCCGGCCTACTTCATGCAATGCTTCTTCCCATTTCTGCAGACTACGCAGCGCAGTGAGGGGTTCAATGCTGTTCTGAAGCAGTACGTGAGCCCTGGCAACTCATTGTTGTAGTTTGCCAAGCAATACATAGCTTTGCAACAAAAAATACTAGGATCTGAGCTGCAGCAAGAAGCAAACACCGTGCTCAAGCGACCTAAATTGCTAACATATTTACCAATGGAGAGGCAGATGAGCAAGACATATACCAACAAAATTTTTAACAAGTAAGTTAGTTGTGTTACCATCTTATTTGCACAAAGCATGAAGGTAGTAGGTGCCATATAGAATGCAATGCAGTTGCCAGCTTTTTTGAAATGCTGATATGTTGAAAGTAGCCATTGAGTACAGGGTAATCATGATATGTAGTTGCCATGTTTAATGAACTGTAGTTGCCGTGTGAAGTCAACTATAGTTGCCATGTTTACTGAACTGTAGTTGCCATGTTTACTGAACTGTAGTTGCCGTGTGAAATCAGCTATAGTTGCCATGTTTAATGAACTGTAGTTCCATTTGCCATGATGGAATGTAATGCACTTGCCGATTAAAATGTTATGCATTTGCCATGTGAAAATATCATGCAGTTGCCGTATGGAAACAAACAACACAAGAACAGATGTGGGCAAAAAAAACAAGATTTCCATGCCATCATTCATTTTAGATGCCTTTGCTACGTTACAACCTACATCAGCATAAGGTGCTGCAAAACATCATATAGGAGTTTAAAAATCCACAAAAACTTGCAGATTCGAGGAAGAAATAAAGCGTGCCAGCATGTACACGGCTTACCAGGTGGACGAATACGTTCAAGGTGTGTTCTCTCTTGGGCATGTCGGATTTAGAACCTGAAGACCCAAACAAAGGAAGGAACTACTTTGTGAAGGCCTCGATAAGCGAAGGTGAATACTACTGCCAATGTTGCAAATTCGAATGGGATGGGATTGTGTGCTGTCACATACTAAAAGTAATGGACATGAACACGGTGACACGAATTCCCCGCCATTTCATACGGCGGCAATGGACTTGGGACGCTGACGACGCGTTGGGGCCACAAACATCAAATGCAGTTTTGGCTATGCATGATGAGAGACCAGAGTCAACCATGGAAGCCGTTAGGCACGTTGTGTTGACAAAGAACTATTCTGAACTAATAGATGAAGCGTGCAAGAGTGATGAGACAGCGAGGGTTGCAGAAAAACACAGGAAGGCACTGAAAAGAGAGCTTGATGAGATCAAGAAGAGGAAAGCTGAGGAAGCCTTACACAAGTTCCCCCGCACCTCAAGTGTGCCTTCGTCCACGGGGCCATCATCTGAAAACTCGGAGGTAGGATCTGGAACAGAAAGCACACAAACCTAGGTCAGGAACCCGCCCCGTTCCATCACAAAGGGGCATCCAAAAGAGATAAGATACAAATCGGGATTGGAGATTCAAGCAAAACACAAGAAAACAAAGAAAGGGTCGGGTAATCCGTAAGCAACATTGGAGCACTGTGACTTGGTTGTTGTTGACATTTTTTGTAAGGTAGATGTTCTAAATTTTTAAAAATGGGAGAATGACTCTGGAGGGGTATCAGAATTTGAAGGAAAATGCCATGAATGAATAACTGCAGTTGCCCCGTGTGTGGTACTGAATTTGCCATGCCTTTTCTACTGAATCTGCCATGCCTTTTCTATTGAATCTGCCATGTTAGTTCTATTGAATATGCCACGTTATTTGTACTGAGTCTGCCATCGCATAGATTTCCATGTTCAGTCAATGCATTTTAGTCCACACATGTTGTATTGTGTGCCAACTATGAAAAACAAGTTGAAACAATCACGTGCAAAAACCACACGGTTACGGCTGCGTACGAACTACCATGCTAATCGATATAGTTAGAAATGTAAAAACCGCAAAAAGCCAAATGAAAAAATGATAACTTTCACTAACCGTGTATGATCAACTACATTTGCCATGTTTTCAGACATCATAGACGCATTCAAGACACCAAATTGGCACTACCAACCACGAACGCATAATAGTACTGAAAAAACATAAATGCAGCTGCTGTCACACCTAAGTAGGTTCACATCCACACATATATCACAAGAATATTCAAATGTCGCTCACACACCACCACTATATACTAGGCTACGGGGAGATGCAGTCATAACTTAGTACACAGACATAGTTTTGAAAGAACAAGGTAATACCTTACATTCCTCGACAACAGAATGTAAGGTGGGCGTGCGGTATGGAGCACCATGTGATCACTTGTACTTCTTGTTGGCTTTCTTGACAACTTCCTCTATGAACTCTCGTGCGTTGGACCGCGTGTTGAAATCTTCATTCATCAACCAATTCCATGTGTATATTTTGCGGAGCTCAACGACCATTGCAGCTGTGATGACAGGGACCCGTCGGCCTTCCCACTTTGCAAGGTATTCCAACATGTGAAAGCCACAGTCAGTCCTGTAAAAAAAATCAGGTCAACTCAAGAGAACACAGAAAATCATAAACTTCAATGCAGAGGTGACAAAAAGGGTTTAGGAATTGGTGTAGAGGACACATGAAAAAAAGATAGTAATTACCGGTTTCCTTGCTTCGTAGTCGCGATATACTCGATTGGAAAATGAACGATCTGGACCCTTGAGTTTTCGTAGTGAAGGTTCCATGTCTCTTTGAGGTTGTTGATGAAGTATTCAGCATCTCTACTATTAAAGGGGGATCGAACGTCGTGATGGTTCGACCTCTATCGAAACCAGCCGACCGCTCAATCCCACCCCTCGATCGCACGTAGTAAAAAAATCTTCCCCCTCCCCCTCGTACATGCAAACCTCCCACCGATTTAACAGTGAAAATAAACCGAGGAAACAACCTGCCGCCCACGAACCCACGTCCCACGCGGCCACGCACCACAGCTCTCGATCCGCCGCCATGTACCACGCATGGCCAATCAATGCCTTTTGCGGCCTCTCCCTGCCCCTCCTTGTCCGGCTGGAAGTCACGGTGGTCGTCACCTTGTCCGTGGATGACGCTGCTCTGCCACCCGATCTTCGTGTACACGATGACCTGCCCTTCTCGTCGTTGTTGGATGCTCGTCTCCTTCGCCGTCGTGCTTCCCTTGTCCCGATCGCCGTCGAGCCTCGCCTGTACACCGCCTACTGCACCGCCCTGTACCACATGCTCACCGCCGCCACTGCTAATATGGACCGACGACGACTCAGACGCCGAGTTCGATGACAACTGCTCGGCTGCTCCTGTCGACTGCGTGCCCCAGTCCCTGGCCGGCGCGCCGCTGCTACTGGCTTTCTTCTTGGTCCCCTTCTCGGAAGCCAGATGCTACTCCATCTCCCTTTGTCTCTGTGTGATGCTAGCTGGCGGTTCCTTTTCCTACAAAAATTGTCGCTCTCGGTTATGTATGTGTAGTTCTGATTCATGTAGTGTGTGCTCCCGGTTCATCACCCATCTTCACTAGGACGATAGGTGCGTCCAGCTGATGGAGTGAGGATGTTCTATTTGATCTAAACTTCCCTCTTATTGGTTAGTCTGCAGTGATGTGGACTGAGTACCCTGATGTGTTTTTGCATGCCATCTGAAGCTAGCGTGCTGTACTTTTGTAGGCAATTGCTTTAACTGGATTGTGCAGGCGATCAAGCCTGCGTCTGATGCTTTTGCCAAAGTGGTGGCAGAGACCGACGGTACATGTGGAATGGTGCAGCTTGAATTTTTTAATGAAGATAGCTTGATTTGATACCTGCATCATATTTTTATTTGCGCAATGGATATTGACACCTGCATCACATTTGTAGGTACCAGTGATGTGTCATATGTTTTGGGATCCAGGTAATACTTACTTACTTGCCAGATTACATTACTTCGAAAGAATTTACCTATCATGAGATTAAATGACAGGAAATCCTATCTGTATGTTTTTCTTTTGAAGTTTGCTTTAATTTTGCTTTGTTTATTCATATCAAAGATGGTTTGTATATACGTCCAAATTCAGATCACGCAGTGCCCTACAAAGAGGGAATTTGCAGGGCAAGGGAAGAAGCATGGAAAATAATTTTGGTTATTTCTATATGGAAGGACCATGATGGATTCTGGCTATCTGCATCTTGGCGAGTATCGTACCTTGGTCTTTGCAGATTTGCCTACCGGCCATGCAGATTGGTTTTGGTACACAACTAACTATCAAAATCCTTTCTGGCCATAAGTATGCGCATACTACATGGTTTTGATATATATATATGCCTTTTTCTCCAAGTAGTATGCTCCAATTTTTATGTCTTTGTGTATATTGCCACTCCAAAATGAAGTCAAAGGCCTCATTTGCCCCCCTCCACCACAGAGTAATTAAAGGTACGTGCAATTTTTTTGTTCTTATTTTCTGTTGGACAATTCATCTAAGTAAAAGAGTTTACAATGGATAGCTGCATTCCAGTTATAGCTTGTACAACCAAGTTTATAATATGCAGTAGTTCCATGAATGCATTATACTCTCCCTAACTACTTGGCAGGAAAGATTGATGCGAGGCACGAAACAAATAATTGGCGAAACAGAAGAATCACTTTGATGAAGATGAATTCGTTTAGCTGCATGAATGGCATCGTTTGTGCTAAACAAAAGAAGCTACGGAGAGATTTTTATTTGATCTACTTAATACATATAAAGTATGACGGTTTTTTCATTCGATTCTACTTTTTCTAAGCCACAACTTTTAGATTGTAAGTTATATTTGCGACGATTCTTAGAGAAACTCCAAACTGCAGACCCAAACGGACGGCGATTTTGTTCGATTGCAAGTTATATTCAACGCCGGAATGTGCCCTAGAATTAAGCCCCGAAACAACGGCTGATGCCTATTAAGGTGGTTATGGACCAACATGGCAGCCAACATCTCCTCATCATCGGATAAGGAATCGTCGGAGTCGCACCGGAAATTGTGGAAAATAGCTCGTCGACGGAGTCTATTTTGTACCTTGGGGCATACTTTCAAACAACTTACGGGTGTCAACGAAGAAGCTGGCCGGCGATGAGATGTGCGCCTCCTTGGACCAGGTGGCTGGCCTGGTGGCGTCCGATGAGCGTGCAGGCGTGAGGAGAGCGGGCGGCGTTGGAGGAGCTGTCAGGGGACGTGGAGGCGGCTTCCTGCTCACGACGACATCGGAGTGGGGGGAGGGGGTAGGAAGATGCGGTGGCCCGGCGGTGAGGCGGTGGCGGCGGCAACATGGGAGGTGGCGGCTTTGGGGGAAGGTGTGCTGGTACGGGTTGTTGGCAGAGGCACCGGGAAATGGACTTCCCTACTATTTCACGGGGAAAAAAGAGTCACGGTGACTGTTCAGGAGAAAAGAAGTGGAGAAAGAATTGCTATTTGTCCATCATGTTTGACATACCTCTCCGAAATAGAACAATTATTTGACCAATGTATTTATATAGTTTTTTAATCCGTGGCAACGCACGGGGACCAACTAGTGTGTAGTAAGGTCTGCATCGGCTTCTGAACGCATTGAATCAAGCACCTCAAAACGTTGGTTCTTCAGGTCAAGGAAAATCGCGTAGTGGTGACCACACTTGTCATGTGGGTCCTATGGTGCAAGCTCTTGGAACATGGGGAACAGTACCTGCAAAAGTAAAAATAAAGGGAAAAAGCAGAGTTGAAATCAAAAACAGCAAAATGATGTAGTAAGAACAATGATTTGAAAAGATATTGCCGGATGCAATTAGAGTTACATGAATGACAAAGCAGCGAGTGTCCATAAAATGCCCCTGCAAAGAATGTTTATTTGCCATGTTTAATGAAAAGAAGTTGCCATCCATGTATGAACAAGTTGCCAACTATTCTAATTGAATTTGCCACACAAGTTGCATTAAAAAAACAGTCAAACTTATTTTACATGGCAGCTGTTGCCACATGAAACATCTGTCACAAAAAATAGTATGTAGCCCACATGTGAAGCCTAGCTACTGACAAAACATAGCATGGGACAAAAAAATATGCAAACAAGGAGGGAACACTCACACATTTCTTCAGTGTGAGCTTGAAATCACCATGCGCAACAAAATGCTTCCTCAAGATTTTATGATGGAAATCACCATCCCATATTTTGCAGGTCACACTGTACTGCATGATCGTCTTGTCGGAACAAATGTCCATATGCCTTTTGATGAAGTCAATCCCACACACAACTACATTCTTCGACATTTCGCCAAGTGGCCTCACAAACTCGGCAAGATCACCCAGGTCGACGTACGTCGTGTCACATTGTATGATTTTGGTTCTGTCCAAACATGAGGTGTATGAAAATGATATAACATGAAAGAATCATGTCTACTCAAATAAATTAAAAAATAAAACGTAAACAAAGCATGGCTGAAATAACAAAAGAAAAAAATAAGAGCAAAGCAAATGAGGGGTTGTGTGTTGTGGACGTTATGCTTTCAGCTCCTTCATGTGCTTGCTCTTGGACCTCACATTTCCAAAACGCTTGACAATATCATACAACTGGTTCTGATCCTTTGTGGCCTTGACTTCGGGCTCGTAGTCACTCGCAGGTGGTGCGTGAACTACCCTATGCTGCCTCACAGATCCAGGGGTGGCACTTCTAGCGGTATCCTCAGATACCGACTCAGCAGGCACGGTAGAACTTGATTGCCCCTAACCCCATGAGGACCTCCTCTTCAATGCTTCCTCCTCAATCCTGCGGTAAGCTTCATCATGTGACGGCATAATATCCTCAGGGGTGGCTGCAAGGATCAAACAACGGGTTAGGATACTTGGAAGTAGAAACAAGATTTTTTGTGAAAAAAGGATGCAAAATGAAAATGTAGGTGCAAGAAAAGTGAGTTGCCATGTGGAGACAACTCCAGTTGCCATGTGTACTGAGCTAAAGTGGCCATGCCTGCCGGGAAAGCAAAGGCAACAGACATAGCATCTTGCACCGCTGGTTCATCTTGACTGCGATCGATGCCAAGGCTACAACTCGGTGGGGTAAAAGCCATTGGGTGCCTCTCCTGCCTACTAGCTGGACCGTGAACAACTTGCTTGGCATAATCCAGGGGTGACAGATCAATAAACATTTCTGTCTCGTCTGCTGTAGAATCATCAGGCTTATTAGTAGGGCGGGGCATGTTGTCAACGGTATCAGTCGCAACTTTCTTGCCAATCTTCTTGTTTGGGCTGTAGGGGACACCAATGTTGACTGGGAGCTTAGAAGTGCGCAGATTTAAGCTGGGGTCCTCCACGGCGGGTAAAGACGCAGTCTGCTCCGAACGTTCACCTCCGTCAGTCGTGTCCAACTTGCCACCTGGGTCAGTTGTACTCTGGTCTTCCGTTTTCTCCATAACATTGCTTTTGGCAGGTAGTGGGAACAGTGTGGACGCAGGCACATAACCAGAGTCATCTCTGCTGCTCCTAGCTATAGCTGGTGCATTGGGTATGTCTGCAGATTGCTTGCGGGGGCTACAACGCCTAGGTGGAAGACCAGCTCGCGAAACGGTCGCCATAGCAACCTCTCGACCACCAGAAGCTGGAGCTGTTGTGCCAAGAGTCTCACCTGTGGATGGCATATCATTCTGAATTGTCGCTGCAACCCCTTCTTTTATTGATGCAGAAGTGTCGCCACCCACACGCTTGGAATCCGTATCAGATGAGCGGGAATCTTCCTTGCTTAGGTTGATATCGGAAGCGTCCACTTCAACGCTTGCTGATCGGGTGGCATGGGTCACAACAGCATCCTTCATTGCCAGTAGAGTGGGCAATATCTCAGCAGTCCTGGAAGATACTGACTCATCACCCCAGATGTATGGATGCCTGTTGTTGTAGCATGCACATCTGCAAACGGCAGAGATGGTCGGCCGCTTGCATCAGAGCTAGTGGGAACAGTGGATGATGCAGCCGCAGTTTTGTCGGCTGGCGCCTCATGAACATCTGAGTTGCCACCTGTCGACAACTTTGAGTGAATGCGTTCGAGTGGGTCTCTAGGGTTCTGTTTGGTCACGCGGGTGGTAGTCTTCTTCACTCTACAAAAAAGCACATGAACAGTGTAAAAAATTGAACAGAATAGTTGCCATGGTAGCCATCTTAAAAAAAGGAAAAAATGTGTGATGTGCCAGAGCTGCCATTTCAGAACTAGGTATGGATGAGCATGCAAGACAATGGAGGGGGGTGGAAGCCAAATGGAAAGCTGGTAGTTGCCATATAAGTGGAATAAGAATTGTCATGTAGCCTAGTTAGCAGTTTCCATGCAGAACAAAAAGGAGTTGCCATGCAGAAAAAAAGATCATGAGAAAACATTAGTTGCCATATGGGACTGATGGCAGTAGCCCATGTGGCAAGCTGGACAGCCACATTGAAAAGCAAAACGGGTAGTTGCCGCATAAATGTATAAACTAAAAAGAGTATATATGATCTACAATGCATCAGGAAAAAATGTAGCACTATGACAAATGAAAAAACAGGGATAACCTACTTCTTGACTGTCTTCCTCAAGGCTACCAACACGACAGGATCCCCGGTGTTGGACGTCGACGTACGAGGAGACGATCTAGTGGAAGGGGTGTCACCAGCAATGGGGGCACCCTTGTTCAATCGGGCAAAAACACGGGTGGGCGTTGGTGCTTGTTTCTTCATAACTGCTCGTCCACCAGCTGTCGCCTCACTGCACGTATAAAAAAAGGCAAAAAATGATACCAAGTGTCAAACATGAAAATCATTGCCACGCTTAGCAAACGAATGAAAAAAGGGTCGATATGTCAAAAAGGAGAGACAAACAAAACACAAAATAGATGTCGAACCTCCTCCTAGAAGATAAGGGATCGGTCCTAGACCTCTTGCCAGCAGAACCCTACCCAACATCCTATGGAGCCCTCCCCTCTTTGAGGGCGACACCTCCTTGTCTCTCGCAACTGTCTGTTCTTTGACTTTCTCCGGTGAGGGGACATCTGGTGCAGCCATGTCCTTCTTGCCACCTGCACGAACTTCAGCATGTTCATCATCGTCGGTTTCATGTTGCACGTTCTCCATGTCATCATCATTGTCCTTGTCGAGACCAACGTCTCCATCTAGTTCATCTTGCGTGTTAAGAAGCTCCTGGGAGCTGTTGTAGTCATGCCGGCCACGACAACCAGTTGGCCGATGTGTTTGTTCTGCAACAAATGGAGTGAACTACCTCGCAACCTCGTCGCTGTCAGAGCCATTAAGGGACGTCCAACCCTCAACCAACTTCCCGAGCAAGCTGGTCATTCCAGAAGCAAACTGCCCAATTAGATGCTCAATGGGTGCTCTCGCCTGTGCATGAAACAAGAAGCAATAGTAACCAACCATATTAGAGTGACGTGCACAAGATCAAATAAACCAAAACGACCATAGAGATATATCAAAAAAGAATACAAAAACAATTTGAAAAAAAATCCTTGATTACCTCAGCAGGACAAGACGGCGCTGAGTGCACGTCCATCCACTTGCCAAAGTTTTGAGGCCCACCAAACACGCTGTAGTCTATAGCATGCTTGGCCATCAGCTCGAAATCATCAAAAAACAGCTAGAGATGTAAGAGAGAAGATAAGGAACACTAACTAACGGTTCATGTATTGCAAAAAAAGAGGGAGAGAATAGAAGTTTCAACACGGACGGCGGAGTTCCCATGTGGCGTCAGACATGGGTGCCATGCACAGACAGCCATGACTAACAAGGTATTCATCTCTTGTTAGCCACATATGGTTGCCGTATGGGGATTTTTTCATATGTTATGTAGCATTGCAATTGAAGAATGTTGTGCAAAGAAAGGAGGTATAACTAACCTGCAGTTTCCCATATTTCTTATCAGTTATCTTGTCTGTGGCAAGCACAGCCTTGACAGCATCGTACGTCCATGCAGAGACAACAAACTTATGTGGAGGTGGCGGGCCTCCTATCCCAATAAAGTCAACGGTGGACAGATCAAGGCGATCGACATACATGAGCTGGTGTACACAATAAAAAAGAAAAATATGTCAGTTGCCATCATGCTATGTTGAAAATGAAGCTAATGTATATTCCTTTAGTCATCAAGTTGAAGGGGATGAATAAAGAAAGAGTTGCCATCTATTTATGTTAGTTGCCATCATGTTGTGATGGCAGTTGCCATCTTGTTATAATGATGGTTGCCACAAGGTCAACATCATGGTTGCCATGCATATTGTATAAGCAGAAAGTGGATGTATGAAATGAACATTTTTTATGTGTGTTGTTGAACAATGCTATTGCCTTGTAGGCAGCAACCACGGATGTCATGGATCAAACAGAAGTCGCCTTCACACGTAAACAAAATCACATAAAACAATGAAAACAAACGGGTCACCATGCATGATCTTGTACGTTTCACACTTATCAACAGCTGACATGTTGATTTGGGAAAACATTCAATGTGGTAAGAGTGTTTGCAAAGGAGTAGGGAAAAAATACCATTAAATGGAGTCGACAATCCTTCTGGTACATCTTGTTTGAGAATGCATCATGCAGGAAGTCCGCGATGGATTTACACCAATTCATGTTCTTCACGTCTTTCAGCTTCGCCTGCACGGCACAAATTTCAGGACAAGAAGTTGCCGCATCGGCATTCAAATGAAAAAACATCAAAAAACTGGCAGTGACTAGCTTACAGATGACATCAGAGTCAAAAGATTAGAGGAAGGAAGGAGTAAAGATATATCATTCACCAGGATGGGGAAGCACTTGTTGCTTGGGCGAAGAGATGTGGTAGGCGTAAAGACAGCTGAGATCAAGTACATGAGTAGCTTCATCTTAAAAACCTCGTCATGGGTTTTCATGATCTCCAGCGAATTTGCCAGCACAATCGTGTTTGGCATGGATGCCATCTCAGGAAATAAACGGGCAAACAACGTTTCCTCAGTCTTATTATTAACCTCATACGGGACTTTGATTTCTCCATGTGGCACACCCAAAGTGCAGAACACGGATTCCTCGTCCAGTGGCAGTCTTCCACGTCCCGAAATCACAAATTCCCTAGAGGCGGGATTGTAAATCTCACCGAGCCAGTCGCAAACAGGGTTCACTAGGTTCTTGCACTGAATATCCATCAGAGCCTGCATCCCCATCTCACGAGCAGCTCCCTTTTGCTCGTCAGTAAATCCCTCGGTCAATATAGTCAGGCGTTCTTGTGAAGCCCTATTGCGATAATGTTTCTTCTTCATAACAGACAAATGATCATTTGTTGCCATGTTTCAGTGTCATGAAAATTTACTTCCTAACAGAAGATTGCAAAACTCAATGTGACATTAAAACATATGGGGGTGGAAAATTACCTCATCGCCATCGTTTGTCCGTCTAGTTGCGCGATTCTGTTGTGGTAACTCCATGAAGTCATCATCATAGTCTTGATGGTCGCCGCGAGCCATTGTGCTGAGGTAAGTACAAAACAAATGTCAGGGTGAAATAAAAACACATCCGACAGATACACAAAGAACTGCATAAAGTAAGTATTCACTTGATATCATCGATGAAACAGAAAGTCAAAACTCTAATGGTTGCCCCAATGTTTAAGCATTTGAAAGAGGACAGTAATTGCCATGTGATGAACATACACAAAAAAGGCAGAAAAAATAAATCAAAATGGAAAAGCAAATGCAGAAGCATAGCAAACTAGGCGTATATGAACTTACGAAGGAAGTAGTTGCCACCTAACAGAATGTACTTGCCACATGGGCTCAATTGAAAGTGGCAAGATGAGGCAAAGATCATAGGAACACCCACACCCCTATGATTGTCCAACAAGAAATGTGGCAACTAAAACACATCGGCTTCATTTAAAAATGTACAGATCATAAGGCACTTAAACAAATGTTCAAGTTGCCATGTTAGCAGAAGACAATACAAATAGAAAGGCACACATCTTCCATTGCACAGACATATAATGTGGCAACTCACACCCTGTCCTCATATAAAAATGAGTTGCCATATGTTCACAGGCAAATGTACTAGGTTGAAATTGCCATGTTGAAATGCAAGATAGTTCAAAAAGTGCTGAAAACATCTACTAAAAAACCCTGTAATGTGGCAATTCACACCATGGCCTCATATTAAAAAGAGTTGCCATGTAATACAGCCAAATATGTTCAGATATCACAAGTCAGCATGGCAAAACGCAAAATGAGCCTATAGTACAGTGAATTTTCCCATTATCCTGCGTACAGCATGGCAACAACCATAGTCTATTCACAAAATTAGTTGCCACATGGAAAGCATATTTGTGGCAACTGACACGGTTGATCAGGAAATTAGTTGCCATCCAGTGCAGACAGTTGCTGAAACTGCCATGGCTGCCTTTATACTACACTTTGAAATACAACTACCTAGATCTAGGGTTCATTGGCAATTATCATGCCCTGAAATTCAACAACGAAAATCTTCCTGCGCTGATGGCAATAGCATTTCGAGGCAATACATAACTAACAACTAGAAAAACGCGGACTCAATCGCAAGGCAAAACCCGGATGTGGCTGCGGTCAGGCCGAGCCACACCGGCATGAACGCCACCGCGGCGGTGACGAAACTGTGCAATGCCACCCTAAACGACAAGCATGGGACTCCGCCACCGACAGGAAGGCCGGAGCACCGCGAATTCGGGGAATCTCGATGAATCTCGAGCGGAAAATTGAACACAGATGGGAGGGGGGATGCAGGTAAGGAATGTGAGCGTGGGGAGGAGCATTACCTTCAATCTGCGGGCATTCCGGCGAAGACGCTCCGGTCCGGCGAGCCCCACCGACGGCCGCGAATGCCGTGGACTCTTCCGCCTCCGCCGCTGCCTTCTCCTCTCGGCTTCTCCTCCAATCGACTGAACTGCTATGGATGATGGGTTGGGTGAGTAATGAAGTGGAGCGAGTAAATGGAACCGCGAGGGGAGGGGAGGGCGAAGTGCGAGACATGGTTGACGACAACCGCAGTCGGACGTGTGCGTGCGGGCGCCACGGCAGTTCCACTGCACGCCCCTGACTGGCAACCGTTGACCACGAAGAGGAAACCGACGTGCGGGCGAACTCTCTCACACACCACACATGCGAGTTTTCCTATGTGACACAGAAAATCACCCAATTCGTGTCAAGATTCGTGCAGAAAGTGACTGGACGGCGATGGAGGCGTGTGGGTGAGTTGGTTAACGCCCACACGTGTGGGCGTTAGTGTTTCCCTTAATTTATCTCACATCTAAATCCTCCATCGTTAGATTGTTTTGGTTGATGTTGCAGTTGTCCCATGTCGCGTCTGATTGTTTTGATCACGACGACCGCGTCTGATTGTCCCGTGCTGGATCGCTGCATTCTCGTCGGTCTGCACGTTTTATTCTTCCTGGATCTGTGTTTTTCAGCCTGTTGTCTCGTCTCGCGTCGGGCCTGCTTTCTTTCGGCCTGTTTTTACATGGGCTGCAGCACAGGGTAGATGAATGGTTGTCCACGCGAACTAAAAAGATCGCACGGGATGCTGGGGCCGGAGATCCTATACGGCGCATACCGCGCCCGCGAGCGTCGTGGCGCGTACTTCCCCCACGCCCGCTGTAGTTTCTATGGGCCGGCCCATTTCGGGGTTTAACCCCAACCGGTTTTGGGAAGGTTCTAGAACCTTCCCTGAACCGGGTTTTTATGTTTTTATTTCGTTTTTTTATTTTTCCTTTTTATTTTTCTGTTTTATTTTCATTTTTTATTTACTTTTATATTTTCATTTTTATTCTTGTTTTTCAATTTCCGAAAATCTATTAATACACGATTTGTTTCTAAAATAGTATTTTTTTTAATGATGAAAATTTCCAAAATCGTGCCTTTATTTTTACTAAATCGTTACTCTTAAATCATGAACATTTTTTTTGAAACAGTGAACATTTTTTTAAAAATTCACGAACATTTTTTTGAAATCTTGAACAATTTTTTTAGAAACTTGTGAACATTCTCCTAAGTCATGAACATGTTTTTAAAATCATGAACATTTTTATTGAAATAATGAACATTTCAAAATTAAAGACTACCTTTTCAAAATCATGAACATTTTTTCAAATTCGTGGACATTTTTAGAATGAGCGAACATTTTTTGAATCGTGAACATTTTTTTCCAAATTCGTGAACATTTTTTTTGAGTCATGAACATTTTTTCCAAATTCGTGAAATTTTTTCGAATTAGCGAACATTTGTTTGAATTTTTTAAATTATTAACATTTTTTAAGTTTGTGATTTATTTTTACAAATTCGTGAACAGTTTTTGAATTCTAGGGCATTTTTATGTAATCATGATTTACTTATTTTGTGAAAAAAATTCAATTTCATGAACATTTTTTTGAAATCGTGAACATTGTTTTAAATTCATGACCATTTTTAAAATTTTGAATTTGTTTTGCCCAATTCATGAACATTTTTTGAATTACCGAGCATCTTTTTGGAAATCATTATTGTTTTTGAAATCATGATTGTTTTATTCAAAATTAACTTTCCTGAAATTTAGGACCTTCTGGTATCCTGAATTATTGAAAAAAAAATAAAGGAAAAAAAAGGAATATACTGAAATTTCAAATTCAAATAATTTGAAATTCATGAACATTATTGTTTTTTAGAAAATTTGTTCAAATAATTTGAACGTTTGTGTTTTCCATTTTCACCTTTTTTCAGAAGAAATATACTGAAATTTCAAATTCTGTTCACATTGTTTCAAAAACTGCTCCGTGTTTTCGAAAATTTATTGAAATAATTCCAAATACTATACAGTTTGGTAAACAATTAGGTTGCATTAAATATCCTGCTCCTGTATAGTCTTAAAGGTATTGCGCTATAATTAGTAACTAATATTCATGCAATTTAGTGGCTAGCGTGACCCGCCAGTGAACTGCACGTCATGTGTTCGAATACTCCGAACAGTGTTTCCCTTTTTTGTTTTTTTCCCCGGAATAAACACAGTTAGCCTGGTCCCTTCGAGTGGGCCAGCCCAATCTCTGTGTGCCTGTGCGTCGGCGCGCTGTTGGACGCAGCAAGCGTCCAATATGAGCTCCCCACTATAGGCGTATCGTACCCAAAACCTTGCAACAAGGTACTACTTCCCCCGTTCCAAATTACTTGTCGTGATTTTAGTTCAAATTTGAACAAAAACCATGACGAGTAATTTGGAACGGAGGGAGTACGTCCTTAGCCTCTGTACTATATGCAACTTGATGTCCAAGATGGCATCCGAGTTGATATGAACTACCAGCCGCGATAGTTTCAAATTATTTTCAAATGTCAAACGTGATTTATTGAAAAAATTAAAATTTTCATGCAACACCGACATTTTCTGAAGAAATAGAAACAAAATTTAATAAATAAATATCATTTAAATATACGAATATTTTTTAGAAACATGAACATTTTATAGAAAGCTGGAAAAGAATTGAAAACTTGAACATTTTTTGAGAATAACAAACATTTTTTTTCCAAATTGTGAACATTTTTTGTATTTGTGAACAAAAATTTAAAACGTGATTTTTTTAATTTGTGAACAAAATTGAAAAGCTGAAACATTAATTCTCAAATTGTGAACAAATTTTGGAAATAAGAACATATTTTGAAATTCCTCTAAATTTGTGAAAAAAGAAAAACAATTGAATGACATTGTGAACATATTTTGAAAAAGAGATTTTTTTTAAAGTCCTGAACATTTTTTAGACACATGAACATAAAAAAATCGAAACAAGAACATTTTTATGAAATTACCGAGCATTTTCTAAAACACGAACATTTTTCGAAATTTTGAAAAAAAATTCAAACAAGAACATTTTTTAAATTCCTGAAAGGTTTTTGAAGTACGAACATTTTTAGAAATTGTGAACAAAATTTGAAAACAGAATCATTTGTTGAAATTCATGAACATTTTTTTGAAATTGGGAGCAAATTTTGAAATGAGAACTTTCCATATAATTCCGAATAAACATTTGAAATTCTCAAGAAAAATAAAAAAATGAAACAAGAAAAAAAAGAGAGGAAAACAGAAAAAGAAAAAAGAAAATAAAAACAAAAAATAAAAAAACAGTAAAAGAAAAAAACAAAAGGGGTAAAAGGGGAAATAGAAAAACTGTTTCAGGAACCTTCTAGAAGGTTTCCAAAACCAGAAAAACCGGCTAGGAACCACCTAGAAGATTCCCAAGACGTTTGAACGAGCCAACCCATCCTAACGCTCGTCGTTCTGCCTGTGTGCGTCCGGTCGACTACTTGCCGCAAAGAGTGGAAAATAGGAATTTCCCGGGATGCTGATGCAGGGAGTGATTTTGTCCGTGCTTTTTTCTTGAACGGGCCAGCCTTGGCTCGGGTTTCATTGATTAAGCAAGGAGCAGATGACAAAGTGACAAAGGCGATGATCCTAGGATAAAGGTGAAGGAAATATGCCCTAGAGGCAATAATAAAGTTATTATTTATTTCCTTATATCATGATAAATGTTTATTATTCATGCTAGAATTGTATTAACCGGAAACATAATACATGTGTGAATACATAGACAAACAAAGTGTCACTAGTATGCCTTTACTTGACTAGCTCGTTAATCAAAGATGGTTATGTTTCCTAACCATGAACAAAGAATTGTTATTTGATTAACGGGATCACATCATTAAGTGAATGATCTGATTGACATGACCCATTCCATTAGCTTAGCACCCGATCGTTTAGTATGTTGCTATTGCTTTCTTCATGACTTATACATGTTCCTATGACTATGAGATTATGCAACTCCCATTTGCCGGAGGAACACTTTGTGTGCTACCAAACGTCACAACGTAACTGGGTGATTATAAAGGAGCTCTACAGGTGTCTCCAAAGGTACATGTTGGGTTGGCGTATTTCGAGATTAGGATTTGTCACTCCGATTGTCGGAGAGGTATCTCTGGGCCCTCTCAGTAATGCACATCACTTAAGCCTTGCAAGCATTGCAACTAATGAGTTAGTTGCGGGATGATGTATTACAGAACGAGTAAAGAGACTTGCCGGTAACGAGATTGAACTAGGTATTGGATACCGACGATCGAATCTCGGGAAAGTAACATACCAATGACAAAGGGAACAACGTATGTTGTTATGCGGTCTGACCGATAAAGATCTTCGTAGAATATGTAGGAGCCAATATGGGCATCCAGGTCCCGCTATTAGTTATTGACCGGAGACGTGTCTCGGTCATGTCTACATTGTTCTCGAACCCGTAGGGTCCGCACACTTAAGGTTTTGATGACAGTTATATTATGAGTTTATGAGTTTTGATGTACCGAAGGAGTTTGGAGTCCTGGATGAGATCGGGGACATGACGAGGAGTCTCGAAATGGTCGAGACGTAAAGATTGATATATTGGACGACTATATTCGGACATCGGAAATGTTCCGAGTGATTCGGGTATTTTTCGGAGTACCGGGTAGTTACGGGAGAAGCAATGGGCCTTGATGGGCTTTAGTGGGAAGAGGAGAAAGGGCCAAGGGGCTGCTGCGCCCCCCTCCCCTCTAGTCCGAATTGGACTAGGGAAAAGGGGGCCGGCCACCTCTCCTTCTCCTCCACTTCCTTCTCCCTTCCTCCCCTCTTGGTGGACTCCTACTAGGACTTGGAGTCCTAGTAGGACTCCACATCCTGGCCGCACCTAGCCTTGGCCGGCCTCCTCCTCCTCCATCCTTTATATACCGAGGCAAGGGGCACCCCATGAACACAAGTTGATCCACGTGATCTTTTCCTTAGCCGTGTGCGGCGCCCCTAGCCACCATAGTCCTCGATAATATTGTAGCGGAGTTTAGGCGAAGCCCTGCTGCAGTAGTACATCAAGATCGTCACCACGCCGTCGTGCTGACGGAACTCTTCCCCAACACTTTGCTGGATCGGAGTCCGGGGATCGTCATCGAGCTGAACGTGTGCTAAAACTCGGAGGTGCCGTAGTTTCGGTGCTTGATCGGTCGGGCCGTGAAGACGTACGACTACATCAACCAAACGCTTCCGTTGTCGATCTACTAGGTATGTAGATCATACTCTCCCCTCTCGTTGCTATCCATCACATGATCTTGCGTGTGCGTAGGAAATTTTTTGAAATTACTACGTTCCCCAACAAAAGGAGGTAAAAAAAGAAACAAAATGACTGGGTGCCAGTGGCACCAAGAACTAAACTACAATCTCATGGTGGATCCCCGAAGGGGCTCTAAATGGATTTGAAACCGCCCTGTTGCCAAAGACAGAGCTCTCTCCTGATGTCGTAGATCACATCTTGCACTGTAGCCTCTTTTTTCCTGAAAACGCAGCTGTTGCGTTCCTGCCAGACTTTCCATAGCACCAGCATGATCAGGGACTTGATTCCTTTTGCATGCGCTGGCCGCATCGCTGAGACCATGGCTTTGACCTTTTCCAGAGAGCTGTTTTCGTTGGACACACACGCATTGCTGAGCCCCTCGCGGTGCTGCTAAGAGGACATATTAGCCCAGATTGTCTTCGTAAAAGGGCAGCTCCAGAACAGGTGATCCGAAGTCTCGAGGTTCCTGAGGCAAAGCTGGCATAAGTAGCAGTTTGGCCAGCCCCTGCGTTGGAGACGGTCGTTGCACCATAGCCGGTTCTGGTGGAGGAGCCACGCAAACATCTTATGCTTCACCGGAGCCCAGGCGTCCCAGATCATGGCCTAGAACATGCCCGACGTCGAGCCCAAGAACTGGAGGGCGTAGGCCGAGCGGGAGCTGTACTGGCCTGACTCGTCCGAGTTCTAGAGGATTTGGTCTTGTTCTTCTGTCTGAAGGCTGAGCTGCCGGCGCTGAATGAGTGGATGCAGATCAAGAACCTCGCTGACTAGGTCGCTGTTGTTGTCGTGTGCGAGGTACAAAACCCAGCGGTCGCTGTTGATAGCTTGGGCCACAGTTCTGCCCTTGCGCCTCGAGTGCTTGAAGAGAGACGGGAAGCAGAACTTCAACGACACCGACCCGAGCCATGAGCAATGCCAGAAGCTCGTCGTTCTGCCGTTGCCAACGGCGACAGTCGTCGCCGCGTTGAAAAGAGCGTGATCCGAGTCATCGCACGGTGGTTCCGTTCCCACCCAAGGGTGAGTGAGGTTTTTCCAACTGTGCCAGAGCCATCTCAGCCGGAGCACGCGACTGAACATGGGTAGGTTCAGCACACCGAGCCCGCCATGCTCAACCGGGGAGTAGACCCGTTCCCAGTTGACCTTGCAGCTGCCACCGGAGAGCTCTTGATCCTTCCCCCAAAGAAAACGCCGCCTGCATTTGTCAATTTCCTTCAGCAGCTTCTTGGGGACTGGCAGCGCTGTGAGGGCGAAGGTGGGCAGGGCCGAGAGGACGCAATGAACAAGGACGCGCCTGCCCGCCATGGACAGCATTCGTCCCTTCCACCCCGCGAGCTGGGCCCTGATTCGATTGAGGATGAACTGCAGGTGAACTAGACATAGCCGGCCCGTGGTGATTGGCAGACCTAGATATCTAATTGGGAAGTGGGCGATCGGGCTGCGAAACGCCTGAAGAACTAGCTCTAAGTCGATGTTGTTGCAGTGGATCGGTGTGGCTGTGGATTTAGCTAGGTTGATCCGAAGGCCCGAGGCGTCGCCGAAGCTCCGTAGGATGTGCATCGGGTGGTCTATCTCCTCCTGTCAGGGTTTGCGAAGATAATAGCGTCGTCAGCGTACAAGCTCACTCTGAGCTTGACCTCACGGCCAGGCACCGGCATGATCTCAAGAGCCTCCTCGGCTGCTTGGAGAAGATGGTGGCTGGGGTCAATCACAATTATGAAGAGGAGAGGAGATAGGGGGTCTCCTTGCCTCAAGCCCCAGCGATGTAGGATTTGCGCTTCTGGTGACCCATTGAGGAGGATGGCCGAGGATGAGGTAGCGAGGAGGAGCGTGATCCAATCCCGCCAGCGTGCACTAAACCCTAGTCTTGCGAGCAGCTCCAGGAGATACTCCTAGGAAACATTATCGAATGCTCTCGAGATGTCTAGCTTTAGGAGAACTGCCGGTGTTTTCCTGTGGTATAGGCTCTTGACACAATTTTGGACGTAGACAAAGCTGTCATGCAAGCATCTAGTCTTCATGAAAGCCGTCTGGGCGGGCGAGGTGATGGATTGCATCACCGAAGCAAGCCGGAGTGAGAGAACCTTGGAGAACAGCTTCGCAATTGAATGGATCAGGCTGATCGGTCTGTAATCAGCAATGCAGTCCGCTCCGTCTTTCTTGGGGATGAGCGCGATGTCAGGGCCCCAAAGTTTGCCCGACCAGGTGGTAGAACTGTTGGAACGCCTACATGATATCTGCTTTTATAATGCTCCAGCAACTCCGGAAGAACACGCGCAGAATCCATCCGTCCCTGGCGATTTCTCTGTGGGTGAATCCTTAATCGCCGCCCAAACCTCCTCCTCAGAAAATGGGTTGGCCAGGCCATTTCCATGCACTGAAGTCTTGTGCAACTCATCCCAGTTGATCGATGTGGCTCGGTGTTGGGTGGATCCTAGGATGCAGTTGAAGTGATCGTGGATTACCTTTTCCTTCTCTGTGTGAGCTGTCACAACGTTGTCTCCAACTTTCAGAGCGTTGATGAAGTTCTTGCATCTTCTTGAGCTGATCTTGGCCATGAAAAACTTGGTGGGGGCATCTCCCGCACGCAGCCATGTGAGACGGGAGGCTTGCCTTTTCCTGCAGCGCTCGATCGCCGCAAGGCCCAGCAACTTGATTTTTAGACCTTTCCTGAGCTCAGCCTCGGCCATCGTGAGCCGCCGTCGCTCCTGGGAAACATCGAGGCGCACAATGACTTCACAAGCAATGTGGAATTGGATCTTCGTGTCTCCGATCAGACTCTTGCTCCAAATTCGAAGATCCTTGGCCACTCGGCTCATTTTGATGCGTAGCTGGGAGAAAGCGCAGGTGGTGGCCATCGGGCGTGACCAGGCAGCCGTGACTGTGTCGAGGAAGAGCGGGAACCGCGGCTAGAAGGATTCGAACTTGAATCCTCCCCGTCGACGAGGCGCAGACATATCCGCAAGCAATAGCAGGCAGTGATCGGAGCACGCAGTGAACGCCACCATCAGGAGCGCGTGCGAGAACAGGGCTTCCCAGGGCGAGGAGCAGAAGAACTTATCAATGCTAACTAGGGTAGGATTTTCCCTCTCGCTGCTCCACGTGAACCTACGATTGTTACACTTGATATGGCGAAGTCCTGCTCCGTCGATCGCCATTCTAAAATGGCCCATGAGCCTCCTATTTAGATTGTGGTTGTTTTTGTCTCTGCCTCGTAGATTAGGTCGAAATCGCCATTGATGAGCCAGGGCTAGGTGGCAGGTGGTGCAGTTCTGGCGAGCTCGGCGAGGAAATCATATTTGCTCGTATCATCGGCCGGTCCGTAGACCGTGGTGAGCCAGAATGAAGTGGGGTTGCAGACGAGTGTGATCTTTGTCGTGAGTGCAAATTGCCCAATGGCTTGGGTGTCTACGAAGACTACATCTCTGCCTCCCTCTTCGCCGGCGAGTTCAACCCGCGCATGTTCCAGCACATGATCGGGGGGGGGGGGTGGAGTGGTCGTCATTCATGAGGAAACACAAGAGATCTCTGACGACTACTGAAACTACGATAAGCAAAACACTGGTACACCCACCACCTCTCCGGGGGCCGCCGCCGACCACTAATAGACCCCAAACTACGACGACGCGACTCGAACCACAGCCTACAACTGCTACATTGGAAGGAAACAACACCTAGCTCAAGCCGGTCGAGGGCTGGCCGTCGCCGGAAACTACTACTACGCCTAACACTGCAGAGAGCTGGTCTCGCTAACATGATCACACCGCGGCCTCCCCGGCGACTCCATCAGGGCCGTTGAGCCCAGCCGCGATGCGAAGGGTGCCTTTGTCCATGTTGGTGAGCTTCGAGATGATGGCGCGTCGTCGTCGTAAAGGGGCTCGTCGAACTTGCGGATGAGAGCTTCTGCCGCCTTCTTCGTCATCTTTTCCTTTGGGCCCAGCAGTCCAAGGCCTTGCACCAGTCTGAGCGAGCCATGCTGCGCCACGGAACCTTGTAGTTTTGGGCAGCTTGGCGCACGCTCTGTCGTGGGGGAGGAACCGATGTCGCCCTAGACTTTGGCAGGGCAGAGTTGCGCTTGGTCGGCGTCGGGCCGAGCAGGGAGGCGGGCTTATCGGTGAAGAGGCATCGTGGAGTCTCCCTATTTCCATCGATCTCGAGCAGCTGGACCTGCTGGGTCATCGCACCGAGCTGCAGGGCGACTGTATCGGCGCGCGATGGAGTCTGACAGCTGAAGTGTTCCGGGGCGTGGTGCGGCCCCGAGAGCGTGGGGCCGAACACGTCCGGCATCTTGGGCGCAGCCTTGCTCGTCTCCGGCTTGGCGCGGTCCTGGAACTCCAGGGGTGTCCCGATGGTGGTGGCAATCTCCTCATCCAGGAGCGCGGCAGCGGCGTCGCCCAAGGAGGGTGCAACAAGTGCTTTCTCCGCAGAGGAGAATAACTCTGCAACGTCGTCTTGTGTGGTGCGGGGGCCAGCCGGAGCCACGACAGGGGAAGGGACGTGGATTTGGCTGGCAAGCCTTGCCTTCCCCTGCAGCTGCTTGGCTGGGTACGCCTAGGAGGACGAGCGGCCGCCGTGCCGTCTGTGGCCTCTTGCTTTCTTCGAGCGATGGGGCCGAGGGGAGCGGCTACGCTGACGCTCCTTTCTCGTGGCCTCTCCACGATCTGCCTAGGCGGCTTGACCGCGGCCCTGGCCCAACAGCGTGTCTTTCCAGGAGTGGCGACCACCGCCCCCTCCCTGGCTGTCGTGGTTGCGGCGAGGGTTACCTCCAGGGAGGCCACGGCAGCCCGTGTCCACCACAGGCACGCGCTGTTGACTACGGTGGTGCTCCATGGGCTAGCCGTCCTCGACGTGGATGACCCAGGTGCCGGGGATGGTGCAGGGTAGGTCGTCGTCGTTGTCGGAGTCGGAGGAGGGCAGACCACTTTGAGCAGAGTGCGGCGACTTCGGGGAGCGGGGGGACCAGTCCTCGACTCGGTCGACGTGGATGAGCAAGTCGTAGCGCTCCGCGCCAGGCGGGAGAGCGACGCAGCGGTCCGGCGGCGAGAAGCCGTCCATCTCCTCCACCCGACCGGCGCCCTAGGGCAGCTTCCAGTAGGTGTGCCGGGTCGGGATGAACTCCATGTCCCAGACCCACACCCAGCACGCGAACGTCTTGGTGTGGTCGCGCTCCAGGGTGCGGTTGTCGAGCCGATCCACGAGCACCTTGTCGCCGAAGACCTCTTGGACGCCCTCCAACGTCCAGTACTGCTGGGGTAGGTGCTCGATGACGCAGCGCACGTGGAGGTTGAAGGTGCCGTGGCCTGCGTGGTCGTTCTCTCCCCACGGCGCGATGGCGAAGTTGGCGCCGTCGACGCGCAGGGAGCCGTGGCGGACCGCGTTGTCGTGGTGGGCCGGCTGCGTGAAGATGACGAAGAAGTCCTCCGGATTGTGCGCCATCACACGCAGATGGTGCGGCGGGACGCAGAGTTGCACCTCCAGAGCACGGCCAACCGCCATCGGCGAGGTAGCGCAGATGCCGTCAGTGGCGCGCAGCGTGATGGCATGGCGGCACAGGAAGAAGATGCTCTGCTCGATGGCGGGGGTGGACACACCTACTTTGTTTCTGGCGCGGGGGCGGCGAGCGTGATCGACCAGGCTCAGATCAGCCATGGGCGCCATAGCATGAGGGTGCAGGGGAGGGCGGGGGAGGTGGGGTGGGAAAACAAAGGCAGCTGTGGATGGGAGCGCGAGCAGGGAGAGGGCCTAGCCTACTGGAAGCATATCCACCGCGGCCATTGCGAGGATTTTGGGGGCACTCGCGAGCAAGGTGGCCTTGGAGCTTGTAGAGGACGCAACGAAGGGGGTCTCTACAGTCTTTCCGGCGGTGGCGCTTGCTGAGGCAGTGGAAGCAGCGGACCCGGAACCCACTTAAGAAGGCCTCGCGGCCACCCACCACATTGAAGTCCGGCCACCGGTCCGAACGATGTGTTGTGCGCGATGAGTAAGGAGTCGCCGGATCTTGGGAGGGCATGCGGTTTTTTCACGAGATGACCTCGGTCCAGCCATCGTCTGTGCCGGAAGTGGCAAGCTTATCCGCCGGAGGAGGGACGGCGATGATGGACTGCAGGCGTCGAGCTGGGGGCGAGCTAGAACCTATCAGATCAACGGGGGTGGCTGGCGCAGAGCATTCACCACGCAGCAGCGGGCGCGGCGTGGAAACCAGATCTGGGGAAGCCGAATCCCCGAGATCCAAGGAGTCTGGGATCCAGGGACTGGCAAGGAGAAGCCGACATGGGGCTGCCCAGCGGTCCGGAGCCGGCACCGATGAGAGGAAGGGGCGGCGAGCCCATGCTGGGAGGCAGCGTGGAGGTGGCCGCCGCGGCCGGAGCGGCACGCGGCACGGAGCGGGGAGGCATGGCTATCCTAGAGGTAGGTGTTGACACCAAATTTTGGCACGGCGAAGAACTTAATTAAGATGGCCTCAAATGGACAAGTGCTCAAAGTGAGTAAGTTCCGTATCGTCAAAAGAAAAAACTTTGATATTTGGGCCATAGTCATCCGGTCTCATCTCTAAGGCCGAAGTTGTGTTCGAAGTACTCAGATTTTGTATTCAGAATACTATTCGGCTGATTACGCCCCCAAAATGGCCTCGTATGGGAAACATTTCTACACGGGTTGTCTTCGTCTCGTCGAAACGATCAATTTTAATATAATGATCGTCCCAATCCAAGGTTGTATGCAAAAGTTAGAGCCCGCACAGCGCGACCCTCCAATGGGCAAAATATGACGCCCGGAACCACACACGTGTGGGTATGTGTGATGAGCTGCGTGAATATTTAGCTGTTTTGCGCGAGCAATTTGGCCATGAATATGACCTCAGATCAAAAAACGTTCAACATGAAAGTTGTTCGCCTCGTCAAAACGATCAAGATTTCTTTTGGGCTCGTTTTCATCCGAGGTCGTTTACCACCACAAAAAAGACCCACAAGGTGCAGCCAGTTTAAACCGAACAGTTTTGGAAAGTTCGGACAAAACCAATCCGAATTTGACCAGGGTTTTGGACGTGAATCCAAACCTTTTCCTTGCACAGGAAGTCCAGCCGCCTCTTATATACCCAAGGGGTGACGGCCGATTGAACAACAACACACAATCGCAAAACACATCTACTTTTTACCCTAGTTTTACATCCCTCCCTTGTTCTTTCTCTCTCGTTCTTCGTTCGTTCTTCGTGTTGAAGGGCAGCGATCCTCGAGGCTCTAGGGGCGGGCGAACCGACCTAGGGCAGCCCATAGCCGCCGCACGTCCAGACAGGGTGCCTCCCGGGCGCGTGGGGTTTCGGGTCCTGAAAACACCCGCCGAATTGCTTGCGTACCGCGCTTCCAGACGGGTCTCCTTCGACGTGAGCTGCGGTGCATCACCTTCGGCGTTGGAGGTACACGGTGACGTGCTCGTGTGCGAACACACTTTTTGGCGACTCCGCTGGGGAAGAAAGATCAAGAATCATCATCAACCATGTCTAATCTCCCCAAGCCCTCAGAAGTTGACGCCGATAACATCATTAAGCCCAGTCTTGATGAACTATCGGATGAACATCGCCAAGCCTACGAAGCGCGCAAGAAGCAGCGTGAAGAGGCTTTTGAGGCGCTCAAGAAGAAGCGCGTGAGGAGGATTTGGAAGCGTTTCTTTCAAGTTTTAAGAAGGACCGTCAAGGTAACATCACTCCAGTTGGAAACGTCAATCTTCCTCCCCTCATCGACGAACAAGATGTAATCACTGTGAGTAAAGTTTTTTCTCTAGAGCAAGTGGATATGATTGAAAGTCTTGTTAGTAAGGGTAATGTGATGGCTTACAATTCTTTTGTGGCTAGTGCTAATGCTCAGAAAAATATGCCTCCATCACCTAGTGGTACTGTTGGTATATCTGAAAACCCTACTCCAATTTTACCTATTTCATCGGCACCACCTATGCAACCACAATATAATATGATGTTGAATTTTTACCCTACTCAAACCAACCAGCTTGTGGCTGCACCTACATGCCCTAATCCTATTATGAGTGTGCCCAATTCGGCATCTACGCCGAATCACTTTGTCACACCACCCATAAGCGCAAGCATGTTTGGTCTTCCACCGAATTATGGTTTGGCGCCCATCCCACAAGTTGCACCAATAGCTAGTACTCAGGTTGATCCTATGTCATTACCACAAACATCTTCATCTACCCCGGGTCCAATTTTAGCTAAATTAAGGGAGGATTTTCATAAGATCTTTCTAGAAACTTTCGGAAACGAGCCGAAAGTAAAGAGTCGTGTGTACCAAAAGCCTTATCCTGAACACTTCGATGCAATTTCTTACCCTCAAGGTTATAAGGTTCCTGATTTTGTTAAATTTAGTGGTGAGGGTATGAAAACAACTTGGGAGCATGTTAGTCAGTATCTAGCGCAGCTGGGTGAAGCAAGTTCCATAGAAGAATTGAAAGTGTGTTTATTTCCATTATCTTTAACTGGTACCGCATTTTCATGGTTTGCTGCTTTACCACATGGCTCAATTCTCTTATGGTCATGATTAGAGCAAAAGTTTCATGATCACTTTTATAGCGGCGATAATGAGCTAAAGTAGTCACATCTTACATCGGTTAGGCAGAAACATGATGAATCGGTTACCGATTACGTCAAGAGATTTAGAGATATAAAGAACCGATGTTATAGCTTAGTGATAACTGAGAGAGACTTGGCGGATCTTGTTCTTAATGGTCTGAAAACTCACATTAAAGAGAGGTTAGAAAATTATGAGTTTTTGAGCATTAATCAAGTCTTACAAAAATCTTTGGCCCAAGAGAGTCGAAGTAAAGAGGTCCATAGGGATACAATCGATCGTCCTAGAATGCATATGGTTGAACATAATGATGATAATTCGGACGATGAGGTTGATGTCTATACTACTGAATTTGTTTGGTCCTCAAAGGCCAAACCTTATATGTGCAATGCTCTTAAGCCGATTCGCAAGAATCGTGATGAGGAAGTGAGGTTTACTTTTGATATATCAAAGTGTGATAAAATATTTGATGCTCTCTTGCAAGATAAGATGATTAGAATATCACACACCATACCGCCGTTTGCGGAGCTGAAATGGCGTGCTTATTGCAAGTACCATAATTCATTTTCTCATGCTACTAACGATTGCAATGTTTTCAGACGACAGATACAATCGGCCATTAATGATGGACGATTGAATTTTGCTGAGATGCAAGTTGATAAACAGCCCTTCCCGATGAACACCATGGACTTGGAGGGAAAGAAAATGTTGATTCGGCCTAGCATAGCCGAATCTGCTAATAAAGATAATGTTCTTATTGGTGAGCCCATGAAAGGCAAGGAGGGCGACAAAGTCTTGGGACGAGAGGTTGTGCTTGATAAACAACCCGATGGCAAGGAAGTATTGAAGATCACCATAAAAAATCCTGCACTCGGGGGGCAACCACAAGTACAAGAAGATACTCATGTTAAATTTATCAAGCCCAAGAATTCATAAGTTGGCAAGTGGGGAAAGAGTGAAGCTAAGCGCAAGCGAATCAGGCCAACTTTTGATATGTTGCTATCCAAATATGCAAGTCAAGCGGTCGGTTCTAGCTCTAATCTGCCATTGTCGGTGTCAAAACCGGCGGATCTCGGGTAGGGGGTCCCGAACTGTGCGTCTAAGACAGATGGTAACAGGAGGCAGGGGACACAATGTTTTACCCAGGTTCGGGCCCTCTTGATGGAGGTAAAACCCTACGTCCTGCTTGATTAATATTGATGATATGTGTAGTACAAGAGTAGATCTACCACGAGATCAGAGAGGCTAAACCCTAGAAGCTAGCCTATGGTATGATTGTATGTTGTCCTACGGACTAAAACCCTCCGGTTTATATAGACACTGGAGAGGTTAGGGTTACACAAGGTCGGTTACAAAGGAGGAGATATACATATCCGTATTGCCTAGCTTGCATTCCACGCCAAGTAGAGTCCCATCCGGACACGAGACGAAGTCTTCAATCCTGTATCTTCATAGTCTAACAGTTCGGCCAATCAATATAGTCCGGCTGTCCGGAGACCCCCTAATCCAGGACTCCCACAATATCCCCTGAACAAGGCTTTCAATGAGGATGAGTCCAACGCGCAGTATTGTCTTCGGCATTGCAAGGCGGTTCCTCCTCTGAATACACCACGGAAGAATTTTGAATATAAGGATAGTGTCCGACCCTGCAAAATAAGTTCCACATACCACCGTAGAGAATAATATTTCCACAAATCTTAATCTGCTGACACGTTTTGGCAACATGACATCATGCCATGGCCCGGTGCTTATTCGAACCGTTTTTCTTCAACCAGCTCCACACATAACGCGAGGCGGTTTCTTGATACGTCTTGTCAAAGCAGAGATCGTGTTCCCCTAATTACGGGATTCTCATTAATACGGTCGTGGGTAACCCAACCGTGTCTAGGACTCCTAGATTATAGGCAAGTCCAAACGGCCACGGTGAGGACGCTTGATATTCACCCTCTTTATAAAAGGACAAGGTTTTCACTTTTTCCCTCTCGTGCTCAATCGAACCCCTCCCCCGCCTCGAGTTCTAACACCCAAAGCCCAGGTCAGGTGCTCCGGATCTTCAATCATGTCCAGATCCAGCCTTCAAGGCCGATGGATGCCCTCCTCCATTACGGAAGAGGATATCAAGAAGTTGAGGGAGGCCAGATACCTGGCCGCCGAGGTTTTGCATCGGCTGCCTGCTCGAGGGCAGGTCATCCCCACTCCCGAACCCAACGAGAACGTCGTGTTCATCTCCCACTTCCTCCGAGGCCTAGGCCTCACTCTGGATCCCTTCGTCAGGGGTTGATGTTCTATTACGGGCTAGATTTCCACGATCTAGCTCTAGACTCCTTTCTCCACATCTCGACATTTATTGTCGTGTGTGAGGCCTTCCTCCGCATTACCCCTCACTTCGGCCCGTGGCTCAAGACCTTTGAAGTGAAGCCGAAGATGATCGAGGGGCAACATGCAGCGTGCGGAGGCGCGTCAATAAGCAAGATGGCAGGAGATCCGTGGCCGAAAGGTTCCTTTCCAGAGGTGTCCAGATTATGGCAACGGGAGTGGTTTTACATCACAGCTCCCAGAAGTGCCAAGTGGGTGGCTGCCCCCGTTTTCCGCTCAGGCCCCCCCACCACAACTGATGTCATGGATTAGCAGAGGGCTGAGCTGGGGTCCATCCAAGGACGTGCTTATACTGCAAAGCCGCATTCAAGATCTCTTCGAGGGAGATTTTAATTTGGTTATGGTAATGCAAGTTATGCTGGTTCGTCGAGTCCAGCCCTGCAAACGCTGGCCCCTTCGATTATGGGAGTTCAACCCAGAAGGATCGCGTGCTATTCAAAGTTTCCTCGGCCGGACGCACGAGGAAATGTACAAGTCATTCTTCGGACCTCAAATAGAGTGTCCGGATACAACCGAGGATGTGGGCCTGAGCAGTAACCGCGCCGTCGAACAAGTAAGTAATCCTCTAGCTGAACACACCGTCTTTTATTCATCATGACGTCATCTCTGAGAAATCGCTCTTTGACCAGGACTGGCTAACAAAAGCGAAGATGATTCGGTGTTTGGCCCCCCTCCCTGAGGGTTTGGAAAATCCGGTGCTGGAAAAGATGCTCGAGCTCGCACCTTGCCCGGAGCCCTCGAAGGAAGACACATGGGGAATAATATGGGCGAAAGCGGGTCCCCATCGCTGCCAGTTCCAACTGAGGGAATGAGCGCCTCCATAAAGGAGGATAACCGGGGGAGGAAGAGGACTGCTTCTGAGGATCCGGAAGCCGAGGCCTCCAAACGAGAGAAGAAGTCTCCAACAGAGGGTCCTGCGTCGGGGGGTGCTCTTGCCGCACAAAGTCCGTGGGGGGATCAGCCCTCCAACGAGTCGTAAGTGATTCAAAAAATACTTTAATAGTGAAGGTATACTACCTTTCCTTGGAGGAAAATAACCGCCGCATATATCATGCAGTTCGGGTCTTAGCCCTTCTCAGCTGAGCTCGTCTTCGGGGGATCTTCTTTCGAGATGATGGAGAGCGAAACGCCTCCCCCGGACTCCTCCGCTCAAGAAGCGGGCGACCCCGAAGTGTCATCACGGAGGGCCTCTCCGGATCCGGTGAGGCCAGAAGATAATCCCATAGTCACCCGAAGTCCCCAGCGTCCGGCTCTCGAAGAGAGTAAACAAAAGAGTCTAGCACCGTCTGGTATGCAGTCGAACGTTCTGAGGGAGTTGTTGGAGCGATCGGCCATCTCAGAAGAACACCGTATGCTAATGGGTACGGTGATGGAAAGAATTTTGTCCGCTGAAAGCGGATTACATGAAGCCTTTATGAGTCTATTGACAGGCTTTGAGGTACGTGAAATGATATTTGATAGTACCGCACATGTTAGGTGTGCCCTGTGTAGATAGTAACCCCTGAGACTCTGGTTGTCATCGAGAACGGCGGCGAACAGACGATCATAGTCCCAGGCAATAACCAGACTGCCTTTATGTGCAGGTGGTGGAAGCTCCGGTGGCTAGCCGGACTAGTGAGTTTGCCGAATTAAAGCGGCAACTAGATGCGGCAGACGCCGACATCGAGCTTGTTAACAAGAGGCTTGACGAATCACAGGGTAAGTAATGTTTTCTGGTGAGTGTCACATAATAAGAGCAGCATGATGCCAGTATCTTTAATATGTTGTGACTGCAGACGGAGCTGCCACCGTGGAGACTGTCGGTGTCAAAACCGGCGGATCTCGGGTAGGGGGTCCCGGACTGTGCGTCTAGGCCGGATGGTAACAGGAGGCAAGGGACACGGAGTTTTACCCAGGTTCGGGCCCTCTTGATGGAGGTAAAACCCTACGTCATGCTTGATTAATATTGATGATATGGGTAGTACAAGAGTAGATCTACCACGAGATCGGAGAGGCTAAACCCTAGAAGCTAGCCTATGGTATGATTGTTGTTCTATATGTTGTTCTACGGACTAAAACCCTCCGGTTTATATAGACACCAGAGAGGGTTAGGGTTACATAGAGTCGGTTACAATGGTAGGATATCTACATATCCGTATCGCCAAGCTTGCCTTCCACGCCAAGGAAAGTCCCTTTCGGACACGGGACGAAGTCTTCGATCTTGTATCTTCATAGTCCAGGAGTCCGGCTGAAGGTATAGTCCGGCCATCCGGACACCCCCTAATCCAGGACTCCCTCAGTAGCCCCGAACCAGGCTTCAACGACGATGAGTCCCGCGCGCAGATTGTCTTCGGCATTGCAAGGCGGGTTCTCCTCCAAATTCCGTGTACCTGTTGAATAAAGTCCGGTTTCTTGTGAATGTTGCGCTCCTTGGCTTCTACGCCAAATAATGGCCGTCTCCCACGTGTCAAATGAATATGAAAAGTCTGAGTGTTTTTACATCCACACCCCTAGCCGCGTAAATGAGCCGCCCATTTAAGGGGACGAGGATTTAGATCCAAACCACACCTTCTCCCCTTCGCGAGTGTTCATCAGAGTGCATCCGACAAAGGTCCATTCCACCATGGTCAGCCGTCGCAACTCCTCCTTTCGCCCTTCCAGCCCTCAGCCTGGATATTGGGAGAGATGCTCTATCCTGCATAGCGAGCTAGTGACGCTCCAGACCAAGGGATTTCTCCCCCCGGCCTATATGGTCCCGGTTCGAGCCGGTCTTGCCATCTATAATGGCGGAGAGCAAGCGGAGAGTGCCCCTAATCCCTCCAAAGGAGAGCGGGTATGCCTTGTCCCTTATTTAATAAGAGGGCTCGGATTTCCAATCCATCCGTTTCTCTGGGGGCTCCTAGAGTTCTATGGCCTCCAGCTACACAATCTTACGTCTGCCTCCGTATTGCATATCACGGGCTTCGTAGCCCTTTGCGAGCTGTTCTTGGGTGTTGAGGCTCATTTCAGGCTGTGGAAAGAGCTATTCTGCCTTGTGCCCCGTTCTCATAAGGGGTCAATATATCAAGTGGGCGGAGCCGAAGTGTGGCGCATCGCTGGGACCGGATATCTATCCGGAACCCCGAAGAAGGTGTCCGAGGACTGGCCTTCGGAATGGTTCTACATAGAGGATGTCCCGCTGCCGGATCCTGTCCGGATTGGCCTCCCTGAGTTCAACAGTGCTCCACTAAAGAAGCGCCTAAGTTGGCGTCCACGGAGCCCTCAAAGGGAAAGTGACAAGGACGTTCGTTACCTGATGGGCCGGATACGATTGTTAGCTCATTCCGGACTGACCATGATCGGGGTCATGGCCGCATGCATCATGCGAGGGGTGCAGCCGCTACAGTATAGAGGCCACCCCATGTGGGACTTCAACGGGAGGACGACGCCACCCGCTACAGCCGTAAGGGGCCGGATTCAGCTGCGGCTCTAACAAAGACCTTGTCCGCTTTGTACAAGGGAGAAGAGGAGGAATTTCTCCGCGTTGACCCACAGGGTGGATTTTCTATGTAGAATCCCCCAAGCTGGGTAAGTGGTCACATTTACTTGCCCATCTGTTTTATATTCCCATTGTTAAATATTCAGTCTAACGACTTCAACACAGGAACTGCGCCAGGCTGTTAAAGAAATAAATAGCCCTCCTCCACAACCCGAGGACCCAGGACGGTCCCTCGACCCGGCCTCTCAAGAGGATCCGGACTTATCTGTGGAGCTGATTGATGGAGTGTTCCATCAATTGAGCAAGGACAACGCCTTGGTGGCCATTACGGTCGATTACCCAGGGCTAATCCCGGCCTCCCAGGTAACTGAGATCAAAGTCCCAGTACCCCAAATAGGGGTCCGCCCTCTCGTGTTTTCAGTTTCCTAATTACAACCGAGCTTTGCAGGGGAGGTTTTTGAGACGGGAGGCCGAACCTGCGGTGACAAGCCAACGAGGGGTCGCAGGGCCCCGTGGGCAGAAAAGAGGTGCAGTTCGGACCGAGGCGTCAGCGCGAAGGTATGGCGCGCCCCCTTATCCCAGGTGTTATACTTGCAAGGCATATTAACACTCGTGCTCTCTTCAGGACAAAGAGACCTCGACGGACTATATCCGGAGAGGCTGCCAATCGCGCCTCCACCAGCCAGGTTCCAAAGCCTGGTTCGAAGGCGGAGGCGAACACAAGGCGCGCACCGGACGCCCCTCCGACGGAGGATGTGGACAGGTTGTCTGCCACCCATTCTGAGGTGGAGAGTGCCATGAACCACAGGCGTCGCCGGACAATTCTTCACGACGCTTGTTTCTCCCAAGAGGCATTAGATGCCTTCAATTCGGGAGATGCGTACCTCCGTGCCGCTCAAAATGGTCTAGCTAGAGCCACGGAGCAATATGTAAAAGACATACGGGTAAGAAAATTTTGGTAATTATATATATACCAGTAGCCCCCGAGACTTGAAACAGTTAGAATAACTGATTTAAGGATCATTTGTTATGCAGGTTCTTACAGAAAAGAATTCCCTACTGTCCAAGGAGCTGGAAGAGTGCAAAGCCCAACTTGAGGCCGCACTAGCCGCGGCAGGGGAGCCCAAGGAGACCCCCTCTGGTAATATACACTTCGAAAGATAAGTATTTTGCGAAGCACGGCATGGATGCGAATCTGACAAATGAAATTGCAGATGGCGCCGAATTGAATCCAGAAAGGCAACACCTCCTACGCCAGCTGAAGGCTGGTGAGAAGGCGCTGACAAAGGTGAGGCGGGAGAAGAACGATCTCCAAGATGCCAACACCAAGCTGGGCGTCGACCTGAAAGATGTTCGTGCCCAGCTGTCAGACTCCGTTAAGGAGAATCAGCGGCTTCAGCTCGACTAACAGAGTAATGTTTGTAGGTGTGCTAACAGGTCGTCCTGCAGAGGAGATGCCCGGTTCTACGGGTGACCTTCTTCCCGAGCTCTCGCAACTGCTCGAGCGAGTTCGGCAGGCGATGCGAGGCGTCGCCCAGGCCTTGTGGCCATCCATCTCCATGCCTGAAGGTCTTGGAGAGCTTGCGGAGAAGCTAAAGGGAGCACGGCGGCGCTTCCGATTGTGGAAGATATCGGCCTGCCGTCAAGGCGCTAGGGAGGCCTGGGCCATGGTGAAGAGACGGTACACAAAGGCTGACCCCAACCACATGGCCGAGGTCGGTCCTGTGGGGCCCGATGGGAAGGAGATCCCTGTAAGCTTAGTATACGGCCAAGTAGAATTGGCCGCAAGGTATTCCCAGTAGGACTGTAAATTAGACAGCCTGTTAGATGGTATTGAAGAGGAATACAATTAGTCAGAATGACTATGTAATTTAATTGACATTTATAATGCCTTCTAGCCGGATTGTAGATCATTTGTCATGGTCGACCTTTTCGCTTCAGCCTCGGGACCTGACGGCCCGGAGTGTGTCCGAATTCCCATGTGGTTATATAAGAACCGGGGAATGCATGGAGACCAGGCGTAGGGGTCATTAGTGCATGAACAGAGAAGTGCCCGACTAGTTATGTTATATTACATGGTTAGTAAGAAACATCTTCCAGGGAGAATAGTTCCGTTAGGGGTTCCTTTCCCTGGGAGGCATGCCCTAAAGTGCATGCCCATTCTGCGAAAAAGACGCGGGAAAAAGCATCTGGGGGCGCATAAATAAATAAGTGATCATCTTTTAGGTCACCGACCGAATATTCCCTTAAGAACGCTAGCTTTCGGCTTCACCCAGTCTGAGTTACACATCCAGCTGATCCGGCAGTAACAATCGCAGAGGTGCTCCCTTTACCGCCTAGCCGAATAATCGGGAACGTAGGGGTAAGCACAGGAGCCAGGCAACCCAGCTTGGCCAAAACTTAAGTCATATCGATGCATATAATGGTGAAAAAAAGGTACATGCGGAAGTGTAACACATGTGTTGGGCATGAAGCCCGTATAAATAAGCTTCTGTTAAAAGAAGCCCCCAGGTTTAATGAGTGCGAATAGCACGTCATTTGATGAGCCTTTAAAGGCTATAAGAGAAAGGAAGGGGAGAAGGAGAAAAATGTAAGACAGACAGTATATAAAAAATGGACAGAGGAAGGAGACGAACACAGAGTCCGGCGCTAGGCATAGAATCTTCGGAGACGGGCTGTGTTCCATGGGTTCGGCTCGAGTCGGTTATCCGATGCACCTCGTAGGCGGTACGCTCCACCAGTCAGGACTTGGTCAATTATGAAGGGACCTTCCCACTTGGGCTTGAGTTTGTCCTTTTTCTTGTCCGGCAGGCGTAGAACTAATTCGCCAACGTTGTAATTTTTGGCCCGTACTTCTCTGCTTTGGTATCTTCGAGCCTGCTATTGATAGAATGCGGAACGGGCTTTTGCCACGTCACGCTCCTCCTCCAATGCGTCCAAACTGTCCTGCCAATCGAGCTCGGCTTCTCTTTCTTCGTACATGCGCACTCGAGGTGAGTCATGAATTATGTCGCAAGGCAAAACTACTTCTGCGCCGTACACCATAAAGAATGGTGTGTATCCGGTGGTGCGATTCGGCGTGGTCCGCAGCCCCCAGAGTACGGAGTCGAGCTCCTCTACCCAGTGCGTGTTAGATTCCTTGAGGGACCGCACTAATCTGGGTTTGATGCCGCTCATGATAAGACCATTTGCACGTTCGACCTGGCTGTTAGTTTGTGGGTGATAGACAGAAGCATAATCGAGCTTGATGCCCATGTTTTTGCACCAGAGTTTTACCTCGTTGGCTGTAAAGTTTGTGCCGTTATCAGTGATGATGCTGTGGGGGACGCCATAACGGTGTACAACCCCGGATATAAAGTCTATCACCGGTCCGGATTCGGCCGTGTTAACAGGCTTGGCTTCTATCCATTTGGTGAACTTATCCACCATGACCAATAAGTATTTTTGCTTGTGGGTTCCGCCTTTAAGGGGTCCAACCATGTCAAGCCCCCAGACCGCAAAGGGCCAAGTGATGGGGATAGTTTGGAGGGCGGTGGGTGGCATATGGCTTTGGTTTGCAAAGAGCTGGCAACCGGCGCATCGTTGGACTAAGTCCTGGGCGTCTGCCCGGGCCATCGGCCAATAAAAGCCTGTACGGAAGGCCTTGCTTACAAGGGACCGAGCTGCAGCGTGATGACCGCCGATTCTGGCATGAATTTCGGCCAGGAGGTTCCGCCCTTCCTCTTCGGAGATGCACCTTTGAAGGACTCCGGTAGTGCTTTTCTTATAAAGCTCTCCCTCGTGGACTTTGTAGGCTTTGGATCGCCGCACTATGCAGCATGCCTCATTTTGGTCCTCGGGGAGTTCCTGCCTAGTAAGGTAGGCGAGGAATGGTTCTGTCCACGGGGCGATGACGGCCATTATTACGTGGGCTGAAGGTGTTATTTCATTGGCAGAGCCTCCGATTGTGTCAGAATGTTCGGTGTCGGGCAGTGCGGTTGGGTCCGGGCTGTTATTGTTCGGCTCCCCTTCCCATACTACGGATGGCTTGAACAACCTTTCCAAGAAGATGTTGGGGGGGGGGACTACATCGCGTTTTGCGCTGATGCGTGCCAGGACATCTGCCGCCTGATTATTTTCCCGGGCTATATGGTGAAATTCAAGCCCTTCGAACCGAGCTGACATTTTTAGGACGGCGTTGCGGTAAGCTGCCATTTTTCAATCCTTGGCATCGAAGTCTCCATTTATTTGGGATATTGCGAGGTTCGAGTCCCCGCGCACCTCTAGGTGTTGAATGCCCATGGATACTACCATCCGGAGACCATGTAAAAGGGCCTCATATTCGGCTGCATTGTTGGAGTCTGTGTACATAATCTGGAGTACGTATTGAACTGTGGTCCTGTGGGGGACGTCAAAACGACGCCAGCCCCTAGTCTGGCCAACATCTTGGAGCCGTTGAAATGCATGATCCAATTTGAATATGTGCCGTGCTCTTTAGGGAGTTCGGCCTCCGTCCATTCTGCGACGAAGTCGGCCAAAACTTGCGACTTGATGGCTCGCCGTGGCTTATAAGTTATGTCGAACGGGAGGAGCGCTATGGCCCATTTTGCAATCCGGCCTGTTGCATCAGGGTTGTTTATAATATTGTTAAGTGGTACTTCCGAGGCTACTGTTATTGAACACTCTTGAAAGTAGTGTCGTAGCTTCCGGGATGCCATGAATACCACGTAAGCAATCATTTGATAATGTGGGTACCGTGATTTGCACGGAGTGAGGACAATGGACACATAATAGACCGGCTTTTGAAGGGGGAATTTGTGTCCGTCCGTTTCTCGTTCGACGACGAGCACTGCGCTTACAACCTGATGTGTTGCTGCAATGTACAATAGCATTGGTTCGCCAATGTTTGGCGCGGCCAGGACTGGGTTTGTTGCCAATATGGCTTTTATTTCGTTGAGTCCGGCCGTGGCTGCATCCGTCCATTCGAAGTGTTCGGTGCGCCGAAGGAGGCGGTAAAGGGGTAGGGCCTTTTCTCCCAAGCGGGAGATAAAGCGGCTTAGAGCCGCCATGCATCCGGTTAACTTTTGTATTTGTTTGAGGTCCTTTGGGATATCCAATTGTGACAGAGCTCGGATCTTGGCTGGATTTGCTTCAATTCCTCTACCGGATACAATGAAGCCCAAGAGCTTTCCGGCTGGAACACCGAAAACGCATTTTTCCGGGTTGAGCTTGATGTCGTATGTTCGGAGGTTATCAAATGTGAGTCTTAAGTCGTCTACTAGAGATTCGACATGTCTTGTTTTGACGACCACATCATCTACATATGCCTCCACTGTTTTGCCGATCTGGTTTGCCAGACATGTCTGAATCATGCGCTGATATGTTGCGCCGGCGTTTTTGAGCCTGAAGGGCATTGTGTTGAAGCAGAATGGGCCGTATGGTGTGATAAATGCCGTTGCGGCTTGGTCTGATTCGGCCATCTTGATTTGATGGTAGCCGGAATATGCGTCGAGGAAACACAACGAAATCGTGTCCTACGGTAGCGTCGATAATTTGACCGATGCGGGGGAGGGGGAAGGGATCTTTTGGGCAAGCCTTGTTAAGATATTTAAAATCAACGGCGCCAGGATTTGTCCTTCTTTGGTACCATCACCAGGTTTGCTAGCCAGTCCGGATGTTTTATATCTCTGATGAATCCGGCCTCCAATAGCTTTGCTAGCTCCTCTCCCATGGCCTGTCTCTTAGGTTCGGAAAAACACTGAAGATCTTGTTTGACAGGTTTGAATCCTTTTAGGATATTTAAGCTGTGCTCGGCCAGCCTGCGTGGGATTCCTGGCATGTCTGAAGGGTGCCAGGCGAAAATGTCCCAGTTCTCTCATAGGAACTTTCGCAGTGTGGCGTCTACATCAGGGTTTAACTGTGCCCCGATGGAAGATGTTTTATTGGGGTCCGTTGGATGGACCTGGAATTTGACTATTTCGTCCGTCGGTTTAAAGGAGGTGGACTTGGATCTTTTGTCGAGTACCACATCGTCCCTATTCACCGTGGAGCGTAGCGCAGTCAGTTCCTCAGCCGCTAGGGCTTCAGATAGTGCCTCGAGGGCCAGTGCGGCTGTCTTGTTTTCGGCGCGGAGTGCTATGTCCGGATCACTAGCGAGAGTGATGATCCCGTTAGGCCCGGGCATCTTGAGCTTCATGTACCCGTAATGGGGTATTGCTTGGAAGATTGTAAACGCTTCCCGCCCTAGCAGAGCGTGATAACCGCTGCTGAACGGAGCCACATGGAACGTGACCTCTTCGGACCTGTAATTATCCGGCGTGCCGAACACCACATCTAGTGTGATTTTTCCTGTACAGCGTGCTTCCTGACTGGGGATTATTCCTCTAAAGGTTGTGATGCTTCGCTCAATGCGGTTCCAGTCTATTTCCATTTTTTGAAGGGTTTCCTCATAAATGAGGTTCAATCCGCTTCCGTCGTCCATGAGTACCTTGGTAAGACGAAAGTCGTCCACTATTGGACTGAGGACCAATGCGGCTGGTGCTCGGGCTGTTCGGAATTTAGGTTCATCACTGGCGTTAAAGGTAATAGCCGTGTCACTCCATGGGTTTATTGTTGCTACTTGGTAGACTTCGGCAAGGCTGCGGAGTGTCCTTTTTCGCATATTATTTGATGCGAAAGTCTCGAAGACTGTTAATACCGTATTGGTGTCTCTGGGGTGGCTTTCTGTGGCCTCCGGAATTAGGAGATCTTCGCCAATTTTGGCCACCTGCCGGAGTATCCAACATGCTCTAAGGCTGTGAGTTGGTGTGGCGTCCTCTGTACTGTGAATTTTACAGGGTCCATTAAGCCATCCTTCCAGTACGGTTCCATGCCCTGTAGAGGGTTTTTGCTTTTTGGTGTTTGACCCGGGTGTCTGGCGATGATGCACCCTGTTATTTCGGACTGGGTTTGTATTCAGGGCCGGATCATCCCAAAATTTTATTTTGGTTTTCCAGGCGCTTTCCATCGCACAGTACTTTCATACAATGGACGCCAAGTCAGCGAAGCGTGTAATATCACGACGACTTATGGCGTTGAGGATTCCCTTGTCTGTGCAATTATTGCAGAAGATTGAGATTGCGTCTTCCTCGCGGCAGTCCCTTATCATGTTCCTAACCAGGAGGAATCTGGCCCAGTAGTGATGTACTGTTTCTTCGGGCTCTTGCCTGATTTGGGATAGATCGCTTATGTTCGGGTGGGTGGGTGGAATTAAATCCGAAGACTCACCCAATCTGAGGCTCAGAGGCCGAGGAATTTCCGAACTCGAAAATTTGGATTCCTGGATGTTGTCCAATGAATCCAGCCCGTCGCCCGACTCTAAGTTCAGGTCTTGAGTGATATCCTCCCCTCCGCGGATATCCGGCTTGGAGGGATCGGGAATCCGGACGTAGCTAGTCCTTAAGATAGATGAAGGGTCGCCGCACTGTCCCTCTACCACGGCAACGTGATGGGTGACTTGGGGAGAGTTAATCTCTCTCAGATCGGGTTTAGGCCCAATCTGGTCGTAATCCGTAGCGACTCCCAGGGCGGCGATGCGATCCAAGAGCTCATTTATGGAGAAGAGCTCCATTGGATCTAACTGCTCAGCGAGTTCCGAGCTGACATGAAGATTGTTTTCGATGGCTCGAGAGGTCATCGTCGGCGCAGAAGCCGAACAGGCGGTCATAAGAAAACCACCTAGCCGGAGGGTTTGGCTGACAGCGAAAGCTCCCTTAGCAACGGTGCCATCTTTAAAGACGGGGCGAGGCATCGTTCCTGATGGCGATGACACAGAGGAACTCTCAATGAAAGCACCAATGTCGGTGTCAAAACCGGCGGATCTCGGGTAGGGGGTCCCGGACTGTGCATCTAGGCCGGATGGTAACAGGAGGCAAGGGACACGAAGTTTTACCCAGGTTCAGGCCCTCTTGATGGAGGTAAAACCCTACGTCCTGCTTGATTAATATTGATGATATGGGTAGTACAAGACTAGATCTACCACGAGATCGGAGAGGCTAAACCCTAGAAGCTAGCCTATGGTATGATTGTTGTTCTATATGTTGTTCTACGGACTAAAACCCTCCGGTTTATGTAGACACCGGAGAGGGTTAGGGTTACATAGAGTCGGTTACAATGGTAGGAGATCTACATATCCGTATCGCCAAGCTTGCCTTCCATGCCAAGGAAAGTCCCTTTCGGAGACGGGACGAAGTCTTCAATCTTGTATCTTCATAGTCCAGGAGTCCGACTGAAGGTATAGTCCGGCCATCCGGACACCCCCTAATCCAGGACTCCCTCAGAGACCCTTCAGGTGGAACTCGCCCGAGCCAAGGAAGAAGCGAGGGTTAGTAATGCGGCTGCTTTGAAGGCGGCCGAAGAGTTAAGAGACGAGAAGGCCGCCCATCGCGAAAGCAAAGAAAAGATGGCCAAGATGGCCGTAGAATTAGAAGGCACTGCCGACCGTTGCTAGTTCCTTGAAGAAGAGAACCGAGTGAAGGCAGCGGACCTTGAGAAGGCCACGATGGCGACCAAAGACACTCGCTCTGCTATGAGGGTGAAGAAGGAGGAGCTGCACGAAGCCGGGGATATTGCGGCTGGGAAGCCCTTTCTGCTGCAGAGGAAGTTCGGAGATCCGTGGTATGCCCCTCTAGATCGGCTGTGGAGTTCGGCAGACGCATATATGGACTTGGCGGCAAGCGCTGTCGATGCGGTTGAATACTTCCGAGATCAGTCAGATCGTGAAGTAGACAAGTTGTTTTGGTCGCAATTTAACATTCCAGAGCATCCGCTTCCCTTGACTGATCAGCTAGCCGAATGGGCCAAACTTAATAGGTTGTCCGGACTCGCCATGAGGTCTGTTGTAGATCATTTGTGGCCGGAGAAGCCGAAGCCGAACAGCTATTTCAGCTTAGTGCAGTAGTTCCTTGGTGCGGTGCCACGCATCAACGCGATGAAGAGGTCGGCGTGCATAGAAGGCTCGCGGATGGCCTTTGCCCATGTCAAGGCATACTGGGCGGAGATGGATGCTACCACTGTTGCGGCGCAAGGTTCGGCCATAGGCCGAGTAGCTGCCGAGCACTATTTTGAAGAGGTTCTTGAGGGTGCTCGTTTGATAGAGTCCCGGTGCTCGAAGAATATTATGTTTGAGTGACATGTATTCCCATTGTAAACACAATGTTTTTATGAAATATAGTAAGGCTGTATTTCTACTTTTGCCGTAAAGTAATATGATGCCTCCTGTGCGGCCGTTTATGTATATATGTATATAACCTGAAAGATTGCAGTCGTCGGCTTCAACCCCTACGCATATAATGCGGAGGTGCTCGCAAAAAATGCGTGTTCACACTTAACCCAACGTCTTGGTCCTATTAAGGAGGTGATAGTGCAGCGAACGAGGCAACCGGACTATAATGCTTTAACACTTTCACTTAGCCATAGGAGTTTGACAGTGGGGCAACTAGATAGCCCCTGGTGGCTCCGCACTCTCCCGATCTCGGGGTGCGTACACGCCTGGCCGGAAACGGCCCTTCGTTAAGGCGGAGGAATTCTAACATTCCGATAGGTCATCGAGTGGTTGACCAGTCTCACGCTATATCATGACAGTCAGTTTTCGGCTTTCTCTACTGAGGTGCTCGTCCGGATGAACCAGGGCACAATCGCAGTAGTTCTCCTGGTGCTGCCTTAGCCGATAAAGTGGAATGTAAGGCACCAAAACACAGGAGCTGGGCAAACCCAACATTTGACCAAAGACAATGATTCAGAGCTGATGCATATAAGGCCAAACTCACGACGCCGAACACTCCCTAAGGTATTCAGACTTTATGGTATAAACCGGGCCAAAATAGTGCCCTTTGTAAGAAGCCCTTTGTGTCCAGGTGCGTGCATTATTCTGACATGGCCACATGCCAAGACGTCAGCATCCTTCTTAATCGTGCTGAGAATCCGAGGGGTGTGTATCAACAAGAGACAGTAAAAAAGGTTTACGCAGGGTCTTAATCTAAAAAGAATCCCTGGAGCGGGTCCCTGCTGCACGTCTGTGCCTGTGTCTCCGTTGTGACGTATCTTGGACGGGTGTAACACGATGGTCATCTGTAAAAGAGAGGAACTTAGGTGAAAAAGTTGTCGTGCAAAAAGATAGTTTTTTAAAGAAACCATGTATAATTAAAAATGAGTAAAAAAATTGCCACTTGTCTGCGCGCGTTGAGCCCCTTGTATTTGTAATAGGCGTGTGGCCCTCAATCCGGTATGAGTTACATATAGCTGCGCCGGACTCGTCTAACTGTGTCTGTGGTCTTGACGACCTATCGAATGCTTTAGTTGGTGAGGCCGTTTTTAGTGTGCGGCTGCTAAGGCAGTCACATTCTTTTCGGCGCGCAAAGATCGCTCAATATTTCCGTTCACTATAATGATGCCACGTGGACCAGGCATCTTGAGCGTGAGGGGAGCGTAATGCGGTATTGCATTAAAGCGAGCAAAAGCTTTGCGTCCAAGTAGTGCTTGATAACCACTTTGGAACGGAGCAATGTGGAAGGTTAAATGTTCGCTACGGAAGTTATCGGGGAAGTCGAATATAACCTTTAGTAGCAGGGAGCCCGTGCAGTGAGCCTCTGGGCCTGGTGACGGTGTCCTGGACTAGGGGGTACTCACCACGTAATCTCCCGATCTGTTAGATTGGGCCGAGGACCCCCATGGCCGTATACTCATGGGCCAGTTCGGACAGCTGCCGCATACAAGGAAGATTCCACAAGACTTGGCGATCAAGACAAGGACTCCTCCCCACCGGCGTATTCGGCTAGGACTCTTGTTGTCCTAGGCCTCTGGTGCATTATATAAACCGAGGCCAGGCTAGTCGATAGAACATATACAACATACAATCATACCATAGGCTACCTTCTAGGGTTTAGCCTCTCTAATCTCGTGGTAGATCTATTCTTGAACTATCCATATCATCAATATTAATCAAGCAGGACGTAGGGTTTTACCTCCATCAAGAGGGCCCGAACCTGGGTAAAACATCGTGTTCCCCGCCTTCTGTTACCATCCGCCTTAGACGCATAGTTCGGGACTCCCTACCCGAGATCCACTGGTTTTGACACCGACATTGGTGCTTTCATTGAGAGTTCCGCTGTGTGTTCGGCAAAAGGTCGATGGCTCGCCTGCAGATCAACTGCGACTTCGGCATCTTCGTCACTAGCTCGACTGGTCACCTTGGTTTGACCAAGGACTGCGCCCTACCTCCGATCGTCATGTTCGGATGAGGGCCTTTATAAACATCAACTCCGATCTCTATCAAGATCATGGAGGAATCATCCAGGGAGCCCGAGGGCTTAAAGTCAACATTGTCCTCGGGCGACCGTGCTGTTTTTCTGGACAGCAAACTTGTGTCCGCCGCCACCGCCTCCTCAGGTGTCTTTTTAACGATCGCTTTGGTGGAATTGTGCAGAATTAAGTCTACAACAACCCTGGAAAATTTCGTCGAGTTTCGATGGAGGAATCTCTGGCAATCCACGATATATCGGAGCCCTGTCAAATCTGGACGGGAATCTGGATGAGTTTAGGGCGTGGTGTCCAGCTTCTAGCTCGGACGTCCTTTGGAAGATCCAACCGTTGATCGGCCGCGGAATTCCTATATCTACCACCTCTCAAAATTCAGCTCGATCCGACCGTCCAAACTCTGGGAACCTTTCGATTAGTGCATCACTTTTCGGATCTGTTTTCTGCGCGAAAACGAATCCGACCCGAGTTTTTCTTTTTTGTGAACGGGATTTCGGACATTCCTTTTGAAGGAAGCTTTGTATGGGGTATTGTGTTTTGTTCCCGAACACATCCCACTAACTTTAAAAAATCTTTTGAACATAATTTTCAACATCATGCTGGTGTCAAACCAGTCCGTCAATATTGCTCCACGGCTGCCGACCTGCGCTAGATACGTCGTCACTTTGTTGAGCCGAGCTCAACTTCTTCGGATCATCATCTCGGCAAGCCGAACAAGAGTCCGGCATTACGAAGGATAAATCATCATGTCGGAGTAATTGGACACGGATACCCCGAAGACGGCGAGACAAGAATTCAAGACATCAGGACTTGCAAAGCCCCTCAGTCCAACTACCTGGTTAGCGGCTGACTGCTGGCTGCTGACTGCTCCACCAGGCCGACTGCTGACTGCCGACTGCTGGCTGCTGACTGCTCCACCAGGCCGACTGCTGGTTGCCGACTGCTCCACCAGGCCGACTGCTGGCTGCCCACTCCTCCACCAGGCCGACTGCTGGCTGCCGACTACTCCACCAGGCCGACTGCTGCCTGCCGACTCCTCCACCAGGCCGACTGCTGACTGCCGACTCCTCTGCCAGGCCGACTGCCCAAAGTCAACTGCAGCCTGATGAGACACCGACGGGACGACCATACCGCGACGTCATCTACAGTGTAATGTGTCCCCTGGGCACTAATTTATAAAGTACCTCAGGGGACAAGCATGACATGCACCATGCCACTAGCCATGCCTACATAGCTTAGCTTGTAAGCTACCCAAGGTAGCTTACAACCAAAGCCACTACCACCCATGCCAACTCCTATATATATAGGCACACATCCATCCATCAGGGGGGACTCACACACTCACGCACACACACAAGCTAGCTAGCTAGCAAGAGAGCTAGCTAGCTAACAATCCATCCATCCACTCCTACGGGCAAGCATGCCCAAGCACACCCATTCGGCCAAGAGCAACGGCCACCATGCCACATGCATATACGAGGCCAGATGCCTATGGCACTGACCTCAGATACAGCTTCAAGAGCACTCTGTACCAGATATACCACATATACTCAGACATGCAGGAGTAGGGGTGTTATCTCTCCGGAGAGCCCCGAACCTGGGTAAACTAGCGCGTGATACTCGCATACCCGTCCCTGGATATTCCGGCAGCAGTCTTGCCCTCACACGAAGCCACCTTGTGGCATATGTCGTCTTGCACCCCCCGTGAGAATACCACGATATTTGGCGCCCACCGTGGGACGGTACTATGCTACCGCGCTGCTGGTGGTTTCGCAGTCCGGGCGGGACCATCTTCGCCATCACCACTGCGGCGTCGCGCCGTCTCTCCGGTAGCGCTCGGGGGCTCGACTTCGACCCGCCCCCGAAGCGGCCGCGCGGGACAGCGCGTCCTTGTCGTCGGCCTCGCCACCCTCGTCATCACCATCGTTGCGACGCCGGCTGTCCGTCCGCGCACGCGCCACGCGCGCGTTGCCTCGCTTCGGTCGGCCGCATCCGTGCGTGCCGTGCCGCGTCGCTCGCGTCTACTCCCCTCCGCATTGTGCCTTGCTCCGGCCGAAGCACGCGTTTGCTTCTTCATATATCGTCTATGCAAGCTAGCTAGCTGCTAAGTCAAACAGTCAACCCGGTCAATACACTACCCATACTATCCCAAACATGAGCTTCATTTGCTGCTTAACTCATATGCTGCTACTGTGGCCTGGCCGCATGTTCGCGGCTGCGGTCGGCATCACTAGCACCCGCGTCGTCCCCGCGAGCACCCGCGCAGCTGCCCTCGCCCCCGCGCGTGGCGCGCCTCCACGCCCGCTCCCAGGCCATCTCCGCCGCATCCTCTCTCTACTGGCCTCGTGCGCAGACTCGCGCGGCTCCCGAGCCGGCTGCTGCTTCGTGGTCGGCGGAGGCTCCGCCGATGTGCCCGCGTCATCCTGGGCCGGTTGTGCCCCGAATCTTCGTCTTCGCCCCCCCCCCCCCCGACCTCCTCCCGCACGCGCCGTCTCCTGCCTGCCACGCTGGTCGGTCCTCGCCGCCTGCTCCGCACGCCGGGTGCTGCCATCGCGGCCTGCTTCACGCGCCTGGCCGGGTGCTGCCATCGCGGCCTGCTTCACGCGCCTGGCCGGGTGCTCCTGCCCGCGTCGCCCGACTCCCGTGCTCGGCCGCGTCGCGGTGCCTACCCTCACCTTCGCCGCGGCGGCTGGCCGAGTCCCATGCGCCTCCGCCCGTCGTCTCCTCCGCGCAACCGCCATCCCGGCCCGGCCACTCCGCCGGCGCGCGGCCGCAACCCTTTCCCGTCGCGGTGCCGCCCCGCATCGCCGCCTCTGAGTCCTGCCTCGCCCGGGCCGGCTCTGCATCCCGCCTCCGTGCGCTGGCCTTGACCGGCCTGCCCCGCGCCCACGCCGCCTGGCCCCCGCACGCCCGCAAACTTGCCGTCTCCGCGCGGGGCCTCCCGAGCCGCCTGATCGCCGGCCCCGCCCCGGGCCTCCTGCGCGTCCGCGCACCCATCACGCTGCACCCTGCACCCGATTCCCCATCGCCGCGCATTTGCACCACCGCGCCCCTGGCTGCCTGCAGCGCTTGCGCCGGGTCCGGCGTGCCGCGTCGTCCAGCCGGCTTCCCGCACCACCACTAGCCGGCTCACCGCCCGCGCTGTCCGACTCCTGCGCCGCGCACGACGGCCGACTGCCTCGCCTCCGCACTGTCCGACTCCTGCCCGCGCAGTCGGCCGCTACGCCGCCGGCTCCGCTGCTGCGCCACAACCCGGCCTGCCGGCTTCCCTGCCACCCGGCAGGGCCGGCTCCGCCCGTTTCGGTCGCCTTCCGGCTTCGCCTAGGCCGACTGCTCATCCGCCCCATGGTCCCGGCCTCCTCCCGCGGTGCCCCGCGGCTGCCTCCGCACGCCGCGCCCGCCAGCAGGCTTCTTGGCTCTGGCCCCCTCCGCTTCCCGGTGCTCGCCCCTGGCCGGCTTCTCGTGCAGAGGCGGAGGGACCGGCTGCCCCCGCGGAGACGAAGAAAGAGAAGAGCCGGATGAGGAAAGAGGCCGGTTGCTGAAAAGAAAAAAAAGAGAGAAAGAAGTTGGCTGGGACAAAATGAACAAAAAAAGAGAGTGTGCACGACCGGGTGCCCATAGCCGATTGGCAGAGAAAAAGAGAGAAATGTGCGTCCTACCGCTGGCTGCCTGCCAGCTGTAAAGAGCCTGACTACTGTTTCGGGGTCCGCCCGCCCAGCCGGCTGTAGAAGAAAAAAGCACAAGCTTAAAAAAAGAAGACAAAGTGGTCGCCGGGAGATCCGGCCCGACTGCTCAACAGTCGGCCCGAATCTCGGGGGCTACACCCAGCGGGTGCGCTGACGCGCCCCCGCGAAGAAGAAGAGAAGGTAGTTGCCGGAAGATCCGGCCCAACTGCTCAGCAGTCAGCCCGAATCTCGGGGGCTACACCCAGTGGGTGCGCTGGCACGCCCCCACGGAAGATTGCAAACAAAAGAAGAGTTTTGTTCGTTAACAGCAATCGGCAGAAGAGAAAAAGAAGAAAAAGGGCCCTGCAAGATGCCTTGCCGCCTGGCCGGTCGAGCCTGACCGGCCGGGACCCCCCTTCGAGCACTCGGAGGCTCGAAGGCTACACCCAGCGGGTACGCCGGCGTGCTCTGCGAGCGCCGAGCCGTGGCGGCTGTCTTCGACAACGACCGCGACTACACGAAAATCAATGTGAGCTCCTCACCCGCATATTTTTTGCACCGCAAGAGCATGGATAACCCTGAGCGATGCTCGGGGGCTATCTCCGCATTTTATTATAGTTGCATCACTGTTCACCCCTGCGCCAGCCAGAGTTGGCCCAAGGGCTGGCCGCTTGGCCTAAGACGTTAGTTCCCGCAGACGGCTTAGTACCGTGCACGGTACCAAAGGCCCACTCTTAGTCACAGATCGCAGAGCGGTTGTCCGACTAGCAAGAGTGAACGCTGGAGGCCACCCACGCGAAAAACGTCCGGGAAGAAAAACCCTTCGGGCGATCCGACCATTTCCTATACAATTATCTACTCGGTTGAATCTGCTCCCAGACTCTGAGTACTGTACACTCCACTTCGCGGCCCACTCTCAGCCACAGACCGCAGAGCGGTTGTCAGGTGAGCAAGAGCACAAGCCAAAAGGCGGAGGGAACACGAAAAAGATTAAGGGGGCTCAGACGAAACCGAGTTGGCACCCTCCGCATAAAACTTGCAATGCTAAAAGCAAACATTTGATATATCTGCGTGAACTAACTTTGTCTTTTTCATGATCATTTCCATGAACACTCGCCAAAAAACCTCCGCCCAACTTTGCCAAGTTGCCCGGAGGCTTGCGGGCTACTGTCGGAGTAATTGGACACGGATACCCCGAAGACGGCAAGACAAGAATTCAAGACATCAGGGCTAGCAAAGCCCCTCAGTCCAACTACCTGGTTGGCGGCTGACTACTGGCTGCTGACTGCTCCACCAGGCCGACTGGTGGCTGCCGACTACTGGCTGCTGACTGCTCCACCAGGCCGACTGCTGGCTGCCGACTGCTCCACCAGGCCGACTGCTGGCTGCCAACTCCTCCACCAGGCCGACTGCTGGCTGCTGACTACTCCACCAGGCCGACTGCTGGCTGCCGACTCCTCCACTAGGCCGACTGCTGGCTGCCGACTCCTCCACCAGGCCGACTACTGGCTGCCGACTCCTCTGCCAGGCCGACTGCCCAAAGTTAAATGCAGCCCGACGAGACACCGACGGGACGACCATACCGCGACGTCATCTACAGTGTACTGTGTCCCCTGGGTACTAATTTATAAATTACCCCAGGGGACAAGCATGGCATGCACCATGCCACTAGCCATGCCTACATAGCTTAGCTTGTAAGCTACCCAAGGTAGCTTACAACCAAAGCCACTACCACCCATGCCAACTCCTATATATATAGGCACACATCCATCCACCAGGGGGGGAGTCACTCACGCACACACACAAGCTAGCTAGCAATCCATCCATCCACTCCTACGGGCAAGCATGCCCAAGCACACCCATTCGGCCAAGAGCAACGGCCACCATGCCACATGCATATATGAGGCCAGATGCCTATGGCACTGACCTCAGATACAGCTCCAGGAGCACTCTATACCATATATACCACATATACTCAGACATGTAGGAGTAGGGGTGTTATCTCTCCGGAGAGCCCCGAACCTGGGTAAACTAGTGCGTGATACTCGCATACCCGTCCCTGGATATTGCGGCAGCAGTCTTGCCCTCACACGAAGCCACCTTGTGGCATATGTCTTCTTGCACCCCCCCCCCCGTGAGAATACCACGACACATCACCAACATCGCCGCCCCACGGATTACACGGAGCGGGCATACCGGCATCGCCGCACGGTCGCTTCATCAAGCCGGCATCGACCACGTCACGACCTGCATCGGCATGGCCGCACTATTGCTTCTTCAAGCTGGTATCCATCACGCCGACCTACTTCGACTCATCGGCTGACATCGAGGCTTCGACATCTCGGCTGGACCGGGGGCTTCGCCATCTCTTCATCAACCTACTCCAGAGACTTCGGCGTCACTAGTCGACCAGCTCCGTCATGTTAGCTGGACCTAGGGCTTTGCCTCGGCGAGCCAACCTTTGCCAGCATCGCTATACCGTCGCTTTATCGCCATTCAGGCAATGGGTGTGCGGATCGAGTCCCAATCTTGGGAATCACCTTTCTTCGGATTGCTACAACAAATAAACCAGGTGCTATTAATCCTAGTATTTTTTAATTGTTTGGGTTTATTTTTCCTAAGGAATTATTACTCTGGTTTGTCCATCATCTGTACACAGGTCTATCAAATGATGGCCGCATTAACAACGGTCGCGTGGTGGTTCGGTCAGTTTCCGTACATAGTCCGGCGAACGCCGCATCCGGAACTCGGACCGACCTGTGAATTCAGACTTTGCTATGCCTTTACCGCATCACGCCGACGCCCTGCATCGACATTGACTTCGGCGTCAGGCCATATTTCTTTTATTACTCACTTTGCATAAATTATTTATTATGCAATTATTTTTTAAGTATCATTATTACTATTATCTCCGGTTTGCGCTATTTTTTGTGCACGGGAAAATGATCCGGGGACTTCGGCGTCACTCTGCCAGTCTGCATTGACCGTGCTATGTCACCACTTCGGCGTGTCGAGCTCTCCGCTCCGCCACCTCGGGACCGGCTTGGGGGATGGAACCTTGCCCCGCATCAAGCTCAGACCACGTCATCAATACCGAACACATTAACCAGTTAAGTCGCTTTCATACTCAAAGCTTTAATTTCTAACTTGTGTTCGGTTCGACCAAGCATTATACTTTTTTGGAAAAAAGTTGCTTGTAAAAAATTTCCTTGTCCAAACTTTGTTTGTGACACATAAATTCAAATACCCAATTCACTTGGGGGCTTCCTTCATGAAGCTTTTCCTCTTGCATATGATTATACTTGTACGGCTTCGTTCCTTGTTCGTGTATTACGCCACAATGTGCACCATATTGACTTAAGCGATTTGCAAGCTGGGTTGCCTCGCTCCTGTGTTTACCCCTACGTTCCCAATTGTTCGGCTAGGGAGTAAAGGGAGCACCTCTGCGATTGTCACGATCGGGTCATCCGAGCCGGACCTCAGACTGGGTGAAGCCGAAAGCTAGCGCTCTTATAGTTTTCAATGATGGTCGGCACACAACGGAACTCATGAGTACAAAAAATCTATTGCACAAGTCTCATAATAACAATGAGCACCGAAGAAAGGTATCGGTGGGGGTACTATTTTCTTCGAAGATGCTTCTTACACTTCGCAGTAATATAGCATAAGTTCCCGAGCGCGCTTCGTCTGTTACAGCCTTATGGCCTGATTGTCTGGTTAATGGAAACACCGTCGATATTCTCGACAGATGGAGTACATAACACTTTTCGGTCCTTGGCCGAAGAGGGAGAAGCCGACAGTCGGTTAAGACGCGTTTAAAGTTCGGTTGAACATATATATGATATAAGTACTTCGGTACATGCAATCATTCTTTTACCCAAGTCACTTGGGGGCTCTTAAATTTATATGAGCCGTTTTATGATAAGTGTTCTTCTTCTTAGTCGTTGCAAAGTTTTATTATTACTATTATTATTATTATTATTATTATTATTATATGTCACTCGTTTTTCCGACACGAGCGTGTGGTCACTAGCCGGGGAGCCTAATTTCTCTCTCAAAGCCGCTAGAGTTTAGTTTACTAAACTGGCCTAATGAGAAGTATTACGCCCTCGGGATAGGAGGTTGAAGCCGTAGGCTGGCCCGCTTGAAGTCTTGAGATAGGATGTATCATGTTAAAGCACAATAGAAGCACTTCTTTTGCTAAGGCCAATTTTCGGATTGGCACCGAACACTTGATTTTGTTCGGAAGTCAAGTTTTTACTGACGTTTTTTGATTTTCCAAGCTTATGGCACTTTTAAACTATTTGTGTGTTTTCAGCACAAGTCTCGCAGTGCAATGCCGGACACCTTTAGAGATTCGGCAAAAACATTCTCGGATATTGCTATATATGCATCGGTTTCGAATTGTGTCTTCGGTCAATAGTTGGGTTGCCCGGCTCCTGCGCTTGCCTCCTACGTTCCGCTTTGTTCAGCTAGGTGTGCAAAGGGAGAACCACTGCGATTGTGCTTCCAGCTCACATGGTTAAGCACCTCAGTGGAGAAAGCCGAAAACTGACTGTCACAATAAGCGTAAACTGGTCAGCTATCCGGTGACGGTGTTAAATGACGGGCCATTCATAACAATGGCCGAAGTGTTTACGGCTTGACCTCGACTATCGCCGAACACTACCGGGGGCTATTAATTGGCCTCCCAAACTAAATCCTTGATATTTTTCTCTTACATTGGAGCTGAGGTTTCATGATCATGCTTAGCATGACAACACAAAGAAAGGAACCGATAGCGGGACTATTTTCTTTGGAAGACATTTCTTCTGTTAAACAGTAATATAACATGTCTCTCTGCGTACCTTTGTTTATAAAACCATATGGCCAGATTGCCTTGTTTGTTGTAAATCTTTGCCCTCATAAAGGCTTTATAAAGTAGGACAAACACTCCTCGGCTATTGGCCGAGGAGGTGGAAGCCGATGGTCGGTCAACAAAGTTTTGTACAATGCGGATCCGAGCATTAATGACGTCAAGTACTTGGATACATAGAGTCATTACACATAATTTGTGATTTTACTATGGATATCAATCCTTAATTTGGCCACCCGTGCCCGCATTAAGGCTCGGGGGCTACTGGGCTTCGGGCTTATTATTTACAAATATTAAAGGGGCACATCGATTCCCTGATCTGGTGTTGCCACCCGACCAGTGTCTCGGGGGCTACTGCATTGCCTGTCCAATGCAGAAAATTTTAAGTGTAATACAGTTTCCGAGGAGATTTTGATCCTCAGGTTGGTTGGCCGCACCCAACCTGAGTCTCGAGGACTGAGCACGCCGCTTTTTGTATCCCGAAGTATTCTACCGAGCTAGGACTTGATCCTCAGACCGATTTTGCAAATCAACCTGAGTCTCAGCGGCTACTGGGATCTGCGGTCTTATGTCATCCTTCATGTGCATCTCGGGTTTTAGACCGATACCCACCTTGAGGGCTACTGGCTATATATCTCGGCAGAGAATAAATTGCACCAATCAAAAATATTGACAAAAATCGGCCCATATTCGGGGTGGTGCACCACCTCGGAAGCAGTCCGGCATAAAGCTCGGGCGCTAGTGGCTGGCTCCATAGAGGGCATTTCCGGCATTAAGCTCGGCTAAACTCCTTCAAACTTCTTTGAACCAAGGTGATTTATGACACCTCGGATACAGTCCGGCGTTGGAGCTCGGATACAGTCCGGCGTTGGAGCTCGGATACATAGTCCGGCGTTGGAGCTCGGATACATTCCGGCGTTAGAGCTGGGAAGCAGTCCGGCGTTGGTGCTCGGCTGCAAAAGATATCTCGAATGCAGTCCGGCGTTGGAGCTCGGACGCAAGAGGACGCTGCCGCCCGGGAACAACTTCAAACCCGAGGCGTGGCATAAAAATAACAAGGCATTGATAAAGGCATTTGTTGAACCAGTTTTCAAGACCGACAACTGAAGATGAAGAATGGTTCGGAAGAATCGAGGAGCGTCCCTAACTTGAAGACCGGTTCAGGGGGCTACTGACGGTGTCCTGGACTAGGGGGTACTCACCACGTAATCTCCCGATCTGTTAGATTGGGCCAAGAACCCCCATGGCCGTATACTCATGGGCCAGTTCGGACAGCTGCCGCATACAAGGAAGATTCCACAAGACTTGGCGATTAAGACAAGGACTCCTCCCCACCGGCGTATTCGGCTAGGACTCTTGTTATCCTAGGCCTCTGGTGCATTATATAAACCGAGGCCAGGCTAGTCGATAGAACATATACAACATACAATCATACCATAGGCTAGCTTCTAGGGTTTAGCCTCTCTGATCTCGTGGTAGATCTACTCTTGTACTACCCATATCATCAATATTAATCAAGCAGGACGTAGGGTTTTACCTCCATCAAGAGGGCCTGAACCTGGGTAAAACATCGTGTTCCCTGCCTCCTGTTACCATCCGCCTTAGACGCACAGTTCGGGACCCCCTACCCGAGATCCGCCGGTTTTGACACCGACACCTGGCGTTACTCCTTTAAAGGTAGTGTTGCTATGGCGGATTTTCGTTGGGTCTATCCCCATTTCGCGGATTGTATCCTGGTATATCAGGTTTAAACTGCTGCCACCGTCCATCAGGACTCGTGTAAAGTGGTATCCGTCAATTATTGGATCTAATACTAGGGCAGCACATCCTGCACGCCAGGTACTTGTTGAGTAATCACGATGGTCGAAAGTGATCGTTTGAGACGACCAGTGGCAGGATTTCACGGTGATAGGCCCTTGGGCATATCTTTTTGGGAGTGCCGCTTTGCTTCCCTTGATCACGTGTAACACGTTGACTGTTTTGACTTCTGGTGGAAACTTCTTTTTTCCCCAGTGTCTTGCTTGAGAGGCTCATCCTCGTCTTCGCTTGGTGTATCCTCCCCCTTGTGTACGGCATTGAGCTTGCCGGACGGCTTGAAGACCCAACATTCTCTGTGGGTATGATTAGCTGGTTTACCAGGGGTGCTATGGATCTGACATACTTGGTCCAGAATTTTTTTTAGGCTGGACGGTTCGTCTTTGGTGCCTTTAGAGGGCGGCTTTTGCTGACTTGGCCGAGAGCTTTTGAATCCGACGTTTACTGCCGTGCTCTTCGTGTTGTCTTCTTTATTCCAGCATTTGTTATTGTTGTTGCGCCGTGATTTCCCGTTTCCATCTCTAGCTTCGGATGTACTGCGGTCGCTGGTGCTGCATCTAGCTAGCCAGCTATCCTCACCTGCGCAAAAGCGGGTCATGAGGTTTGTTAATGCTGCCATTGTTCTCGGCTTTTCTTGGCCGAGGTGTCTGGCGATCCATTCATCACGGACGCTATGCTTAAAAGCTGCCAAGGCTTCGGCGTCCGGACAATCGACTATTTGGTTATTTTTAGTAAGAAACCTATTCCAAAGCTTTCGGGCTGACCCTCCGGGCTGTTGAGTTATATGACTCAAATCATCCGCGTCCGGAGGTCGGACATAAGTCCCTTGAAAATTTGCCCGAAAAGTGTCTTCGAGCTCTTCCGAGCTTCCAATGGAGTTTTCGGAGAGGCTTTTAAGCCAGTGCCGAGCTGGCCCTTTGAGTTTTAGGGGTAAGTATTTAATGGCGTGGAGATCTTCTCCTCGAGCCATATGTATGTGGATGATATAGTCCTCAATCCAAACCCCAGGGTCTGTTGTTCCGTCGTATGCCTCTATGTTTACGGGTTTGAATCCCTCTGGAAATTCATGGTCCAACACCTCATCGGTGAAACATAGGGGGTGTACGGCGCCCCTGTATCTGGGCGTGCCGTGGTGTTCGGATGTTTGGTGTGTTGCATCGTGTGCTGGAGCGCGCTTGCGCGGTCCATAGATGGATCTAGTTGCTCCGTCCTTTTGATGCGAGCACTTGCGTGGATCGCGTATTGGCTTCTGTGCGGCGTTGCTTGCCGCTCCATGTTGGCCATGAGGTCGTCTATCCGGCCGGGTGGCCGTTTTAATTTTTGGTTGCGGGGGATCTAAGGCCTCCTCATCGAATTGAGGTAGCAATTTCCGCTTCGGGTAGCTCTTGGTGAGGCGATTACCGCCATACTTTGCTGCTGTGTTGAGTACTTTACTCCATCTGATTTGGAGTGTGTCTTGCGCTGCCTTGAGCCTTTGCTTCTGCCTTTTTAGACTCCTCGCGGTGGCAACAAGCCTTTGGTGGGCATTTTGTTGCTTCGGGTGTCTGTCCGGTGTTATGTCCTCTGGACTATTATCCTTGATAGAGTTGTTTTGTTCGGTTTGATTCTCCGTGTTGCCGTGGTCCGGCAGTGGTTCGCCCTGCTCTAACGCTGGGTCTGTATGATCATTATTTCTATCGAGGCGGGATTTGGGGCGGCGCTTACGCCGCCGCTTTGACTGCTCCTCGAGGGGACAACCCTTCGTTGCGTCCTTCCGTTCCTCGTCGTCGTTTTCCTTTGGTGTGTCTACCATGTATACGTCATGTGATGAGGTGGACGTCCAGTGCCCTGTGGGCAGTTGTTCCTCTTCGTCTCCCGCATCGTCGTCCATACCGTCGATGTCTTCGGAGTCGAAGTCGAGCATGTCGGTTAAGTCATCGACAGTGGCTACTAAGTGGGTGGTGGGTGGGTCGCGAATTTCTTCGTCGTCCGCATCCCAGTCCTGCCGGACATAGTTCGGCCAGGATCCTCCTGATAAGGAGAGAGACCTTAACGAGTTCAGTATGTCGCCAAAGGGCGAGTGCTGAAAAATATCCACGGAGGTAAACTCCATGATCGGCGCCCAATCAGATTCAATAGGAACGGGCGCAGGCGGTTCGGAGTCTGTGGCCGGAGAAGGATCCGGCAGTTTAACAACGCGGCTCTCGTGCAAGGTAAGGTCGATGTTCGGCTCGATCGCCGCTGAGGGTAAGGCCTCCGTGGTGGGGTCCATCCACCCGTCCGCGGAAGGCGCAACTGGCTCCGAATTGAGGGTCGGAGCGGCTGCCGGTGCGATCTCCTTAACACTGTCCGATGGGAGAGCTAAGTCATACTCATTGTCACCGCGTGGCGCACAAGGCAGAGGCTCGAATCTGTCGAAGATCAAATCTCCACGGATATCGGCCGTGTAGTTTAAGCTTCCAAACCTGACCTAGTGGCCAGGGGCGTAACTTTCAATCTGCTCCAGATGGCCAAGCGAATTGGCCCACAGTGCAAAGCCGCCGAACACGAAGATCTGTCCGGGGAGAAAAGTCTCACCTTGGACTGCATCGTTATCGATGATAGTAGGATCCATCAAGCCTGACGGCGACGACACAGAGGAACTCTCAATGAAAGCACCAATGTCGGTGTCAAAACCGGCGGATCTCGGGTAGGGGGTCTCGAACTATGCGTCTAGGCCGGATGGTAACAGGAGACAGGGGACACAATGTTTTACCCAGGTTCGGGCCCTCTTGATGGAGGTAAAACCCTACGTCCTGCTTGATTAATATTGATGATATGGGTAGTACAAGAGTAGATCTACCACGAGATCAGAGAGGCTAAACCCTAGAAGCTGGCCTATGGCATGATTGTATGTTGTCCTATGGACTAAAGCCCTTCGGTTTATATAGACACCGGAGAGGTTAGGGTTACACAAGGTCGGTTACAAAGGAGGAGATATGCATATCTGTATTGTCTAGCTTGCCTTCCACGCCAAGTAGAGTCCCATCCGGACACGAGACGAAGTCTTCAATCCTGTATCTTCATAGTCTAACAGTCCGGCCAATCGATATAGTCCGGCTGTCCGGAGACCCCCTAATCCAGGACTCCCACAGCCATCACATTCAAAGCGTTCAATATCACCTCCGGAACAAGAGTTTCGATGCTATGCAAGGCCATATGGGCCATGGGCACCGACACCATGGATGTCACAACCCTCCTATGGGCCATATTACATGAGAGACTTCAATGGAGGATGGTGGCAGCCCCCAATGGCTCCTTATGCTTTTCATATGGGGTGGGCAGCACCTAGAAGGCCTTCTCGCAAGAGGCTTTATTATCCCACACACGGTCTTTTGAGCTATGGTGCTAATCGAGCAACAAAAATTTCTCCAAGTAAGGACAGCAAAAAAGTGTGGCGTGTTAAGTCAGGTAATGCGGAAATTGCAGAATGTGACAGGCAAAAGGAGATCGAAAAGCTGGTTGTTGGTAATCTGGCTACTTCTAATTGTGATATTGTTACTGTTCAGCAGGGTTCCATGGTTAGTGATCATGAGGCAAGCACAAGCAGGGCCAAACCAAGGGATCCCAAATATACTCAACCTAAGTGGTGTCCTCCTGGTTTAACCAAGACCATGAAAAGGAGATTACAACGCATGAGGAACCACGATAAGGTAGAGCACAAAGAGGAGAGGCAAAGGGACGAATTGTTAAGTGAAATTCGGCCCATGGCACTCACAAAACAAGTGTGGAGGCCTAAACAAAAACAAAACACAGATGCTTCTACATTAGCTGCAGCAACACCTTCACCACCAAAAGAGGATGATGCGACCCCTATTACATCGTCCACACCACCTGAAAAATCCCCTTCAATTGAGGAAACTTTGAGCCCAATATACACATTGGGGGATGAAGATGAGATGGTGGATTACGACTCTACGCCGGTTCAGGAAGGTATGGGTATTAATATGGTGTATTACTTACCTATCGAGTTTCGTGCTATAAGTGAAGAAGGGGAGGTGGCTCAACTGGATTTTGGTCCAAAGAACGCTATCTTCGAGAAGCCAAAGAACCGGTGAAACACTTGAAGCCATTGTACCTCAAAGGTCATATTAACGGATCACCGGTTGCTAGGATGCTCGTTGATGGTGGTGTTGTGGTAAATCTTATGCCCTACTCGGTCTTCAAGAAGTTGGGATTAGATAATGATGCATTGATGAAGACCAACATGGTACTTAATGGATTTGAGGGTAAAGAAAAGACAGAGGCCAAAGGTGTGATGTGCATGGAACTCACCCTGGGAAGCAAAACTTTGGCCACCACATTCTTCATCGCCGAGGTGCAAGGTAACTATAATGTTATATTAGGCCGCGATTGGGTTCATGCTAACCAATGTGTGCCATCTACCATGCATCAATTCTTAATACAGTGGGTCGATGAAGAGGTAGAAGTCATTCACGCGGATAATTCGGCTTGTGTTGCTTTGGATGATCCATCGGTGGATTGGAATCATCCGGATGTTACTTTCTTAACAGGGCGTGACTTCTCGGAGTTTGATTTCCTTAGTGCTACGAGGAACGGGTTCATTCCCATCTCTTTAAAGCCGATTGGTGGTAATCGGTTCCAGGGTATGATGTAGACAAGAAGTTAAACATGGCTAATATAGAAATTATCGCCCTAAGCACATAAAATGGCCGATGGAGTGTTGACATCATCCTTAGGAAAAGCATAGTGCAAGTTATTTTTCGGCGCACAAGTTTGCCGAAAAACAGGGGGGCATGTGTTGACACCATATTTTGGCACGGCGAAGAACTTAATTAAGATGGCCTCAAATGGAGAAGTGCTCAAAGTGAGAAAGTTCCGTATCATCAAAAGGAAAAACTTTGATATTTGGGCCATAGTCATCCGGTCTCATCTCTAAGGCCGAAGTTGTGTTCGAAGTACTCAGATTTTGTATTCAGAACACTATTCGGCTGATTACACCCCCAAGATGGCCTCATATGGGAAAAGTTTCTACACGGATTGTCTTCCTCTCATCGAAACGATCGATTCTAATATAAATATCGTCCCAATCCGAGGTCGTATGCAAAAGTTAGAGCCCGTACAGCGCGACCCTCCAATGGGCAAAATATGACGCCCGGAACCAGACACATGTGTGTGTATGTCTAATGAGCTGCGTGAATATTTAGCTGTTTTGCGCGAGCAATTTGGCCATAAAGATGACCTCGGATCAAAAAACGTTCGAAATGAAAGTTGTTCGCCTCGTTGAAACGGTCAAGATTGCTTTTGGGCTCGTTTTCATCCGAGGTCGTTTACCACCACAAAAAAGACCCGCAAGGTGCAGTAAGTTTAAACCGAACAATTTTGGAAAGTTCGGACAAAACCAATCCGAAATTGACTAGGGTTTTGGACGTGAATCCAAACCTTTTCCTTGCATGGGAAGTCCAGCCGCCTCTTATATACCCAAGGGGTGATGGCCGATTGAACAACAACACACAATCGCAAAACACATCTACTTTTTACCCTAGTTTTACATTCCTCCGTTCTTTCTCTCTCGTTCTTCGTTCTTTCTTAGTGTTGAAGGGCAGCGATCATCGAGGCTCTAGGGGCAGGCGAATCAACCTAGGGCAGCCCATAGCCGCCGCACGTCCAGACGGGGTCCCTCCCGGGCACGTGGGGTTTCGGGTCCTGAAAAGCACCCGCCGGATTGCTTGCGTACCGCGATTCCGGACGGGTCTCCTTCGACGTGAGCTGCGGTGCATCACCCTCGGCGTTGGAGGTACACGGTGACGTGTTCGTGTGTGAACAGTAGGCTTGTTCGCTCACTCTTCGTCCATCGCATCCACAACGATCGACGCGCCGCGTCTTGCTACCTCTTGAGCACTTGCGTTGGTTTTCCCATGAAGAGGATAGGGTGGTGCAACAAAGTAGCATAAGTATTTCCCTCAGTTTTTGAGAACCAAGGTATCAATCCAGTAGGAGGCCACACACAAGTCCCTCGCACCTGTACAAACAAATAAATCCTCGCAACCAACGCGATAAGGGGTTGTTAATCCCTACACGGTCACTTACGAGAGTGAGATCTGATAGATATGATAAGATAATATTTTTGATATTTTTATGATAAAGACGCAAAGTAAAATAAATGGTAAAGGAAATAACTAAGTACTGGAAGATTAATATGATGGAAGAGAGACCCGGGGGCCATAGGTTTCACTAGTGGCTTCTCTCGAGAGCATAAGTATTTACGGTGGGTGAACAAATTACTATTGAGCAATTGACAGAACTGAGCATAGTTATGAGAATATCTAGGTATGATCATGTATATAGGCATTACGTCCGAGACAAGTAGACTGACTCCTGCCTGCATCTACTACTATTACTCCACTCATCGACCACTATCCATCATGCATCTAGAGTATTAAGTTCAAGAGAACAGAGTAACACTTTAAGCAGGATGACATGATGTAGAGGGATAAACTCATGCAATATGATGTAAACCCCATCTTATTATCCTCGATGGCAACAATACAATACGTGCCTTGCTGCCCCTACTATCACTGGGAAAGGACACCGCAAGATTGAACCCAAAGCTAAGCACTTCTCCCATTGCAAGAAAGATCAATCTAGTAGGACAAACCAAACTGATAATTCGAAGAGACTTGCAAAGATAACCAATCATACATCAAAAAATTCAGAGAAGATTCAAATATTGTTCATAGATAAACTTGATCATAAACCCACAATTCATCGATCTCAACAAATACACCGCAAAAGAAGATTACATCGAATAGATCTCCACAAGAGAGGGGGAGAACTTTGTATTGAGATCCAAAAAGAGAGAATAAGCCATCTAGCTAATAACTATGGATCCGAAGGTCTGAAGTAAACTACTCACACTTCAACGGAAGGGCCATGGTGTTGATGTAGAAGCTCTCCGTGATCGATGCCCCCTCCGACGGAGCTTCGGAACATGCCCCAAGATGGGATCTCATGGATACAGAAATTTACGGTGGTGGAATTAGGGTTTTGGCTCTGTATCTTGTAGTTTGGGGGTACGTAGGTATATATAGGAGGAAGGAGTACGTCGCTGGAGCAACAGAGGGCCCACAAGGGTGGAGGGCGTGCCCAGGGGGGTAGGCGCGCCCCCTACCTCGTGGCCTCCTGGTTGATGTCTTGATGTAGGGTCCAAGTCCTCTGGATCATGTTCGTTCCGAAAATCACGTTCCCGAAGGTTTCATTCCGTTTGGACTCCGTTTGATATTCTTTTTCTGCGAAACCCTAAAATAGGCAAAAAACAACAATTCTAGGCTGGGCCTCCGGTTAATAGGTTAGTCCCAAAAATAATATAAAAGTGTATAATAAAGCCCAATAATGTCCAAAAAAGAATATAATATAGCATGGAACAATCAAAAATTATATATACGTTGGAGACGTATCAAGCATCCCCAAGCTTAATTCCTGCTCGTCCTCGAGTAGGTAAATGATAAAAACAGAATTTTTGTGGAATGCTACTTGGCATAATTTCAATGTAATTCTTCTTAATTGTGGTATGAATATTTAGATCTGAAAGATTCAAGATAAAAGTTCAATATTGACATAAAAATAATAATACTTCAAGCATACTAACTAAGCAATTATGTCCTCTCAAAATAACATGGCCAAAGAAAGTTCATCCCTACAAAATCGTATAGTTTAGTCATGATCCATTTTCGTCACACAAGAATGCTCTCATCTTGCACAACCCCGATGACAAGCCAAGCAATTGTTTCATACTTTAGTAATCTCAAACTTTTTTCAACCTTTACGCAATACATGAGCATGAGCCATGGATATAACACTATGGGTGGAATAGAATATAATGATGGGGGTTATGTGGAGAAGACAAAAAAGGAGATAGTCTCACATCAAAGAGGCTAATCAATGAGCTATGGAGATGCCCATCAATTGATGTTAATGCAAGGAGTAGGGATTGCCATGAAACGGATGCACTAGAGCTATAAATATATGAAAGCTCAACAAAAGAAACTAAGTGGGTGTGCATCCAACTTGCTTGCTCACGAAGACCTAGGGCATTTGAGGAAGCCCATTATTGAAATATACAAGCCAAGTTCTATAACGAAAAGTTCCCACTAGTATATGAAAGTGACAAAACAAAAGGCTCTATCATGAAAATTATGGTGCTACTTTGAAGCACAAGTGTGGTAAAAAGGATAGTAACATTGTCCCTTCTCTCTTTTTCTCTCATTTTTTGGGGCCTTCTCTTTTTTATGGCCTTTCTCTCCTTTTTTATTTTTTATTTTTCCTCACTTGGGACAATGCTCTAGAAAATGATGGTCATCACACTTCTATTTATTTACAACTCAATGATTACAATTCGATACTAGAACAAAGTATGACTCTATATGAATGCCTCCAGCGGTGTACCGGGATATGCAATGAACCAAGAGTGACATGTATGAAAGGATTACGAATGGTGGCTTTGCCACAAATACTATGTCAACTACATGATCATGCAAAGCAGTATGACAATGATGGACGTGTCATGATAAACGGAACGGTGGAAAGTTGCACGGCAATATATCTCGGAATGGCTATGGGAATGCCATAATAGGTAGGTATGGTGGCTGTTTTGAGGAAGATACAAGGAGTTTTATGTGTGAAAGAGCGTATCATATCACAGGGTTTGGATGCACCGGCAAAGTTCGCACCAACTCTCAATGTGAGAAAGGGCAATGCACGGTACCGAAGAGGCTAGCAATGATGGAAAGGTGAGAGTGCGTATAATCCATGGACTCAACATTAGTCATAAAGAACTCACATACTTATTGCAAAAATCTACAAGTCATCAAAAACCAAGCACTACGCGCATGCTCTAGGGGGATAGATTGGTAGGAAAAGACCATTGCTCGTCCCCGACCGCCACTCATAAGGAGGACAATCAAAGAACACCTCATGTTTCAAATTTGTTACATAACGTTTACCATACGTGCATGCTACGGGACTTGCAAATTTCAACACAAGTATTTTCAAAATTCACAACTACTCAACTAGCACAACTTTGATATCACTATCTCCATGTCTCAAAACAATCATCAAGCATCAAACTTCTCTTAGTATTCAACACACTCATAAGAAAGTTTTTACTAGTCTTGAATACCTAGCATATTAGGATTATTTAAGTAAATTACCATACTATTTAAAACTCTCAAAATAATCTAAGTGAAGCATGAGATAATAATAGTTTCTATAAAACAAAACCACCACCGTGCTCTAAAAGATATAAGTGAAGTACTAGAGCAAAAACTATATAACTCAAAAGATATAAGTGAAGCACATAGAGTATTCTAATAACTTCCGAATCATGAGTGTCTCTCTCAAAAGGTGTGTACAGAAAGGATGATTGTGGTAAACTAAAAAGCAAATACTCAAATCATACAAGACGCTCCAAGCAAAACACATATCATGTGGTGAATAAAAATATAGCTCCAAGTAAAGTTACCGATGGAAGTAGACGAAAGAGGGGATGCCTTCCAGGGCATCCCCAAGCTTTGGCTTTTAGGTGTCCTTATATTATCTTGGGGTTCCATGGGAATCCCCAAGCTTAGTATCTTGCCACTCCTTGTTCCATAATCCATCAAATCTTTCACCCAAAACTTGAAAACTTCACAACACAAAACTTAAAGTAGAAAATCTCGTGAGCTCCGTTAGCGAAAGAAAAGAAAACACCACCTCAAGGTACTGTAATGAACTCATTATTTATTTATATTGGTGTTAAACCTACTTTATTACAATTTCTATATGGTTTATAAACTATTTTACTAGCCATAGATTCATCAAAATAAGCAAACAACACACGAAAAACAGAATCTGTCAAAAACAGAGCAGTCTGTAGTAATTTGTAGCTAAAGCAAGATCTGGAACCCCAAAAATTCTAAAATAAATTGCTGGACATGAGGAATTTATCTATTAATCATCTTCAAAAATAATTAACTAAATATCACTTTCCAAATAAAAATGGCAGCTGTTCTCGTGAGTCCTAAAGTTTCTGTTTTTTACAGCAAGATTAACAAGACTTTCCCCAAGTCTTCCCAACGGTTCTACTTGGCACAAACACTAATTAAACACAAAAAACACAACCAAAAAAGCGGCTAGATAAATTATTTATTACTAAACAGGAGCAAAAAGCAAGGAATAAAAATAAAATTGGGTTGCCTCCCAACAAGCGCTATCGTTTAACGCCCCTAGCTAGGCATAAAAAGCAAGGATAGATCTAGGTACTGCCATAATAATAGGATAGATCATTAAAACTCATTTCGTATTCTCTACATTCAGCAGCAAGTTTTATTTGAGGAAAGCAAAAGTAATCAAAAGGGCTAAATTTAATGGGACAAAAGTCCCCAAGATCAACTTTAGGAGGTATAGGTTCCTCCTTCGGCCCTTCGTATTGCACAACCAATTCATCATTATAAGCATTCTTTTGACAGAACTTTGTGAGCCTATACTCAAGACAATATCCTAGCTCATTATTTCAAATAGCAAGATCATTATTAAGTTTATAAAGTCTATCAACTAGAACATTGGTAGGAACCTTTTTTCTAAGGTTTTCATTAAAAGCAACATAATCTAGAGATTGAAAACGCATTATTTCCTCTTGATAAATAGGATAGTTTCTATGGGAGGACGGCCAGCGTCCACCCTATAATGCGCAACGATTTATTTGGCCTCTTTTATTATAAATCTGAATTCATGAGCCAAAAAGATAGTAGCGGCACGCTTAACAGAAGAATGCTCAATATTAGAAAATTCTAGGAATATCCTTTGTATGCAAGGGTGCATGTGCATAAATTGCCTTTCAAGTTCAACTATAAGAAAGACGATAGCATCCGCAAGACTACTAGTTCTATGGAGGATAGAACTACCCATAGAGGGCAAAGCACCGGCACAAGTAAAGAAATCTTGGATAACTCCTTTTCCAATAATATTACCACTACCAATACGGATTTTTTTGTGTGTAAGATAGGGGGTTCTTCAGCAGGAGCATTAGAATTTTTCATGATATTATTATTGTCCATATCGACAATAATTTCCCCAATTTCAGACATAACGGCAGAAAGTGCAAGGGGCAAAAAGAGGCAAAAAGAGAAAGAGAGAGACGATAGAGAGATAGAGGGCGAATAAAACGGCAATGGTGAAGTGGGGGAGAGGAAAACGAGAGGCAAATGGCAAATAATGTAATGCGGGAGATAAGGGTTTGTGATGGGTACTTGGTGTGTTGACTTTTGCGTAGACCTCCCCGGCAACGGCGCCAGAAATCCTTCTTGCTGCCTCTTGAGCACTTGCGTTGGTTTTCCCTTGAAGAGGAAAGGGTGGTGCAACAAAGTAGCATAAGTATTTCCCTCAGTTTTTGAGAACCAAGGTATCAATATAGTAGGAGGCCACACACAAGTCCCTCGCACCTACACAAACAAATAAATCCTCACAACCAACGCGATAAGGGGTTGTCAATCCCTACACGGTCACTTACGAGAGTGAGATCTGATAGATATGATAAGATAATATTTTTTGTATTGTTATGATAAAGATGCAAAGTAAAATAAATGGCAAAGGAAATAACTAAGTATTGGAAGATTAATATGATGGAAGATAGACCCGGGGGCCATAGGTTTCACTAGTGGCTTCTCTTGATAGCATAAGTATTTACGGTGGGTGAACAAATTACTGTTGAGCAATTGACAGAATTGAGCATAGTTATGAGAATATCTAGGTATGATCATGTATATAGGCATCACGTCCGAGACAACTAGGCTGACTCCTGCCTGCATCTACTACTATTACTCCACACATCGACCGCTATCCAGCATGCATCTAGAGTATTAAGTTCAAGAGAACAGAGTAACACTTTAAGCAAGAGGACATGATATAGAGGGATAAACTCATGCAATATGATGTAAACCCCATCTTGTTATCCTCGATGTCAACAATACAATACGTGCCTTGCTGCCCCTACTGTCACTGGGAAAGGACACCGCAAGATTGAACCCAAAGCTAAGCACTTCTCCCATTGCAAGAAAGATCAATATAGTAGGCCAAACCAAACTGATAATTCGAAGAGACTTGCAAAGATAACCAATCATACATAAAAGAATTCAGAGAAGATTCAAATATTGTTCATAGATAAACTTGATCATAAACCCACAATTCATCGATCTCAACAAACACACCGCAAAAAAAGATTACATCGAATAGATCTCCACAAGAGAGGGGGAGAACTTTTTATTGAGATCCAAAAAGAGAGAAGAAGCCATCTAGCTAATAACTATGGACCCAAAGGTTTGAAGTAAACTACTCACACTTCATCGGAAGGGCTATGGTGTTGATGTAGAAGCCCTCCGTGACCGATGCCCCCTCCGGCAGAGCTCCGGAATAGGCTCCAAGATAGGTTCTCGTGGATACAGAAAGTTACAGCGGTGGAATTAGGGTTTTGGCTCCGTATCTGGTAGTTTGGGGGTACGTAGGTATATATAGGAGGAAGGAGTACATCGGTGGAGCAACAGGGGGCCCACGAGGGTGGAGGGCGCACCCAGGGGGATAGGCGCGCCCCCTACCTCGTGGCCTCCTGGTTGATGTCTTGACATAGGGTCCAAGTCATCTGGATCATGTTCGTTCCGAAAATCACGTTCCCGAAGGTTTCATTCCGTTTGGACTCCGTTTGATATTCTTTTTCTGCGAAACCCTAAAATAGGCAAAAAAAATTCATCAATTCTGGGCTGGGCCTCCGGTTAATAGGTTAGTCCAAAAAATAATATAAAAGTGTATAATAAAGCCCAATAATGTTCAAAACAGAATATAATATAGCATGGAACAATAAAAAATATAGATACGTTGGAGACGTATCACGTCTTGTCTCTTTGCCTCGGGGCATGTACGCGAAGTGTTGTTCGGTATTTTGTCCGTGCTATCCATGTGATTTTTTATTCTTGTTTTGCATCTAGTTTTTCTTGATTGAGACAAAATACTATATATTCAAAACCTTGAATATGAGGTACATTTCTAGTCATGGACAGGTTGTATTTTAAGCAGGCCCCTTTTTCGTGTGTGTTTCAGTTGTGACACAGTAATTTTGCATCATACAAATAAAATTGGGTGTTTCAATCGTGACCCTATTTTTGTTTTTCATTTTGTTTTGAGTCTTTCCTATATGTTTTTAATGTGTTTCTGTTTGCAAATACTATTTCAAATCCTTTTTTGTTCTTTTTAGTTTTTCTTTCTTTTCTCTATTATCTCTATCCGTTATTTCTTTTGATTTTTTATTTGTGTCTATTTTTTATTTTATTTTATTTCTTTCTTTCACTTTCATATTTTCCTTTTCTTGCAAATGTTTGAATTTTTTTGTGAATATTTTTATAAAATTTGGAAATACTTTTTAAGTTTGTGAACACCTTTTTAATTAACGAAATGATGTCTCATCTAAGTTTCTCACCATTCAGTTAAATTTCTATAATTTTCTTGCAAGCACTCGATCTCCCACCTCGTTATTTTTTGTTTTGCCGCGCTTCCTTTTTTGTTGGCATACTTGGCTTCATTTTTGCCCACCCTTGGCTCGCAACTTGGCATGTAGTTGTCTCCAACCCAGATGCAAGTTCTCCGTTCACTCGCTACTAGGCCGAGAGGTGTTGTTGTCATCCTGGTTGCAAGCCCACCCCTCGACTCATAACTTGGCCCATAGTAGTTTTTCCAACCTAGTTGTAAGAACATCCTGCACTCGCAACTGGGCCGTACTTTTGTTCTTGTCCCAGTTGCAAGTCCCTCCTTGACTCGCAACCAGGCCCATAGGTGTTGTTGTCTTACCACTTGCAAGCCCATCCCTTGACCCGCATCTTGCCTTCTATTTGTTTCCAATCCAGTTGCAAGTCCACCCTCCACTCGCAAACTAGGTTACTACTTTTGCTTCTGGTCTTAGTTGCAAGTCCCCATCTAGTTGCCGTGTAGTTTAATTTTATATTCTTATCAGGAAGGACACTGCGTTAGGATTTCAAGAGAGGTAGGAAAATGAGAAGGCCTTTGCTTCATCTTTGACTCACAACCGGGCACGTAGTTTCTTTCATCCCAATTGCAAGCTCGCCATTAACTCGCAAGTGGGCCTATGGTATTTTTAATCCTAGTTGCAAGTCCACTATTGACTTGCAATTGGACTCATAATTTGTAGTTGTCCCAGTTGAAAGTCCACCCTCGACTTGCAACTCGTACCATAGTTCTTTATAGTTGTCTTAGTTACAAGTCCACCCTTGACTCGCAACTAGGCCCGTAGTTTGTTTTATCGCAGGTGCAAGCCCACCCTTGACTCGCAACTGGGCATGTGTTTTCTATTTCATCCCAGCTGCAAGTCCACCACTGACTCGCAAGTGGGACTCTAATTTATTTCATCCCAGTTGCAAGTCGACTCTTGACTCGCAATTGGGCTCATACTTTGGTAGTTGTGTCCCAGTTGCAAGGCCACCTTTGACTCGCAACTGGGCTCATAATTCTCCCAGTTGCAAGCCCACCCTTGACTTGCACCTAGGCTTATGTTTTTGTTTTTTCAAGCCAGTTGCAAGTCCACTCTTAACTCGTATCTTAGACTGTAGTTTGTTTCATCCCAATTGCGAGTCGACCCTTGACTCACAACTGGGCCCATTGTTTCTTAGCTGTCTTAATTGCAAGTCCATCCTTGACTCGCAACTAGGATCATAGTTTATTGTTCTCCTAGTTGCAAGTCCAGCCTCGACTCGCAACTGGGCCCATAGTTTGTTGTTTTCCCAGTTGCAAGTCCACCCTTGACTCACAACTGGGTCCATAGTTTGTTGTTGTCCTGGTTGCAAGTCCACTCTCGACTCACAACTGGGATGTGTTCTTTTTTTCATCTCAGTAGCAAGTGCTCGCTCAACTCACAACTCGTATCATAGTTTTATATAGTTGTGATACGTCTCCAACGTATGTATAATTTTTTTTATTGTTCCATGCTATTATATTATCTGTTCTGTATGTTTTATATGCATTAATATGCTATTTTATATTATTTTTGGGACTAACCTATTAACCTAGAGCCCAGTGCCAGTTTCTGTTTTTTTTCTTGTTTTTGAGCTTCGCAAAAAAGGAATACCAAACGGAATAAAACCTCCGCGATGATTTTCCTTGGACCAGAAGACACCCAGGAGACTTGGAGTGCAAGTCAGAAGAGCCACGAGGCGGCCACATGGGTGGAGGGCGCGCCCCCTACCTTGTTGGCCCCTCAGTGACCCCCTGACCTAGATCTTCCTCCTATATATTCACATATATTCCCAAACTACCAGAAGCATCCACGAAAACACTTTTCCACCGCTGCAACCTTCTGTTCCCGTGAGATCCCATCTTGGGGCCTTTTCCGGCATCCTGCCGGAGGGGGATTCTATCACGGAGGGCTTCTACATCAACTCTGTTGCCCTTTCGATGAAGCGCGAGTAGACCTCAGACCCACGGGTCCATGGCTAGTAGCTAGATGGTTTCTTCTCTCTCTTTGATTCTCAATACCATGTTCTCCTCGATGTCCTTGGAGATCTATCCGATGTAATATTCTTTTGCGGTGTGTTTGTCGAGATCTGATGAATTGTGGATTTATGATCAGCTTATCTATGAATATTATTTGAATCTTCTCTGAATTCTTTTATGCATGATTTGATATCTTTGTAATTCTCTTCAAACAATCGGTTTGGTTTGGCCAACTAGATTAGTTTTTCTTGCAATGGGAGAAGTTCTTAGCTTTGGGTTCAATCTTGCAGTGTCCTTTCCCAGTGACAGTAGGGGCAGCAAGGCACGTATTGTATTTTTGCCATCAAGGATAAAAAGATGGGGTTTACATCATATTGCTTGAGTTTATTCCTCTACATCATGTCATCTCACTTAATGTGTTACTCTGTTCTTCATGAACTTAATACTCTGGATGCAGGCAGGAGTCGGTCGATGTGTGGAGTAATAGCAGTAGATGCAGAATCGTTTCGGTCTACTTGACATGGATGTGATGCCTATATTTCATAAACATTCCCTTAGATATCGTCATAACTTTGCGCTTTTCTATCAATTGCTCGATAGTAATTTGTTCACCCACTGTATTATTTCTATCTTGAGAGAAGCCTCTAGTGAAACCTATGGCCCACATGTCTATTTTCCATCATATAAGTTTCCAATCTACTATTTCCATCATATAAGTTTCTGATCTACTATTTTCCATCGCATTAGTTTACAGTCTACTATTTTGCAATCTTTTACTTTCCGATCTATAAACCAAAAAAATCAAAAATATTTACTTTATCTTTTGTTTAGTTTTATCTATCTCTATTAAATCTCACCTTTTGCAAGTGACCGTGAAGGGATTGACAATCCCTTTATCGAGTTGGGTGCAAGTTGTTTGATTTTTTGTGCAGGTATTGGTGATTTGTGTGTTGTCTCCTACTGGATTGATACCTTGGTTATCTAACTGAGGGAAATACTCATCTCTACTTTGCTGCATCACCCTTTCCTCTTAAAGGGAAAAAACAACGCAAGCTCAAGAAGTAGCAAGTTGTCTCGGTTAGAAGTCCACCCTCGACTCACAACTAGGCTCGTAGTTTGTTTTATACTAGTTGCAAGCCCACCTTTGACTCACAGTTGGGCATGCATTTTGTCTTTCATCTCAGTTGCAAGTCCACCATTGACTCACAACTGAGACTGTATTTTGTTTCATCACATTTGCAACTTGACCCTTGACTCACAAATGGGCTCATAGTTTCATAGTTGTCCTAGTCGCAAGTCCATGCTCGACTCACAATTGGGCTCATATTTCTCCCGGTTGCAAGCCCACCCTCAACTCGCAACTAGGCTTGTGTTTTTGTTTTTCATCCTAGTTGCATGTCCATCCTTGATTCGCAACTGGGGTCATAGTTTATATAGTCCCATTTGCAAGTCAACCCTTAACTCGCAACTAGGCTCATTGGTTCGTAGTTGTCTTAATTGCAAGTCCATCCTCGACTCGCAATTGGGACCATAGTTTGTTGTTGTTCCAGTTGCAAGCCCACCCTAGACTCGCAATTGGACCCATAGTTTATTATCGTCTCAGTTGCAAGTCCACCCTCGGTTCCCAAATGCGATGTGTTTTGTTTTTCATCTCAGCTGCACGTCAACCCTCAACTTGAAACTCGTATCATTGTTTTATATACGTGTCTCAGTTGCAAGTCCACCATCGACTTGCAACTAGGCACATAGTTTTTTTTATCCCAGATGCAAGCCCACCCTTGACTCTCAACCGAGCCTGTGTTTTTTATTTCATCCTAGTTGCAAGTCCATCCTTGACTCACAACTAGAACCGTAGTTTTGTTTTTATCCTGATTGCAAGTCAACCCTTGACTCACAACTAGTCTCATAGTTTGTAGTTTTCCAAGTTGTAAGTCCATACTCAACTCGCAACTCAGCTCGTAGTTCTCCCACTTGCATGCCCACCTTTTGACTGGCAACTAGGCTCGTGCTTTGTTTTTTAGCACGCAACTTGCCCTGACTCCTATCTAGTTCCATGTCCAACCCCTACATGTAAACCCACCGACCATGTTGCATGTCCAAACCAAACATGTAAACCCACACTACTCAGTTCAATGTCCAAACCGAACATGCAACTCATGTCTCACATAGTTGCATGTCCACTCTTGGAACACAACTCGTTCCGAACCCAGTACCCTTATATAGTTGTATTTTTTTTACAAATACATGTCCACCTTTTTATAATACACACTATATATTTTATTGTATACGCGGGAACATTTTTTAACACACATTGATTTTTTTTAAAAAATACATGATGATTATTTTTTCAAATATAGGGCCAAGCATTTTCTAGAACTAGAGAAAACCTCGCACGTTGTTGCGGGACATTTGGTTATTAAAAATAGATACATCAAAAGAATAAAAGCTAAAGAAAGGGAAGGAAAACTGACATTCGGAAATCATATAGCTCTAAAATAGTGGACATAAATTGAATTTAATTACAAATTATATTGCTGCTTGTGAGACCTGGCAGGAAAGTTGTCCAATAGAAAGATAAATTGGGCCGTGAAGAAGTAAAATAACGGTTTCAGCTAAACAATACCATATTGCAGGCAATAGGCATTCCTTTTACAAAACTTTTCTTGCAATTGATACTAATCCTATGCAAATAGGAAACTGTAATTTATCAAAGTTAGAATATCATGTCAAGTTTCTCACACACAATAAAAGAATACCATGTTAAGATAAATGGAGGTTAAAAATTCTTAGTAAACTTCAGTACATAAAAAACATATATCACTTTCTATCACAACGGAATTGCCAACTGGAATAATTAATGCAGAATCAGAATATTTCCAGCACAACATAAAAATATGTCTCGGGTAATATTAAAAATATATGCCATATGTATGTACAATTTTAAATTATATGAAATATATTGTAATATGTAGTTATGTACTCCCTCTACACCATGATATCAGATGTTATTACAAACATTATATGAATACATTGGTTATAATAACAATATATGAATACATTGGTTATAATATGTTGTTATTACAAACAATATATTATAGGACTGAGGGAGTAACAAAGAGATAATGAGATTGAGAAGACTCATGCATGAGAATTTGCAATCAAAGTTAGTTTCAGAACACTTTGCATAACCACATGAAAAAAGGAACAATGGCGACTCGTTAACATAAAAAATACTCATTATCTGTAACTAGGATTCTCCATCGGGTCCTCATTGTTATTGCCATATACAAACAAAGGTGAACATTTTCTCGCTTGTACAGGTGGCTAGCTTCTAGAATTTGCTTGCAACTACCGAGTATTCTTCCCCTGCCTCTTCCTCTACTCAATTGGGTGTGTATTTGCTGGTGCAGAAGATGGCAAATCCTATGCAGTTGGGAACAGACCTTCAAATCCAAACATGATGTGAGAACTCGGAATTAACTTCCAGACCCTCCTATGTATATTTTTCAACCCCGGGATCATTGTTGACAACAAAGTGAAATGGTATCATTGCACAATACGTAAAAGTATTACAATTTTAAATATATCTTGCCACAAGACATACCTAGAGAAATGTCGTGTGACATTTATTACAATCAGAAAACATCGGAAAGTATAATGCGTAGCGACTCCATCTCAGCCACAGGCAGACGATTTAGTCCACGTGACCTCACTCCTACGGATCGTCATAGTTGTCGCAGTCACCACCTTCGTCTTCATGAAACTTTATTGTCAACAAAATTATTGCCATGAGTACATTACGTACTCAACATGCCTCCCTCGATGAGGACCTACTAGCTACATGTGGCTTCAACGGAAGGCTGGATGGCTCATTTGCATAAAAGCTAATTTTGTTTGAAACAAAGTAGCTAGATAAAAGTAGTTTTGGATGAAAACTTGTTTTATCTCCAGAATAACTTTCATCAAAGTGAGGATCCTCGATCAACTCACACTCTTCATAGGTTCCAAGAATAGTTTAAAGAGGGAATAAGAAAGACATGTCATGTATATCAAGAAAGATTCATGTGTTGTCCATGACCATGGACACGGCTATTCGAATAGTTTTACACTCTGCAGAGGTCGTACACTTTACCCACATGACACAATCCCGTCTTGATGCCACCAGTGGCCGCTGGTATAGTACACCATTTGGTATATCGACAGGGAGATTGTGATGAGGTCTTTGGACTAGATCCCCCAAAGATGTGACATGCCCACTGGGTCTGGCGCATGGAACTGAGAGTACGTCCTCAAACCGGTCCCCCATCTATGCCGAGGATACTCCCCGTGGGGCAGCTATCCCATCTGCGGTACGGCAACATCGACACCTAAGGCTGACTAGCTTACTTAACCAAGCCAGTGCCCATATAGCATGTGGTTGTACTATTTACACAATCTTCAAATCCAAGACTTATTAGGCCTCATGTGGCACGGATGACTGATTGCCCCCTTCAACCTGGTAAGTTTCACCTAGAGTAGAAGAGAGTAGAGGAGATCAACAAGGGCCAACTGGCCTAGCTCAGCGATAAGTTTCAAGTGTCAATGACCCAAAGGTCATTCAACAAAGCACATGTAGGGTGATAAGCATGGCTAAGCATTTATACTCTATCAGAATACTATAATTCTACTTAGGTGTCAAGTGAATAGGCGACAAGCAGATCAAGGTAATGTATCAATCGACACGCTAGCTACAAGAATAAAAAGCATGCATATAGTAACCATAAAACACAATGCAATTTTGTAAACATAGGATAATAAGTATGATCAAAGAAGGAGGCATGCCTTCGTTGTTTAGTCCTTCTTCGGTAACATGTTTCTGTCCATGTCCAACATCATCGTCACTCCCTACTCGTCATAACGATAACAAAAGACAAATAATAAATACCAAAGCAATAGTAAATCCAAATAACATCCAAAACAAATTAAGAGTGGATGGATAGCAAGATATTGATCAAGATGTAGATTCGAAATGAGGTAGCATGACCGGGAGGGTGACGAAGATGATTCAACGAAATGACATGGTTAGGTTGACCCAGCTAAAGAAGGCTTGGCGATCAAGACTAACATTCTAGTATGAACTATGCGACTAACCAGTAGTAGTGTCCACTACACATCTTGGCTAACTCTACATGAAACAAGTATAAATATAACAAACACAACATATGAAATGGAACCATCCTACACATTTAACTACACGATCACAACCTGAATGAAAAGGTAAGAGTTAACCACAAATAAATATTTAGATAGGATCTAAATATTTATAATGGTCAATAGTATCCAAACATATACAACACATGGAACAAAAGAATGGGCAATTATCCTAAACATGAGACGAACTATCACAACAAGTATAAATCACTCATAATGCTAACATGTGATGAAGTTAAACATCTATAAGGAACAACTAAACTAGGTAAGTATAATACACGGAACATAATAAGACATGAAATATAACTTGCATGAAAGATGTCTAGGAATAATATAACACATCAAAATATAATGAAGTCTAGTCATATAACAATGCAACAACTAGATATACCAATAAGCATGGAAGATCAATGCATAAGCTACACACTGTGCTACCAATACAATACACTCATAATAACAACATAACCCAGTTGATATCAGCTAACCAAACATTAAGCATACCAGTAGCACACAACAATATCATGCTAGTTGCGACTTATAAGCATAAGAGATAAATCGTACTAAGCAAGTAAACATGTAGGCCATGACATCAAGCAGTGAATTACCAAAGCATGAATAATGGAAACAACATGCATTTCCTGTCTAGTACAACTTACACTTGCACGAACATAGGACACTAGACTAGGCATGATCTATAACATGAATTGGTACACACACAAACACACACCATGCAGTATAGTAATCCAAACACAACATCATGATATGTCATTGATCAGGCAAGTAGGGATTCTACTGAAGTAAATATAAGATCAATGAACTACTAGCATGTATATCTACCAGGCAAAGGCAAACCACAAGTGTGATCATATAATACACACTAGCAATTCTATAACACATGGGAATCATACAATAAAACATGCATTCAAGTTTGAGCAAGGCTAGCATGGCATGGTATTGTCCTAGATAAACAAAACACATCAAATAATTATCAAGATCTAATAAACTAACTTCTATGCCAGAAGAAATAAATCTACAAAGGAACACATATATAACCATGACATAAAAGCATCCAACCATATAATAATGGGTAACAAACATCTACAAAACAAGAGGATCAACTAGCAAAAAATATGTTATGCTACAAAGAACCATAATGGATTTGTTCGCAAACAAGAAAGCATTTCATTTAACTTCTAGCATAAAGGAACTATGCAACAACATGTACAAACAGTATATAAACATCCATCATAGACATGACAATGATTTCGAACCAATAAAACAACATGTGACATGGATGGAAATGAACATGTGAACCATATCTAAGATATATCCATACTAAGCAAAAACTAAAATAATAAAAACATGGAATATTCCATAATTAAATGAAACAAACAAAACTTAGGGTAATTCACCATAAGTCTAAATATCTCAGAAATTGCTACCAATAGATATCATACTACTACATGGATATAAACAATCATACAAGAAATGCTAATATAATTATAAGTGAGACACAAATCAATAATTCACGCAACAACTATTGTATATCTATAGACATCAAACAAATCCTATAGATTAAACATGGAGATTTCTACGCATGGCAATAGTTCTAAAAAATTAGAACACAAGCATAAAAAGAAATATATGGGGTAACACAAATTACCGCTCCGAAGGAAATACGTATAACTATTTTAACAATTTAAACAAGAGTAAAATAAATATAATGAATCATATCTTACTCATAATACTATGAAATAATTAGGAGCGGCTCCTAGCCATATATCAAAAACAAAAACAATGAAAATGACATTCTAACAAAAAGTTCACCAAATATTCTACACATGCATAAAAGTGGACTATAGACAATAAAACAAATTGTCCACTCGAAACAATATGCAAAACTTATTCTAAATAACTCTAATTCATAAACAAAATAATCTAACAACTCACATGTCACACCAAAAATAATGAGAGGCATAACACGAACATATGGAAATATCATACTACAAAAAGATCATCGAACTAGAAAGTCCCTTGTATTCTACCGCCAGAATGAGTACGGAAATATATATTGTATCGCTTGCAAGATCAAACTATCCATCTAACTCCACAACATGGTTACTACAGCCACAAGAAACATTTCATATGTTGACCACAAGATTATCTGACAGACCAAAAATATAAAGACAAGCCGATGCCATCAAATCGAAATATGTTTTGGACAAGTGCGAAAAACGAGACAGATAGGTTGAAACATGATGCCTATGAGATACTACGAGTGATGTTGAGAAGGTGTGCATGAGGAATTGGATAGAGGATCACCGAGTTGGACGGAACGGTGTGACGAACTTGATGGACAGTGTACGCAGACATGCAGAATTCTTCGTTGTGGTTGACGGAATGCGTTCCTTCTTACCTGAATGGATTCATCGCATCAAGGGGAACGTTCTGGCACGACGGCATGGATGGAGATGGTCCTAGTCACCGGGATCGAGACCACGCGTCCATGGAGCTGAAGGAAATATGCCCTAGAGGCAATAATAAAGTTGTTATTTATATTTTCTTATATCATGATAAATGTTTATTATTCATGCTAGAATTGTATTAACCGAAAACTTGATACATGTGTGAATACGTAGACAAAACAAAGTGTCCCTAGTATGCCTCTACTTGACTAGCTCGTTAATCAAAGATGGTTAAGTTTCCTAACCATAGACATGTATTGTCATTTGATGAACGAGATCACATCATTAGGAGAATGATGTGATGGACAAGACCCATCCGTTAGCTTAGCATATTGATAGTTCAGTTTTATTGCTATTGCTTTCTTCATGACTTATACATGTTCCTATGACTATGAGATTATGCAACTCCCGAATACCAGAGGAATACCTTGTGTGCTATCAAACGTCACACCGTAACTGGATGATTACAAAGATGCTCTACAGGTGTCTCCGATGGTGTTTGTTGAGTTGGCATAGATCGAGATTAGGATTTGTCACTCCGTGTTTCGGAGAGGTATCTGGGCCCTCTTGGTAATTCTCATCACTATAGGCTTTGCAAGCAAAGTGACTAATGAGTTAGTTGCAGGATGATGCATTACGGAACGAGTAAAGAGACTTGCTGGTAACGAGATTGAACTAGGTATGATGATACCGACGATCGAATCTCAGGCAAGTAACATATCGATGACAAAGGGAACAACGTATGTTGCTATGCGGTTTGACCAATAAAGATCTTCGTAGAATATGTAGGAACCAATATGAGCATCCAGGTTCCACTATTGGTTATTGACGACAGATGTGTCTCGGTCATGTCTACATACTTCTCGAACCCGTAGGGTCCACATGCTTAATGTTCAATGACGATTTATTATGAGTTATGTGATTTGATGTACCGAAGATTGTTCGGAGTACCGGATGAGATCACGGACATGACGAGGAGTCTTGAAATGGTCGAGACATAAAGATTGATATATTGGAAAGTTATGTTTGGACACCGGAAAGGTTTCGGATAAGTTTGGGCATTTTCCGGAGTACCGGGGGGTTACCGGAACCCCCGGGGGTGTTAATGGGCCTTCATGGGCCCTAGTGGAAGAGAGGAGGAGGCGGTCAGGTGGAGGCGCGCACCCCCCAAGCCCAATCCGAATTGGGTTAGGGTTGGGGGGGTCGGCCCCCCTTTCCTTCTCTCCCTCTTCTCATTCCCCCTTCTCCTTGTGGAAGTAGGAAAGGGGGGCGAATCCTACTTGGAGTAGGACTCCCCCCCCTTGGGTGCGCCACCCTTGGCCGGCCTTCTCCTCCCTCCCCCCTTTATATATGTGGGAGGGGGCACCCCATAGACACACAAGTTGATCTTTGGCCGTGTGCGGTGCCCCCCTCCACAATTTTACACCTTGGTCATTTTGTCGTAGTGCTTAGGCGAAGCCCTGCGTCGATAACTTCATCATCACCGTCAACACGCCGTCGTGCTAACGGAACTCACCCTCGGCCTTAGCTAGATCAAGAGTACGAGGGACTTCACCGAGCTGAACGTGTGCAGATCACGAAGGTGCCGTGCATTCAGTACTTGATCGGTTGAATCGCGAAGACGTTCGACTACATCAACCACGTTAATAAACGCTTCCGCTTTCGGTCTACGAGGGTACATACACACACTCTACTCTCGTTGCTATGCATCTACTAGATAGATCTTGCGTGATCGTAGGAAATTTTTTGAAATACTGCGTTCCCCAACAGTGGCATCTGAGCCAGGTCTATGCGTAGATGTTATATGCACGAGTAGAACACAAAGAGTTGTGGGCAATAATAGTCATACTTCTTACCGGCATGTCATACTTTGATTCGGCGGTATTGTTGGATGAAGCGGCCCAGACCGACATTACATGACCGTGTTCATGAGACTGGTTCTACCATCGTGCTTCGCACACAGGTGGCTAGTGGGTGTCTGTTTCTCCAGCTTTAGTTGAATCGAGTTTGACTATGCCCGGTCCTTGTTGAAGGTTAAAACATCAGACTTGACGAAAAATTGTTGTGGTTTTGATGCGTAGATAAGAACGGTTCTTGCTAGAAACCCGTAGCAGCCACATAAAACTTGCAACAACAAAGTAGAGGATGTCTAACTTGTTTTTGCAGGGCATGTTGTGATGTGATATGGCCAAGACATGATGAGATATAAATTGTGGTATGAGATGATCATGTTTTGTTGAAGTTATCGGCAACTGGCAGGAGCCTTATGGTTGTCTCTTTATTGCATAAGATGCAAGCGCCATATAATTGCTTTACTTTATCACTATGTGATAGCAATAGTTGCAAAAGAAATAGTTGGCGAGATGACCATGTGATGACACTTTGATAAAGATCAAGATGATGGAGATCATGGTGTCATGCCGGTGACGATGGAGATCATGACGGTACTTTGGAGATGGAGATCAAAGGCACAAGTTGATGATGGCCATATCATGTCACATATTTTGATTGCATGTGATGTTTATCTTTTCCGCACCTTATTTTGCTTAGTACGATGGTAGCAATATGAGATGATCCTAAAATTTCAAGGTATAAATGTTCTCCCTGAGTATGCACCGTTGCGACGGTTCTTCGTGCTGAGACACCAGGTGATGATCGGGTGTGATAATCTCTACGTTCACATACAACGGGTGCAAGCCAGTTTTGCACATGCAGAATACTCGGGTTAAACTTGACGAGCCTAGCATATGCAGATACAGGCTTAGCAAGAACCGTTCTTACCTACGCATCAAAAACCACAACGCGGTATAGTGATTGCTTTTTGATCTTTAGAAAGAACCCTGTTCATTGAATCCAATTCAACTAAAGTTGGAGAAACTAACACCCGCCAGCCACTTGTGTGCAAAGCACGTCGGTAGAACCAGTCTCATGAACGTGGTCATGTAATGTCGGTCCGGGCCACTTCATCCAACAATACCGCTGAATCAAGAAACAACTAGTGACGGCAAGCAATATGTATATACCCACGCCCACAAATCCTTTGTGTTCTACTCGTGCATATAACATCTACGCATAGACCTAGCTCTCATACCACTGTTGGGGAAGCAGTATTTCAAAAAATTTCCTACGACCATGCAAGATCTATCTAGGAGATGCATAGAAACGAGAGGGGAGAGTGTGTCCACGTACCCTCGTAGACCGAAAGCGGAAGCGTTAAGTAACGCGGTTGATGTAGTAAACGTCTTCGCGATCCAACCGATCAAGTACCGAATGCACAGCACCTCTGCAATCTGCACACATTCAGCTCGGTGACGTTCCTCGTACTCTTGATCCAGTTGAGGCCGAGGGAGAGTTTCATCAGCATGACAGCATGATGACGGTGATGATGAAGTTACCGACGCATGCCTTCGTCTAAGCACTACAACGATATGACCGAGGTGGAAATCTGTGGAAGGGACTACTAGGGAAAACCTTATACACAGAGGTATAGCAGTAGCGCTGGTCAAAACACGGCGCTATTGCTACTTATTAGTAGCGCTTGTTACAAAAGCACGCTACAACCATTGTTGTAGCAGTAGCGCGTCTGCGCGGAAAAGCGCTACTACTATAATTCCCTTGCTGGTGCCGGTAGGCTAGGAATAGTAGTAGCGGTTCTTCCAGAAGCATGCTACTGCTAAAAACTTTGTAGCAGCGCGTTTATGCTGTAGAGCGCTACTGCTATGAAAAAGAAAACAAATAGAAAAATTAGTAGAAAAGTAAATTAAAATGAAGAAATAGAAAAAGGATAAATAAAAAAGAAAATGTAAAGAAAACAAAAGAAAAATAAAAATAAAACAGAAAGGAATAGCTGTAGCGCGTTTCGCTAGAAAACGCTATAGCTAACTTAGCTATAGCGCATTTCGGCAAAATGCGCTACTGCTAGTTTGACTTAACCCCCGGGCGCGCGGGCTCAAAATTTCGCTAAGTCCTTCCCCCTCCACTCCCCCCTCTCCCCCAATTGCTCCATCGCCGACGTCGCCCTGCCGCCTTCGACCACACCGCTGCTGCCCGAGGCCGCCTTCGACCACACCGCCGCCGCCTGAGGCCGTCGTCGACCTCACCATCGCCTCCCTCGAGCTCACCGCCGCCGCCTGAGCCCACCCAGGACCTCCGCCGCCCGAGCCAGAGCCTGCCCTCGCCGCTGACCGTAAGGCTCTGCCTCTCCTCTCCCCTACCCTCCTCTCTCTCTGCTAGGGCAATTCATATATATGTTGATGCTGTGTTGATGTTCATATGAACCCTAGGTGTTCATATGAACCCTAGATTTTTTTAGTGCAGTAGGCATTTTTTCGCATTTAGGAAATATGATTAGCAATTTTTTAGGAAATTAGCTAGGGCAAATTTTTATGAAAATGCCTAAACAGTAATTCCATTTAGCTTTAAATTAATAGAGGGTACGTAAATAATAGTAGCATTTAGATTTAAATTAATAGAGGCTATAAACAAAAAACACTTAGCTATAAAAAATTATTTGGACTATGGACCTGAATCTGTTCCAAATTTCATTCAAATGAAATTTGAATTATTTGGACTATGGACCTGAATATTTTTGAAGAAATTGGGTGTAGGTACTAAGGTCTTGCTGTGGAAATTTTGCTGAGGTCGGAAGGGTTAGAGAAAATGGAGTTCCTAGACTTTTAGATTTAGACAAAAAACAAAAGTATTTAGCTATAAATAAAAACAGTAGCTATGGCATTTAGCTATAAACAAAAAACAGAATTGTTTTTCTTTTCAAAAACTTGGTTAAACTAATTGTTGCTATGTAAACAAAAAACAAGATTGTTGTTATATGATATATGTCATTGATGTTCATTCACATATTCCATTATTGTTGATTATATCTTTTCATTGAAGTGGCCATGTTATATACAAATTCCTCAATAGTGTTTGCTCATGCTATATCTTTTCATTGAAGTGGTTTGATTGTGCCCAAGTGGCTTTGTTGTTTCCAGGGGATGAAGCCGAGTGGCCTATGTTTTGCCGGAATGTTGATTCATTTCCGTTCCGGCAAATTTCAGGTTCTCGATTTGTCCACTTTTTAGCAAAAGTCATGCCGAAATTTTCCGCGAATTTCGGCATGACTTGTGCTACAAACTAGGACATATCGAGTGCCCGGGATTTGCCACACCGGGAAGGAGTCAATGTTCCTGCAAAGCATAGGCCTTTTTTATGTCATTATTCATTTTATTAGGTCTAGAATTAATTGACTAGATTTAATCGTAGGAAACATGGCTAGCAACGATGAAGGACAGGGTTCTGGTGACTGCGACAACGTCTACCTGGCGGCAGAAGAATTTTTGAGGGAAGCCGACGGCAAGAGTTGATGTTGCTGGGTCCACCTGTCACATCGGAGATTGAGACCAACATCGAGACCGGCGCTGAGACTGAGACCGGTGCTGAGACTGAGACCGGCATCGAGACCGGCGCTGAGACTGAGACCGGTGCCGAGACTAGCGGAGCCGGTATAGAACCAAAAGCAAAGAGGCAACAGCTTCCTAACAAGCTCAGGACTACTAGACTAGTGGTCACGGAGGTGGACGATGGCAATTTTGAGCCAAACGCGCCCGAGGAAGCACGCGCGTGCTACGGCAATCAAATAGGCTGCATCATATGGACAACCGCCACCATCAACGATGAGAAACTAAAGAAGATAGATAATATGAGGCCCTCCCTCCTAAAGAAGTTGCACCAAATATTCTTGTTCCTGGGCCGGAATGAAAAGGATTATAAAGATCCAGATAAGGACCCGACAATGAAGAAGATAAACAAACACGCCATGACCAATTTAGCGACTCGTTGGCCGCCTGGAAATCAAGGGTGAAATATCGGATTGTCAACAAAAAAGAACCCTACTCCGAGATTGTAAAGGATAATCCGACAATCACGGCAGAGCACTTTCAAATATTCAAGGTGGCTTGCGAGGCCGAAGCTGCCAAAAAAAGTCGAAGTACATGAAGGGGCTTCAACAGAGGAACATTGGGTGCCACCACCTCGGAAGCCGTGGTTACAGCGGGAAGAGGTCCATATGGGCCAAGGGGGACGCAGAAGCCGCGAGTCTGGGCATCCCAGGCCCCTTGGCGGAGTTCACCGTCCCGCAGGAGCGTGACATCCTCAGGGCCCGACACCGTTGGGACCCAGTGAAGAAGGTTTTCGAGACAAACGCGGTCACGACGGAGTTCATGAGACTGCTGGTAATTTTAGTTTTTGATCAATTCGACTGCACGTTAGTCATATTTGTAAATGATCCTTGTGCCTTTTACAGAGAGAGCAGCACAGGATTGCGGCTGAAAGTGACTCGCCGTCTGAGGCGCTGGCGAAGCCCAAGTGGGACACTCCATTCAACCGGGCGTTGAACATATTGAAAGGACTCCCGGTGGAGACTCGACCATCGTATGGACGCGTGCACGGTGTCAGAGACGGCGCCACGTGGAAGAAGTACTACCATGAGACCACGGAGGAGAGAAAGGAAAGACGGAGGTTAACTGAAGAAAACATCGACAAGAAGGTTGAGATTGCGGTTGAGAAGAAATCATCTGAGACAGTCGCAACAGCGGTAGCTGCCGCAAAACAGGTGCTTGTAGATATGTCTACTACATTGGTTCTGACCGTTTTCAATTGGAGCAGGCAAAATCCAGAAAAAAAATGCAGCGGACTTTCCCCTTGCTGACTTCTTCGGGAGCAGCTCGACTAGCGTTGCACCAGCACCTGCAGCTGCACCTGCTCCCGCACTGGCTCCTGCAACTGCTCCCGCACCGGCTCCCACACCGGCTCCGGCACGGGACGTGCTCAGCGGTGCTTCGTCTTTGGCTGAGCTCGACGCCCTCACGGTATCTGTCACACCGGCCCCCTTCAATAAATGTATAATCTCTCGTTTTTGTTGCCTTTCGGATGTCACGTCGCAGACTTTTCTTTGCAGGCCGACGAAACCCCGTGCATGATATTGTACACCATCGGCGACCAGAAGGTGGATGTGGGGAAGGCGACGATAATGGAGCCGAAGGAACCATTGTTCCACAGCCGGCCGATCCCCCGGATGTCTTCAAGGTTTCTGTGGCCAGTGTCAAACCAGGCCACGAGAATTTGGCTCCTCTGGTACTAGTGGAGGATGACGACGAGATCCCACGGCGGCTTGGTGATTGTTGCAATGGGTGGGTCCTATTGTGGCCAAAGAGTCTGCTTCGTCTGGAGGCGGCCGGGAGCACACCCACGAGCACGTAGTTAGGTATGAACATCAACACCTCACCTACCCAATTAGCGTCGGCTGTCGTGCTGGGTGATAGCGAAGGGGGTGAGGAAGAGGCTCCATTAGTCGCTGGTGACGTCGCCATAGATGAGGATGAGGATGACGATGACACTCAACAGTATGTCAATACTGGCGCCTACTTAGGGTTTGAGCGTCATGAGTCGGTGCCTGAATTGCCGCCTCCGGAGTCTGAACGTATTATGGACAACCTTCCGGTAGTAAAGAAGTCTAGGAAGAGACCAAGGAAAGGAAAAAAGTTGCTTCTATGATCCAGCAGCCTCGGGTTCAAGACCGTATAGATATCCCCGGTGCGGCAAAATGGCATATCGCCGGTGAACCAATCCTACCTAAAGCAACGATAGGGGCCAGATTCGGCGATGTAAGGAGACTGCATGATGATGTGCTACGGAGAGAGAAAGGCCTCCTTGCCTCGGAAAATCCAGGATACCCACTCTACGTGGTTAACGTGTCGCGGCAATTGTCATACGTCGACACATTCCCCGCGGAGAAGTTCTTCCTTCGATTCGACTACATCTTCAACATGTTTCACTGGAAGAAGCTGGATTTTACGTTTGTCCGCCTTTATGCCTTGCACATGAACTACCTCATCGGGGTTGAGAAGATACCTTTTATCTGTGTCGCTGACCCATACTTCATGCATGAGGGCTTCTTGGCAGTCTACACAAAGCACTGTGAATACGCGAGGGACTACCTCGTCAATTTCATGCTCGCCAATAAGGACAAGGAGGTGATTCTCGTGCCTTATCATCCCCTGTAAGTCATCCGCGCGAATATCCTTCCTTCGATTTCAATCATTCATTTGCACGGTGGAGGCTAATTAATTTGAGGTGTACTTATTTTGCGCAGCGGCGGGCGCCGTCCTCATCATCCTCTACCCGCGATACTCCCACGCTCTTTATATGGACTCGGCGAAGAACATTACCAAAAAGTATTACACCCACATCAAGTCTGTTCTCGACAGTGCTATCTTTTACTATGGCAAACGGGGTGGAGAGGTCAATGACAAGAAGACAAGGGATGGCAGGCCCGCTTCAGCCATAAGACCGACTTCTGCTGCATCCAGCAGCCGAGTGATTCTCTTAATGATGGATTCTATGTCCTACACCACATGCTGGAGTACAGACGGGATCACCAGAACCTTCACATGTCACCTAAATCCGGCGATGCCCATATTCTGCAATGGGCAAAGGACTTAGGAGATATCGAGGATCATCGACTTTGAGCTGAGTTCTATCACATCCAGCCTGAACTTGCCCAGATCATCATGAAGGAGGTCGTCAAAAAAACAAGGATGTTCTACGAAGAAGGAAAAATGTCATGGGAAGACGTCCGAACACACGTAGCCTCTCAGCGTCTCGACATGAAGCCTTTCAGTAAGCTTGGGGACTATCTCCCTGACATGGATGGATGGCACAGCATGTTGCAGTGATTGTCGATATATGACAATGTGTCCGTTTAGTCCATACTTTCTGTGTGAAAAAACTTTGAGTTATGCACGTCGAAACTTTATTTCTGATGTAATTAAACCGTCCTCCTCGACTAGCGAAGATCACTCTAGTTAGGGCATTTGGGTACAATGAACTTTGTTATTTATGCTTATGATATGTTGCTTCTATTTTTGCCAAGTCTGTCTCTTTCTATTGCTCAACTATATATGTTGCATATCATCGACTCATGTGATGATGTAGGTGCATAGATCATCGATGGCGAAGAAGTGCTACGCCAGGAGTATACAACGACTGGCCGGAGTGTCAGGCCTAGGTGTACCGGTTTCCGGTTTCCGAGCGAGCCAGTAGTTAGTTTAGGTTCACGCTAATGCGAGAGAGGGATACGAACTCATGTACTGCATAGTTCCGCTCTCACTCATAGTGATAGCTCTTCTCGCGTATATCATTGTTTAGATGGATGACGATGTAATTGCAAGTAATCGAGACTTGTATCGCTATTTTCGAGATGATGACGAGAGACCACTTTGTGTTGGATGATGATTATGATGATGACATGATTTGATGAGACTATTTGTATGTATATGCTATGATTACATTTGTATGTGTATGATATGCTAAAGATTGTTGTATAAAGCCTATTCAAATACAAAACAAATATGTAGAAAAAAACAGAAACTAATAAAACTAGTAGTAGCAAGGGGAACAAAGTTAGAAGTAGCGCTCCCTTACCAGTAGCGCTTCCTGCTAAAAAGCGCTAGAGATATTAGCAGCAGCGCTCTGCACTAAAGCGCACTACTGCTAGCCATGTATAGCAGTAGCGTGGGATGACAGACGCTACTACTACATGTTAGCTGTAGCGCCTTATTAGTAGCACGCCGTCCCGCGCTACCGATAGGCAAAATACCTGTGCTACTGCTAGGGTTTTCCCTAGTAGTGGGGGCACCGCACACGGCTAAGACAACAGTCAACTTGTGTGTCTATGGGTGCCCCCCTCCCCCGTATATAAAGGAGGGGAGTAGGAGGAGGAGGAGGGCCGGTCACAAGGGGCGCGCCCAAAGGGGGGATTCCTACTCCTAGCAGGAGTAGGTTTCCCCCTTTTCTAGTCCAAGTAGGAGAAGAAGGAAGGAGAGGAGAGGGAGAAGGAAAGAGGAGGGCACCGCCCCCTTCCTAGTCCAATTAGGACCAGCCCATGGGAGGACGCGCAGCCTCCCCTTGTGGCCCTTCTCTCCTTACCACTAAGGCCCATGAAGGCCCAATACTTCCCTCGGCGAATTTCCGTAACTCTCTGGTACTCTGAAAAATACCCGAACCACTCAAAACCTTTCCGATGTCCGAATATAGCCTTCCAATATATCGATCTTTACGTATCGACCATTTTGAGACTCCTCGTCATGTACGTGATCTCATCCGGGACTCCGAACAACCTTCGATACATCAAATCACATAACTCATAATGCAACCTTCGAGAACTATGTAGACATGACCGAGACACTTCTCTGGTCAATAACCAACAGCGGAACCTGGATGCTCATATTGGTTCCTACATATTCTACGAAGATCTTTATCGGTCAAACGCACAACAACATACGTTGTTCCCTTTGTCATCGGTATGTTACTTGCCCGAGATTCGATCGTCGGTATCATCATACCTAGTTCAATCTTGTTACCAGCAAGTCTCTTTACTCGTTCCGTAGTGCATCATCCTGCAACTAACTCATTAGTCACATTGCTTGCAAGGCTTATAGTGATGTGCATTACCGAGAGGGCCTAGAGATACCTCTCCGACAATGGGAGTGACAAATCCTAATCTCGATCTATGCCAACTCAACAAACACTATCGGAGACACCTGTAGAGCATCTTTATAATCACCCAGTTACGTTGTGATGTTTGATAGCACACAAGGTGTTCCTCCGATATTCAGGAGTTGCATAATCTCATAGTCATAGGAACATGTATAAGTCATGAAGAAAGAAATAGCAATAAACTAAACGATCATAGTGCTAAGCTAACGCATGGGTCTAGTCCATCACATCATTCTCTAATGATGTGGTCCCGTAAATCAAATGACAACACATGTCTATGGCTAGGAGACTTAACCATCTTTAATTAATGAGCTAGTGAAGTAGAGGCATACTAGGGACACTCTGTTTATTTATGTATTCACACATGTACTAAGTTTCCGGTTAATACAATTCTAGCATGAATAATAAACATTTATCATGATATAAGGAAATATAAATAACAACTTTATTATTGCCTCTAGGGCATATTTCCTTCAGTCTCCCACTTGCACTAGAGTCAATAATCTAGTTCACATCGCCATGTGATTCAACACCAATAGTTCACATCACCATGTGATTAGTTCACATCGCCATGTGACTAATATCCAAAGTGTTTTACTAGAGTCAATAATCTAGTTCACATTGATATGTGATTAACACCCAAAGAGTACTAAGGTGTGATCATGTTTTGCTTGTGAGAGAAGCTTAGTCAAAGGGTCTGTCACATTCAGAGCCGTATGTATATTGCAAATTTTCTATGTCTACAATGCTCTGCATGGAGCTACTCTAGCTAATTGCTCCCACTTTCAATATGTATCCATATTGAGACTTAGAGTCATCCTGATCGGTGTAAAAGATTGCATCAGCGTAACTCTTTACGACGAACTCTTTATCACCTCCATAACCGAGAAATATCCCCTTAGTCTTCTAAGGATAATTTTGACCACTGTCAAGTGATCCACTCTTGGATCAATATTGTATCCCCTTGCCAAACTCATGGCAAGGTACACAATAGGTTTGGTACACAACATAACATACTTTATAGAACCTATGGCTGCGGCATAGGGAATGACTTTCATTCTCTTTCTATTTTCTGTCGTGGTCGTGTTTTGAGTCTTACTCAACTTTACACCTTGCAATACAGGCAAGAACTCCTTCTTTGACTGTTCCATTTTGAACTACTTCAAAAATCTTGTCAAAGTATGTACTCATTGAAAAAATCTTATCAAGCCTCTTGATCTATCTCAATAGGTCTTAATGCCCAATATGTAAGCAACTTCACCGAGGTCTTTCTTTGAAGAACTCCTTTCAAACACTCCTTTATGCTTTCCAGAAAATTCTACATTATTTCCGATCAACAATATGTCATTCACATATACTTATCAGAAAGGTTGTAGTGCTCCCACTCACTTTCTTGTAAATACAGGCTTCACCGCAAGTCTGTATAAAACTATATGCTTTGATCAACTTATCAAAGCAATATATTCCAACTCCGAGATGCTTGCACCAGTCCATAGATGGATCGCTGGAGCTTGCACATTTTGTTAGCACCTTTAGGATTGACAAAACCTTCTAGTTGTATCATATACAACTCTTCTTTAATAAATCCATTAAGGAATGCTGTTTTGATATCCATTTGTCAGATTTCATAAAATGTGACAATTGCTAACATGATTCGGACAAACTTTAAGCATCGATACGAGTGAGAAGATCTCATCGTAGTCAACATATTGAATTTGTCGAAAACCTTTTGCGACAATTCGAGCTTTGTAGATAGTAACACTACTATCAGCGTCCGTCTTCCTCTTGAAGATCCATTTATTCTGAATGGCTCATCGATCATCGGGCAAGTCAATCAAAGTCCATACTTTGTTCTCATACATGGATCCCATCTCAAATTTCATGGCCTTAAGCCATTTCACAGAATTTGGGCTCATTATCGCTTCCTCATAGTTCGTAGGTTAGTCATGGTCTAGTAACATGATTTCCAGAATAGGATTACCGTACCACTCTGGTGCGGAACGTACTCTGGTTGACCTACGAGGTTCGGTAGTAACTTGATCTGAAGTTTCATGATCATCATCATTAACTTCCTCACTAATTGGTGTAGGGGTCACTGGAACTGATTTCCATGATGAACTACTTTCCAATTCGGGAGAAGGTATAGTTACCTCATCAAGTTCTACTTTCCTCCCACTCACTTCTTTTGAGAGAAACTCCTTCTCTAGAAAGGATCCACTCTTAGCAATAAAGATCTTGCCTTCGGATCTGTGATAGAAGGTGTACCCAATAGTTTATTTTGGGTATCCTATGAAGACACACTTCTCCGATTTGGGTTTGAGCTTATCAGGCTGAAATTTTTTCACATAAGCATCGCAACCCCAAACTTTAAGAAACGACAGCTTAGGTTTCTTGCTAAACCATAGTTCATACGGTGTCATCTCAACGGATTTTTAGACGATGCCCTATTTAACGTGAATGCATCTATCTCTAATGCATAACCCCAAAACAATAGTGGTAAATCGGTAAGAGACATCATAGATCGCACCATATCTAATAAAGTACGGTTACGACGTTTGGACACACCATTACATTGTGGTGTTCCAGGTGGCGTGAGTTGCGAAACTATTCGACATTGTTTCAACTGAAGGCCAAACTCGTAACTCAAATATTTCGTCTCCGCGATCAGATCGTAGAAACTTTATTTTCTTGTTACGATGATTTTCCACTTCACTCTGAAATTCTTTGAACTTTTCAAATGCTTTAGACTTGTGTTTCATTAAGTAGATATACTCATATCTGCTCAAATCATCTGTGAAGGTTGGAAAATAACGATACCCGCCACGAGCCTCAACACTCATTGGATCGCATACATCAGTATGTATTATTTCTAATAAGTTTGTTGCTCGCTCCATTGTTCTGGAGAACGGAGTCTTAATCATCTTGCCCATGAGGCATGGTTCGCAAGCATCAAGTGATTCCAAAATCTCATCAGCATGGAGTTTCTTCATGCGCTTTACACCAATATGACCCAAACGGCAGTGCCGCAAATAAGTTGCATTGTCATTATCAACTTTGCATCTTTTGGCATCAATATTATGAATATGTGTATCTCTATGATCGAGATTCAATAAACCATTTATATTAAGTGTATGACCATACAAGGTTTTATTCATGTAAATAGAATAACAATTATTCTTTGACTTAAATGAATAACCGTATTGCAATAAACATGATCCAATCATATTATGCTCAACACAAACACCAAACACCAAATAACATTTATTTTAGGTTCAACACTAATCCCGAAGGTAAAGGGAGTGTGCGATGGTGATCTTATCAACCTTGGAATTACTTCCAACACACATCGTCACCTCGCCCTCAACTAGTCTCTGTTCATTTTGTAACTCATGTTTCAAGTTACTAATCATAGCAACTGAACTAGTATCAAATACCCAGGGCTACTATGAACACTAGTAAAGTACACATCAATAACATGTATATCATATATACTTTTGTTCACTTTGCCATCCTTCTTATCCGCCAAGTATTTGGGGTAGTTCCGCTTCCAGTGACCATTCCTTTTGTAGTAGAAGCACTCAGTTTCAGGCTTAGGTCTAGCTTTGGGCTTCTTCACGGGAGTGGCAACTTGCTTGCCATTCTTCTTGAAGTTCCCTTTCTTTCCCTTGCCCTTTTACTTGAAACTAGTGGTCTTGTCAACCATCAACACTTGATGCTTTTTCTTGATTTCTACCTTCGCCAATTTCAGCATTGCGAAGAGCTTGGGAATCATTTCCGTTATCCCTTGCACACTATAGTTCATCACAAAGTTCTAGTAACTTGGTGATCATGACTAGAGAACTCTTTCAATCACTATCTTATCTGGAAGATCAACTCCCACTTCATTCAAGTGATTGTAGTACTCAGACATTGTGAGCACATACTCACTAGCTGAGCTATTCTCCTCCATCTTGTAGGCAAAGTACTTGTCAGAGGTCTCATACCTCTCGACTCGGGCATGAGTCTAAAATACCAATTTCAGCTCTTGGAACATCTTATATGCTCCATGGCATTCAAAACGTTTTTGAAGTCCCGGTTCTAAGATGTAAAGCATGGCGCACTAAACTATTAAGTAGTTATCATACCGAGCTTGTCAAACGTTCATAACGTCTGTATCTGCTCCTGCAATAGGTCCATCACCTAGCTGTGCATCAAGGACATAATTCTTCTGTGCAACAATGAGGATAATTCTTAGATCACGAACCTAGTCCGCATAATTTCTACTATCATCTTTCAACATAGTTTTTCTCTAGGAACATATCAAAAATAAACGGGGAGATGCGTCGCGAGCTATTGATCTACAACATAGTTATGCAAATACTATCAGGACTAAGTTCATGATAAATGAAATTTCAATTAATCATATTACTTAAGAACTCCCACTTAGATAGACATCCCTCTAGTCATCTAAATGATCACGTGATCCAAATCAACTAAACCAGGTCCGATCATCACGTGAGATGGAGTAGCTTTCAATGGTGAAAATCACTATGTTGATCATATCTACTATATGATTGATGTTCGACCTTTCGGCCTCAGTGTTCCGAGGCCATATCTGCATACGCTAGGCTCGTCAAGTTTAACCCGAGTATTCTGCGTGTGCAAAACTGGCTTGCACCCGTTGTATGTGAACGTAGATCTTATCACACCCGATCATCGTGTGGTGTCTCGACACGATGAACTGTCGCAACGGTGCATACTCAGGGAGAACACTTATACCTTGAAATTTCAGTAAGGGATCATCTTATAATGCTACCGCCATACTAAGCAAAATAAGATGCATAAAGGATAAACATCACATGCAATCAATATAAGTGATATGATATGGCCATCATCATCTTGTGACTTTGATCTCCATCTCCAAAGCACCATCATGATCACCATCGTCACCGGCTTGACACCTTGATCTCCATCGCAGCATCATTGTCATCTCTCCAACAATTGCTTCTACGACTATCGCTACCGCTTAGTAATAAAGTAAAGCAATTACATGGCGATTGCATTTCATACAATAAAGTGACAACCATATGGCTCCTGTCAGTTGCCGATAACTGTGTTACAAAACATGATAATCTCATACAACAATTTATATAATCACGTCTTGACCAATCACATCACAACATGCCCTGCAAATGCAAGTTAGACGCTCTCTAATTTGTTGTTGCAAGTTTTACGTGGCTACTACGGGCTTAGCAAGAACCGTTCTTATCTACGCATCAAAAACCACAATGCGGTATAGTGATTGCTTTTTGATCTTCAGAAAGAACCGTGTTCATTGAATCCGATTCAACTAAAGTTGCAGAAACTGACAACTGCTAGCCACCTATGTGCAAAGCACGTCGGTAGAACTAGTCTCATGAACGTGGTCATGTAATGTCGGTCCGGGCCGCTTCATCCAACCATACCGCTGAATCAAGAAACAACTAGTGACGGCAATAAATATATATATACCCATGCCCACAACTCCTTTGTGTTCTACTCGTGCATATAAGTATAACATCTACGCATAGACCTAGCTCTGATACCACTGTTGGGGAACACAGTATTTCAAAAAAATTCCTACGATCACGCAAGATCTATCTAGGAGATGCATAGCAACGAGAGGGGAGAGTGTGTCCACGTACCCTCGTAGACCAAAAATGGAAGCGTTAAGTAACGCGGTTGATGTAGTCGAACGTCTTCGCGATCCAACCGATCAAGTACCAAACACACGACACCTCCGCGATCTGCACACATTCAGCTCGGTGATGTCTCTCGTACTCTTGATCCAGTTGAGGCCAAGGGAGAGTTTCGTCAGCACGACGGCGTGATGACGGTGATGATGAAGTTACCGATGCAGGGCTTCGCCTAAGCACTACAACGATATGATCGAGGTGGAAATATGTGGAAGAGGGGCACCGCACACGGCTAAGACAACTGTCAACTTGTGTGTCTATGGGGTGCCCCCTCCCCCGTATATAAAGGAGGGGAGGAGGAGGAGGGCCAGCCACAAGGGGCGCGCCCAAAGGGGGGATTCCTACTCCTAGTAGGAGTAGGTTTCCCCCTTTCCTAGTCCAAGTAGGAGAAGAAGGAAGGAAAGGAGAGGGAGAAGGAAAGAGGGGGGCGCCGCCCCCTCCCTAGTCCAGTTCGGACCAGCCCATGGGGGGCGCGCGGCCTCCCCTTGTGGCCCTTCTCTCCTTTCCACTAAGGCCCATGAAGGCCCAATACTTCCCCCGGCGAATTCCCATAACTCTCCGGTACTCCGAAAAATACCCGAACCACTCAGAACCTTTCCGATGTCCGAATATAGCCTTCCAATATACCGATCTTTACACCTCGACCATTTCGAGACTCCTCGTCATGTCCATGATCTCATCCGGGACTCCGAACAACCTTCGGTACATCAAATCACATAACTCATAATACATATCGTCATCGATCGTTAAGCGTGCGGACCCTATGAGTTTGAGAACTATGTAGACATAATTGAGACACTTCTCTGGTCAATAACCAACAACAGAACCTGGATGATCATATTGGTTCCTACATATTCTACGCAGATATTTACCGGTCAAACCGCACAACAACATACGTTGTTCCCTTTGTCATCGGTATGTTACTTGCCTGAGATTCGATCGTCGGTATCATCATACCTAGTTCAATCTCGTTACCGACAAGTCTCTTTACTCGTTCCGTAGTGCATCATCCTGCAACTAACTCATTAGTCACATTACTTGCAAGGCTTATAGTGATGTGCATTACCGAGAGGGCCCAGAGATACCTCTCCGACAATCGGAGTGAAAAATCCTAATCTCGATCTATGCCAACTCAACAAACACCATCAGAGACACCTATAGTGCATCTTTATAATCACCCAATTACGTTGTGATGTTTGATAGCACACAAGGTGTTCCTCCGGTATACGGGATTTGCATAATCTCATAGTCATAGGAACATGTATAAGTCATGAAGAAAGCAATAGCAATAAACTAAACAATCATAGTGCTAAGCTAACAGATGGGTCTAGTCCATCACATCATTCTCTAATGATGTGATACCGTTCATCAAATGACACCACATGTCTATGGCTAGGAAACTTAACCATCTTTAATTAACGAGCTAGTCAAGTAGAGGCATACTAGGGACACTCTGTTTGTCTATGTATTCACACATGTACTAAGTTTCCAGTTAATACAATTCTAGCATGAATAATAAACATTTATCATGATATAAGGAAGTGTAAATAAAAACTTTATTATTGCCTCTAGGGCATATTTCCTTCACCCCTTTCCTTCACTCCCTCTTCTCCTTCCCCCCTTCTCCTTGTGGAAGTAGGAAATGAATGAAATATGCCCTAGAGGCAATAATAAAGTTGTTATTTATATTTCCTTATATCATGATAAATATTTATTATTCATGCTAGAATTGTATTAACCGGAAACTTAGTACATGTGTGAATACATAGACAAACAGAGTGTCACTAGTATGCCTCTACTTGACTAGCTCGTTAATCAAAGATGGTTAAGTTTCCTAGCCATGGACAAAGAGTTGTCATTTGATGAACGGGGTCACATCATTAGAGAATGATTTGATTGACTTGACCCATCCGTTAGCTTAGCACTTTGATCGTTTAGTTTACTGCTATTGCTTTCTCCATAACTTATACATGTTCCTATGACTATGAGATTATGCAACTCACGAATACTGGAGGAACACTTAGTGTGCTATGAAACATCACAACGTAACTGGGTGACTATAAAGATGCTCTACAGGTGTCTCCGATGGTGTTTGTTGAGTTGGCATAGATCAAGATTAGGATTTGTCACTCCGTGTATCGGAGAGGTATCTCTGGGCCCTCTCGGTAATGCACATCACTATAAGCCTTGCAAGCAATGTGAATAATGAGTTAGTTACGGGATGTTGCATTACGTAATGAGTAAAGAGGCTTGCCGGTAACGAGATTGAACTAGGTATTGAGATACCGACGATCGAATCTCGGGCAAGTAGCATACCGATGACAAAGGGAACAACGTATGTTGCTATGCGGTTTGACCGATGAAGATCTTCGTAGAATATGTAGGAACCAATATGAGCATCCAGGTTCCGCTATTGGTTATTGACCGGAGATGAGTCTCGGTCATGTTTACATAGTTCTCGAACCCGTAGGGTCCGCACGCTTAACGTTCGGTGACGATCGGTATTATGAGTTTATGGTTTTTGATGTAGCGAATGTAGTTCAGAGTCCCGGAAATGGCCGAGACATAAAGATCGATATATTGGAAGGCTATGTTCGGACATCGGAATGGTTCCGGGTGACTTCGGGCATTTACCGGAGTACCGAGGAGTTACCGAAACCCCCTGGGGAGTATATGGGCCTTAATGGGCCTTAGTGGGAGAGAAGAGAAGGCAGCCTAGGAGGGGGCGCCCCCAAGCCCAATCCGAATTGGGTGAGGGGGCCGGCCCCCCTTTCCTTTCTCCTTCTCCCTCATCCTTCTACTCCTAGTGGGACTAGGAAAGGGGGGAGTCCTACTCCTACTAGGAGGAGGACTCCTCCCCCTTGGCGCGCCTAGAGAGGGCCGGCCGGCCTCCCCCTCCCTCCTTTATATACATGGGGAGGGGGCACCCTAGAACACACAAGTTGACAGTTGTCTTAGCCGTGTGCGGTGCCCGCCTCCATAGATTTTCACCTCGGTCATATCGTTGTAGTGCTTAGGCGAAGCCCTACGTCTGTAACTTCATCATCACCGTCATCACGCCATCGTGCTAACGAAAATCTCCCTCGACCTCAGCTGGATCTAGAGTTCGTGGGACTTCACCAAGCTGAACGTGTGTAGATCGCGGAGGTGCCATACCTTCGGTGATAGGATCGATCGGATTGTGAAGACGTACGACTACATCAACCGCGTTGTCATAATGCTTCCGCTTATGGTCTACGAGGGTACGTGGACAACACTATCCCCTCTCGTTGCTATGCATCACCTAGATGGATCTTGCGTGTGTATAGGATTTTTTTTGAAATTACTGTGTTCCCCAATAGTGGCATCCGAGCCAGGTCTATGCGTAGATGTTATATGCACGAGTAGAACACAAAGGAGTTGTGGGCGTGGGTATATACATATTGCTTGCCGTCACTAGTTGATTCTTGATTGAGCGGTATTGTTGGATGAAGCGGCTCAGACCGACATTACGCGTACGCTTACGCGAGACTGGTTCTTCTGACGTGCTTCGCACACACGTGGCTAGTGGGTGTCAGTTTCTCCAACTTTAGTTGAATCGGATTCAATGAACATGGTTCTTTCTGAAGATCACAAAGCAATCACTATACCGTTTTTGATGCGTAGGTAAGAACAATTCTTGCTAGAAGCCCGTAGCAGCCATGTAAAACTTGCAACAACAAAGTAGAGGACGTCTAACTTGTTTTTGCAGGGCATGTTGTGATGTGATATGGTCAAGAAATGATGCAACATTTTATTGTATGAGATGATCATGTTTGGTAACAGAGTTATCGGCAACTGGCAGGAAGCATATGGTTGTCGCTTTATTGTATGGAATGCAATCGCCATGTAATTGCTTTACTTTATCACTAAGCGGTAGCGATAGTCGTAGAAGCAATAGTTGGCGAGACGACAATGATGCTTCGATGGAGATAAATGTGTCAAGCCGGTGATGATGGTGATCATGACGGTGCTTTGGAGATGGAGATCAAAGGCACAAGATGATGATGGCCATATCATATCACTTATATTGATTGCATGTGATGTTTATCCTTTATGCATCTTATTTTGCTTAGTTCGGCGGTAGCATTATAAGATGATCTCTCACTAAATTTCAAGGTATAAGTGTTCTCCCTGAGTATGCACCGTTGCTACAGTTCGTCGTGCTGAGACACCACGTGATGATAGGGTGTGATAAGCTCAACTTTCAGATACAACGGGTGCAAGCCAGTTTTGCACATGCGGAATACTCGGGTTAAACTTGACGAGCCTAGCATATGCAGATATGGCCTCGGAACACTGAGACCGAAAGGTCGAGCGTGAATCATATAGTAGATATGATCAACATATTGATGTTCACCATTGAAAGCTACTCCATCTCACGTGATGATCGGACATGGTTTAGTTGATATGGATCACGTTATCACTTAGATGATTAGAGGAATGTCTATCTAAGTGTGAGTTCTTAAGTAATATGATTAATTGAACTTTAATTTATCATGAACTTAGTACCTGATAGTATTTTGCATGTATATGTTGTTGTAGATAGATGGCCGTGGTGTTGTTCCGTTGAATTTTAATGCATTCCTAGAGAAAGCTAAGTTGAAAGATGATGGTAGCAATTACACAGACTGGGTCCGTAACTTGAGGATTATTCTCATTGCTGCATAGAAGAATTACGTCCTGGAAGCACCGCTAGGTGACAAACCCGCTGCAGGAGCAACACCAGATGTTATGAACGTCTGGCAGAACAAAGCTGAAGACTACTCGATAGTTCAGTGTGCCATGCTTTACGGCTTAGAATCGGGACTTCAACGACGTTTTGAACATCACGGAGCATATGAGATGTTCCAGGAGTTGAAGTTAATATTTCAAGCAAATGCCCGGATTGGGAGATATGGAGTCTCCAATAAGTTCTATAGCTGCAAAATGGAGGAGAATAGTTCTGTCAGTGAACATATACTCAGAATGTCTGGGTACCACAACCACTTGACTCAGCTGGGAGTTAATCTTCCTGATGATAGTGTCATTGACAGAGTTCTTCAATCACTGGCACCAAGCTACGAGAGCTTCATGATGAACTATAATATGCAAGGGATGGATAAGACAATTCCCGAGCTCTTCACAATGCTAAAGGCTGCGGAGGTAGAAATCAAGAAGGAGCATCAAGTGTTTATGGTCAACAAGACCACCAGTTTCAAAAAAAGGGTGAAGGGAAGAAGGAGAACTTCAAGAAGAATGGCAAGCAAGTTGTTTCTCAAGTGAAGAAGCCCAACTCTGGACCTAAGCCTGAGACTGAGTGCTTCTACTGCAAAGGGACTGGTCACTAGAAGCGGAACTGTCCCAAGTATTTGGCGGATAAGAAGGATGGCAAAGTGAAAGGAATATTTAATATACATCTTATTGATGTGTACCTTACTAATGCTCGCAGTAGCATCTGGGTATTTGATACTGGTTCTGTTGCTAATATTTACAACTCGAAACAGGGGCTACGGATTAAGAGAAGATTGGCTAAGGACAAGGTGACGATGCGCGTGGGAAATGGTTCCAAAGTCGATGTGATCGCCGTCGGCACGCTACCTCTACATCTACCTTCGGGATTAGTATTAGACCTGAATAATTGTTATTTGGTGCCAGCGTTAAGCATGGACATTATATCTGGATCTTGTTTGATGCGAGACGCTTATTCATTTAAATCAAAGAATAATGGTTGTTCTATTTATATGAGTAATATATTTTATGGTCATGCACCCTTGATGTGTGGTCTATTTTTACTAAATCTTGATAGTAGTGATACACATATTCATAGTATTGAAGCAAAAAGATATAAGTTTAATAATGATAGTGCAACTTATTTGTGGCACTGCCGTTTAGGTCATATTGGTGTAAAGCGCATGAAGAAACTCCATGCTGATAGACTTTTGGAATCACTTGATTATGAATCACTTGATGCTTGCGAACGATGCCTCATGGGCAAGATGACTAAGACTCCATTCTCCGGAACAATGGAACGAGCAACAGACTTATTGGAAATAATACATACTTATGTATGCGGTCTAATGAATGTTGATGCTCGTGGCGGGTATCGTTATTTTCTTACCTTCACAGATGATTTGAGCGGATATGGATATATCTAATTGATGAAACATAAGTCTGAAACATTTGAAAAGTTCAAAGAATTTCAGAGTGAAGTGGAAAATCATCGTAACAAGAAAATTAAGTTTCTACGATCTGATCATGGAGTTGAATATTTGAGTCATGGAGGTGAATATTTGAGTTATGAGTTTGGTATTCATTTGAAACAATGCGGAATAGTTTCGCAACTCACTCCACCTGGAACACTGTAACACCCTCGATGCGACTATATCTCCCACGTGTCGAGGCACGACTTAGAGGCATAATCGCATTGAAGGCATATGTCGCAAGTTAGGCAATCTTCACAACATCCCATGTAATATAGATAAATAAAGGGGAGATACATAGTTGGCTTACACTCGCCACGTCAATCAAGTACATAAATAACATTACATCATCCAAACACTCATGGCCTGACTACGGCGCCAAAATAAAAGATAACCCAACATGCGACACGGTCCCGATCACCCCCAACTGGGCACCACTACTGATCAACAGGAAAGGAAACATAGTAACGTTGAGAGTCCTCGTCGAACTCCCACTTGAGCTCGAGCGCGTCACCTGGAGCGGAATCATCAGGCCCTGCATCTGGTGTAATAGTAATCTATGAGCCACAGGGACTCAGCAATCTCGCACCCTCGCGATCAAGACTATTTAAGCTTATAGGTAAGGCAAGGTAAAAATGTGGAGCTGCAGCAAGCGACTAGCAAATATGATGGCTAACCTGTTCGCAAAAGAGAGCGAGAAGAGGAGGCAAAGCGCGAGCGAGAAACTAGAGAACAACCTGCTCAGACATTACTCCAACACCGTGTCCACTTCCCGGACTCCGCCGAGAAGAGGCCATCACGGTAACTCACACGGTCGATTCATTTTAATTAAGTTAAGCTTCAAGTTATCTACAACCAGACATTAACAAATTCCCATCTGCCCATAACCGCGGGCATGACTTTCGAAAGTTCAAATCCCTGCAGGGGAGTCCCAACTTAGCCCATGACAAGCTCTCACGGTCAACGAAGGAATAGACCTCCTCCCGAGACGTTCCGATCAGACTTGGTATCTCGGTTCTTTAAGACACTTCGACAGGTTAAAACTAATCCAGCAACACCGCCTGAATGTGCCGACAAATCCTGATAGGAGCTGCACATATCTCTTTCTCAGGGCACACTCAGATTGTCCTAGGTACAGGTAGGCCAGCCCAGAGTTGCCCCTGGTGGCCACCAGCAGCTGACAGGTGGACCAACACTCAAAGGAGCACTGGCCCGGGGGGGTTTAAAATAAGATGACCCTCGGGCTCCGGAAACCCAAGGGAAAAAGAGGCTAGGTGGCAAATGGTAAAACCAAGGTTGGGCATTGCTGGAAAAGCTTTAATCAAGGCGAACTATCCAGGGGTTCCCATTATAACCCAACCGCGTAAGGAACGCAAAATCCGGGAACATAACACCGATATGACGGAAACTAAGGCGGCAAGAGTGGAACAAAACACTAGGCGAGAGGCCGAGCCTTCCACCCTTTACCAAGTATATAGATGCATTAAGATAACATGGCAATATAATGATATCCCAACAAGTAAATAAATGTTCCAACAAGGAACGGCCTCCAATCTTCACCTGCAACTAGCAACGCTATAAGAGGGGCTGAGCAAAGCGGTAACATAGCCAATCAACGTTTTGCTAGGACATGGTGGGTTAGAGATTTGACATGGCAATTTGGGAGGCTTGAAAGCAAGTGGTAGGCATCGTAGCATTGGCATAGCAAAAGAGCGAGCAATCTAGCATAGCAAAGATAGTAGTGATTTCGAGGGTATGATCATCTTGCCTGCAAAGTTGTCAGAGTTGACTGGATCCTCGAAAGCAAACTCAACGGGCTCCTCGTTAGCGAACTCGTCTCCCGGTTCTACCCAAACAAGACAAACAAGCAACAAGGACACAATCAACCACGTGCAAGGATCAAACAATATGATGCAAGGATGGTATGCTATGCGGGATGCGATGCGGGATGCATATGCAAGATTTAACAAGGGATGCATGAACCTGGCCTCAACTTGGAAATCCAAGTGTGCCACTGGAAAGATGAGATGAAATCTCTTGAAAACGATATAAAGAACGCCGGAATCGGAGTTACGGTTTGGAAATGGCAAGCAATTCAAATATGACACCGGTCTGCGATTTACAGCAAGTAGCCATCTAAATGCAAAGAGATGAACAAACTACAGCACCCAAACATGACAACAAAATACATGGCGGGGAGGCATTCATGATGCTTAACAAAAGTCTAGCACTGAGCTATGGCCAATTCATCCATTAACAGGTTCAAACAAGAATGACAAAAATGCATATGGCAAACAGATTTCAGACTTGGTGAAATTAACACTTGTCTGGAATTTCAGATCAGGTAGCACTCTTCGGAGCAACAAAACTACATGATACAGGACCTGAACATGGCAAAGTAAAGCATGGCATGGAGCTACTCAAAGATCTTAACAAAAGTCCCTTAGTGACCTTGAGCCAAAAGGGATCAGAAAAAAACAATTGCAAGCATGTGAACATGGCAAAAACATAATCAGTTCTCAGACAAAATGCAAGCTATACATGGTAAGAACAATAACATAGCATGCACGGATCAACTACAACATCATCGGCAAAATCGCTAACAAGTAGACAATCTGCCCAGATTCACGAAGAAGCAAAAGTAGAGCTCGATTGACTCAAGCTAGGGTGCTCCATAATTGCAAACAAAGACATGGATGGATAGAGCACTACAAGATCAACAAAACATCCTTACTGATCATCCTAAAAAGAGGCACGGATCACTAGGAAACAACATGAACATATGGCAACATGAGATAAACAGCTCAAGGACTTAGTGGAAATGCTAAGTCCCTGAAATCAGCATTACCAAGTGCCTCACTTTGCAAGCTTGTACTAGTTACCACACACATCACAAAAATACATGGGTTGCACCTCTGGAAAGATGGCAAAACCCTTAACAAAACATATGTAGAGCTCATGAGCATATCATGCACACATTAATCATGGCAAAAATGACAAATAACTAAATGGAGCAATAGATCTGGCAATTAACTCAAGTAGCACTCTTCTAATAGCATTTCTGGCATCAAGATGAACTCAAATGAAAACTATGCAATGGAATGAAATGATGTACTCTCTGAGACGAACATTTTGATATGCTATATGCCCAAAACGGAGCTATGGATGCGGAGATATAGCATGATGAACAGGAGCACATGAACTAGGGTTTCGGGAGAAAGTCAACTCAAACGAGATCTCAGATCCAGATCCGGACGGCGCGGATTACGAGGTTCCCCGGGGTACTGTAGCTCGCCGGAGTCGTCGGGGAAGGAGCTCGCCGGAGATGGAAGGGGCCGGCCGGGGTGGTTCGCCGGCGTGGAGGAGGCGGCTTGGCGGCGGAGCGGCCGGGAGGCGGCGGCCGGTGGCGAGGGGCGCCGGGGCGCGGCGGGCTCGGACGGCGTCGGGCGCCGGAGTAGTGGATCCGGCGGCGGCCGGCAATGGTGGGCGGCAGCGCCGGCCGGGTGAGGCGGCTCGGCCGCGGAGAAGACGCTGCGCGGGGGAGGGGGAGCTCGGGCCCGGTCGGGGCGGAGGAGAGGGCCGGCCTCGGGCCCTCGCGGGCCGGCGGCTGCGGGCGGCGAAGCGGTCCCCTCAGGGACACATGGCAGCTACCGGTAGGTCGGTGGCGGCGGGCGGACGCGTCCGGCTCCGTTTGGACGTGTCCGATGGCGGCGGAGACGGATTTTTTTAGGGTTTGGACGGGGGAGATCCGGATTTGGAATGGGGAGGTATATATAGGCATAGAGGGAGCTAGGAGAGTCCAAATGAGGTGTGGTTTTCGGCCACGCGATCGTGATCGAACGCTCTAGATGATGGAGAGGGTTTTGGTGGGTTTTGGGCCAAAATGGAGGGGTGTTGGGCTGCAACACACACGAGGCATTTTCGGTCCCTCGGTTAACCGTTGGAGCATCAAACGAAGTCCAAATGGTACGAAACTTGACAGGCGGTCTACCGGTAGTGAACCAAGGCCGCTTGGAAAGTCTCGGTCCAATCCGGAAATGTTTAATCCCCACACATGAAAGAAAGGTAGAAATGACCACCAGAGGAGAACGAAGCGCCGGAATGCAAAACGGACAACGGGGAAAATGCTCGAATGCATGAGATGAACACGTGTGCAAATGCAATGCACATGATGACATGATATGAGATGCATGACAACGATAACAACACACGGGGACAAAGACCCGAACCCGAGAAAATAAAATAACTTAAAACTGGAAACGGCAAGAGTTGGGATACATATTGGGAAAATTATATCCGGGGTGTTACAAACACCATAGCGTAATGGTGTGTCTGAATGTTGTAACCGCACTTTATTAGATATGGTGTGATCTATGATGTCTCTTACTGATTTACTGCTATCATTTTCGGGTTATGCTTTAGAGACGGCTGCATTCAAGTTAAATAGGGCACCATCGAAATCCATTGAGACGACACCTTATGCACTGTGGTTTGGCAAGAAACCCAAGTTGTCGTTTCTTAAAGTTTGGGGTTGCGACGCTTATGTGAAAAAACTTCAACCTGATAAGCTCGAACCCAAATCAGATAAATGTGTATTCATAGGATACCCAAAGGAGACTGTTGGGTACACCTTCTATCATAGATACGAAAGCAAGATATTCGTTGCTAAGAATGGATCCTTTCTAGAGAAGGAGTTTCTCTCGAAAGAAGTGAGTGGGAGGAAAGTGAACTTGACGAGGTAATTGTACCTACTCCCTTAGTGGAAAGTAGTTCATCACAGAAATCACTTCTAGTGATTCCTACACCAGTAAGTGAGGAAGCTAATGATGATGATCATGAAACTTCTGATCAAGTTACTACCGAACCTCGTAGGTCAACCAGAGTAAAATCCGCACCAGAGTGGAATGGTAATCCTGTTCTGGAGGTCATGTTACTTGACCATGACGAACCTACGAACTATGAGGAAGCGATGATGAGCCCAGATTCCGCAAAATGGCTTGAGGCCATGAAATCCGAGATGGGATCCATGTATGAGAACAAAGCATGGACTTTGGTTGACTTGCTCGATGATTGGCAAGCCATAGAGAATAAATGGATCTTCAAGAAGAAGACTGACATTCACGATAATGTTACTGTCTACAAAGCTCGACTTGTTGCGAAAGGTTTTTGACAAGTTCAAGGAGTTGACTATGATGAGACCTTCTCACCCGTAGCGATGCTTAAGTCCGTCCGAATCATGTTAGCAATTGCCGCATTTTATGATTATGAAATTTGGCAAATGGATGTCAAAACGGCATTCCTTAATGGATATCTTAAAGAAGAGTTGTATATGATGCAAGCAGAAGGTTTTGTCGATCCAAAAGGTGCTAACAAAGTGTGCAAGCTCCAGCGATCCATTTATGGAATGGTGCAATCCTCTCGGAGTTGGAATATACGCTTTGATAGTGTGATCAAAGCATATGGTTTTGTACAGACTTTTGGAGAAGCCTGTATTTACAAGAAAGTGAGTGGGAGCTCTGTAGCATTTCTGATATTATATGTGGATGAAATATTGCTGATCGGAAATGATACTGAATTTCTAAATAGCATAAAAGGATACTTGAATAAGAATTTTTCAATGAAAGACCTCGGTGAAGCTGCTTATATATTGGGCATCAAGATCTATAGAGATAGATCAATACGCTTAATTGGACTTTCACAAAGCACATACCTTGATAAAGTTTTGAAGAAGTTCAAAATGGATCAAGAAAAGAAAGGGTTCTTGCCTGCGTTACAACTTGTGAAATTGAGTCAGACTCAATGCCCGACCACTATAGAAGATAGAGAGAAAATGAAAGTCATTCCCTATGCTTCAGCCATAGGTTCTATCATGTATGCAATGCTGTGTACCAGACCTGATGTGTGCCTTGCTATTAGTTTAGCAGGGAGGTACCAAACTAATCCAGGAGGGGATCACAGGACATCGGTCAAGAACATCCTGAAATACCTGAAAAGGACTACAGATATGTTTCTCATTTATGGAGGTGACAAAGAGCTCGTCGTAAACGGTTACGTCGATGCAAGCTTTGACACTGATCCATATGACTCTAAGTCACAAACCGGATACGTATTTTTATTGAATGATGGAGCTGTCAGTTGGTGCAGTTCCAAGCAGAGCGTCGTGGCGGGATCTACGTGTGAAGCGGAGTACATAGTTGCTTCGGAAGCAGCAAATGAAGGAGTCTGGATGAAGGAGTTCATATCCGAACTAGGTGTCATACCTAGTGCATCGGGTCCAATGAAAATCTTTTGTGACAATACTGTGCAATTGCCTTAGCAAAGGAATCCAGATTTCACAAGAGAACCAAGCACATCAAGAGGCGCTTCAATTCCATCCGTGATCAAGTCAAGGAGGGAGACATAGAGATTTGCAAGATACATACGAATCTGAATGTTGCAGATTCGTTGACTAAGCCTCTCTCACGAGCAAAACATGATCAGCACCAAGACTCCATGGGTTTTAGAATCATTACTGTGTAATCTAGATTATTGACTCTAGTGCAAGTGGGAAACTGAAGGAAATATGCCCTAGATGCAATAATAAAGTTGTTATTTATATTTCCTTATATCATGATAAATGTTTATTATTCATGCTAGAATTGTATTAACTGGAAACTTAGTACATGTGTGAATACATAGACAAACAGAGTGTCACTAGTATGCCTCTACTTGACTAGCTCGTTAATTAAAGATGGTTAAGTTTCCTAGCCATGGACAAAGAGTTATCATTTGATGAACGGGGCCACATCATTAGAGAATGATGTGATTGACTTGACCCATCCGTTAGCTTAGCATTTTGATCGTTTAGTTTACTGCTATTGCTTTCTCCATAACTTATACATGTTCCTATGACTATGAGATTATGCAACTCCCGAATACTAGAGGAGCACTTAGTGTGCTATCAAACTTCACAATGTAACTGGGTGACTATAAAGATGCTCTACAGGTGTCTCCGATGGTGTTTGTTGAGTTGGCATAGATCGAGATTAGGATTTGTCACTCCGTGTATCGGAGAGGTATCTCTGGGCCCTCTCGGTAATGCACATCACTATAAGCCTTGCAAGCAATGTGACTAATGAGTTAGTTACGGGATGTTGCATTACGGAACGAGTAAAGAGACTTGCCGGTAAGGAGATTGAACTAGGTATTGAGATACCGACGATCGAATCTCGGGCAAGTAACATACCGTTGACAAAGGGAACAACGTATGTTGTTATGCGGTTTGACCGATAAAGATCTTCGTAGAATATCTAGGAAACAATATGAGCATCTGGGTTGCGATATTGGTTATTGACTGGAGATGAGTCTCGGTCATGTCTACATAGTTCTCGAACCCATAGGGTCCGCACGCTTAACGTTCGGTGACAATCGATATTATGAGTTTATGGTTTTTGATGTACCGAAGGTAGTTCGGAGTCCCGGATATGATCACGGACATGACGAGGATTCTTAGAATGGTCGAGACATAAAGATTGATATATTGGAAGGCTATGTTTGGACATCGGAATGGTTCCGGATGAGTTCGGGCATTTACCGGAGTATCCGGGAGTTACCGGAACCCCCCGGGGAGTATATGGGCCTTAATGGGAGAGAAGAGAAGGCAGCCTAGGAGGGGGCGCGCCCCCCTCCCAAACCCAATCCGAATTGGGTGAGGGGGCGGCCCCCCTTTCATTTCTCCTTCTCCATCTTCCTTCTATTCCTAGTGGGACTAGGAAAGGGGGAGTCCTACTCCTACTAGGAGGAGGACTCCTCCCCCTTGGCGCGCGTAGAGAGGGTCGGCCGGCCTCCCCCTCCCTCCTTTATATACGTGGGGAGGGGGCACCCTAGAACACACAAGTTGACAGTTGTATTAGCCGTGTGCGGTGCCCCCCTCCATAGATTTTCACCTCGGTCATATCGTTGTAGTGCTTAGGCGAAGCCCTGCGTCGGTAACTTCATCATCACCGTCATCACGCCGTCGTGCTGATGAAACTCTCCCTCGACCTTAGCTAGATCTAGAGTTCGTGGGACGTCACCGAGCTGAACGTGTGCAGATCGCAGTGGTGCCGTACCTTCGGTGCTAGGATCGGTTGGATCATGAAGACGTACGACTACATCAATCGCGTTGTCATAACGCTTCCGCTTACGGTCTACGAGGGTACGTGGACAACACTCTCTCCTCTCGTTGCTACATCACCTAGATGGATCTTGCGTGTGTGTAGGAATTTTTTTGAAATTACTGCGTTCCCCAACAGGAATGGGGGGGCGAATCCTACTTGGAGTAGGACTCCCCCCTTGGGCGCGCCACCCTTGGCCGGCCTCCTCCTCCCTCTCCCCTTTATATACGTGGGAGGGGGGCACTCCATAGACACACAAGTTGATCTTTAGCCGTGTGTGGTGCGCCCCTCCACAGTTTTATACCTCGGTCATATTGTCGTAGTGCTTAGGCGAAGCCCTACGTCGGTAACTTCATCATCACCGTCAACACGCCGTCGTGCTGACGAAACTCACCTCGGCCTCAGCTGGATCAAGAATATGAGGGACGTCACCGAGCTGAACGTGTGCAGATCGCGGAGCTGCCGTGCGTTCAGTACTTGATCGATTGGATCACGAAGATGTTCGACTACATCAACCGCGTTAATAAACGCTTCCGCTTTCAGTCTATGAGGGTACGTATACACACTCTCCCCTCTCGTTGCTATGCATCTCCTAGATAGATCTTGTGTGATCGTAGGATTTTTTTTGAAATATTGTGTTCCCCAACAGGAGCTTCACAAGTTCATGGAGTTGTCTTGTAGAGAGGAGGAAGGGAGAGGGCTGGACAAGTGGTGGGATTGGAAGAGGAGATCAACACGCACTTCTCCATATATTCAAAACTTGAAACTGTTTAGAGTTGAAGGAATTGGAGGAGGGGTGGGTGGTGGCTGTAGGTTTTCTCTTTTGTTCTGTAGGTTGGAACGTACTTAGAGAAGAGGAACCGGAGGGGGTTTCGCTAGATGGGAAAGATGGGTGTGGAGAGAAATAGGCCACGAAGGAGTCCAAGAGAGGGAATTAAACGAGGAGGGTAGGAGGCTGTTAAGGCATATCTCTCTCGATGTAGTTTTGGTGATTGATGACAACATATTTCCGGACTAACCATGTGCTTTGAGCATTTCAGAGATTCATCCTTTGGCTCGAGACGATTTCTTTCCCCTCGGAGTGTTTTTCAAGACGATGTAGCTCTTTCGTTTCTTGTTGGTGGACTAGTTTCGTAGGAGTCACCGTACTATCAAGAGGGGGTCCGCTTTGGTAAGGGTAGGGTGGAATCATCACGTACACTTTCGTTTCACACTCTCTGGGCCTTCCCGCGTCGTTGGAGATTTGATTCTCTGCTGTTTGGGCAGTCTTTGGCCCCAGCGGTAGTACCGCTTGAGGGTCCTTAGCGGCAGTACCGCTGCGGTACCGGGCCACCACCGCCTCGACTCGAGGGGGGCACTTCTTGTGTCGGGTTGAGCGGCACTTGCAGCGGTAGTAGGTGCAGTAGTACCACTCGAGAGCGGTAGTACCGCCCTGCCACCGCGGCAGTACCGCGGTGGGCCTGTCCGGCAGTACCACACTGGGCCAGTCCCTCCTCTATCTTCAAGCCCTCTCTGGCTGGGCGGTAGTACCGTAAGGGGGAGCGGTAGTACCGCTGGTCCAGCAATAGTACCGCTTCCCCCTGCGGTAGTACCGCCCTCTGCGGGGCTGTTTAGTGGGGTAACGGTTGGATTGTTACCCCCACTATAAAAGGGGGTCCCCTTCTTCTTCATTGACTTACCTCTTCCCCCAAAAGCTCCATTATTGCTCCAAGCTCCATTTTCGCCCGATCTCTCTCCCTAGCCAACCAAACTTGTTGATTTGCTCGGGAGTAGTTGAGAAGGCCCCGATCAACACTTCCACCAAGAGATATTTGATTCCCCCACTAATCTCTAGCGGATCTTGTTACTCTTGGGTGTTTGAGCACCCTAGACGATTGAGGTCACCACGGAGCCATAGTCCATTGTGGTGAAGCTTCGTGGTGTTGTTGGGAGCCTCCGATTGAGTTGTGGAGTTTGCCCCAACCTTGTTTGTAAAGGTCTGGTCGCCGCCTCCAAGGGAACCAATAGTGGAATCACGGCATCTCGCATTGTGTGAGGGCATGAGGAGAATACGGTGGCCCTAGTGGCTTCTTGGGGAGCATTGTGCCTCCACACCGCTCTAACGGAGACGTACTTCCCCTCAAAAGGAAGGAACTTCGGTAACACATCCTCGTCTTCACCGGGTCCACTCTTGGTTATCTCTTACCTTTACTTGTGCAAGCTTATTAGTGTTACTTCTCTTTATTGCTTGTATGTTCGTTGTTGTTGCATCATATAGGTTGCTCACCTAGTTGCACATCTAGACAACCTACTTTGATGCAAAGTTTTAATTTGGTAAAGAAAGGCTAAAAATTGTTAGTTGCCTATTCACCCCCCCCCTATAGTCAACCATATCGATCCTTTCAATTGGTATCAGAGCCTCGTCTCTTTTTTAAGGACTTTGCCATCCGAAGAGTATGGTTGACACCGTAGATGGTGTGGAGGAGCACTCCGGTGTGAATCCGATCTCGTCTATGGGTGATGGGGGAACCTCGGTCTCCCGTGAGGAATTCAATGTAGCCTTGGAGACATTGAAAACCTCAATGACGACCGAGGTTGAAAGCATGTTTACTAAATTCATTGAAGGGCTTAAACTATCTACCGCACCTTTGAAAGTGGGTGATCCCATGGACAAGGTGACGGATGCTAACTCCGACAAGGGGGGAGCTAGTAGTGAAAAGGCTCCTTCTTCTAGTGGTAAAAATGGCACCAACATCTTTGCCCATGTGGAACCACCACTTGTTTATGGTGGACCGATTCCTTCCACTCACTTGAATCATGTCGGTCCTCCTCCTAAGATTGTGAAAAATGAGGACTTTGATTCTTGGGTTTATCGCTTTAAGCGTTAAATTTAAATCATGTGAACACTAATCTTTGGAGAACCATCGAAGAAGGTTTCTATCCGCATGACCCAAGCAACTTCACTCCTCGAGAAGCCGCGGATAATCAATTCAATGAGAATGCTCTCTTCATCATCCAAGATGCAATCCCACCCGAAGATCTACCTCATCTTCGGCCCTTCGCCTTAGCCAAAGATGCATGGCTTTATGTGGTCTCTCTCTACCGGGGAAGCGCAAGCATTCAACATTCCAACTATGAAGTAGTGCAAGATGAGCCGATGAGTTTGCAATGAAAGAAGATGAAGAACCTCGTGAGCTTTATCGGAGAGTAACTAAACTCGCGGTCTCACTACGAGATCATGGGAGCAAGGACACGGACGACAATTGGATCAAGCGCAAATTCCTCAAGGCAATGATGCCATACCACAAGGCGATGTCCTCCGTCATTCGTCAAAGGCCGGACTTCCACACATTGACCTCAAGTGAAGTGTTGGATGAGTTTGTGGCTATGAACATCTTGGACAAGACCGCCAACAATGTGGTGCTTCGTTCTCAAAGAGCAAAGAAGCCCAACCTTGCATTGAAGTCCAAGGTTTGTGTTGAAGAAGAAGAAGAGGAAGAAGAGGGAAGCAACCCCGAAGATAGAAAATATGCCTATCATGAACACATGGCACTTGCTTCAAGGCAATTTTGGAGCAAGAAAAGCTCAAGGCCAAACTTCAACAAGAACAACTCAAGTGGCACGAAAGGCAAGCAATGTGAGCCATTTTGTTGCGGAGTGCCCCTATGAGAAGAGGGAAGACAATGGTGGCAAGCTCATTCGAAAGGACAAAGCCAAGTCTTTCCCCAACAAGAGCAACTTCACAAAGAAGACCCCTCACAAGGCATTGGTGGTTCAAGAAGAGTACCATGAGGATGATGATGATGATGAAGATGGTGACTCGGTTGTCATGGCCTCCGTTGCCATTGCAAAAACTCCACGAGTGTCCCTCTTCGGCTCACCCAATGAGAACATCACCGCCAAGTGCCTCATGGCCAAAGCCACCAACAAGGTAACCCCCAACATCAAAACTACCATCATTAATAATCCTTCCTTGATGGATTGCATTGATGAATGTGAGGGATCTAATGTGGAGGAAAATGTGTTTGAGTCCTTTATGGGTAAACTCAAGGGTAAATCCAAGAAGCATTTTGTTGCTCTCTTGGAACAACTTGGTGAAGCCAATGACATGATCGAGTCTCATGAAGATACTATCTCCAAGATGGAGGGGCATAGTCGTGACTATGCCGATGAGATTTCGGATCTTTCCAATGCTCTTGAGGAAGAGCGTGGTCTTCGTTTGGCTCTTGAGGAGTCACACAATGTTGATCATGCTAAGTTAAAGAAAGAGTTTGATCATGCTCTCGTTGTTTCTCGTGTGCTAAACTCCGAGAAGGCCAAACTTGGGGTTGATCTTGCTAGACTCAAAGAGGAGTTTGATCTACTTGACAAGGCTCACAAGGTCTTGAAGGGTGCTCATGCTAGCCTCAAAGAGTCTCATGATCAACTTCGAGTAAAGCTAACCAAGGAGAAAGCCACTTTCCCTCGTATGATGTTAATTGATAATGCAAATGCTACTAACCCGTGTTGTGAGCATGTGCATCTTGTTGAGGAGAACGCTAAGCTAAAGGTGCAACTTGAGAAAGGTCTTGTGTCTTGCATACAAGGCAAGAAGAACCTCAACGACCTTTTAACCAACCAAAAGGGAGTTGTGACCAAGGAAGGTATTGGGTATGTGCCCAAGTCCAATAACAAGAAGAAGAATGACAAGGCCAAACGACCTCCTCCTCTCAAGCAAACCTTTGTGAAGGAGGGTGAGGGTGCTACTAAGGAGAAGGAGAAGAACTCCATGAGGGGTAGTGATGCCAAGAAGGGAAACGCTCCCCTTCCCAACAAAGCCGGCGGCTTTAACCCTTCTTATGTGTTGTGCCGCGCTAGAGATGGGCATGTTTATGCCAAATTTGTTGGTTCTACTTATGAGTACATTGAATGGTATATTTGGGTTCCTAAGACCCTTGTTACTAACATCAAAGGACCCATTACAAAATGGGTACCTAAAACCAAGCATTGATCTCTTGTAGGTGTTTGCTTCCGGTGGGGGATCATGGTTGCTCGATAGTGGAGCTACTAATCATATGACCAGAAGCAAGGACTTGGTGGTGGACTTGCAAAATATTCCATCCATGCCTACCAATATCGAGTGGGGTGATGCCTCGTCTTCTAAGGTATTGGGACTCGGCAAAGTTGTCATTTCTCATGATCTTACGATCGAGAAGGTCATGCTTGTTGAGTCCCTTGCATACAATTTACTTTCCGTTCATCAACTAGCACTCATGGGCTTTGCCACTTTCTTTGATATTGATTCCGTGGCCCTCTTGTGGAGCAAGACTCTTAAAGTAGCCTTTGTTGGGCATGTCGAGAACGGTCTCTATGTGATTTAACTTTTCGGAGCGACCCACTAAGACCGCGACATGCCTAATGGCTAAAGTTGACGTGGGATGGCTTTAGCATCGCCGTCTTGCCCACGTTAATATGAGATATTTGCAAAGTCTTCTCAAGGGGGACCATGTCCGTGGACTAACAAATGTTAGTTTTGCCAAAGATCGTGCTTTCAGTGCTTGCATCGAAGGAAAGCTACATGAGAAGGCTCACCCTCCCACGACTATCATCTACTCGAAGAGGCCTTTGGAGCTCCTTCATTTGGATCTGTTTGGACCTCCGTCCTTTGATAGTCTTGGGGGTAGAAAGTATTGCTTGGTGATCGTAGATGACTATTCAAGATACACTTGGGTATATTTCTTCAAGAGGAAGAGCGAGACCCAACAAACCGTCATCGACTTTGCAAATGAAGCTCAACGACAACACAATGAAAAGATATTGACAATAAGAAGTGACAATGGCTCCGAGTTCAAGAACTACACCTTGGACGAGTTTCTGAGTGAAGAGGGAATCAAGCATCAATATTCCGCACCTTACACCCCTCAACAAAATGGTGTAGCGGAGAGGAAGAACTAGACGTTGATGGATGCGGCAAGGACCATGATGGCGGAGTTCAAGTCTCCCTACAAATTTTGGGCCGAAGCCATCAACACCGCGTGCCATGCATCTAATCGGCTCTACCTCCGCAAAGGCTTGAACAAGACTCCATATGAGATACCCACCGGTAACAAGCCCAACCTCAAGTACTTCCGGGTGTTCGGGTGTAAGTGTTTCATTCTCAAGAAAGGTGTCCGTTTGTCTAAATTTGAGGCTAGAGCTTATGAGGGCATATTTGTTGGTTATGCTACAAACTCCCATGCTTACCGTGTTCTCAATAAGTCCACGGGACTTATTGAGGAAACGTGTAACGTGGAGTTTGCTGAGAATAACGGCTCCCAAGTGGAGCAAAGTGGTACTTGTGATGTAGGTGATGAAATTCCTCCCCAAGCCATAAGAAGAATGGGTGTTGGTCTTATCCTACCCATTGAGGAACCCCTTGTGGCCGAAGGAGAAGGACAATGTTCTACTCAAGTGGAACCTTCACCAACCCAAGACCCACAAGCTTCCGAAGAACAAAGTGAGGGCCCTCAACCGCAAGAACAAGACCAAGGGCAAGATCAATCTCAAGATGGTGTTGTAACATCAAGTGATGCCCAAGGTCAAGCTCCCTCCTCCGAGCAAGTTTAAGATCAAGAGCTTCCACGAGATCAAGAACAAGATCAAGACGACGCTCAAGATGATCAAGTGACCACTCCTCGTCTCACCCCCGAGGAGGAATTGGAGCGTCGTGCCGCCAAGGTTGCTTCCAAGCTCTCCACCAAGGATCATCTCATGACAAATGTGCTTGGAAGCTTAAGAAAGGGGGTAAGCACTCATAGACAATTAGCAAACTATTGTGAACATCACACGTTTGTCTCTTGTGTTGAACCCCAAAAGGTCTATGAGGCGCTCGAAGATCCGGATTGGCTCAATGCCATGCATGAAGAACTCAACAACTTCGAGCGCAACGAAGTGTGGAGATTGGTGCCAAGGCCAACGGGGAACCACAATGTCATTGGAACCAAGTGGATATTCAAGAACAAGCAAGATGCTCATGGGATTATCATTCGCAACAAGGCTCGTTTGGTGGCACAAGGCTACTCCCAAGTCGAGGGTATCGACTACGGTGAAACCTTTGCTCCTGTTGCTCGTCTTGAATCCATTCGCATATCTATTGCATATGCTTCTCATCATAACTTTAAGTTACAACAAATGGATGTGAAGAGTGCATTTCTTAATGGTCCTGTTAATGAATTGGTTCATTTCAAGCAACCCCCCGGGTTCGAGGATCCCTACTTTCCCGATCACGTGTATCAACTCGATAAGGCACTCTATGGCCTTAAACAAGCCCACGTGCGTGGTATGACCACCTTACCGAGTTGTTACAAGACCGTGGTTTTGAAGTTGGGCTAATCAACCCCACTCTTTTTTACCAAGAAGGTCAAAGGGGAGTTGTTTGTGTGCCAATTATATGTTGATGATATTATATTTGGTTCCTCTAACAAAGCTTTCAATGAGGAATTTGCCGCTCTCATGACCTCAAAGTTCGAGATGTCTTCCATGGGAGAGTTGAAGTTCTTTCTCGGGTTCGAAGTGAAGCAAAGGAGAAAAGGAACCTTCATCAACCAAGCCAAATACACTCAAGACATGCTCAAGAGATTCAAGCTAAGTGATGTCAAGCCGGCTTCCACTCCCATGCCCACCAAGTGCCAACTTGACATTGATCCCAATGGTAAAGCGGTGGATCAAAAGGTATATCGTTCCATGATTGGCTCCTTGCTTTACCTTTGTGCATCTAGACCGGATATCATGTTGAGTGTTGGAATTTGTGCACGATTTCAAGCCGCACCTAAGGAAAGTCACTTTGTGGCGGTCAAGCGAATATTTCGATATTTGGCTCATACCCCAAACTTTGTCCTTTGGTACCCAAGAGGAGCAAACTTTAAGCTTGTAGGTTATTCGGACTCGGATTGGGTGGCAGACAAAGTGGATAGGAAGTCCACTTCCGGAGGGCCAATTTCTTGGTTGCTCTTTGGTGAGTTGGTCTTCCAAGAAGCAAAGTTGTGTGTCTCTCTCATCGACGGAAGCAGAATAGGTGGCCGCCGGTAGTTGTTGTGCACAACTTTTATGGATGAGGCAAACTTTAAAGGATTACGGTGTCACCTGTGACAAAGTGCCTCTTTGGTGTGACAATGAAAGTGCCATCAAGATTTCTCTCAACCCAGTGCAACACTTCAAGACAAAACATATTGAGATTAAGTATCACTTCATCCGGGATCACATTAGGCGAGGGGAGATCGAGCTTAACTATGTCAACACTCATGATAACCTTGCAGATATTTTCACGAAGCCTTTGGATGAAGCAAGATTTCGCGAGTTAAGGCATGAGCTAAATATCATTGATTCGAGCAATGTGACTTGAACCCTTGCACACCCCACCTCACTCAACTTGTTGTCTAGTTTAGGTGTAGGCATGGACATAGGGGGAGTGTTGTTCTCTCAATGAACTCCCCCCCCCATAATGCATAAACTAACCAAACTCTTTCACATTAGCCATTTTTTATGGTACTTGTGCTTCAAAGATGAGTGTTGGTCATGGGCCCAAGGTTAAAATCTTCGCGGCGCCATACCTCTGAACTCAAACATAGGTGGCCTCGGCCACCGTCCTCTCTTGGAGAGGTGTGTGTCTTCTTTCTTTTTGTCGGTTTTGTGTGTGTGTGCTCTCGTTTTGTCTCAGTTTCTTCTCTTGTGTTTAGCCCGGTTTGGTCGGCCCTTTTGCGGCAGAGCGGTACTACCGCTGACGAGCGTCAAGCGGTACTACCGCCCACCCTAGCGGTACTACTGCTGTGGGGCGGGCGACGGGGGTTATGTCGGGGCAGGGGGAGTTGTTTCTCCCCCATACCCATTCGCCCCCACTCGTCTTCCTCGTTGCTCCAGCAACCTCTCGCCGCAGGAGGGGCCCGGCCGGCCGCCGTTTTTGTGTTGTCCCTCTCCATTTCCTCCGATGGAGTCGATCCCCACCACGTCCTCTAGCCATGGATGTCGGTATTGCCCCCGTTCCCGTTCTCTCTTTGCCTAGATCTTGAATCTAGTTTTTAGGGGCAATAGGCATTGTTCTTCTCATCTTTTGGCTAAGGCGAGGCTTGAGTAGGATGGAGATGGCTTCTAGGCCCTGTGGATTGAAGTTTGGTAGGTTTATTTTTGAATTTGGCATCTCCGGTAGTGCCGGATCCGTCCACGGCTATAGGGAACCGTCGTTCCCCATCTGGCGCGGTACTACCGCCCTCCTCGAGTGGTACTACCGCTTATGGGTCGCGGTACTACCGTTCCCCATCCGGCGCGGTACTACCGCCCTCTTCGAGCGGTACTACCGCGCAAGCTAGATGCCTGATTCCATCTTTTCTTACCAAGCTTTGATCCGTGTTGTGTTCTTTGGTGGCTTATGCTCTTTTATTTCATGTCTTTCTTCTGCTCGTGTGTTTGGTTCCAGGTGGTGATCATCCTGAGCAGCAGGCCCGCCGTGTCAACCCCGATCGTGCCACGTCAAAGCGTTACCGCACTTCTGAGTCAGCCGGTGGTTCATCTAGTGCTCAACCGCCGCCAGCATGCGCAACCTCAAGTGCTCCACCGCCACCTCAGCACTCAAAGAGATCTGCAAACAAGCCAAAGGGAAAGACTGTGACTGAGATGACTGCCAAGGAATTTTGGGCAAAGCATCGCCCCAACCCCTATGAGGAAGACCAAGATCCCACTTTGGTTAACCGCCCGTTCTGGAACCGCTTTCAGTTCTCCATCTTCTTTGATGTGATCAAGGCGAAGAAGAATCACTTTGTTGATGTCTGTTCCATTGACACCAATCCAATGGAAAAGGACCCTGAGTACTTTGGCCAAGCCCTTCAGATGTGCACTCAGTTGAACATTCTTAGAATCATGCAGTTCAACAAGGACTTTGATGCCGACATCATATGCCAATTCTATGCCACTGCCCATCTTGGAACTGATGCAGAAAGGACCTTGACTTGGATGATGAATGGCAAGTTGCTCACTGTCACGTGGAAGGCCTTCATGGAGTTAAGTGACTTGGGGTGGAAGATCACGGGCTTGAGCATCCAGTCGGCTTCCGTCCTCACCGTAATGTCACCTCCACTCACAAGCAAGCTCTCTGGCCCTACTCCTCTCAGAAGGTTAACCCCAAGACAAAGAAGGTAACCTATGAGCTGTCTACCTATCTGGACATCCTTCACCTGTCTTCCGCGAGATTCTTTTCCCGCGCATTGGGAATCTGGATATGGTCCACTCCTATCTTGTGGACATGCTTCTCTTCTGCCAGCATGAGAAGGAAGAAACCACTGGAGAGACCCTGGACATTTCTCATGTTATGTGGTCTGAGCTTTTGTCTGCCATTCTAAGCGCAAGTGCCCAATCTATGGTCCTTTCATCATGCTGCTCATTGAAAATGCCTGGGCATATCACTATCCCAGGGTTGTGCTAGAAACTGGAGAGTTGATTTCTCATGATATCAAACGTCTGCGGAAGAAGGACAACTGGGGCACCCAGGCCCCTTGTTCTGATGCTCCACCTTCTGAGGCTGACATGGAGTCCAAGGACGATGCTGAGGCCGACAAGGATGAGGACTATGAGCCCTCCGGTGTGGAGCCCTCATGGGCTAAGAGGATTAGGCGCAAGATGAAGGAGCTCTTCTGCAAGGAGTCTCATGGCCAGTACATGTCTCATGTCTCTGAGAAGAAGGCCCGCAGACGTCACAAGGAGCTCATGCGCCAGTTGGGTGCCACTGTTAACAGCGGATCTGAGGAGAGGATCACTGACGAGGAGGAGTGGGTTCAACAGCACTGCCCATGGACCGATTCAGACGCCGAGCAGTTTCCGACCGACGACGGAGGTGCATACGATCACGCTGAGATGTGATGTTCGAGATCGTCAGCTTGCTATCACCTGGAGCCGTAGCATCGCTCTTTGCCCTTTTGGTGTCTCGCTGCCAAAGGGGGAGAGAGTTTAGGGATTTGCGTTGTTGCTGTGTTGCGAGTGTGTCTTTGTGGTTTGTGGCGTCTTGTGTTTTCTCGTCATTTTGCTTGGATTGGTTTGGTGCGAGTGGGACCTAAGTTCTAGACATATGGTGTGAGACATATGCTACCTTATCTTTACCTTTATTATCTTTGTCCTTTCAGTACTATAGTATCTTATTAGTTGCATGCTTATCCTGTTTTATACCCTGCTCTCCTGTATCCTGTGCTTAGAATTTTTGGACTATAAAATATAGGGGGAGTTTTGATCCTAATGTGCGTGTCTTGCACTCCAAAGGCACTACTAACCAGGTGCACACATTCAGGGGGAGCCCGTCTATATTTTGTAGTTCTAAGTATCCTTACTTTTATGTCTTTTCCCTGTGCAAATCCCTGGTTGTCATCAATCCACCAAAAAGGGGGAGATTGTTAAGGCATATCTCTCTCGATGTAGTTTTGGTGATTGATGACAACATATTTGCAGACTAACCATGTGCTTTGAGCATTTCAGAGATTCATCCTTTGGCTCGAGACGATTTCTTTCCCCTCGGAGTGTTTTTCAAGACGGTGTAGCTCTTTCGTTTCTTGTTGGTGGACTAGTTTCGTAGGAGTCACCGTACTATCAAGAGGGGGTCCGCTTTGGTAAGGGTAGGGTGGAATCATCACGTACACTTTCGTTTCACACCCTCTGGTCCTTCCCGCGTCGTTGGAAGTTTGATTCTCTGCTGTTTGGGCAGTCTTTGGCCCCAGCGGTAGTACCGCGGTGCCCAGCGGTAATACCGCTTGAGGGTCCTCAGCGGCAGTACCGCTGCGGTACCGGGCCACTACCGCGTCGACTCGAGGGGGCCACTTATCGTGTCGGGTTGAGCGGCACTTGCAGCGGTAGTAGGTGCGGTAGTACTGCTCGAGAGCGGTAGTACCGCCCTGCCACCGCGGCAATACCGCGGTGGGCCTGTCCGACAGTACCGCGCTGGGCTAGTCCCTCCTCTATCTTCAAGCCCTCTCTGGCTGGGCCGTAGTACCGTAAAGGGGAGCGGTAGTACCGCTGGGTCCAGCGTAGTACCGCCCTCTGCGGGGCTGTTTAGTGGGGTAACGGTTGGATTGTTACCCCCACTATAAAAAGGATTCCCCTTCTTCTTCATTGACTTACCTCTTCCCCCCAAAAGCTCCATTATTGCTCCAAGCTCCATTTTCGCCCGGTCTCTCTCCCTAGCCAACCAAACTTGTTGATTTGCTCGGGAGTAGTTGAGAAGGCCCCGATCTACACTTCCACTAAGAGATATTTGATTCCCCCACTAATCCATAGCGGATCTTGTTACTCTTGGGTGTTTGAGCACCCTAGACGGTTGAGGTCACCACGGAGCCATAGTCCATTGTGGTGAAGCTTCATGGTGTTGTTGGGAGCCTCCGATTGAGTTGTGGAGTTTGCCCCAACCTTGTTTGTAAAGGTTCGGTCGCCGCCTCCAAGGGCACCAATAGTGGAATCATGGCATCTCGCATTGTGTGAGGGCGTGAGGAGAATACAGTGGCCCTAGTGGCTTCTTGGGGAGCATTGTGCCTCCACACCGCTCTAACGGAGACGTACTTCCCCTCAAAAGGAAGGAACTTCGGTAACACATTCTCGTCTTCACCGGGTCCACTCTTGGTTATCTCTTACCTTTACTTGTGCAAGCTTATTAGTGTTACTTCTCTTGCTTGCTTGTATGTTCGTTGTTGTTGCATCATATAGGTTGCTCACCTAGTTGCACATCTAGACAACCTACTTTGATACAAAGTTTTAATTTGGTAAAGAAAAGCTAAAAATTGTTAGTTGCCTATTCACCCCCCCTCTAGTCAACCATATCGATCCTTTTAGAGGCAGAATTCACTTGAAACGTTCTGGCTGTTGGCGTTTCCTCTGTGTACATGTACGTGCGTGAGTAGAAGGAGATGAAGCGCTTAGAGAGAGATAAGTAAGCGGAAGGGCAGCAGTCAAGCATACATGTTGTTTCTTCTCTGTATGTTTTTCCTTACGTGTAATGATGATGAGTACATGAGAAGGGTTCAGCCACAACCTGAGGAAAATGGGCTAAGGCCCAGGTGGAAAGGAAATAGATAATGGGAGAGAATGAAAACACATTGGGTTAGGCCTATGTAGTTTGGGAAAAGAAAAAGTGGGCTGCTCACATGAAAGAGATAGATGTGTTGGGAAATTCTGCCAGAGATTGAACGAACAAACGAACTAGATTTTTCTAATAGAAAAATCTAAAATAAGGAATAAAAGATCAACAAAAGCAAATGAAGTTCCAAAAATACACGTGTATAATTAATATGCCAAAGAAAACGAAAAAAATCCAAGTTAAAGTAAAGAACAAAACGAAAAGTTTAATTTAAGTTGGCAATAGTTCAAATTAAATCCTCCAAAGTATAAAAGTCTAATTTAAGCTTTGTTAATAAACAAAACAAAAGAAATTTTCTGGCCCTACTTTTTAGAAAAACTTTTTATTAAACATTCCGAAAATCGGGATGTTACACGTGAGCGTATATTTTATCCACTCTCTTTGTTGACCTACTGTCTTGTATACCAACAAAGACGAATTTACTTGCAATCTGTTGTAACACCCTCGATGCGACTATATCTCCCACGTGTCGAGGCACGACTTAGAGGCATAATCGCATTGAAGGCATATGTCGCAAGTGAGGTAATCTTCACACAACCCATGTAATATAATAAGGGAAAGAGATACATAGTTGGCTTACAATCGCCACTTCACACAATTACATGAATAAAGCATTACATCATCCAAATACACTCAAGGTCCGACTACGGAACCAAAATAAAAGAAGAACCCCAAATGCGACAAAGGTCCCCGATCGACCCCAACTGGGCTCCACTACTGATCAACTAGAACGGAACAACACAAAGGACAAGATCTTCATCGAGCTCCTCCTGAGCTTGGTTGCGTCACCTGCTCTGTAACATCGGCACCTGCAAACTAGTTTTGGAAGTATCTGTGAGCCACAGGGACTCAGCAATCTCGCACCCTCGCGATCAAGACTATTTAAGCTTATGGGTAAGGTAAAGGTATGAGGTGGAGCTGCAGCAAGCGACTAGCATATATGGTGGCTAACATACGCAAATGAGAGCGAGAAGAGAAGGCAAAGCACGTTCGAGAAAGTATGATCAAGAAGTGATCCTAAACAACCTACGTCAAGCATAACTCCAACACCGTGTTCACTTCCCGGACACCGCCGGAAAGAGACCATCACGGTTACACACGCAGTTGACTCATTTTAATTAAGTTAAGGTTCAAGTTATCTACAACCGGACATTAACAAATTCCCATCTGCACATAACCGCGGGCACGGCTTTCGAAAGTTCAAATCCCTGCAGGGGTGTCCCAACTTAGCCCATCACAAGCTCTCACGGTCAACGAAGGAATAGACCTCCTCCCGAGACATTCCGATCAGACTCGGTATCCCGGTATAACAAGACATTTCGACAGGGTAAAACTAAACCAGCAACACCGCCCGAATGTGCCGACAAATCCCGATAGGAGCTGCACATATCTCTTTCTCAGGGCACACTCAGATTGTCTTAGGTACGGGTAGGCCAGCCCAGAGTTGCCCCTGGTGGTCACCGGCAGCTGACAGGTTGGACCAACACTCAGAGGAGCACTGGCCCGGGGGGGTAAAATAATGATGACCCTCAGGAGCGCGACTCCCAAGGGAAAAGAAAAGGCTAGGTGGAAAATGGTAAAACCAATGTTGGGCATTGCTGGAAGAGCTTTACTTAAGGCGGACTGTCAAGGGGTTCCCATTATAGCCCAACCGCGTAAGGAACGCAAAATCCAGGAACATAACACCGATATGACGGAAACTAGGGCGGCAAGAGTGGAACAAAACACCAGGCATAAGGCCGAGCCTTCCACCCTTTACCAAGTATATAGATGCATTAATTAAATAAGATATATTGTGATATCCCAACAAGTAACATGTTCCAACAAGAAACAACATCTCCATGTTCCAACAAGGAACAAACTTCAATCTTCACCTGCAACTAACAACGCTATAAGAGGGGCTGAGCAAAGCGGTAACATAGCCAAACAACGGTTTGCTAGGACAAGGTGGGTTAGAGGCTTGGTTGAACAAAGTAGGAGGCATGATAAGCAAGTGGTAGGTATCGCAGCATAGGCATAGCAAAAGAGCGAGCAACTAAGCAAGCAAAGATAGAAGTGATTTCGAGGGTATGGTCATCTTGCCTGAAATCCTGCAAGGAAGAAGAACGAGTCCATGAAGAAGACAAACGGACGTAGTCGAACGGTCCCTCACAAACGCGACGTTAACGGAACCAACCCGAAGAAGCAACACCGGAAAGGAAGCATACAACATAGTAAACAACCACCACATAGACATGGCATGATGCGCAAACAAGTATGATGCATGTCCGGTTTAAAGAGGGCATGTCATGGCAAAGTGCAACAAACAACACTACAAATTAAGTGGAGCTCAATATGCAACGAGTTGCATATTGACGAAAAACCACATGACTTATTTAGTTTTCTCTCGTTTATGTATCCAACAAGATTAAATGTTACTAAGCATGGCAAGAGGGGAAACAAATGAAAACTACCTATCTAGTCAAGGTTAAATGAGGCCGGAAGCAACGAACAACAATTCCGGAAACTCCCCATGAGCATATTATAGATTTGGTACTGTTCTGCCCTAAACACAATTTTAGAGTTGTTTAACATGCAAATAAAGGTCACCATGTTAAACTAGGCATTTTTCTACCCCATTTACATATATAATTTATTTAAAACCGAGCTACGGTTATTTAGTTATGAAATAAATCATTTTATCATGACATAGGAGCAAATTTAACCAAACAACATTTTAAACATTTTAAACATGGATGAAAATGACATATTATGAAACTAGACAAAATTTTAAGCAACTTTTATATATAAATCATTTTAATCCGATGCACCATTTGTGAGTTATTAAATGCATGATCTAGGGGGACTATTATGTAAAACAGGTTTTCTCTGGAAAATTAGTAAATTCGTTCGCGAAATAAAAACAGTGACTCGGGCCGAATCAAGCTGGCCCAACAGGAGGAAAAACAGAGGCGGGGCGCTGGGGTGTGGCCTCACCCAGTGGGCCTTGACCCGGTCGGTGCAGAGAGGCTGGAGGAGGCCGGTTGGGGAGGTCGGACGCGGGCCAGCTGGAGCCTGGCGCGACTGGGCTTGGTGCGATCTGGCGCTGGCTCCAGGCGAACAGGGACGCGGTCAACGGCGATGCGGGACTTGGCGCTGGTCGTCCTCCTCGCACGCAGAAGCAGGGGAACAGCGCGACGAAGATGTCGGGCGCGCCGGCGCGATGCAGAAGAGGCAGCGGGCGGCTGGGCGCAAGGAGACTGGTCCGAGCTCGTCGTGGACGCCGAGAGGAAATGGATCCGGCGGCGAGTTGAGGCCAGGGCCGCGGGGTCGATGCGGATGAGCGAGACGAGCGCTCCGGCTCGTTGCAGAGGAGGAAAAACCGACAGGTTCAGGGGACGACGCCTTGCAGGTGCGAGAGAGCGTTGAGGGGTTCCAGCAACGCGTGAAGGACGAGGTCGCCGGAGAGTGGCAAGGACGGGGCCTTGGGCGATGACTTGGCGGCGGAGACGAGGTGCTCGGGGAGCCCCTCGGGCGCGAGAGGAGGCTGGCGTCCCGGCGCTCGCGGGCACTGGGGCGCACGAAGGAGGAGGACGAGGTGGCTGGTTGCATCGGGAGGATGGATCTCGGGCGCGCTGAGGGAGATGGACGTGGGTGAAGCTCCAAGGCCATGGCCTTCCTGTGAACCAGAGAAGAGGAAGACAGTGCGGTCAGGGGAGAGAAGCACCAGGGGAAAAGGAGAGAAAGGAAAAGAAGGGGCGCGGGGCTCATCTTGAACGAAGCTCGTCGGTGGCGCGGGGACGAAGCGGGGTCAGGCACTGCTCGCTGCTCCACGGGGACGAGAAGGAGCTGCTGGTTGGCTCGGGGCTGAAAACGAGGGGAGGTGGTGGATCTGGATCCCGAGGAAGATGGTGGCGGCGGCCGACAGGGATCGGTGGGACATCTCCCTAGAAGTTAGGGTTTTGTCCAGTTTTAAACTAGGGAGTTTTATATAAGGAAAAGAGGAGAAGTTTAGGGGCTAACCCGTCCCTCCAATTAAAATCGAGCGGTCGAGAAAAATAGACTAGGAAGTCCGTATAAGAAAACGGTGATGTTTTGTAGATGTTTGGGGATGATCCGGACACAACAGTGGCGACAGTCCGGGTCGGGTTCGGGACAACTTTCGGACGCGCGCGAGGGGGGGCTGCGGGCTGACGAGAGAGGCTAGGTTGGACCTGGCGGTAGGTAGTGAGCTGTGTAGACGGGCTCGAGCTGAGAGAAGAGAAGAGAGAGAGGCCCGGCGACTGTTTCCGGAGACCGAAAACGTCCGACGTTAGACCGGCTATACTGCCGCTATAGTTAATCGTTGGGGCATCAAACGATCTCCGAATGCGATGAAACTTGACAGGCGGTCTATCTACACTATAATAAGACCACACGTCAACTCTCATCCCATTCCGAGAACATTTTCCAGCCACTTATAAAATACTATTTCGGACATGCCGCGGGCGCGTGCAAGTGTGTCTGGGCTCAGAACGGACAACGGACGGAACTCGGAGAACCCAGACGAATGCAGGTTTTGAAAACATGATGATGCAATGCACATGATGACAAGATGAAATGCAACACGCAAGCAAATGACATGGCAACAACAACGAATAATTGGACGACACCTGGCACATCGGTCACGGGGCGTCACATCTGTATATTTGAATCAGATAAAAGCTTTCATCAAACCGAGACAGGTTGTGCCTCCTCCTAAACACGAAGCTTCAATGGATAACGCCAGCAGCAGCTCCGGGGCAGGCTAAACACAATGACCCAATTCTGACGCTTCCTTCATAAAAATTCTGACCCTTCCCTAATTCTTGATGTATGGCGGGACATAGATGAAAAGATAAGCATGCATGTTATCTGGATAGAGAAACAGAGAACAAATTGCAAGGGCACTCTTGATGATGGAATTTACTTGCTTGTAGATCCAAAGGTTTGACAAAGAAAGTACCCAAACGCTGCCTTGAATAGACGCCGGAGCAGAATGCGCAAGGGAGAACCTCCTCCTGTGAAACCCAATCTCCGATATCTAGACCACTGGAATTGGACGCCCGCTTCCTCTGGCTGCTCTTGGTCTTGCTGATCGCCGGCTCGAACATGCCTCATCATTGGCCGGATGGCCACTTTCTTCCTCCTCCGGCCCTCCGCCTCCACATGAGTGGTTCTCTGGCCTCGGCGACATGGGCTACGGTGGTGTGGCACGTTGTGCAGCTCGGCCCGGTGCTCTTTATCCGCGAGAAAACGTTGCTATTTCCAGTGCATCTCTCCAGCGTACAGAGGGGGAATTATATACTTGTTGGTAAATGGCTGAAGATGAAAAGACAACATCCGCAGGTATCCATGACCTTTGGGCTTCGGAGCTACTAATCCAGTATGTAAGCTCCAATTTAATTTAGGAGGTTGTTACTCGGAGGGGAAGAGAGAGCTTTCACATAGTGGGACCTCCACGTGGCTTCATTAAATAGGAGGAAAAGCTATCAATCCATCAATTGTTCTTTTTTTCTCAGTGAGGGAGGTTGTGCTTAGCTCTGTTAATTGAAAAAAAACTGCCGTGGTCTTGAGTGGGACTGCATGAGGTGTGACATGGCTGGACGTGATTGGATGATGACGTGGCTATGCTGCATGTTGAGGTAAATCAAGTAGTGGGGGTGAACTTCTTAAGTATATAGGATACATGGTAAACATTTCTCAAATTCCTACTGATAACTTTTCTAAATTGTATGAAACTTATAGAAAAAATATGCGAATATTTTTTGACTTTGATTATATTTGTTCTAGAAAATGTCGTGATTTTTCTGAAATGCCTCAAATTTCTTTTAAAAAATTGTCACAAACATTTCTTTGAATGTTACTGTGTTTTCCCATTGTCTAATACATATTTTGTAAACATCACAAGCATTCTTTTGAATTGCATGAACATTTTTAAAATGTCAATTTATATGTCCAGATTTTTCAAAACGGCACAACCGCCTTTTTTTATTGAAAATCTATTATTAAAATAAGTAGGATAAATTTATTCGTGTTTTTAAAAAAATACGTGCACACTCTAAAAATTGTTTGGGGATTTTCAGAAAAATTCCATGTTTTAAAAAATTGAGAAGAAATTGTTCGGAATACTAAAATTTGTTCTTATTTTAAATAAATCAGAATTATAAAATCTACTGAAATTTGAAAAATAATTTTTGAAATTTCAAAATTGTTTGTGTTAGAAAAAATATTCGACATTTCAAATAAAATCACAATCTGTAAAAAAGGTTTTCAAAAAATTTCTTGAGCAACTGGTTAACGGAAGGATCCTAGGAACTTATAAACCAGTTTTGGAAGCTTTCAAGCCGGCTTGCTTTTTTTATCTCTTTCTCTTTCTCTACCAGTTTTCTATTTTATTTTTCTTTCTTCATTTTCCTTTTTCTTTTCATCGTTTTTTCTATTTATTTTTGTATGTGGTTAAATTTGGGAATAGTTTTCACAGTTGCAATATTAACTCATACACTTTTTCAAAATCATAAAAAATCGAAAATATTGAAATCCTGAACATTTTTCGAATGCACAAACTTTTCTGAATTCAGAACATTTTTCTTATTTTCATACATTTGTCGAATTCACAAGTTTTTTTAGTACCAAGTTTTTTAATTCATGATTTTATTTCAATTTGATTTCGTTAATATTGTCTGAATTTCTTTTAAAATGAACAAATTTTATGTCACGGACATTTTTTGAATTTGTGAATATTTTATGAATTCATAATTTGTTTGAATTTGTGATCATTGTTTGAATTCGATTTCATGAACATTTTATGAATTCGTGAATACTTGTTGAATTGCCAACATTTTTTGAACTCGCTAATTCTTTTGAATGCATGAACATTTGCAAACTCCCAAACATTTTTCGAATTTATGATATATATAATTTCAAAATTTATGACATTTTTTAAAATTCTTGAACATGTTATTATTATTTTATTAAATAATTAAAATTTTAAACCAATAAAAATGAAATGGAAAAACGAGGAAATAGGTACTCGAATGAGCAGAGCTAACGGCCGCTTCCGCATTCACCCTTGGCCTAGCCCATTAATTGCATCTTGTTCGCGAGAATGCGGGAAGCGTCGCCTGAAGGGAGGCACGGGGTGAGCCGGCCATGGGTGAAAAAAATGTTCCTGCTGTATACCAAAAATATAAAATGTGTAATAAAAAGTAGAACGTAAAAACAAAATTTTAGAAAATGTTGACCACGTATCAGAAAAATATTAATCATATCTTTACCTACTAATAAACCAGCTACTGCTTCTGGTCGTCCGTCATGGCAGTTTTTCAAAACAGTCCCTCTGTTTCTAAGAAATCAACCCGCAGTCCTATCTTAAGTGGATATCTAAGAAAAAGTTTCGTTTTTGCAGAAAACACCCTGGCACTCGGAGTATTCAACACGTGGTCCGAGCAGATTTGCAAAGGAAAAAAACACAACAACACACGCACGGGCTCGCCTCCTCTCCCTCTCGCCCATTAAGTCGCCGCCGCCGCCGCCCACACCGGCCGCTTCCGGCGACCTCCAGCGTCGCGCAGCATGCCCCCGAGCTCCCCACGGTCCGCGCCTCCCTTCCCTCCGGCTAGATTCTCCGCTCCCGGACACTACCGCACGCTCGCAACCCCACCCCGTGGCTAGGGTTTCGGGCAGGGCTTCGCCGGCGCGTCTCCGGCGACCCCAGGTTCACCCCTCCTTCCTTCTTGACTGGGATCCGCCACCCCTACACCTCACCTTCTCTTCATATCCTCTGCTGCAGATGCAGATGGAGCACGCCGTGAGATTTCCCCATCCACCACGGTCGCCGCCGTCAAGGGCTTCTTCACGGATCTGGGACGCCATGGACATGCAGCTCCTCAAGGACTTTCTATTGAAACATCTTGTCCATCATGTGTAGAACATGATGCACCGTTAAGTCAAGGTTCAGGACGACGTATATCGTAGCCCCATGCTGGCTTTTTTCCAATGCAGGACCTTCTACATCTCTGCATATCGATCCATTTTGGACCTCAGTAAGTAACTCAGTTTGCATCACTTCCCTTAATTGAACTAGATAAAGAACCATAGGTCAGTGCTAACTGGTACCTGGGAAAGCACATATTGTGGAAAGTTAAAAGGGTTATGATGATGAACGTAGAGTATCGGTCCACCAAGTCAAAGTTAATTTGATATGTTCAAGTTAACCATGGATCAATTCTGGAATATTTGTTAGCTGAAATTGTAGGCAGTTCATCTCTGGAGTTATACGATCTTTTCTTGGAGTAGTCTTCCCTTCAAGTATTTCATCTCTTATCTATTAAAATAAATGTTAATAGAAAAGACATCTTTGGTCTCAAGAATTAGTAATACTCCCATTTGTATTTCCTAATCATATTTTTTCATTTTTGAATTACATCAAACCTATGTCTAGATTGTATACTACCCCGCCCAGCGTTATTACTTTGGCTGTATCTAACTTTAGTCAGTAATTGATATACCTATAATTGTTGTTCTGCACCTATGTCCACAGTCCACACTTCTCTAGATGGTCACACTTTTGATGTTGAACTGACGTCAGATCTCTAAACAAAGGATTTGCAGCATATATAGATGCATTAATGCCAATCTTTATCACTCTGTTACGTATCTACTCCTACCTACTTGAATCTTCTATTCCCAGTTAATTAGAAATTTTGTTATTTGTGGACATCTCCTAAATACATCAAGTAATTTTTGTGTTAAAGAGCAGTACGTTCTGTTTTCATTTGTGACCCAAAGGTCAGCAACGTAAAGCTTGCATGCATCTGAAGGCATGTTCCATCCTTGAATATATACTAATATAAAGGCATGTTACAATTGTGTGCAGGTAGAAAATTCATCATTTTAGTGTCCATCTGAAGAATCACATCGTGATAGGAACAAGGACAATGGCTGGCATGTTGGTAGGAATCTGAGATGATAAAAAATAGTACTCATCCAACTGCTAACTGAATATGCTGGAAATTAGCTCATAGTTACACATATATTATTACTGGGGCAGTACCGTCCTAGACTTGCATATTCAGAATTAATTGATCTCACACAGTAGTGCCATTTGTCGACACACCGTATGATATATGAATAAAACCATAAAAGTGTATATGAAACTGTATAATCTGGCACTTCGTTTCATGCCTACATCAATGCAATGTCCTTTTTATGTTATCATGGCATACATAGATAATTAAATGAGGATTCTTTGATAATGTCTCCATCTCTTGAGCTAAGCACATGCTGTCAACATCATGGAACGACATGGAGCTGCAGACATGCACTTTGGAGCAGAGGTTGACTTGCAGCTGCGTCTGCAATCTCCCAAACAAATGAGCAGCACCATGCAGTTGTGGGCTTGCAGCAGGTTGGCGGGCGAATGGTCATAGCAGGAATACAACGGGCATGTCGACTGCTGCGAGTATTCCATTCAAGTCGACAACTACATTTGCAAGAGGTGTGTTGTTTACTTGGAGAAATTTTTGAGAAAATCATCAATTTATTTAGCATTAGTTAAATCAGTTTGTCGAGCTGAGTTTTTTTTATCTTGATGGTTGTGAGAACTCTGATGGTAGAAGAATTCTGCTATTGAGATGGTTCTTCTATTTTTTTCCTGTACTCCTACTATTCTAATGCAACATCACTTTTTAGTGCTAAAGTACTAGCTTACATCCTTTCTTTTCCCTTTTTCCCTTGAAAAGCCAGGTAGAAGTTCTGTTTAAACACTTATATATAGAATACTAAGAATTTCTTTTTCTTCTTCTTGCTGTTGGCTGGTAGCTTTTAGTAGCAATTTGGATAATTCTGTGCATAATATTCTGTATGATTTTGGGGCAAGAAAGGTCGGGGATTCTGTTGTGGGTGGATCATGGCCTCCAGAACAATGCACACTATAAAGTAGCCTGAGCAAGTTGTGGGGGGTGCCTTCATATGGTTGTTAAATTGCTGCTCCTTTTCTATATGGATTAATGTGAAGCACCTCTAATTTCTCTTTGAAAAATATATGTCTCTTTTTGTTCGATTTGAGTAACTCACAGTAGTTGCTTTTGATGTTATTGTAGTTTTACACCACCGTATGATCGATGAATTCGAGGTCTGAGGCCCGTCCAGGGGCTAGAGCAGATTCATCGGACGGTGGAGTTGAGTGACCCACTCATTGATACCAGGTGTGCTCAAGTGAAGCCAGGGATTTGATCCATCCATCTCGGAGCGCATGAATCAACAGAGGATCCATCCAGTCAAACAAGTGAATTTAGGCTTGATTAATTAGCAGGAGCATACGAGTGTCTTTTGCACATGTAGTTTAGGTTTGTACAGGTTCAGGTAGTCAACTGTTAAGCATGGTAGGATCCGCAAGCTGGGCAGTAGGCAGCGTCACGGTACGATCCAGCAGGACGGCGGAGGAGGCGGCCCGTGGTGACTGGGGAGGATACAAAGGGGGATGGAGAGGTTGCGGGAAATTTATGGGTCTGGACTGGAGCAGAGGGAGATAGAGAATGGGTGAGAAAGATGGAGATGTTGATAGGTAATACCTGTTGGAAAGAGATGTTGATAGTTTACTTTTCTTCATCTCCAACGCAACTATCAACTGATGCGCTGACTGTATCATCACAGTTCTCATGTAAGCAAAGGATCTTGCTTCTTCCCAAATTAGATTTTGAAGTATTTCACTTCTATTGTTTCTCCAGGTATACTGCATTTGATCACGGTTCTCATGTGATCGGCTACCTGCAGATCTACATACTAGGGCGATAATATGCAATGTAGGAGTCTTGACCATCCAATGATTTATTTGTGTTTGGTTTTGCTGCATCGGTCAATATGTGCATATCCTTGGATGTAGTATTGCTTTTCCTAAGTGTGTTTTGTAGATCAGATAATGATTCGCAATGTACTAGGAGGTTTGGACAGCAAGTGATTGTCACCAACACCAAGGATCAGGTTCCTGCCAGAAGAACCCAAAGCAGAGCAAGAGAAGGAAAATGAAGGTGAAGTTGCAGGTTCTGTTGGAGAGAGGGCTTCATCACATACTTGCTGCGAAGGCCATGTTGTCAAGGAGCCGGTGACTGCCGCTCCAGCTGCCTCGCGCCATGCCCCGTCGTGTGGGGTGCATTGTGAGTTCTGCATCAGGCTCGCGCCACCGCTCCGGCAGGTACTCAACGCGCAATCATGGGTTGTTGTGTTAACTTGATACAGTTGCTGATAACAGTGATGCGGCACTCTAGCTAATAGGCAGTATTGGTGTCGACTGGAGCAACTAGAGTCGCTAGCTGTTATGCTAAAAGAATAGGGTGGATTTGCTTCATGCAAGAAGACAGTAAGGATAAAGCAGCAAAAAGCAGGCCATTAGGGGTGATGGATAATTTCTCCAATCAATTTAACGTAGATGCCTTCCAACATTGCACACTAAGCGATTGCATTTTTTAGATATATAGAAAGGTGGCTTCTGTTTTCAAGAAAGTTGGCATGGCGTGATTGTTAATTTTTTATGCCAACAATTACATAAGCTTGGCTGACAAGTATACATTCTGAAATGATATTGACATATTTAGACCGAACCTTTAAACCTAGCATATTTATTTTTCTCACCTAATGATTTTTATTATGTATGATATGTATTGCATAGACTGCTGGATTTGACATTACAATCTGGAACTAAATAAATAAAAATAGAGAAATTCATATAGTGGCAGTAAAGTGCTAACAAGTTATAATCTGTTTTTAGTTGCATTACAGTAAGAGGAAACCTTTATTTTACTTGTGAGCATTGTAATTGTTTGCGAAGGGCTAATGTTAATAAGATATGCATACAAATCTTAGCCTGGAGGCCGTGCTTTGTTCAAAGTAGCTGGGTATATGTACAATAAATAAATATTCATGTGTTATCTTGGTACTGTACAATATTGTTGAGAGTGGTTTAATTCACAGGTTTAGTAGCTCGTGAGAGATATTAAAGTTCATTTTGTGGTTGCACGTCGACACCATGGTAACTTCGTTGATATATGGTTCCTTGAACAAACATGCTAATATGTACTCTTGAACTGAGGTGTAGCTCCCAAATATTATGCCTCCGGTTATTTTAACTTATAAGTGGTAGTATCCAACACGTGAATTGCACAATTACTAGAGATAATTACTGTGTGAATGAAAGGGAGAGCGAGAGCGAGAGCGAGGTATAGAAGAACATAAAGAAGAAGGATTCAGATAAGTACCACACGTGTGGCAGGAAGCAATTCCGTCCTGACGTTTTTTGATGGCAACTTTAGTTACCCGGGGATGGCAAGTTGTGAAGCGTATCAACTTTCTGTCTGGATTGCAAGTTTTAGTTGGGGTTCCGTTTTTTTTTCGTATGGAAATTTTAGTTGTAAAAACATCAGGGCGGGCGTTACTTCGTGCCACACGTGTGGCACTATCATTTGGAAAGAAAAATGGTTTAATGATAGAAATAAGTTGACAATGCTGCCTGATGTCCATAGATAATTTAAAGGTATATGATACACATGTTTAATGTGAACCACTAAAATATGTATGTCCTCATTACAACGTAGGTGCATATTACTATCCTCCTCCTATAAGTATAATCTTCCTCCTATAAGTATAAGTAGAAGAACAACCACGGCTCCTCTTCTGCTCTATTTCTTCTAGGTAGGCAGACTCCACCTAAATTGCTGCCTTATGTCACCATCGAATGCTGTTAAACTCACCTCACAAAGATTGATCGACAAGGAGAATTCATTCAGACGAAGAAGAGGTTGAACCATGCATCATAGATGATGAATTTCACCGTTCAATCTACACTGACCACCGCATACCTATGTCGCACTCAGTGAGAAAAATTTCAATTACTCATAACCATCCACTCATCCGGATTCCCTCAACCTCCTGATATTGTCCATCATCCTTGTGTTGTCATTGGCCGTGTGCACTATGATCCATGCCATGCCATCCGCGAACAGGAACCGAATGTCAGCCGATCCTTCGGCTATCATGCCCCCATGATGTAATTCTTCAGTGAGAACGTTCAGGCTGGAATGATCCATGGATATTTTGTTTGCTTCATAGCGAAGTATGTCCCCGTTGCAACGCACGGGCTTTTTTGCTAGTACTTAGAAATGCTAATTGTGGATGTAAAATGTTCCTGATAAATACCTAAAATGTACATTGTGTATGAAAAGGTAGTCATCCTACGCAAAAAAATTATTCATCTATTAAAAATGATAAATAAGTACGATTTTATTGTTGTATATGACGAATGTCGAATATGTATTTAAAAAAATAACATCAAAATCAATATTAGAAAATGTTGATTATGTAAAAAATATCTTAGTCATATAGTTAAGAAATATAAAAAATATTCCTGATATATATCGAAAATGTACAATGTGTATGAAAAAGTAGTCATCAAACATAAATATTAAAAAAAGTTAAACATGTATTTTAAAAATATTAAACATGTATAATTTTTTAGGATGCATATGTAAAATGTAAAAATATGCAGAAAATGTAGACATGTGTTAAAAAAATGATGAAACCGAAGAAACATTAGAAAGAAACACCTCAAATATGAAAAACCCAAAGAAAACTCATGAGAAAACAATGAAAAACCAAGAAAATAAAATTTAACTAAAGAAAAATGAAGGAAGCTGATGAAATCTAAGAAACAAACAAAATAACCAAAGAACATAGAATAGAAATAAAAAACGGAGAAAGGAACAAAAGAAAAACCGAAAAAGAGGAAAGAAAAAACTGTAAAAACCGAAAAACATGATGAAAAAATATATGAAAAACACCCATGAAGAAACAAAAAAAGAATGAGAAAGAAACAAAAGAGAAAATGGCATGAGGAAAATGCAATGAGCGAGCGAGCATGCAGAAAGCCAGAAACGGGCTGGCTCATTACTGTAGAGAGCACGGAAACCTTCAGCGAGGCATAAGCTAGTCTTGCTACAAGCTAGATATAGCTGTCGCACCATCTGGAATCGCTACATGTGATATATGGGACTGAATAGTTAGCGGGTACCCCTTCATCGACCTCCTGCGTGCGGCGCGGGGTACACGGGCAACTGACGCATGGTGAGCCCAGTCACCGCCATGTGTCACGTGTTGGACGCATCCATCATAGCACCATTTCTTTTCTTTTTCTGCACATGTTTTTTAAAATTTTACTTGGGTTTTTTTAGTTTTTTTTAATTATGATTTTATTCTATTTCTCACCTGAAGCACACCATGTGAAAAAGGCATAGTTGTGCTGCACGGTGAAGCACAGTGATGCTCCCGAAAAGTGGAAAACACATGCGAGCTTCTTGAAAAATGAAAAGCATACTTCATGGTGAAGCACGACTGTGCTTACTAAATAGTGAAAGCATATTTGCGCATCGTGTGAAGTGAAGTTGCGCTTTCGTGTGAAAAAATGTGCTTCTAAAAAAAGTCAAGCACGATACTGCTTCTTGGTCTCCAGTTTTTTTTGGATTTTTTGTCCAAACCTGGACCTAGTCCCCAAGATCTCGATGCGAGAAATATAACGGTGAAAATGGTTTATGATTTGGACGCATTGTTTAAGAGATAAACATTTAAAAATGAATCTACGCAAAAAAAAAATACAAAACTATCAGGATGCGACAAGCGTCGCACATGCAATGCGTCATTTGTTATCACCGAAAAAATATCAAAGTAACCTTTGCAAGGAGTATCCTTAACTATTATATTTTGATGATATATATACCAGCTCCCTTACAATTCCGATGTTCCTACGGTTCGCGCTCCGGCCTACGGAATGATTGAACGTGACTATGTCTTTTGCTCTCTGCGGCACCTTGTTTGTCGCACACACAGGCGGTGCCCTGACTGGGTGGCCCATTTAGGAATTGTAGAGGTGTAAAAATTCATTGAATAAATCAGTCGGAGGCAGACTTGCTAGGGACCTCCTATGCGCCGCTCTTTGCGTCCAATTCGCACGTGCCGCACAGGTACGGCCCCCATCTAGAAACCTTAAACATTGGATATGTTCAAAAAATTTAAAAATTCAAAAATTGTTCGCGTTTTCTGAATGCTAGAAGAACAACTAAAAAACTTGAACAAAGTTTTGATAAAATGAACACTTTTTAAAATCCCGAACATTTTTTGAATTTAGAGAACAAAATTTTGTACGCGAACGTTATGTTTGAGAGAAAAAGTTAAGTTCGAATGAAATATGTGAACATTCTTTAAAACTCCCGAACAAAATTTGAAATATTTGAACAAATTTTTGAAATGGGAACATTTTACGAAACTCACGAACAAAAATTTCAAACACGAACATTTTCTGAAAAAATGCAAACAAAATTTGAAAAGGAACATTTACTGAAACTCACGAACAAAAATTGAAAAAACGAACATTTTTCTTAATTTTGCGAGCAAATTTTGCAAAGTTGTGAAATTGTGAAAAAAAACATAAAAAAGAAAAAGAAACTAAAAAAAGAAAATAGAAACAAAATTTGAAGATGAGAACATTTTTTAACTTTGAATAATTTTTTGAAAGCATGAACATTTTTTCAAGTCAGGAACAAAAATTGAAAATGAGAGCATTTTGTGAAGTTTTGAACAATTTTTTTGAAAGGATGAACAAAATTTGAAAATGAGAACGTTTTGTGAAGTTTGGAACAATTTTTTGAAAGCATGAACAAAATTTGAAAAATGAGAACATTTTGTGAAGTTTTGAACAATTGTGAGCAACACAAAAAAAATTAAAAAATAATAATATAAATTTGAAAAGAGAAAACAAAAAACGAAAAAATGAAAAAGAAACAGGAAACAGGAAAAAAAGAAACATAAAAAACGAAAAAAAGATAAAAAAGAAAACAGAAAAAGAAAAAAGAACATTAAAACGAAAAAGAAAAAGAAACAATAAAAGAAAAGAAAAAAAGGGTAAAGGTGGAAATAGAAAAACCAGTTCAGGAACCTTCTAGAAGGTTCTCAAAACCAGAAAAACCGACTGGGAACTACCTAGAAGATTCCCAAAACCGGATTCGCTTTAACGTTTGAACGGGCCAGCCCATCCTAACGCGCTCGTCTATCTGCATGTGCGTCCGGTCGACTACTTGCCGCAAAGAGCGGCAAATAGAAAATTCCGACTTGCTATGCAGCCGAGCTATAGATTGGGAGTGACTACAAGGCAGCACGAAAACTGAAGAACTAAGTGAAGCGGCATATCCGATTTTTCTGAAGTTTTTAGGTAATTTTTTGCTAATTGTGATTTTTCTAAAATGTGAATAATGTATATTGTCAACAAATTTTCAAAATTTAACAACATTTGAAAAACATGAACAAATTTTGAAAACATGAACAAAATGAAATTATGAACAATTTGAATTTTTGAACATTTACCAAAACATGTGAATTTTGAAAAAAGCAAACAAAATAAAAAAATGCGAACAAATTTTTGGAAAAATGAAAGCCATGAACAAAAATAGGAAATTTGTAATATTTTTTGAATTTGTGAACAAAATTTGAAAACTTGAACCATTTCGGAACTTTTGATTTTTTTAAAAAAACTCCAACATTTTATAAATTCACCAAATTGTTTTAAATTTGAGAACACAAATTGAAAACATGAATATTTTTTGAAGGTTTGAATAATTTATGAAAAATGAAAACATTTTCTAAAAGTTTTGAATTTTTTTAAAATATAATAATAATTATAGTCAAAGAAAAAGGAAAAACCAAAAACCAAAAAATATAAAACTAGAAAAAGAATAGCAGAAATCAATAAAGAAAAATATGGGGTGGTTTAGGAATATTCTAGAACGTCCTTAAACCGGGTACTGTAGTGCTGCTAGAATGGGGACGGCCCGTTTACTCGTCATGATCAAGCCTGACGGCATCCTGAGGCCCAAATTTATACAGTTCAATCACTAATGCTCACATACACTCCTCCCTATGGATGCAAACACACACACACACACACTATCCCTATGATTACCTTCGAGATACTGGGCTGGTACAACATTTTGAGATTGATGAAGTCACCACAGATGCCTTGTAATCGATGGAAGTGTTTCCTCTCATTGAACGAACATCACCGAAAAGGCTAAAACGATCCAGGAAAATGCGAGTATCAATGCCAACTTTAGGACTTCCCTGGTGAGCTGACTTTCTGCTTCCCGGTAATGTCAGGCACAATAGACTTTTGGTTGAATCAAATTGTACCAGGATTGTCAATACCGTACAAAACATATGGAACTCTTTTTTTCTTCAAATGCATTGGATTGCTTTCCGAGCAACCTAATTTACATCTCCTCCAAACCGTTACTCCCTTGCCTCATCAGTCTTACATTATGGCCCCACTGGTCCTAATGGATGTCAACTTGCTTTACTTATGGATTCGTGGTATATGTATATAAACTCGTGATTTGTTTATTTTTTTAGAAGGTGAAAATTGATGTTTTTATGAAAAACTAGCCCTAAGTGTGGAGGTTTTGTGTAATCAACTCTGTGCAGCGGCAATGATCAGAAATAAAATTGTGCAACTACAAGCAAAAGTAAGACGATCTAGCTTTCGACGAGGGACAAAAGAGGAAGCTCGCCATCGCAAGTGATAAGGGAAAAAACCACCTGTTGAGGCTAGGTTTCATCCTAGCTAGTGAGAGCATCTTCATCCGAGGTCTCCAAATCCTCCCTATATGTCCAGCGGACAACTCGTACAGTGTCTGGACGGAAGAGAGAGAAAAAATCGATTCAATCAAAGCCCTCATATCCTCTCTATTTGCCTGGACGTTCGCAAACTTCATACTCAACCCATCTTCGGGGACAAAATGGCGTGTCCGGATAAGCCGCCACGTCGGGTATGGCCCACCCGAATCACTTTTTTTTTTGTTTTGCTTTCTTTTCTCGCTCTTCAACAAATGGTAGCTCGAAGCGGACACGGCCTTAGACACGGTCAAACAGTGTCCCACCTATCCATGAACAAATAGAGGGTTAAATGAGCCTAGCCCAGTTATAGATAATCTGAAAGGCCGACGGAAGAAAAACGAATACAATGGCATAGAGAGCAACTGATTTGGTTGATAGGGGGTGCAGAGTAGCGAGCAGACTATTGATGATCGTATTGCTTTTCATACAAAGTGTCACCGGTGCTTCAGGGACAAATGGAATGATCACGGAAAAGTTCCCCGATTTTGTACCGACGAGACAAATGACAAACTGGCAGACGACGCAAGCCATCATGGCCCTTTGGCCTTGGCTTAGCTCACGGTTCGTTATGCGTCGTCTTCAGCAATACATGTTTCAGCTACATGCCTCCGCTCGAATATATATCTCGACTCGTGCCATGGGAGAGCTGTATCTCAACCGGCGTGCTGTGAAAAGGGCAGGCAGTTGTCGATCTTGACGTCGCCTTCACTGTTCCAGTCCAGCATCGCGAAATGCACCTCTACTCACTGTTTGTATTGTGTGCATACACGACCAGTACTAGTACTACTATCTAGCGCTGGAGTGCACAAGTAGGCGACCAGTTAGTTTCTTCTTCATTTAGCTGGAGCATGTTGCTTACAAACATATAGAGCAAAATACTACCACTACCTGTTAAAAATATGCACAAGTGTGTACCTTCTCTCTCTCTCTCTCTCTCTCTGCGAATAAAGTGTGTACCTTCTCGTGCTTACAAACACTCTTGGCTCCCAAGGCTCCAGTTAGCCATGGATGAATGGGCATGTGTGAATGGGTCCTACGATTTTTTGGCATGGCTAGCTATAGCAACGTGCCTGCACCACTCGATTGGTCGATCGCCATGGATGCGTGCGTAACAATCAAAGGTGAGGCATGCCTGCGTACATGGGGCAGCAAGAGAAGACAAAACGTATCCCTTGCCGAGCAGGCGAAGAGCATCTGTAGTAGACCTATGTCTTGTAATTTCAAAGCTTAGAGCAACTTTAATGGGGTGACTCATTTTATCCGTTTGGGTCATCTGGACACAAAACTCAGTCCAACGGGGTGACCCAAACGGACACAGCGTCCGCCTGTTGTCCGTTTGGTGTTCGCTCGGATCCATATTGGGCTCAAATTTCGGTCAAAAGCGGACACAAAGCGGACGCTCTTTGTGCCCTCTTCACCCCCCTCTGTCCGGCTGCATGTGGCTCTTGGCCCACTTGCCATCCACCCATCTGTCTCATCCCATCTCTTTCCTTCCTTTTCTCTTTCTTCTCCCACCCACCCGCCCATCGTCTCGAGAGCTGGAGCAGCGCCTGGCCGCGCACGCTCCCCCGCGTACAGCAGCAGAGGACAAGCGGGCTTGTCCTCCTCCGGCGCCGGCGCTCCGCCATGGTGGGCTCATGGTACGGAGTCTTGATGGATTTGATGGGTTTGGGCGCGCGCAAGCAGATGGACCGGTGCATGGCCCGGCTCCAGGAGCTGCAGTACACGGTGACCGGCGGCGCCAAGGTCGTCTCCGGGGTCAGCCTCAGCCCGCACAACTCCCGCGGTTACCTTCGCACCAGCATCCGCTGCAAGCAGGAGACCGTCAGGCAAGCCACTCTCTCTGTCCACTCTGCCGTTCGAACCGAGATGGTTCGATCTCTGCTTTCGCTGGCCTCGCCGCCGGAGATACGTGTGTGTGTATGTACCTGCGCTTGGGCGGCGGCGGCGGGGACGACGGCGAGGGGTGGTCGCGCTTGCTCTGGCCTTCGCCGGGCGGCTGCTTGTCGACGGAGTCCGGCCGCGGCGAGTCTGTGCCTATGCTGCAGTCCGGCATCGGCGGCGCCTCGCCTAGGTATCCATGCCAGGCCGGCCTTGGCGGAATCGGATACGGACGGCCGGCACCGGCGACGTTCCTCGCTACAAGCTCTCTGCCTACTACGTGTTCAACGGAATGCCCAGACGGACATGTCAAAATATGTGACCGTCTCCCGTTGGGCGCACCGGCCAACCCAATTAAAAAAGCGGACGCGGACAAGCAGACGGGCGACCCAAACGGACAAAAAACGGACAAAATCGATGTCCGTTTGGGTCTCCGCGTTGGAGTTGCTCTTATCTCTTATATTCCGGAAGATGAAAAAACTTTTATTTAGAACAACGTTAACGCCCACACGTGTGGTGGGAGTCAAAACCGCCCACACGTCCCATAACAAATAAACTGCGCCACGTCACCGCATGCATGTATGTGGAATTTTTTTGGATTTTCAATTTTTAAAATGTTTTATCTCTTAAATGAAAAATCTGATTGAAGATTCGTTTTCATCATTAAATCCATCGCGACGAGATCTCCGAAACTAGATCTCATATTAATATATTTCGACGATTTTTTTGGTTAAAAGTTGCCATGTCTATTGCATATGAATTGCCCTGATGTTTACACTGAAGTTTGCATGATATGTTTTAGTTATTTTCTTCTACATTTAAAAATAAATTTTGACATATTATAAAACGAGAAATTAAGAAACTAGACTTGTCATAAATCATAAGCTAAAATTGGATACATGCACTCAAAATTGCCATGGTTCATACGCAAAATAATTTTCATGGTCAAAGTACTGAAATTGCCATCATAAAAAACTGAAATTGTCATGTTCTACAAACTAAAATTGCCACATGGCAACTTTAGTTTAAGCACTATAGCAACTACAGTGTAAACATCATGGCAACTTTTGGGCAAAAAAATTTCATCGAAACATATCAACATGGTGTATAGTTTTGAAGATCTCATCGAGACGGATATAATGATGAAAACAGATTTTTAATTTAATTTTTAATTAGGAGATAAACCATTTTTAAGACGAAAACCAAAAAAAATTCTGCTGATGTCATCTGTTCATACGTGGCAAAATGAGTGGTGATGGAGGCGTGTGGTCGATGTGCAAGATGCCACACGTGTGGTCGTTAGTTTTTTCGTTTATTTAAAAGGATAGGGCTAGGGAGAGCATCTCCCTCCTCTCCGGTTTATAGGTTCACTCCTGCGCGTTAGGTTGTCAATTTTATTAATGTTATATGTATTATATATATATATCAAAAATGTTATATCACTAGAAAATATAACATTTAAAGTTTCTAATGGTATAAATTTTGTAATGTATAACTCATATTATGTTTGTACTGTCATGATTAAAGATGAATAGGTCGAAAGTTTTCTCGTAAAAAAATATATAACTCATATTATGTTGGTCAAGTTGCCAATCTAGAGATACGTGTGAGCCTAAAACCCAGAAATGAGGTAGTATCTAGCAGATTGCCAAATCAACAATCCCAAAAAATATAGATTTGCACCCCTCAAAATGCAACCCAGAACTATTTTTTTAGCTCTATCCGTTAGGTGGAAATTCAGAACTTGCCGTCCTCGTCCTCCCACAAGGATAGGTTCTCGTGGCGCCTCATGGAGAATCGTTCTTTCTCTCCTATCTCGGCATGGAGGGCATTTTGCTGTGAATCGATGGAGGCAGATTATGCTCTGTATAAGATCATAGCCCCATCCAAGGAGATTTTTTCTATTGGCTAGTCATGTGTGATAGATGTTGGATTGCTGATAGGGTGGCAAAGAGGGGATTGGATCACCCCCATGTGTGTACTCTTTGCAATCAAGCCCGGGAGACTATCGACCACTTGCTCGTCCAGTGTCCTTAGGCCTTGGAGGTATGGTTCAGGATTTGGTGATCTTGGACCGTGGGGTCTTTGACTGTCGCTACACATGATTCGATTTGCGCTTGGTGGTCCTCTCTCCATGGCAGGCTACTGTAGGATCGAAAGTATGTCTAGAGGGGGGATGATTAGACTACTTGACCAAATAAAAATCTAGCCTTTTTCCAATTTTAAGTCTTGGCAGATTTTAGCAACTTAGCACATGTCAAGCAATCAACCTACACATGCAAGTCTAAGAGTATAGCGGCGAAATGTAAAACATTTGCATATCTCTACCTAATATTAAAAGGACTATCGTTTTTCCACTTATTTCGTCATCTTCGTACGTTATATACGTCGTGTTTCCGGGTCAACGCGCGGTGATACGTCGTGTTGTCGGTTGTAGATGGAAGGGTCAAATCTGTAACACCCACGATGCGGCTATATCTCCGACGTGTCAGAGCACGACTTAGAGGCATAACCGCATTGTAGGCATGTCGCAAGAGGGGTAATCTTTACACATCCCATGTACTGAATAAGAAAGAGGTACAGAGTTGGCTTACAATCGCCACTTCACACAATATATGAATATAGCATTACATCATCCAGATACAATCAAGGTCCGACTACGGAATCAAAATAAAAGAAGACTACCCCTAATGCTACAGATCCCCGATCGCCCCGACTGGGCTCCACTACTGATCAACTGGAAACGAGACAACACAACGAACACGATCTTCATTGAGCTCCTCCTTGAGCTCGGTTGCGTCACCTGCACGGTAACATCGACACCTGCAAACTGGTTTTGAAAGTAATCTGTGAGTCACGGGGACTCAGCAATCTCGCACCCTCGCGATCAAGACTATTTAAGCTTATGGGTAGGAAAAGGGTAGTGAGGTGGAGCTGCAGCAAGCACTAGCATATATGGTGGCTAAACTTACGCAAATGAGAGCGAGAAGAGAAGCAAAGCAACGGTCGTGAACTAGAAGTGATCAAGAAGTGATCCCGAAACTACTTACGTTCAAGCATAACTCCAACACCATGTTCACTTCCCGGACTCTGCCGGAAAGAGACCATCACGGCTACACACGCGGTTGATGCATTTTAATTAAGATAAGTTTCAGGTTTTCTACAACCGGACATTAACAAATTCCCATCTACCCATAACCGCGGGCACGGCTTTCGAAAGTTCATAACCCTGCAGGGGTGTCCCAACTTAGCCCATCACAATCTCTCACGGTCAACAAAGGATATTGCTTCTCCCAGGAAGACCCGATCAGACTAGGAATCCCGGTTACAAGACATTTCGACAATGGTAAAACAAGACCAGCAAGACCGCCCGATGCGCCGACATCCTGATAGGAGCTGCACATATCTCGTTCTCAGGGCAACATCGGATGAACACTACGTACAGCTAAAACCAACCCTTAAGTTTCCCCGAGGTGGCGCCGCAAGTGGCTCTGTTTCGGACCAACACTTAGACAAGCACTGGCCTGGGGGGTTAAAATAAAGATGACCCTTGAGTCTGCAAAACCCAAGGGAAGGTGATAGGTTGTTAGTGCAAATGGTAAAACCAAGGTTGGGCCTTGCTGGAGGAGTTTTATTCAAGGCGAACTGTCAAGGGGTTACCATTATAACCCAACCGCGTAAGGAACGCAAAATCAAGGAACATAACACCAGTATGACGGAAACTAGGGCGGCAAGAGTGGAACAAAACACCAGGCATAAAGCCGAGCCTTCCACCCTTTACCAAGTATATAGATGCATTAATTAAGTAAGAGATATTGTGATATCCCAACAAATATCCATCTTCCAACATGGAACAATCTCCATCTTCACCTGCAACTAACAACGCTATAAGAGGGGCTGAGCAAAGCGGTAACATAGCCAAACAACGGTTTACTAGGACAAGGTGGGTTAGAGGCTTAACATGGCAAAAATCGGAGGCATGATATAGCAAGTGGTAGGTATCGCAGCATAGGCATAGCAATAGAGCGAGCAACTAGCAAGCAAAGATAGAAGTGATTTCGAGGGTATGGTCATCTTGCCTGAATCCCGCAAGGAAGAAGAACGAGTCCATGAAGAAGACAAACGGACGTAGTCGAACGGATCCTCACAAACGCGACGTTATCGAAACTAACCCAAAGAAGCAACACCGGAAAGAAGCAAACAACATAGTAAAACAACCATCACATCGCATGATGCACAACCAAGTATGATGCATGTCCGGTTTAAAGAAGCATGGCATGGCAAAGTGCACAAACAAAGCTACAAGTTAAGTGGAGTTCAATATGCCACGAGTTGCATATTGACGGAACACCACGTGACTTATTTAGTTTGATCTTGTTTATGTACCCAACAATATTAAATGTTGTTAAACATGGCAAGAGGGTGAAGCATATGAAAAACTACCTATTCAGGCAAGTTTAAATGAGGCCAGAAATAACAAACAACAATTCCGGTAAATCCTCATATGCATTTAGCAATTTAATGCAAACAACAATTTTAAACATTTTAAATGTTATTATCATGATGTGGATGACATGTTCAAGTTTATGCAATTTTAAGAAAAGGTTGACATGAGCATATTATGAAACATTTGTCATCGTGGCGGAACAAAAGGGGTGCCACGGCAACGAATCCGAAAATGATGCCATGGCAACATATCGGTTCCGGTAGCTCATGGAGATACCGGTGCAAAAGGAAAAGTGACGGAAGCGTGTCATGCAAGGATGGTGGGGTGCTCCCGGATACCGGGTTCCCCACATGTTGGTGACAAGGCAAAAGAGGGGTAACGTGCACCGACAATTCGGACTCGAGGCTAACAAGGGTGCATCTCATACAACATGCATTCATTCTCGGACGATCGTTTCGGTGGTATACCTTCGAAGCATGTGTTTCGGGCGGAACGAGTTCGTAGAGGGAAGTAGACGTTCTCGCAACGGCGGTAGTGGAAGTAGTCGCCCTCGCTTCGTAGATGTTCACACTCCATAGGTGTTCGGGGTCAAAACAAGGAACTTGACGTCCACGGGTCTTCGAGGGTCGACGGTACATGTTCTGTAGACGTTCGAGCGGCGGTAGTGGTACACGTTCATTGAGTAATCGTACACGTCGTCGGTAGTTGTACACAAGTCTTCGGCCACAGAAGTAGTCGTACAACGTTTTCGTAGATGTTCGGGGTCACGACACGGAACTTGACGGGTCGTCGTCGTCCTGGTACTTGGCGTCCTCTTGGTCTCGACAGAGATGAAACGGAATGCAACGGTTGTGGTACATGGCGTCCAGGGGCTTTGCGGGTCATCCTGTACATGGCGATCTCGACGATTCCAAGGGTCTCGGCGGAGGCCATGGTACTCCCTGATTGCACCAAGATGGTCTAGCAGCAACAAGGGCGTCGGGGAGGACAACCTCAGGTCAACGCGACCACGAAGCAGAGGCGGGGCCACAGCGCTGCTGGATTTGGCGAGAGGAGGTCGGGAATGGCTTGTCATGGCCGGAGACGAGGCAGCTTCTCCCCATCCGACAAGACGGCAGGAGCGCGGGGACGACGGGTCTCGACGACGAGAGGGTGCAGCAGCTGCTGCTGCTGTCGGTGGCGACGTCGAGGCGGGTTGAGGGCGACACGGAGAAGCAGGAGGAGAGGCAGGGCGACGGTAGCCGGCAGGGATGCAGGCTCGCGATGGCGGTGGTGGGCCGGCCTGGCACTGCGGGGGCTGGCGGCCATGGGAGCTGCTGCTCCTGTCAAAAACAACGACGGCGGACCTGCGAGACGAGGCGGCAGCGAGAGAAAGGGAGAGGCCATGGATCGAGCGAGCGCTCAGGCTCCTGGACCTGCGTGCGCCCATGCGAGAGGAGAGAGGAGCGTGGGCGTGGGGATCGGGAAGAGGAGGAGGGGGGATCGAGCACGCCTCCTGGCTCGATGCGTGCATATAGTAGCAACGCACTGGAGGGAAACGAGGGAGAGGGTGAGATGGGGATCAGGCTAGGGTTACGGGGGGAGCGCGGTTGGGCCTTGGAGGCCGGCCCAGAAGAGAAGGGGGCTGCGCCTAGATCTTGACTGGGCTCTCTCTCTCTCTCACACACTCTCTTCTCTTAACCAATAAGAGAGAAAAAATAGATAGAAGAAGAAAAAAAATATAAAGAGAGGGTTAGGGATGGAATTTGGGCACGGGGATAAATTTCCCGGAGTCGCAAAAATGTGCATGGACCACGAAAGATAGGAGAGGCATGATTGCAAGAATTTAATTCAAAGTCATTTGAATTTAATTCAAATGATTTGAACAAGGACTAGGAATTAGAGGTGACCAAAAATGTTCGGATTTTTTGGTGGAGCTCCGGAAAATGACGAAAGGATATAAGGCAAGGTTAGATAGTCAACACTTGAAGAAGAAAAAAGCCAAGGGAATTAATATGCAAGTGTGTTAAGATGAATTCCAAAAGAATGGAAAAATTTATAATAGCTCCCTAATATCGGGAGGATATGTTATAAAGAGAATCACCATGTGAATTCTCTCGGTTTAAATGGACCGAAGATCCATGCAATTTACTTAGTTGAGTTTTAAAACGGGTTGCATGATTATATGATGCAATGCACATGACGCAACGAACCAAAAGAAAATCACATGACGAAACCCGGAACCTTGGAAGGCATCTGAAACTCCGGTCTTGGGGCGTCACAAAATCGCTGGAGTTTTCCGTTCCGGACTGGGCCTTCTCTGTTCATGCGTCATCTATGCTGAGCCAGGCTAGGCCTCAGCCTGCCAAACAATTCTAGTTCAGAAAAAGAAAAGATGCATTGCACACGGGTCGTCCACTCCGAACGATTGGATCGTGGTTTCGACAACAACGTCCACACACCGCGCGCGCAGTCCACCCTTATCGAGATCTGTCGCTGTCGGGAACCTTCGCCCCCTGGTATAATCGATCGATCTCCTCATTGACGTCCAGTTAGCCCATGGATCCGTCGCTGATGATCTCAAGTCCTTCACATCCCGATAGATTGCAAAGCCACGTCCCCACGCTCCGATCGATCGCAAGCCAGGCCGACGAGGCGAAGAAAGGGCAACATGGAAGGCAGTCGAGGCCTATAAGAAGGGGCTTGAAGGACGGCCTCGCGGCCTCGCACAGGTCCGCCAGATCCTCCCACACGACCCGATCTCCGGCGCAAGTTGTTTCACGGGTCAGACCGCTCGAGCACCTCGACTTCATGCTTGGCAGATACTGCACAATGTGTAGGAGAATCCCGGAAATCTTAGCAACTACCTCTCCGACGGTGCAGGTGCTCGGCCTCATTATGGTTAGTCACAAGTGGAGATGAGTGGGAGGAAGAAGAGTGAAAGGAGAAGAAGGGATTTGCACATAGCAGAATTTCTTGTTTGGATGAGAGGTTGATGTAGTCTTGCGTGGTTTTGAAATTCCTATCTGAGTATACATGTACATACTCCTATATTCAGAGTCTCAAGGTCTCCCTAATCCTGTTGGTCTCCAACCCAGCTTTGATTTTCATCATGTTCCATCATTTATTTTTAGTTTCTAGCCAGCGGCAGCTGTTCCATCTTCGTCATAATCACCTCTGACACATGTTGGTTTCGTCTATATTTATGTATACATACCATCTACATCTCATGCCTCCAGAGATTGACATGTACTGCTTTTAGATTTGGGAATTGCAAATTCTTCACCTTATTTATACTGATTTTTGCATGAAGTATACAATCATGAGTTATTGATCCCATGATCTTTTTGGAGCCTGAGATTGAATAAGATATGAAATCAGATACGCAAGTTATATTTGAAATAGTTTCCCACTGTATGAGCAGAATTAAAATTGATTATTTTGTTTGAAAAAATATACTGGATGTTACTATACCCATTATTATTATTATTTAGGCTTCAAGATATATATGCTCTTTTTTACTTGCATCTTTACTTTGAATGTGTGTGTATTCAGTGCCGACATCTTACCTTGCAGGTCTACGTACAAGATTGAACTCTTGAAATATATATTTTATTTATTGGCCCAAGAGAAAGGTATGAGAAACAAATGCAACAATTCAACGGAGTTTTGTGATTGTAGTATCTGTCCATAGTAGGAAAAAGGCAACCATAGTTTTTGTTCTAGACATGTATGATGTTTGTATTCCAAATAAAAAGGCTAATAAGGACTTCTTCAAGATGATCCGTAGAAAGCCAAGAGGAATTTCAAATATGGTGCAACTTGCAAATCATGAGTTCTAAGAGAAGCCTATTATTACTTCAGAAGAAACACTTTGATCCAATCTTGGGTCATTGTTATGATCAACTACATATAGAGGGCCAAATTGACCAGTACACATTGTATCGATGTTTTAATATTTGTGTGCCACTCAGTATTCTGCTCCGCACGTCCTGTAGTAGGAGATAAAAAAGAGGGAGGGATAGACAAAGAGTACAGAGGAACCACAACGGCAGTGTTTCGAAGTGTTCTCTACCACTGTTTCGTGTTTCTTTTCGTCAAAGTTCCAAGAGTATAAATCTAGCTGATTATTTGACCTAATTGTGTTACTCATAAAAAAATCAATTCCATTGCTCAAAATCAAAAATCAAGATGACATTTTTCATGAACTTCGAACGTGTTCCATGTACAACTCCCACTTTTTCCCGTTGCAACGCGCGGTCATTTGTGCTAGTGAAGGTAAAGGGAGGAGTTTGGAGGGAGCAAACGCAATGTAGACACAGAGATTTTTGGCGTGGTTCCGATAGGTGGTGCTATCATACATCCACGTTGATGGAGACTTCAACCCACGAAGGGTAACGGTTGCGCGAGTCCACGGAGGGCTCCACCCACGAAGGTCCACGAAGAAGCAACCTTGTCTATCCCACCATGGCCATCGCCCACGAAGGACTTTGTCTCACTAGGGTAGATCTTCACGAAGTAGGCGATCTCCTTGCCCTTACAAACTCCTTGGTTCAACCCCACAAACTTATCGAAGGCTCCCAAGTGACACCTGACCAATCTAGGAGACACCACTCTCCAAAAGGATATATATAGCGTGTTAATGATGAACTCCTTGCTCTTGTGCTTGAAATGATAGTATCCCCAACACTCAACTCTCTCTCTCTCACAGATTTGGATTTGGTGGAAGGATGCCTTGGGTGGAAAGCAACTTGGGGAAGGCTAGAGATCAAGATTCTTGTGGTTGGAATGGAATATCTTGGTCTCAACACATGAGTAGGTGGTTCTCTCTCAAAAAATGTATGTTTGAAGTGTAGACACGTTCTGATGGCTCTCTCTTCTAATGAAGAGTGGGTGAATGGGTATATATAGCCTCCACACAAAATCTAACCGTTACACACAATTTACCAAACTCAGTGGGACCGAATCAGAAAACTCGGTCAGACTGATTCAGTTCAAAATGTGAATGTTAGGCTTTTCGGTGGGACCGACATGTCAACTCAGTGGGACCGATTCCATTAGGATTAGGGCATACCGTAATCTCGGTGAGACCTATTACACAAACTCGGTAGGACCGACTTTGATAATAAGCTAACCAGAAAGTTGGTCAGGCAAACTCGGTGGGACCGATTTGCTCATTTCGGTGAGACTAAAACGTTAAGAAAGGGAAACAGAGAGTTTGCATTGCAAACTCGGTGAGACCGATCGCTCATCTCGGTTGGACCGAAATGTTACGAAGGGAAACAAAGAGTTTGCAATCCCATCTCGGTGAGACCGAAGTGACTAGGGTTTCTGGTAGTGGCTATGTCAAGTGAACTCGGTGGCGCCGGATAGAACATTTCGGTGGGGCCGAGTTTGACTTTTGGTTTGGGACATATGTGGATATGAGAAAGTGGTTGAGGGTTTTTGGAGCATATCACTAAGCATTTCGAGCAAGTAAGCCATTAAGCAACACCTCATCCCCTTTTAATAGTATTGGCTTTTCCTATGGAGTCAATGTGATCTTGGATCATTAAAATGAAAATGTAGAGTCTTGAGCTTGAGCCAATGCATGTCCTTAGCATTTTGAGGGGTCCACATTCCAATTCATGCCATGCCAATCATTGAACTTTCTGAAATGATCATCTTGAAATAGTATTAGTTCAATGAGCTATATTTTGTTAGTAATTACCAAAACCACCCAGGATAGTTGCACTTTCAATCTCCCCCTTTTTGGTAATTGATGACAACATATAGATCAAAGTTTCGACAAGTGATAATAAGATTTAAATACATCCTCGCTTTGAGAAGTATGTGATAATCAAGAGCTCCCCTAAATTTGTGCATTATTTAAAATTTGCTTTTGAATGCAAATGCACAATAGATTAGGATCATGGGTTACTCTTCCATGTCACATACATCTTGGTGGAGCGCTCAAAATGATAGGAATTAAAACATGCACTCATCACCAAGCAAAGTGAATGATCATATAGGGATATAAAAGATAATATCATCCAACCAAACATTGAAGTATGATATGATCAAACACATGATCATACAAGTATCTCACATACAGACATAAGGTATCAAGCGAGCACACACAAAAGTTCAACCAAACAGGAAGAGAGACAAAGAAGCAAAACACTCTCTCTCGAAGCCTATGATCTATACATTTCTTCCCCTTTGGCAACAAGTTACCAAAAAGTTTGAAAATGCATAGTGTTATGCGTCTCTCAGGCTTGGTCTTCAGGAGGTGGTGTAGAGAGAACTCCAAGGATGAAGGCACCAGTATATGTTGTTGGAGCTGGTGGAGTAGTTGCTGGAGGTGGCACTGAAGCTGTTGCCGCTGGTGCAAATGAAGTAGCTCTTGTATATGGCACTGGCACTGCAGCTGACGTCTGACCTCTTGGCACTCGCTGAAAAGCATCCGTAGTTGCCTTCCCTTTCTTCTCCTTTGCTTCCTCCCGGAGCTGCTCGACTGTTGTCTGTATCTCAGTCACTTTCAGATCAAGATCATAAAACTTGGTCTCAACGATCCTCTCCAAGCTCTCCTGATTCTGAGTCAGGGTGACCAAGCCCTTCTCAATCCTCAAAGTTGCCTGAATCAGATAAGCTAGCTAACCTTGTTTGCTCTTTAAGAACACCTGAGATGCCTCCTCAACACTTGGCATCCTTGCAGCCTTTTCTGCCTTTGCCTTTGCTCTCTTCTCTTGTGCTTGCACTGATGAAGGATCATCCTCATTCATCACAACTGTGTTATCCTCAAATTCTGGGTGCCAAGGTAAATGTTCCTTGTCCAACAAGTAAGTGCCTGTGCCCATCTTGGAGTTGATGAACTGATGTCTACTACACAACCTTCTTCTTGTAGACGTTGTTGGGCCTCCAAGTGCAGAGGTTTGTAGGACAGTAGCAAATTTCCCTCAAGTGGATGATCTAAGGTTTATCAATCCGTAGGAGGCGTAGGATGAAGATGGTATCTCTCAAGCAACCCTGCAACCAAATAACAAAGAGTTTCTTGTGTCCCCAACACACCCAATACAATGGCAAATTGTATAGGTGCACTAGTTCGGCGAAGAGATGGTGATACAAGTGGTATATGGATGGTAGATAAAGGTATTTGTAATCTGAAATTATAAAAACAGCAAGGTAACTAATGGTAAAAGTGAGCATAAACGGTATTGCAATGATAGGAAACAAGGCCTAGGGTTCATACTTCCACTGGTGTAAGTTCCCTCAACAATGATAACATAATTGGATCACATAACTATCCCTCAACATGCAACAAAGAGTCACTCCAAAGTCACTAATAGCGGAGAACAAACGAAGAGATTATGGTAGGGTACGAAACCACCTCAAAGTTATTCTTTCCAATCAATCCGTTGGGCTATTCCTATAAGTGTCACAAATAGCCCTAGAGTTCATACTAGAATAACACCTTAAGACACAAATCAACCAAAACCCTAATGTCACCTAGATACTCCAATGTCACCTCAAGTATCCGTGGGTATGATTATACGATATGCATCACACAATCTCAGATTCATCTATTCAACCAACACAAAGGACCTCAAAGAGTGCCCCAAAGTTCTACCGGAGAATCATGACGAAAATGTGTGCCACCCCCTATGCATAGGTTCATGGGCGGAACCCGCAAGTTGATCACCAAAACATACATCAAGTGAATCACGTGGTATCCCATTGCCACCACAGATACGCACGGCAATGCATACATCAAGTGTTCTCAAATCTTTAAAGACTCAAACTTCAAAGGGGAAACTCAATTCATTACAAGAGAGTAGAGGGGGGGGGGGAACATAAGATCCAACTATAATAGCAAAGCTCGCGATACATCAAGATCGTGCCAAATCAAGAACACGAGAGAGAGATCAAACACATAGTTACTGGTACATACCCTCAGCCCCGAGGGAGAACTACTCCCTCCTCGTCATGGAGAGCACCGGGATGATGAAGATGGCCACCGGAGAAGAGTTTAACCCCTCCGGCAGGGTGCCGGAACAGGTCTAGATTGGCTTTCGGTGGCTACGGAGGCTTCTGGCAGCGGAACTCCCGATTTATTGTGCTCTTTGGTAGTTTTAGGGTATATGGAGATATATAGGCGGAAGAAGTACGTCAGGGGGGCCACGAGGATGGAGGGCGCGCCCCCTGCCTCGTGGCTTCCTCGTAGATCCCCTGACATGCACTCCAAGTCTTCTGGGCTTCTTCTGATCCAAAAATAAGTTTCGTGAAGTTTCAGGTCAATTGGACTCCGTTTGGTTTTCCTTTTCTGTGATATTCTAAAACAAGGTAAAAACAAAAACTGGCACTGGGCTCTGGGTTAATAGGTTAGTCCCAAAAATTATATAAAAGTGTATAATAAAGCCCATAAACATCCAAAACAGTAGATAATATAGCATGGAGCAACAAAAAATTATAGATACGTTGGAGACGTATCAGCATCCCCAAGCTTAATTCCTGCTCGTCCTCGAGTAGGTAAATAATAAAAACAGAATTTTTGATGTGGAGTGCTACTTGGCATAATTTCAATGTAATTCTTCTTAATTGTGGCATGAATATTCAGATCTGAAAGATTCAAGACAGAAGTTCATATTGACATAAAAATAATAATACTTCGAGCATACTAACTAAGCAATTATGTCCTCTCAAAATAACATGGCCAAAGAAAGTTCATCCCTACAAAATCATATAGTTTAGTCATGCTCCATTTTCGTCACACAAGAATGCTCTCATCATGCACAACCCCGATGACAAGCCAAGCAATTGTTTCATACTTTAGTAATCTCTAACTCATAAACCTTCACGCAATACATGAGCGCGAGCCATGGACATAGCACTATGGGTGGAATAGAATATGATGATGGGGGTTATGTGGAGAAGACAAAAAGGAGAAAGTCTCACATCAACGAGGCTAATCAATGGGCTATGGAGATGCCCATCGATTGATGTTAATGCAAGGAGTAGGGATTACCATGCAACGGATGCACTAGAGCTATAAATGTATGAAAGCTCAACAAAAGAAACTAAGTGGGTGTGCATCCAACTTGCTTGCTCACGAAGACCTAGGGCAATTAAGGAGGCCCATTGTTGGAATATTCAAGCCAAGTTCTCACTACTAGGAAAAGGCCTACTAATGGCGCACCAGTTTTGCCTACTAATGGCGCACTACTGGTGCGCCATTAGTATCACGCCACTAGTATTTCTTACTAATGGCGCACCACCGGTGCGCCATTAGTATCTGGTATACTAATGGTATACTAATGGCGCACCACGCAGTGCGCCATTAGTATAGAACACCATGCGCCATTAGTATGCCTCACAGGGGGCCATATTTAACCATGTGCTTTGGCATACTAATGGCGCACTGTTGTGTGATGCGCCATTAGTATACTTTGGCATACTAATGGCGCACTGTTGTGTGATGCGCCATTAGTATACTTTGGCATACTAATGGCGCACTCTGTAGTGATGCGCCATTAGTATGAATATTAGGTTTTATTGTTTTTTACTTTTCTGATTTTTGCACAGGTTACAAAATATATTATTTGACAGAATATAGACAGCAACACACAGCAACAGCAGATTCATCAAATACAATAGAAGATTAGTCTCCGAATACAATTCATCATATTAGTCTCCGAATTCAAAAGACCGAACAAAGATAAAACATTACAAGTCTCGAGACCGCGAGTATCGAGTTTGTCTTCACATTACAAGTCGATATCGATCATCTAAACTACCATCACATAGAAGAGAGCTGCGGTCATCACGATGAGCATCATCGCGATGAAACTGGTCTTCATCCGGTTCCTCCAACGCTCCCTCCTCTCTCCCGCTAGATAGCGGGCGTATCTAGATTTCGCCTCCACCCTAGTGGTGTACCCTTTGTAACTGTTACCGCTGAAATGGTGAACCTGTCTCCGACACTCCTCCCAGTCGTCGTAGACTCCGGGAACCTTACCCTTGTACACGACATACGACGACATCTCTATGCATAAGCCAAACAACAGACAACACATACATAAGCAACATATAAGTATGCAACAAAAGGATCAGAAGAGAAAAGCAAGACATGACATTAATAACATGATTCATGGTCCTACTAATAAATAGCATCGATTACATCTAAGTTGAACGACTGTCCAAACCAAAGAGACATACAAGTTCATTAAAGTTTAATTACAACATGAGCCAATCAATGTTTCAGAACTACACATAGCATCACTACCGTCGACTCGACTCATGGGACCGGAGCATGGATGAAGCCGCCATCTGTCGTGATGGTCATGAAATCGCGGGCGTTGTCAGCCTGCATTTGTAGCGTTCCGTCTATCTCCATGTTGGACGGTTGATATCTGAGGTAGAACTGCCCCGAGGTATGAAGGACATCTTGATGGATGATGTCCACAAACTCCGACTGGATGCGAAAGAATTCTTGTCTGATGTCCGCGTCCTGGATTGCCGACAAGCTCGCGGCCCAATCTTTGAGATTATCTGGTAGTAGAAGGTGATGATGGTCCCTTACGATCGCCCGCATGTGATGGAGGGCGTAGTAGGCATCCTTTTGACCGACAGGCGGCTGCTTGACGCAGCAGAACTTAGTATTGTGGGCAAACACGTGCTTGCCGTACCTACGAACTGGCCTGGTGAAGGTGCCTCCAGATTTGGCGTAGCCGGGGAGAACATCATTAAGAACTTTCTTGATATTTGTGTAGTCCATCTTGGAGTCACGGTTCGGGTCGAAATACATGGCCATGGAATATTTCGGGCTTAAAAGGATGAGTGTGCAATGTGTGTCACTGCACAGAACACGGAATGTTAGAAAAAAAAGAACGATCGAAATCTAAGAAATCATATGTTACGGGGCGGTTAAGGGATGACTTACTCGGGAAAGTAAGCCACGAGGAAGTTATCCTTATCTGGGTTTGCCAGAATGACGCCTTCGAGGTGTGAACTCGCGACTTGGCGGTCCCCAGCGCTGCCCAAGAGCTTGGCACACATGTAGAAGGGGTCGACTATCACGATGTCCGAGGTCTTGTCTCTAATGATCCGCATCTCCATACTCAGCGAAAACAGCCGAACGAAGGTGTAGTGCAGCGGATGAAGGTTAAACATAGCAAAGATGTCATCAAACCGCAGGACGATCGTACCCCCGATGGCGCCATCCACAAAGCCCTTGCCCTCTAGCACTTTGGCCACGAAAACCGGGTATGCCACATCATTCTCTCTGAGATGCCGCTTCTCCAAAGAAAGAACACTGTCATGCAGACTCCGCATAGCACCGGTTGCAGCATTGAGCATATTTGTCGGTAGCATCGCCCTACCCGCCACATGCACCCTCCTCGAGATATCCTTAGGTGAAGGTGGCCCGTCCTGAGCACGGATTGTACTCGGTGCCGGCTGGCTCGCACCCTTGTTACTCTTTCTTTTCTGTCCCTTCTTCTTCTGTTGTAATGGGACCGAGTTCTGCTCACAGACCGCCTTCTTGAGTGTGTTGGGGCTGATAACATTTGGCACCTCGTCTATCTGAGGCTCGGTGAAGTCGGCAGCTGGAGGCATCTCCTGAGAACTGAACGCCAGACGACGCCTGTTGCAACTGGGTTTCTCCGCCATACCAGCTAGACCGCGGTCGTCTTGGTTGGGTTCTTGAGAAAGAGGCCCACAGAATTCGTCATCGTACCCATGTTTGGCAAAGTACTTATCAACGTTGCTAAATGTACGACCGTCGTCGTTGTCGTCGTCGTCCAGATCCTATGCCATATGCATGTTCGGATCCTTTGCCATAGGGATGTCCGGCATGTCCGGTAGCGTTGCGGCGGTCTTGCCATGGCTTGGCGCCGGCACGACTGGCGGTGTTGTCTTTGGGGTGGTGTCCCCCGCCCCCAAACGAATCTGGCTCTTCGGCCAAAGCAGGGGTCAGCTTAGGCAGGTGCTGAGGGTCATCCGATCATCTTCGTCGGCCCCGGCGGGTTGAATCGGAGGTAACAACTTGTCGCAGCCTGGCAGCACCCGAACTAGTTGAACCCTATACACGGTGGGTGGCATCGGTTTACCGTGGAACACGGGGTTGCCCGGTTGAACGATTTTTCCCTTGGCGACATCGACCAATTTGTCGTTCACGAAGTGCAGGAGAGTGCACGAAACATCGACGGCGCCCTGCGAAAACATGTAGGGCGTCAGGGATGCCCAGTCAAAGGCAAGGAGATGAAGTCCTCGTCCGAGAGGCTTAATTAGTTACCGTGATGATGGCGTCGAGATCGGCTAATGTCGAGGCACCGCCAACGGCGGGCATGCAACTGACGGACGGGCCGCTTGCTGGCGAGGTGCCGGCCGGCGTACATCCGGGTGCATTAGGCTCCAATGCCGGTGTCGGAGACACCAATACCGCCGCCGCCGGAGACACCAATGGCGCCGCCGCCGGAGACACTAATACCGCCGCCGCCGGAGACACCAATGGCGCCGCCTGCACGTTGTGCGAGTTGCTGGCTGTGAAGCTGGGAATCGGGGGCGGCCCCTGTTGGCCACCCACAATCCACATCGTTATCCCATGAATCAAGGTAGGCATAATGCTGGTGAGCGTCGATCCCAGTTGTTGTTGCACTTGCTCTTGGACCATCTCCGGAATCCGCGCCACTTGCGCCTTGAGTGCTTCAACCTCGCGCGACTGGCTTTCCGAGCTGGTCTTTTTCTCCTTTCTCCCACTAGCGGTATAGTATGACGACCATTTTGTGGACAAGCCTTTGCCGGGTACACGACCAGCTGACGTCGGCTTACTAAGCTTATCCTTGTTTTTCATTACGTTCAACGCCCTATTCAAAGGGGTGTCGAAAGGGGAGCTCTGAGATGACCCCGCGCTACTGCTTTCTTTGTCCTGCGGAAGGAACGTGAACCATTTAGAAATATTGGGGATTAATTATAATGCAACCATATGGAGCTAATTACGCGGGGGTGTATTCCTTACCAGAACAAGCTCAAGCGCCTTGGTCTTCGGATCCGTGGTAAGCTCCTTTGTTACCGGGTCCTCCTTGTACCGGGCCCTGAGAAAGTTCCTGGTCTGCTTGTCACGGTATTTCTCGAAGCGAGGCGGTAGGCCTTGCTCGGAACGCTCCGCGTCCTCCTTGTCCCATATAGGCTCCGCCACTCTGTAACCGCCAGGACCGAGTTGGTGGACCCCTAAGTTCAACTGCCACATTTCTTTCCCCCCACTGACTTGATTCAGAGGTTGCGGGGCTCTCACACTTGATCTTGAACTCCTTGTAGTCATCTTCGCTCATCAAAGGATATTTCGCCTTGATCTTCTCATAACTATCACCTTTGTCAATCATTGCCTTCATCATGCTTTTCCAAGTAGACAGGGCCGTGCTCATCCTCGTGAGGGCGGCATCGTTCACTTTATTCCCCGAGAGGCGTGTGTTTGCAAACTCAGCCAGGAACTTGTATCGTTCGTGCAGCTTCGTGAAGAGGAGGCTGCGCAAATTCCCTCGGTCCTTATGCCTTAGGTTCTCAGTGTTGATCGAGACGGTGCTCCGGAGAATGCACCCGAGCTGAACTGAGTACCCCTTGACTACATGTTTGGGCGCCGTCGGATGCCCGTCAGATTTCACTTCAGTAAATTCCTCCCTGACGGTGCCGAGCACGTTCGGGCGCCGGTCCTTCCGTTGCCTCTTCGGTTGGCTGCCATCTGTGCGTGCGCCGCCATCATCAATGGTGGCATCCGCGGCGCCATCATCAGTGGTGTCATCCCCGACGCCACTAGGGGTTGTGTAGTCAGGATCGGTGTCTTCCGCGGCATCCTCATAGCAGTGAGGTTCTTCCTCCAACTCCTGGGACAGCTCCCAGAATTGCTTGCCGCCCGAACCGCCGACCTCATCATTGTGGGCCATGTTTCGCTCTAAATAGGAAAAAAGTTTGGTCAAAAAGTTGGTTATTGTCAAGGAAAAAGATCATGGTCTCATCATTTAGGGTTTTTCGACACCGAGGCATCCTAAAAGCTAAGCTTTTATCATTTAGGGTTTGTCGACGCCGAGGCACCCTAAAAGCCTAAGCGTCATCATTTAGGTTCTCATCAACACCGAGGCACCCTATAGAAGCCAAGTTAAGTTTTCATCATTTAGGGTTTATCGATGCCGAGGCACCCTAGGTTGGGCCTAATCACTTGGCACTAATCACTTGGCTCTACCACCTATGTTGGGTTCATCATCTAGGGTTTATCGATGCTAAGGTGAATTCTAAGTTGGGCCTAATCACTTGGCTCTATTGCCACCTATGGTTTAATGCAGCAAGAATGGCGGGGCAGTTGATCCTACTTAACTAAGTACTAAGATACCCCGGGCCATGCATTAGTCGCAAGTATCCCATATGTCCTATTTTTAGCAAAGTCATGCTAAAATTCACGGAAAATTTCAGCATGACCTTTGCTGAAAATAGGACATATGGAGTACCCGAATTTGCCGGAACGGAAGTTAATCGACATTCCGGCAAACTCAAGGGCCTCCCGGGGTACCTGCAAATTCATCACGACACAATGGTCGGAGACAAAACATCCAAAACATCCAAAAGGATTTGATGCATGGGCCGGGGTATTGGAGGACACTTTTTTTTAGCATTTTTCCCCTTCCATCATGCAAGCAAAACTGAATGAACAGGGGCAATTTTTTGCAACCAATCACCAGAGCACAACAAACTGAATAAACAGCCTCATATGGACTGTACTGCTGTACATAAGCTTGAACAAAACATTATGCATTATGCAAAGCAATACTGACATGTTTAAAAAAAGCAATACTGAAACTATTCACTACGAATATTCAGAAACAACACAGATTTCAGGCTAAGTCTTGTGGATGTACAAATATCATAAAATCTGGATATTGTAGAGCTTTTAGAAACAACACAGAATTCCTAACACTTTAGATACTGTGAGCTAAACATTAATGTCATTTATGTCTTGAATCAAACTTAAAACGAATCCTGTTGATATGTGTCCACAAGACTCTGAAACCCAGAAAGTAGCAAGAGAAAGAATTTTCTACAAATATTGAGCCTGCTACCCTTTCTCTTAATGAAATTAGTAGAGCGCCTATCTGCCTTTGTCCCAAAAATAGAGTAAACAAACTAGTTGAAAAAGTTATCTTCTCACCATAAAAATCAGTACAGTTAAAGGCTAGCACCCTCGGATACTCTATAACAGTACTAACTAATAATGGATCTGCAGAAGGGCAGTAACAAGTATTAGCAAGAAGGATGCTAAATTGCCATCTTCATTGCTATATATCAAGACCCCCAGATCAAAGAGGTGAATTAACATAAGATAGAACCCTGTGACGAATCACAAAGACCGCAATGACGTCAACACGAAAGCTTATGACCATCGCTGGAAACAAAGTCTTGTAGACTTGTAGTAACAAGTAACTTACTTAGTCCGATAATTACCAACTCCTGATAGTTTCAGACTACAACAGTTTCAGTTAACTATTTTTTAAACTACAACAATTTCAGTGAACTTTTCCTTGGACTATAACATGTGATGCATAGACATTGAACTTTTGTAGGAAAAAAATAATTACTGAATGTGGCCGGTCCCAGCCACCAACAAATGTGGCCACTGCCATATCATTCAAGATATGATCCATACATCTTATGGAATGTTACATGTCTGTCTTGGATAGGATGCATGTGTACATGGACCAGAAAGAAATCTAGTACTAAGGAATTTACAGAAGATGTGCAGTGCAATGCAAGAACCCCAAGTCTGCGACTTACCGTGGCCGATGCACGAAATTCGGTTGTAGCTGAGGTTGAGCACGCGAAGCTTCGTCAGTTCCCGAAGCCCCTCGACGTTGGCGATCTTGTTCCGCGACAGATCCAGCGAGTGCAGGCCCTTCGGCAGCGATCCGGGGGATATATGAACTGCATGACGAATAGAACAACCCAAATTCAGCGGAGCACAGGAGCACGCAAGCGCGCGAGCACGCGGGAACGGCGGCCGCACCTAACCCTAGGTCGCCGCCCCGTGGGGGCATGGGGAAGAGCGGGGGAGAGAGGAAGGGAGGGAGAGAGACTAACCAGGCCGCGCGGGGAGGCTCGCGCCGCCATCGAGGAGCGCGTCCGATGAGGCTAGCCGCCGTCGAGGGGCAGCTCCGACGAGAAAGATTTGGTGGTGGCCGGAGCGGAGACGACGGAGGGCGGAGACGACGAGCTTGGGGGAGGCGGGGATAGATGGCGGGGAGGTCGTGGGCTTCTAGGGTTTCGAGGAAGGTGGCGCTCGGGGGGGGGGGGGGGAGGCGGCGCTCGAGGGGGAGGAAGGGGAGAGGGAGGCAGCGGGGGCGCGTGGGCGGCTGCGGCGTAGTGGGTCGGGGCAGCGGCGGCGGCGGCGCGGTGGAGGGAGGGATGAGGGAGGGAGCGGTACGGTGGAGGGAGAGGGAAGTGTCAGGCGAGAGGGAGGGACGAAGTGTATGGATGGGGAAGATTACTAATGGCGCACCCCCAGGCGGTGCGCCATTAGAATATTTTTTTCATAGCAATGGCGCACCAGCGGGACAGTGCGCCATAAGTATACTCTTTTTTAGATAGCAATGGCGCACCAGCCACCCGTGCGCCATAAGTAAGAATTTCTTTTTTTACTTTTAAAAAAATGAATATGAAACAGTAATATTTTTTTATAAAAACAGTAATAATTGTTGTTTAACAACAATTGTAGTCTACACTTTTTTTTATTATTAAAAAAATGAATATGAATATGAAACATTAATATTTTTTTTTATAAAAACAGTAATAATTTTTTTAAAAATATCATCAAATTTGTTATTTGAAAATATCATCGGCGGCGGCGGTGGAGCGGGGGAGGGTGCGGGGGGTGCTCGTCGACGGCGGTGGAGCGGGGGAGGTTGCGGGGGGTGCTCGTCGGCGGCGGTGGAGCGAGGGAGGGTGCGGTGGGTCAGCGGCGGCGGTGGAGCTAGCGGGGGAGGGTGCGGGTGGGATCGAGATCGAGATGGAGGGGGATAGCGATCGAGATGGAGGGGGATCGAGATCGAGATGGAGGGGGAATCGAGATCGAGATGGAGGGGGATCTAGATCGAGTGTCCTCATGAATTCAAGAAGTGCCCATGAAATTTAAAAATATTCATGATATCAAAAAGTGCCCATGAAATACAATCGAGAAATGAAGGCTATGATTTAAATACAATCTATCTTAGCTAGCTATCTGTTCACAATCTTCTTGCCCTTCTTTTTCGCAAATGGAGTTCTTCTGTGGAACGGACGTCCTTTAGGTAGGGTGGTCCTGCTTCTTCTTGTGGTGTATGCTGCTACTTCGTCGTCGTCGTCATGTTCGATCTTCGGGTCGCCATACTTGTCGAAGTCTTGCTCATTGGCTACTCCATCCATTCCGATGATCTTCCTTTTTCCTCTCCTCACGACAACACGACTGGGCTTTGACGGGTCGGTAATGAAGAAGCATTGGTCCACTTGGGAAGCCAGTACCCATGGCTCATTTTTCGCGGTGACGTTTGCGCCCGCGGTCTTGGATTTGGCTTCGGGTATAACCATGGTGGTGAAATACCGGTCTTCTTTTAGGACGCTCTTGGCCCATCTGACATGGAACATCGGGACCTTCTCTCCAGCGTAGCTCATCTCCCAGATCTCCTCGATCCTTCCGTAGTATCTGTCCTTGTCGTTACCAGTGTAGGATTCCATTGTTACCCCGGAGTTCTGATAACCATCGCTCTTCATGTCCTTGTCCTCAGTGTAGAATGTGTAGCCGTTGATATCGTATGCCTCATAGGTCATCAGGTTGTGCTCGGCGCCCTGTGACAAGGCGAATATGAGTTGTTCTTCCGCGGAAGAATCCTCATGTAAAGGGTACGACAGAAGCTTCTGCTTGAACCAACGCGTGAAACATGAGTTGTGCTCTTTGATTATATCTCCGTCTGTCCTCTGTTGGCCTCGGTCATTGTACGTCTTCTCAATAAAGGTTTTGTGCTCTACCACCCAAGGATCGACCACGTCTATGTGTTGTAGCGCGACTAGGTTTGCTCTTTCAAAGTCGGCGAGTTGACCCTCGAAGTCGACATGCATTTCGCGGCGACCCTCACAGTGACCCCATCCAGTGAGCCTGCCGAGGTGCCTATTGATGGGCAGACCAACGGGGTTCTCGATGCCTAGATAATTCTTGCAGTAGGAGATGCACTCTTCGGTCAGAAAGCCCCTGGCTATGCTTCCCTCTGGACGTGACATGTTGCGAACGTATCCTTTGATGACACCATTCATCCTTTCGAACGGCATCATGCTGTGCAGGAACGTCGGCCCGAGTTGGATGATATCCTCCACGATATGGACCAGCAGATGCACCATAAAATTGAAGAATGCGGGCGGGAAGTACATCTCAAGCTCGCATAGTATCACCACGATCTCTTCCTGTAGCCTTCTGAGTTGCCTCACGCCAACCGACTTCCGAGAGATGACATCGAAAAAGTTGCATAGGCCAAATAGCGTTTCACGGACGTGCGCGTCCATGATCCCACAGATTGCAACTGGAAGTATCTGCGTCATCAGCACATGACAGTCGTGAGACTTCATCCCGCTGAACTTCTGCTTCGCTGGGTCTAGGTATCTGCTTATTTTCCCCGCGTAACCATAAGGAAGTTTTACTCCTACGAGGCAGGTGAAAAACTGCTCGATCTCCTCTTGACTTAGAGTGAAGCACGCGGGAGGGTAGTCATTTCCCGTCTTCTTGGCCTTTTTGCCTTTGCGATGACTTTCTATGTCCTGCTTCGCCTCATCATCATCATCATCATCATCTCATCATCATTAGCGTGAAGCTCCTACCTGATGCCCATTGATTTCAAGTCCTCCCTTGCTTTCGGCCCATCTTTGGTCCTCTCTGGCATGTTGAGCAGGGTACCAAGCAGACTCTCGCACACATTCTTCGTGATATGCATGGCATCAAGGCTGTGAGGCACACGGTGGATCTTCCAGTACGGCAAGTCCCAGAAAACAGACCTCGTTTTCCATACCTTCAGCAGTGGCTCTGGCGCCTTTCGCTTCTTTCCCGGCTCTGGCGCCTTTTGCTTCTTTCCTGGTAGTGGGCAATCTTTCCAATTTTTCAACAGCCCGTCTATTTCCTCGCCGCTCCTCGTACGCGGGCGTCTTCGGGGTTTGGTTTCACCATCGAACAGATCCTTGCGTTTCCTCCACGTGTCATCGTCGCGAAGCCACCTTCAATGTCCCATGAACACGGTTTTCGAAGACCCAAGATCTCTATCTAGCTGGCGAGACGTTGTGTCATCCATGCACCTGACGCATCCAGAAAATCCGTGGACCACCTGCCCCCTGAGATATCCGTAACCGAGATAGTCGTGCACCGTTGTGAGCAGTGCGGCTCTCATAGGGAAATATTCTTTCTCTGCGGCGTCCCACGTATTGGCTGGCGTTTTTCACAGCGTGTCTAGCTCCTCTTTCAGCAGCCCCAGATACAGATTGATGTCGTCCCCTAGTTGTTTCGGCCCTTCAATTAGCATACTCATGTGAATGTACTTCCTCTTCATGCACAACCAGGGGGGAAGGTTGTACATCCACACAAACACAGGCTAGGTGCTATGTGCGCTTCTCTTGCTGCCAAACGGATTGACTCCATTGGTGCTCGCACCCAGCACGATGTTCCTTGGATCCTTCCCAAATTCTGGGTGTTCGAAGTTCAACGCTTGCCATTGGCTCCCATCCTTAGGGTGACTCAGCATCTTGTCTTTTTTATTTATTTCCGAGTCATTTGCGTCATCTTCTTGCTTCTTCTCCTCCCTATCCACGTGCCAACGCAGGAGCTTTGCTACCTTAGGGTCCGCGAAATACCGCTGCAGACGAGGAGTGATCGGAAAGTACCACACCACTTTTCGAGGAGCTTTCTTCCTCTTCTTGTATCGAGTGACGCTGCACACCGGACATATGGTAGACTCCGCGTGCTCATCCCGATAAATGATGCAATTGTTCATGCACACATGGTATTTCACGTGCGGTAAATCCAGAGGACACACGACTTTCTTCGCCTCCTCGAAACTGGTCGGGCACTTGTTCCCCTTGGGAAGACGTTCGTGCCAGAATGACATGTTCTCATCGAAGCATGCGTCGGTCATTTTGTGTTTTACCTTCATCTCCAGAGCCATGAGCGTTACTTTCAGGCGGGTATCCTCGGGTCTGCATCCTTCATACAATGGAGTAACCGCGTCTATCTCCAGTTGATCCAGCTTGGCTTTCTCTCGGGCGGCAGCTCTTGCGTTATCCGTCTGCTTGAGAAGCAGCTCTTGAATATGAGGGTCCTGCACCTAGCCCATCGATGGTCCATCATCGTCTGCTCCGCCGGCATCTTCATCTTCATGATCATGCCCTTCGTCTGCTTCGGCATCTTCCTCATCGTCATGTCCGGCATCTTCTACATGATGACTGTGTACAGCATCACCGTCGTGATCATGTCCTAGAGATTCTTCGTCTTCTCGCCTGCCCGAGCCACGGTGGTTGTCTTGCTGCGCTTCCTAATTTCTTGCCCGGCCCCCATGGACGACTTCATAGTCATCTTCATCACCTTGCCACCGATAGCCATCCATGAAACCACGCAAGAGCAGGTGGTCCCGCACCTGCCCGGAATCCAGGTCCGTAATAAGGCTCTTCAGCTTGCATCTTCGACACGGACATCTTATCTCCGTCTCGTTCTTTTGAAGCATCTCGGCCTTCGCGGAGCTCAAAAACCTATTCACGATGCCTTCGGTCATCGTGCGGACCATGGTCGCCTGCGGGGTAGAGCAAAACGATATTTTAGAACCAAGAAAAAATTTGGCATGACTTTTCCTAAAAATAGGACCAAAAAGAATGCATAGTGCCAAAATTCTCGCCGAAACGGAAATGAATCAACATTCCGGCAAAATATTGGCAACTATCGCATTTCAAATACCGGTACCTGCAAACACAAACATATATGCAACACCACAAACATATGCAACACCAAAAACATATGCAACACCACAAACATACATAGATCTAGCTAGGCCACAAAAAGTGCATGTGCATGTTGTTGGAGCGAGCTAGGGAGAAAAAAGTAGATCTACAACATGAAGATAGCTTTCCCCTTACTTACCTATCAAAAAAAGGTAATTTCACCACTTAATTTTGATGAATCTATGGTGCAAATGAGGTGAGGAGGAGGAGGCAGCCGACAAGCTTGGAGAAGGAGGTGGAGGGAATGAAGTGGGGAAAAGTGAGTGTGTAGGTGTGGCTGTCCAAAATATCTAGCTGGTCTCAGGTTACTAATGGCGCACCACACAGCCATGCGCCATTAGTAACCCAACATACTAATGGCGCACCTCCTGGCCGTGCGCCATTAGTAGTTTTGCAAAAAAGTATATATATATACACACTAATGGCGCACCGTGGCATAGTGCGCCATTACTAGTTTAAACAAGTAATGGCGCACTTTGCAACGGTGCGCCATTAGTAGTTTTGCAAAAAAAGAGCAAAAAAATACAGTAGTGGCGCACTCCATGACTGGTGCACCATTACTAGTTAGAACTACTAATGGCGCACTTTTCCAGGATGCGCCATTAGTATGTTTGGAAAAATGAAAAAAAATTGGTTACTTGTGACGCACCTTGTGCCTGGTGCGCCATTAGTGTCTTCCACACTAATGGCGCATCATCACATGGTGCATCATTAGTATATAGTAGTGGCACACCACTTCTCTAGTGCGCCATTAGTGTCAATTTCATCTATAGCCATGTTCCTAGTAGTGTCTATAATGAAAATTACCACTAGTATATCAAAGTGACAAAACAAGAGACTCTCTATCATGAAGATTATGGTGCTACTTTGAAGCACAAGTGTGGCAAAGGATAGTAGCATTGTCCCTTCTCTCTTTTTCTCTTATTTTTTTTATTTTTTTGGGCCTTCTCTCTTTTTATGGACTTTTTCTTTTTTTGGGCCTTCTCATTTTTATGGCCTTTCTCTTTTTTTATTCCTCACTTGGGACAATGCTCTAGAAAATGATGATCATCACACTTCTATTTATTTACAACTCAATGATTACAACTCGATACTAGAACAAAGTATGAGTCTATATGAATGCCTCCGGCGGTGTACCGGGATGGGCAATGAATCAAGAGTGACATGTATGATAAATTATGCATGGTGGCTTTGCCACAAATACGATGTCAACTACATGATCATGCAAGGCAATATGACAATGATGATGTGTGTCATGATAAACGGAATGGAAAGTTGCATGTCAATATATCTCGGAATGGCTATGGAAATGCCATAATAGGTAGGTATGGTTGCTGTTTTGAGGAAGATATAAGGAGGTTTATGTGTGAAAGAGTGTACCATATCACAGGGTTTGGATGCACCTGCGAAGTTTGCGCCAACTCTCAATGTGAGAAAGGGCAATGCATGGTACCGAAGAGGCTAGCAAGGATGGAAGGGTGAGAGTGCGTATAATCCATGGACTCAACATTAGTCATAAAGAACTCACATAATTATTGCAAAAATCTACAAATCATCAAAAACCTCGGCACTACGCGCATGCTCCTAGGGGGATAGATTGGTAGGAAAAGACCATCGCTCGTCCCTGACCGCCACTCATAAGGAGGACAATCAAATAACACCTCATGTTTCAAATTTGTTACATAACATTTACCATACGTGCATGCTACGGGACTTGCAAACTTCAACACAAGCATTTCCCAATTTCACAACTACTCAACTAGCACGACTTTGATATTATTACCTCCATATCCAAAACAATCATCAAGCATCAAACTTCTCTTAGTATTCAAAACACTCATAAGAAAATTTTACTAATGTTGAATACCTAGCATATTAGGATTTTAAGCAAATTGCCATGCTATTTAAGACTCTCAAAATAATCTAAGTGAAGCATGAGAGTTCATCTATTTCTTCAAAATAAAACTATCACCATGCTCTAAAAGATATAAGTGAAGTACTAGAGCAAACAACAAACTACTCCCAAAGATATAAGTGAAGATCAATGAGTAGTCGAATAATTATGCAACTATGTGAAGACTCTCTAACATTTAATAATTTCAGATTTTGGTATTTTATTCAAACAGCAAGCAAAACAAAAGAAAATAAAATGACTCTCCAAGCAAAACACATATCATGTGGCGAATAAAAATATAGCTCCAAGTAAAGTTACCGATGAACGAAGACGAAAGAGGGGATGCCTTCTGGGCATCCCCAAGCTTAGGCTCTTGATTGTCCTTGATATTACCTTGGGGTGACTTGGGCATCCCCAAGATTAGGCTCTTGCCACTCCTTATTCCATAGTCCATCGAATCTTTACCCAAAACTTGAAAACTTCACAACACAAAACTTAACAGAAAACTCGTAAGCTTCGTTAGTATAAGAAAGCAAATCACCATCATAAGGTACTGTAATGAACTCATTCTTTATTTATATTGGTGTTAAACCTACTGTATTCCAACTTATCTATGGTTTATAAACTCTTTTACTAGCCATAGATTCATCAAAATAAGTAAACAACACATAGAAAACAGAATCTATCAAAAACAGAACAGTCTGTAGTAATCTGGATCAAACGTATACTTATGGAACTCATAAAATTCTCAAATAAATTTCTGGACCTGAGTAATTTATCTATTAATCATATGCAAAAAGAATTAACTAAATAGCACTCTCCAATAAAGAATGAAAACAATTCTTGTGAGCGCTAAAATTTCTGTTTTTTACAGCAAGATCAACAAGACTTTCCCCAAGTCTTCCCAACGGTTCTACTTGGAACAAACACTAATTAAAAACATAAAACCACATCTAAACATAGTCTATATTAATTATTTATTACTAAACAGGAACAAAAATCAAGAAACAAAAATAAAGTTGGGTTGCCTCCCAACAAGCGCTATCGTTTAACGCCCCTAGCTAGGCATGATGATTTCAGTGATGCTCACATAAAAGATAAGAATTGAAACATAAAGAGAGCATCATGAAGAATATGACTAGCACATTTAAGTCTAACCCACTTCCTACGCATAGGGATTTTGTGAGCAAACAACTTGTGGGAACAATAATCAACTAGCATAGGAAGGTAAAACAAGCATAGCTTCGAAACTTTAAGCACATAGAGAGGAAACTTGATATTATTGCAATTCCTACAAGCATATATTCCTACCTCATAATAATTTTCAGTACCATCATGAATGAATTCAACAATATAACCATCACATAAAGCATTCTTTTCATGATCTACAAGCATAGAAAATTTACTACTCTCCACATAAGCAAAATTCTTCTCATGAATAATAGTGGGAGCAAACTCAACAAAATAATTATCATGTGATTGAAAATTAAGATCAAGATGACAAGTTTCATGGTTATAATTATTCTTTAAAGCATACATGTCATCGCAATAATCATCATATATAGGAGGCATGCTTTCATCATAATAAATTTTCTCATCAAAACTTGGGGGACAAAAAATATCATCTTCATCAAACATAGCTTCCCCAAGCTTGTGGCTTTGCATATCATTAGCATCATGGATATTCAAGGTATTCATACTAACAACATTGCAATCATGCTCATCATTCAAATATTTAGTGCCAAACATTTTATAGATTTCTTCTTCTAGCACTTGAGCACAATTATCTTTTCCATCATACTCACGAAAGATATTAAAAAGGTGAAGCGTATGAGACAAACTCAATTCCATTTTTTTTATAATTTTCTTTTATAAACTAAACTAGTGCTAAAACAAGAAACAAAAAGATTCAATTGCAAGATATAAAGATATACCTTCAAGCACTCACCTCCCCGGCAACGGCGCCAGAAAAGAGCTTGATGTCTACTACACAACCTTCTTCTTGTAGACGTTGTTGGGCCTCCAAGTGCAGAGGTTTGTAGGACAGTGGCAAATTTCCCTCAAGTGGATGACCTAAGGTTTATCAATCCGTAGGAGGCGTAGGATGAAGATGGTCTCTCTCAAGCAACCCTGCAACCAAATAACAAAGAGTCTCTTGTGTCCCCAACACACCCAATACAATGGTAAATTGTATAGGTGCACTAGTTCGGCAAAGAGATGGTGATACAAGTGGTATATGGATGGTAGATAAAGGTATTTGTAATCTGAAATTATAAAAACAGCAAGGTAACTAATGGTAAAAGTGAGCATAAACGGTATTGCAATGATAGGAAACAAGGCCTAGGGTTCATACTTTCACTAGTGTAAGTTCCCTCAACAATGATAACATAATTGGATCACATAACCATCCCTCGACATGCAACAAATAGTCACTCCAAATTCACTAATAGCGGAGAACAAACGAAGAGATTATGGTAGGGTACGAAACCACCTCAAAGTTATTCTTTCCAATCAATCCGTTGGGCTATTCCTATAAGTGTCACAAACAGCCCTAAAGTTCGTACTAGAATAATACCTTAAGACACAAATCAACCAAAACCCTAATGTCACGTAGATACTCCAATGTCACCTCAAGTATCCGTGGGTATGATTATACGATATGCATCACACAATCTCAGATTCATCTATTCAACCAACACAAAGGACCTCAAAGAGTGCCCCAAAGTTCTACCAGAGAATCACGACGAAAACGTGTGCCAACCCTATGCATAGGTTCATGGGCGGGACCCGCAAGTTGATCACCAAAACATACATCAAGTGAATCACGTGGTATCCCATTGTCACCATAGATACGCACGGCAAGACATACATCAAATGTTCTCAAATCTTTAAAGACTCAATCCGATAAGATAACTTCAAAGGGGAAACTCAGTTCATTACAAGAGAGTAGAGGGGGAGGAGAAACATAAGATCCAACTATAATAGCAAAGCTCGCGATACATCAGGATCGTGCCAAATCAAGAACACGAGAGAGAGGGAGATCAAACACATAGCTACTGGTACATACCCTCAGCCCCGAGGGAGAACTACTACCTCCTCATCATGGAGAGCACCGGGATGATGAAGATGGCCACCAGAGAAGAGTTTGCCCCCTCCGGCAGGGTGCCGGAACGGGTCTAGATTGGCTTTCGGTGGCTACGGAGGCTTCTGGCGGCGGAACTTCCGATCTATTGTGCTCTCTGGTAGTTTTAGGGTATATGGAGATATATAGGCGGAAGAAGTATGTCAGGGGGCCAAGAGGGGCCCACGAGGGTGGAGGGCGCGCCTAGGGGGGTGGGCGCGCCCCCTGCCTCGTGGCTTCCTCGTAGATCCCCTAACGTGCACTCCAAGTCTTCTGGGCTTCTTCTGATCCAAAAATAAGTTCCGTGAAGTTTCAGGTCAATTGGACTCCGTTTGGTTTTCCTTTTCCGCGATATTCTAAAACAAGGTAAAAACAGAAACTGGCACTAGGCTCTGGGATAATAGGTTAGTCCCAAAAAATGATATAAAAGTGTATAATAAAGCCCATAAATATCCAAAACAGTAGATAATATAGCATGGAGCAATCAAAAATTCTAGATACGTTGGAGACATATCATGAACACCTGAATGTGTGGAGCATACCCACAAGATTTTTTCTAATTTGCAGTAGTCCTCTTAATTGTCTCAATAATCAGACTCATAACCTTGAATTTTTGAGGAACATCAAATATCTGCAGCAAGTTGATTGAATGTCCTTGAGGGAGTCCGGGATTAGGGGGTCTCTGGACAGCCGGACTCTATCCTTCGGCCGGACTATGAAGATACAAGATTGAAGACTTCGTCTCGTGTCCGGATGGGACTCTACTTGGCGTGGAAGGCAAGCTAGGCAATACGGATATGGATATTTCCTCCTTTGTAACCGACCTTGTGTAACCCTAACCCTCTCCGATGTCTATATAAACCGGAAGGTTTTAGTCCGTAGGACAACATACAATCATGCCATAGGCTAGCTTCTAGGGTTTAGCCTCTCCGATCTCGTGGTAGATCAACTCTTGTAATACTCATATCATCAAGAATAAATCAAGCAGGACGTAGGGTTTTACCTCCATTAAGAGGGCCCAAACATGGGTAAAACATCATGTTTCCTGCCTCCTGTTACCATCCGCCTTAGACGCACAGTTCGGGACCCCCTACCCGAGATCCACCGGTTTTGACACCGACATTGGTGCTTTCATTGAGAGTTCCTCTGTGTCGTCGCTATCAGGCTTGATGGCTCCTACAATCATCGATAGTGATGCAGTCCAGGGTGAGACTTTTCTCCCCGAACAGATCTTTGTGTTCGGCGGCTTCGCACTGCGGGCCAACTCGCTTGGCCATCTGGAGCAGATCGAAAGTTACGCCCCTGGCCACCAGGTCAGGTTTGGAAACTTAAACTACACGGTCGATATCCGCGGAGACTTGATCTTCGACGGATTCGAGCCGTTGCCTTGTGTGTCGCGCGGTCATGATGAGTATGATTTAGCTCTGCCATCAGACCGTATTCAGGAGATCGCACCGGCAGCCGCTCCGAGCCCCAATTCGGAGCCAGTTGCGCCATCCATGGACGAGTGGATAGACCCCGTCACGGAGGCCGTATCCTCAGCGGCGATCGAGCCGAACATCGACCTTACCCTACACGAGAGCCGTGTTGTCAAACTACCGGATCCTTCTCCGGCCACGGACTCCGAACCGCCTACGCCCGTTCCCAGCGAATCCGATTGGGCGCCGATCATGGAGTTTACCTCCACGGATATTTTTCAGCACTCGCCCTTTGGCGACATACTGAACTCATTAAGGTCTCTCTCCTTGTCAGAAGGATCCTGGCCGAACTATGTCCGGCGGGATTGGGATGCGAATGACGAAGAAATTCGCATCCCACCCACCACCCACTTAGTGGCCACTGTCGATGACTTAACCGACATGCTCAACTTCGACTCCAAAGACATCAACGGTATGGCGACGATGCGGGAGACGAAGAGGAACCACTGCCCACAGGGCACTGGACAACCACCTCATCATACGATATATACATGGTGGACACACCCAAAGAAGGCAATGGCGACGAGACAGTGGAGGATGACCCCTCCAAGAAGCAACCCAAGCGACGACGTCAGCGGCGCCGCTCTAAGTCCCGCCAAAGCAAAAATGGTGATACCGACACATGAGGTAATAACACTCCAGATAGTGCCGAAGATGGCAACAATCCCCTCTAGCAAGATTTAGGGCAGGAGGATGGAGAGGCCAGCCCTCCTGAGAGAGCGGCAGATGAAGAGGAGGAGGATGATAATTACATGCCTCCCTTCCAAGACGAGGCAAGCCTCGACGATGACGAATTCGTCGTGCCAGAGGATCCTGTCGAACAAGAGAGCTTCAAGCGCCGGCTTATAGCCACGGAAAATAGCCTTAAGAAAAAGCAGCAGCAGCTTCAAGCTGATCAAGACCTGCTAGCTGACGGATGGACTGAAGTCCTCGCGGCCGAGGAATATAAACTCGAGCGCCCCTCGCGGCCGAAGACCTGCGAGACGTATTGGAGGACAAAGCAAAACATGCAAGATCGATCTACGGATCACGAGGGCGCGCCACTATGCGAGACGATAATCGTCACGCCGGATACAGTAAAAGTAAATCCGGCCGGGCCGAGCACAGCGGGCAAGACTCATTGGAGCTGCGTCGCGATATAGCCCAGTACAGAGGAGCCGCACACCCCTTATGCTTCACAGATGAAGTAATGGATCATCAAATCCCAGAAGGTTTCAAACCTGTAAATATTGAATCATACGACGACACAACAGATCCTGCGGTATGGATCGAGGATTTCCTCCTCCACATCCACATGGCCCGCGGTGATGACTTACACGCCATCAAATACCTCCCACTAAAGCTCAAAGGACTAGTGCGGCATTGGCTTAATAGCTTGCCAGCAGAGTCCATCAGGTGTTGGGAAGATCTGGAGGCCGCATTCCTCGACAACTTTCAGGGCACTTATGTGCGACCACCAGACGCCGATGAATTGAGCCACATAATTCATCAACCAGAGGAATTGGCCAGGCAATTCTGGACACGGTTCCTAACAAAGAAAAATCAAATCATCGACTGTCCGGATGCAGAGGCCCTAGCAGCTTTCAAGCATAACATCCGCGACGAGTGGCTAGCCCGGCATCTTGGTCAGGAAAAGCCAAAATCTATGGCAGCCCTAACGACACTCATGACCCGCTTTTGTGCGGGAGAAGACAGCTGGCTGGCTCGCAGTAATAACATATCAAAGAACCATGGTACTTTGGATACCAAGGACGGCAATAGCAGGTCATGTCGCAACAAACATAAGCGCCACATTAACAGCGACAATACCGAGGATACGGCAGTCAATGCCAGATTCAAAGGCTCTAAACCCGGTCAGCGGAAAAAGCCATTTAAAAGAAGCACTCTGGGCCCGTCCAGTTTGGACCGTATACTCGATCGCTCGTGTCAAATACACGGCACCCCCGACAAGCCAGCCAACCACACCAACAGGGACTGTTGGGTGTTCAAGCAGGCCGGCAAGTTAAATGTCGAAAACAAAGACAAGGGGCCACATAGCGATGACGAGGAAGAGCCCCGGCAGCCGAACACCGGAGGACAGAAGAGGTTCCCCCCACAAGTGCGGACGGTGAACATGATATATGCAACCCACATCCCCAAGAGGGAGAGGAAGCGTGCGCTCAGGGACGTATATGCGTTGGAGCCAGTCGCCCCAAAGTTCAACCCATGGTCCTCCTGTCCGATCACCTTCGATCGCAGGGACCACCCCACTAGTATCCGTCATGGCGGATTTGCCGCACTGGTCCTAGACCCAATCATTGACGGCTTTCACCTCACTCGAGTCCTTATGGATGGCGGCAGCAGCCTGAACCTGCTTTACCAGGACACAGTGCGCAAAATGGATATAGACCCCTCAAGGATCAAACCCAAAAAAAAGACCTTTAAAGGCGTCATACCAGGTGTAGAGGCCCATTGCACAGGCTCAGTCACACTGGAAGTGGTCTTCGGATCCCCGGATAACTTTCGAAGCGAAGAGTTATTCTTTGATATAGTCCTATTCCACAGTGGTTATCATGCACTGCTCGGGCGAACCACATTTGCGAGATTCAATGCGGTACCGCATTATGCATACCTCAAGCTCAAGATGCCAGGACCTCAGGGGGTCATCACAGTTAATGGAAACACAGAGCGCTCTCTCCGAACGGAGGAGCACACTGCGGCCCTCGCAGCGGAAGCGCAAAGCAGCCTCTTAAGGCAATCCACTAGTTCGACGTTTAAGGACCCGAACACCTTCAAGCGCGCATGGGGTAATCGGCAACAGGACCGCCTGGCACGTTCCGAGCTCGCATAGCAATGCGGCCCCCACCCCGGTCCCAGCCAAACGGTGAAACCCGTGCCACGCGTACATCATTACGCATTAAAAATACCATGGGCACAGGCGGGGAGGGGGGCAAGACTATGGCACGCCCCAAGACGCGGCTTAAACCGCACTAGGGGCTTCCCGCTTTGTTATTTTTCTCTTTCAGGACATTAATCTCTGGAAATCCTATCCGGCAGCGTGATTGCCAAACACATGATGCAGCATCCAAGGAGGCAGAAAGCTACGTCACACCACGGAACTCCCAGGTGGATTACGATAACGAGTGAAATATTTGCTTTAATACTATTCTTCAGCTTGCCCTTGGAGGGGACATAGTCCTACTTTTTGCTTATCGCACTATCTGTATCATTCTGCTTTAACGCACCTTTTTTAATAAACAATGCATAGCATTAAGGCTATTATTGCCTTCTTCTTTTTTAAATATATATGTTCATTCATGACATCCAGCACCCGTACACTCTGGTATGGCCAATACGCTAGGGGCTTAAGCATACCCCATAATACAGCGTGAGAAGTTCGAACACTTTTGACAGTGCGGCACCCCGAACTTATAGCATTATATGCATCAGCTCCGAATCATGTCTTGGGTCAATAGTTGGGTTTGCCCGGCTCCCACGTTTTGGTACCTTACGTTCCGCTATATCGGCTAAGGTAGCACTGGGAGAACTACTGCGATTGTGCCCCGGTTCTGCTGGGCTAAGCACCTCAGTAGAGAAAGCTAAAACTGACTGTCATGATAAGGCGAGAGACTGGTCGCTGTTCGAGAAGTTTCGGGTCCCTAAAGACTTATGCCGCTTAGAGCGAGGAGCCGGCCCTGTCCGGCTTAAGGCGTGTATCGCGCCCCGAATTCAGCCTTCCGAACACTAGGGGCTTTGAAGAAATTTAAAATTATAGAATTCTATGGCTAAGTGAGAGTGATAACGCATTATAGTCCGATTGCCTTGTTCGTTGCGCTGAGCACCTCCCTTGAAGGACCCAAAAATGGGAACAAGAGTGCTCAGGTTTATCCCGAACACCCCAGCACTCGTGGCATGGGGGCAGAAGCCGACGACTAGCCATCTCTCAGATTTGATAAACAACCGAACAGAAGGTAATATTTTAAATTCAAACAAGCGTTGCATAGCACATATGAACAAGTTTTCATGAGTACAGGATTACACAAGCGAGTTTACTCAAATATTATATCTTTCGTACACTCGTCTGCTACGAGACGAGCACCCTTCAGGACACCCTCATAGTACATCTCGGGGTAGCGATGCTCCTTGCCCTCATGCGGCCCTTCCTTAATCAGCTTCACGGTGTCCAGCTTGGCCCATTGCACCTTCACACGGGCGAAAGCCCGGCGTGCACCTTCGATGCAGACGGACCACTTGACGACTTCCAGCCGTGGGCAGGCATCCACAAGTCGCCTCACCAGGCCGAAGTAGCTGTTGGGAAGGGCGTCGCCAGGCCACATACGGACTATAAAGCCCTTCATGGCCTGTTCGTCTGCCTTGTGTAGCTCGACCAGCTGCTTTAGCTGGTCGCTCATAGGCACTGGGTGTTCGGTCCCAGTATACTGAGACCGGAACAGCTTCTCCGTGGAGCTTCCCTCCTTGGCCCAGTAAAATTTCGCGGCATCCGACACGCTGCGGGGCAAATCTGCGAATGCTCCTGGAGAGCTCCGAATTCGGGTAGGTAACAAGTAATTTACTTTTACATGCTTGCTTTGCATATAGAATGCCTTACCCGCCGCTATCTTCTTCATCACATCAATCTCCTGGAGGGCCTTTTGGGCTTCGGCCTTAGCATTCTTCACGCTCTCGAGGGCCGCGGCAAGCTCAGACTCTCGCGTCTTCAAGTCGAGCTCCAACGCCTCGTGCTTCGCCACGAGAGCTTGGAGCTCTTGCTGCACCTCGCCCACCCGAGCCTCCTGCCTCTCCCGCTCGGTGCGCTCCTTGGCCGCTTTGTTTTCGGCCTCGGATAGCGCTTGCTTCAGGGTCGCCATCTCGGTCGTGGCCCCTGGCAAATTCACGATAATCCTGTCATTTCGCAATCGCATTCTTTATATATATATCCATAGACTAGGTACTACTTACCTTTGTTCTCCTCAAGCTGCCTCTTGGCAAGGCCGAGCTCTTCCTTGGACCCTTGGAGGTCCTGCGTCAGTTCGGCGACCTCCGCAGTCAGTGCGGCAGAGGCCAATAACGAAGCCTGCATACGCATATAGACATACTTATATTAGACTCCTGTGATATTGTTTGATCCTCTGTTCGGCTTTTCTCTGTGCACACCGAACAGAGCATCAGGGGCTACTATCTATGCGATAATATTTTCCTATATTTCAAAAACTTACCTCAAAGCCTGTTAGAAGGCTGGCACAGGCTTCAGTCAGTCCGCTCTTGGCGGACTGGACCTTCTGGACCACCGCACTCATAATAGTGCGGTGCTCTTCGTCGATGGAAGCGCTGTGAAGCGCTCCCAGCAGATTGTCCGGTGCCTCTGGATGGACAGAGGTCACTGGCGCAGGCGTCTTGCCCCTCTTGGAAGGAGGCCGCCTGCCCGAGTCCGGAACCACTAGAGGTTCCGGCACGGTGTTCGGCTGAGGGCCGAACTCGGAGCCCTCGGGACCCTTGCTCCCGGAGTCCGAAAGGTCGCCTTGAGGTGCCTCCGGGACTATCTCCCCTCGACCTGATGCCTCTTGAGACAACACCTCGGCATTGTCCGTAGGGCAAGGGGAGGTGGCGGTCGGAAGTGGATAGCTATCCAAATCCGACGAGCCCAGGGAGCCGTCCGACGAAGATACGTCGATACGGGCCCGGGGCAGTCTGCATAATCAAAATTCGGCGTTAGGAGAAGCAGTGCGACAAAGGTATGCTATGAGTTACTCTGGTGTCCGAATACTTACGACTTCGCCAGGGGCTTGGCCCTGAGCAGCCACTCGTCTTCGCCTTCGGCGGCGGTGGTGGAGTAGTCCGGAAGGAGAGTCCTTCCCTTCTTGGACCCTTCGGCCCCCCAGTAGGGGTGGCCTTCGTTTTCTTGTCTTCCCCGACTAGAGGGGGAACATCTTCATCTTCCTCCTCGTCTTCGGGGGAGGAGTGCGTCGCGGAGTTATCAGACGATGAGTCCGATAACACCTGGCACCGAGAACTCTTTCGGGTTCCCTTGGCCTTCTTGGTCTTCTCCGGCACCTTGTAAGGAGCCAGAGTCAGCATCTCCGTCAGGAGAGCGTCCGCAGTGTCTTCGGGCAGAGGGGCCAGACAGTTAATCTGCTCCGACGTCTCCACCTAGTCCTGTCAAAGGCATGGAGATCAGACCCCGCACATGGTTAAGATAGGGGAAATAAATATACTACCGGATGTATAGAACTCACCGAATGCGCTCGGCGCTTCGCTCTTAGCCCGCGGTCCTCGGTTAGAGAGGGAGGGACCTCGGCGCCCTTGAACAGCACCTTCCAGACGTCCTTGTGAGTCGTGTCAAAGAGCTCGCTCAGAGTCTGGTGCTGGGCCGGGTCGAACTCCCACAAGTTGAAGTCCTGTTGTTGGCACGGGAGGATCCGGCGGATGAGCATGACCTGGACTATGTTGACAAGCTTGAGCTTCTTGCTTGTCATGTTCATGATACATTTTTGGAGTCCGTCTAGCTCCACTGATGAACCCCACGACAAGCCCTTCTCTTTCTAGGAAGTGATCCGTTTAGGGAATCCGGATCGAAACTTGGGGGCAGCCACCCATTTGGTGTTGCGCGGCTCGGTGATGTAGAACCACGCCGATTGCCACCCCTTTATGGTCTCCACGAAGGAGCCTTCAAGCCATATAACGTTGGGCATCTTGCCCACCATGGCTCCGCTGCATTTTGCTTGTTGGCTGCCCACCACCTTCGGCTTGATATTGAAGGTCTTTAGCCATAGGCCAAAGTGGGGGCGGATGCGGAGGAAAGCCTCATAGACGATGATGAATGCCGAAATGTTGAGGATGAAGGTCGGGGCCAAATCATGGAAGTCCAGCCCGTAGTAGAACATGAGACCGCTGACGAATGGATGAAGGGGAAACCCTAGTCCGTGGAGGAAGTGGTGGAGGAAAACTACCCTCTCATGGGGTTCCGGGGTAGGGACGATCTGCCCCGCAGCGGGCAGCTGATGCGCGATATTCGCGGCTAAGTATCCGGCTCCGCGCAGCTTTTTGATGTGTTCCTCCGTAATGGAGGAAGCCATCCACTTGCCTCCTACTCCGGACATGTTTGGAGGAGGTTGAGGAGAAAGATGTGGACTTGGGTGTTGGGGCTCGAGTGCGCAAGAATGGATGAGCAAGGAGGAAGAAGGCGTGGGTGGAGAAAGGTTAAACCTTATCCCTTTATAAGGGCGGCCAAAACTATGCACCCCCACTGGCCTAGTAAAACTCGCTTACCCCCCAAGCGCCGTAATCGATGGCGCGGTTGGGTTACCCACGCCCGTATTGATGAGAATCCCGTAATAAGGGGAACACGATCTCTGCTTTGACAAGACGTGTCAAGAAACTGCCTCGCGTTATGTGCGGGGCTAGTTAAAGGAAACGGTTCGAATAATCACCGGGCCATGGCGTAATGTCATGTTGCCAAAGCTTGTCAGCAGATTAGATTTGTGGAAATATTATTCTCTCTATGGTGGTATGTGGAACTTATTTTGTAGGGTCAGACACTATCCTTGTATTCAAATTCTTCCGTGGTGTATTCGGAGGAGGAACCCGCCTTGCAATGCCGAAGACAACACTGCGCGTCGGACTCATCGTCATTGAAGCCTGGTTCAGGGGCTACTAAGGGAGTCCGGGATTAGGGGGTCTCCGGACAGCCGGACTCTATCCTTCGGCCGGACTATGAAGATACAAGATTGAAGACTTCGTCTCGTGTCTGGATGGGACTCTACTTGGCGTGGAAGGCAAGCTAGGCAATACGGATATGGATATTTCCTCCTTTGTAACCGACCTTGTGTAACCCTAACCCTCTCCGGTGTCTATATAAACCGGAGGGTTTAGTTCGTAGGACAACATACAATCATGCCATAGGCTAGCTTCTAGGGTTTAGCCTCTCTGATCTCGTGGTAGATCAACTCTTGTAATACTCATATCATCGAGAATAAATCAAGCAGGACGTAGGGTTTTACCTCCATCAAGAGGGCCCGAACCTGGGTAAAACATCGTGTTCCCTGCCTCCTGTTACCATCCGCCTTAGACGCACAATTCGGGACCCCCTACCCGAGATTCGCCGGTTTTGACACCGACAGTCCTCTTATCATCTTGTGATCTCCAGATTTGGGTAACAGAGTATGCCTTAAGATTGTGTTGATTGTAGGCAGACCAGACAACAAATAATGCACGGATCCAAGCTTGTGTGTCTCTAAAACTTTGTCTGGGATCTCCTTGTACATGTTTGCCATAGAGTTGTGGTCTTTCTTTTTCTTGGCATACACATCCAAATCATCCTCATGCTCTTCTGGGGCATTGATCAACTTGGCCCCGTCATCAACAGTTGATTGGTACCTTGTACCCTGAGACATCCATACAATTCTACCATCTGGATAGAAATGAGCTATAGAATAGAACTGCATAATGAGCTCATCATTCCATTTGGTAAGCTTTTGTCCCACAAACTCATCAACTCCACAATCTTTGAAGCTTTCATGCACTCCTGGGAAATAGTCTTCATTCTCATCAATGAATTCCCAATCAACCCACTTCATATCACAGACTATAGGCTTCTTGTCAAGAAAAATAGTCTCATAGAAGTATTGTTGTTCTTTGGTGTGGAACCTATAGTCCACTGCAGTCTTCCTCCTCAAAGCATATGGATCAGACTGTCTCCAAAGTCTCAATCCTGCATCCTTTCTGATGTTCATATCCTCAGCCACTAGATGAGTGTCATTGTGTTCTGGAATCTTTGGTTTCAGTTTCCTCAGCACTTGGGCTTCTGCATCTTCTTCTTCAACTTCAGTCACTAGGGCCTTGTTCTTCTCTTCAACTGGGATGTTCCTGGTGCTTCTCTTGGGCTTAGAAGGCTTCTGAGCTTGAGCAGCAGCCTTGGGGGCAGGCTTGGGCTTTGAAGTGGCAGCCCCTGACTTAATGGCATTCCCCATAAGCTTCTGGGACTTGGGTGCTAGTGCAGCATCCTCTTCCTCTTCATCTTCTTCTGGATCTCTCATTATGGAGGATCTACCAATGACTCTGGTAGTGGTCTTCTTGACCCTCTCTTTCCTTTTCTTTCCCTCTCCAGCAGCCTCTTTAGTTGTCTTAGAAGTTTCAGCGTTTGAGGCCCTGGCCTTTAAGGTTGACACCCTCTTGGTAGGGGTCTTCTTATGCAATCCAGGCTTTGTTGTTGCAGCAGTACCATACTCTTTCTTCAACACTTTCTTTTTGGAGCTAACTTCCTCCTCTATAGCCACATAGTCCTCATCCTCAAAATCTGAGTTTTTCTTCTTCCTAGATCTGGTGGCTGCCTTGGGCAAATTACTAGGAGTGCTCCTGCTGCCCTCATCATAGCTACTTGAGGGACTAGTGCCCTCACTCATTTGCACTTGCTCTTCTGACTTGTTCTGACTATCACTCTGGTTAGACATTCTGGCAAGCAAACTGACATCAAACCCTGTGAATAGATATAGATGAGGTAGAATGGATGAGCATCACAAAGTGCAGAGTTTTTTTTTTGCAAAACAAATGAGTCAAAAACTTAGTTTCAGTTCTCCACATAAATCATTTCGGAGCTACCGATTTGTTAAACTCGGTGATACCGAAGCAACTGTTGGAGTCTAAACTAGTGAACTCGGTCAGACTGAGTCATAGTTCGGTGGCTCCGAGATTGCTAGGGTTTCACAGAGAGTCGAATTCGGTCGCACCGATTTGCAATTTTTGGTCAGAACGAAAAGCGCATGTGCAATGGCCTAAGCAAATCGGTGAGACCGATTTCTACAACTCGGTAGGTCCGAGATGAGTTCAGCGGAGACCTAACCCTAAATTTTCTAATCAAACCTAACCTAAAGGAAGTTTTCTCTGGACAGATCAATTTCATACGTGGTAATGATCATGGCAAAGCAATGTGCTAGGAATCGGAGTAAGGAATTAGCACACAAGATCGAACTCATACCCTAGTTCGGCGGGAGTTTGCTACGGCGACAATGGTGGGGCAGAATCCCATTGACGACGATGGAAACCAGTGATGGGAGGTCACTGGCGACGAGGAGACGATCCAGAGACCCGAGGCGGCAGAGTAGGATACACGCGGGATGGAGTGTTTTGAAGAAATTTCCAAAATCTCACCCCTGGGTATATATATCCTGACCCTGTCGGTGTGACCGAGTGGAACAACTCGATGGCACTAAGATGCAGAATCGCAAGCGGTTACTGCAACTCGGTGTGACCAAAAAGTTCAAATCGGTTGCACTGAGATTGAAAACCTAGATCAACTCAGTGAACTCGGTGTGACCAAAGTGGATGGATCGGTCAGACCGAAATGCACAGAGAGGTTTTGGAAGTTTAAGTCTATGACGAATCGAGGACTCCTAGTGCTCCTCACACAGAGTGGTTCGAATCTGACTTGATCAAACTTTGTGATGTTGCATGAATAGAGTTTGAGACGAGAAAATCATAGATAGCTAGAGGAAGTTCTTAGGCATTCTTGTCCATCCATTTGGCAAAAGAGAAAAGCCAAGCAATCAAAGCAACAAATGGATGTCCTCGAATGAGTAAAATATGCAATCAACATGCTCACGCAATAAAATGGCAAATGAAATATGTGGCAAAGCATGCACAAACACTCTAGCATCTATCAAGCAATTGGCAATGACTAGGTCATCTATATATGAGTATATTGACTTAGGAGTCAAATGAGAACATTTGATCATAGGTCATACTCATCGTTTAAGCACAAGTGGGGTTGCCACTTTTACATAAAGCATTGTTGTGTTCACACCATTAGAGTTGCTTTAGCTCAATCGATTAGAGTAAAGCTCCCCTAGATGTGATATCCCCCCTTAGAGGGATGAACTAACCTTGGGTTTTGTCGATGATGACTTCATGTAGGTGTTGAAGATGTGGATGCTCAATGTTGATGTAGATCATTTGGTGCAATCCATTGGAGAGAGTTGCACTTTCAATACCTACACGGGTTAGTCCCACAAGGAACAAACAAGGATATCCATATCCATAGAGTGATGTTCACACAAGATGATGTCCATGAAGGCAATAGGTTACCTTGTCCCTTGTCTTACCAACAATAGGGTTTGTGACTCCTTGAACTAGTGCAAGATGTGGAAGTTGTTTTCACTTGTCCTCGCCAAAATGATATGAGTGAAGTATGTTGGCGGAGTCACCCTCAAGAACTCTCTAGTTCTTCTTCGGGATCCACATAATCTTGATGGGAATCCTTGGATTGTAGTCGTACTTGATGAAGTAGAAGTTGATGTAGTCTTGGGAACCCACTTAACCAAGGCCATAGGAGCTTCTTCAAATGCATCAATCTCCTCTTGAAGCTTGTCCTTGCCTTTTTTGCTTGTGGTCTTGTGGTGGAAGATCATCTTGAGCTTGTGTCCCTTGGAAAGAAGTAGGATCATACTTCTCTTGTTGAGGAACAAACTTCGTCTTGGGGTATTCATCTTCTTCCCACTAAACTCCATTGGCATTGAACTTTCGTTCAAAACCAACACCTTGATTCTTCCGGTGCCTTCCTTGCTTGCGTACAATTTCCTCAAATTGCTTACTTCCGGCAAGGCTCTTGTAAACACCTTTCTCTATAATTCCCTTCAATAAGCTATTTTCTTGCTCAAGTGTAACTTGGCTAAGAGAATCATTAGTGGAATCAAGAGAACTACTAGAAGCAACAACATTGGATTTAACATGATTATTGTTACTACTATAAGAATTTCTTACTCTTGTTGCTAGATTTAACTTGTGGCATGTAAGTAGACAGGAGTAAACACTTGGCAATGTAAGAAGAACTTTTTTTGCGAAGATCATCATTGATTGCTTTTAAGAACCCATGCTCTTGCTCAAGGTTGAGCTTTTCAAAGCATAACTTCTCATGAGTCTTTAAAAGTTCTCGATGATCTTCCCAGGTAGTTTCATGAGCTAACTTAAGAGTTTTTAGCTCTTTAGTTAGACGCTCAATCTCCTTCTTATCATCATCATTCATTTTATCTTGATTAGCATGATTAATAGCAAGTTCATCATAGTTTTCATCACTAGAGTTGTCAACTAGTAAATCATCATCACCTAGCAAATCATCTTCATCACTATTGAAATCAACATACTCGGGTTGTGATACCTTTGGGCCTTTAGCCATGAAGCATCTTCCAATTCCCTCATTTGGTGAGTCAAATATGCCGTAGGAGTTGGTTGACACAAGTGCTAGACCTGCAACACCTTCATCTTTAGTATATTCGGAGTCGGAGTGATAACTTCTCTCGGAGTGATTGTCGGAGTCGGAGCCGGATACACATTCACCAACATGAGCTTGATGTCTTCGTTTTGTGTAGCTCCTTGATGACTTGTCCTTCCTTTCCGAATCCTTGCTTCTCCGTGATGTTCTTCATTCATAACGATCATATCTACTCCTTCTCTCTCTTGGTGGTGATTCTTCTCTTCCACTTCTCCTTTTGGGTGAATCTTCTCTTCTTTTGTAGGGGGCCGTACACTCATTGGAGTAGTGTCCGGGTCATCCACAATTTTAGCAATTTCGTTCACGACTCGAAGATCTTTTGTCATTGTAGGACCTTGACTTGGAACTTCTTTCCTTGCTTCTACTCTTGTAGAATCTGTTGAAGTTCTTCACCATTAGGCTCAATTCTTCATTGAAGGCTTGTTTCTCACCATGTAGGAGCATCACATTAGGCTTTTTAAGAACCACTTGACTTGTTGTGAAGCTCTTCCTTATCCTTGAGTGACATCTCATGAGAAAAAAATTCTTCCAATGACTTCCGTTGGCTTGAGATCTTTGTAGTTGGGAATCATTTGGATCAAGGTGCACATGGTATCATATTTTCCATCCAAGGCTCTTAGGATCTTCTTGATGACGAATCTATCGGTCATCTCTTCACTTCCTAAGCCGACAATCTCATTTGTGATGAGAGCAAGCCTAGAGTACATTTCAGCGACACCTTCACCATCCTTCATTTTGAACTTGTCAAGTTGACTTTGAAGCACATCCAATTTGGATTCCTTGACGGAGTCGGTACCGTCATGCATATCAATCAAAGTATCCCAAATTTCCTTTGCATTCTCAAGATGTCTGATTTCGTTGAATTCTTCGGGGCACAATCTGTTGAAGAGGATATCACAAGCTTGAGCATTGTATTGCAACATCTTCAACTCTTCCGCGCTAGCCTCACGGTTCGGTTCTCTCCCATAAAAGAATTCACCTTGCAAGCCAATGCACACAATAGCCCAAACGGCGGGGTTATGTCCAAGAATATGCATTTTCATCTCATGCTTCCAACTAGAAAAATTAGTACCATCAAAGTAAGGACCTCTACGATGGTAATTTCCCTCACTAGACGCCATACTCTCCTAGGTTGTGAAACTAAGGCTATGATCACCAAAGCTATGGAAATCAAGGAAAATGGAGACCAAAGCTCTGATACCACTTGTAGGATCGGAAGTATGTTTAGAGGGGGGTGGGGTGATTAGACTACTTGACCAAATAAAAATCTAGCCTTTTCCCAATTTTAAGGCTTGGCAGATTTTAGCAACTTAGCACATGTCAAGCAATCAACCTACACATGCAAGTCTAAGAGTATAGCAGCGGAATGTAAAACATTTGCATATGAAGGTAAAGGGAGGAGTTTGGAGGGAGCAAACGCAATGTAGACACGGAGATTTTTGGCGTGGTTCCGATAGGTGGTGCTATCATACATCCACGTTGATGGAGACTTCAACCCACGAAGGGTAACGGTTGCGTGAGTCCACGGAGGGCTCCACCCATGAAGGGTCAACGAAGAAGCAACCTTGTCTATCCTACCATGGCCATCGCCCATGAAGGACTTGCTTCACTAGGGTAGATCTTCATGAAGTAGGAGATCTCCTTGCCCTTACAAACTCCTTGGTTCAACTCCACAAACTTGTCGGAGGCTCCCAAGTGACACCTAACCAATCTAGGAGACACCACTCTCCAAAAGGCAATAGATTGTATGTTGATGATGAACTCCTTGCTCTTTGTGCTTCAAATGATAGTCTCCCCAACACTCAACTCTCTCTCTCACATATTTGGATTTGGTGGAAGGATGATTTGAGTGGAAAGCAACTTGAGGAAGGCTAGAGATCAAGATTCTTGTGGTTGGAATGGAATATCTTGGTCTCAACACATGAGTAGGTGGTTCTCTCTCAGAAAATGTATGTTGGAAGTGTAGGCATGTTCTGATGGCTCTCTCTTCTAATGAAGAGTGGGTGGAGGGGTATATATAGCCTCCACACAAAATCTAACCATTACACACAATTTACCAAACTCGGAGGGACCAAATCATAAAACTCGGTCGGACCGATTCAGTTCAAAATATGAACATTAGGCTTTTCCGTGGGACCCACATGTGAACTCGATGGGACCGGTTCCATTAGGGTTAGGACATACCGTAATCTCGCTGAGACCGATTACACAAACTTGGTAGGACCGACTTTGGTAATAAGCTAACCAGAGAGTTGGTCAGGCAAACTCGGTGGGACCGATTCACTCATTTCAGTGAGACCGAAATGTTACAAAAGGGAAATAGAGAGCTTTGCATTCCGAACTCGGTGGGACCGATTGCTCATCTTGGTTGGACCGAAATGTTACGAAGGGAAACAGAGAGTTTGCAATCCCATCTCGGTGAGACCGAGATCCCTATCAGTGAGACCGAAGTGACTAGGGTTTCTGGCAGTGGATATGTCAAGTGAACTCAGTGGCGCCGGATAGAACATTTCGGTGGGGCCGAGTTTGACTTTTGGTTTCGAACATATGTGGATATGAGAAAGTGGGTTAGGGTTTTTGGAGCATATCACTAAGCATTTTGAGCAAGTAAGCCATTAAGCAACACCTCATCCCCTTTTAATAGTATTGGCTTTTCCTATGGACTCAATGTGATCTATGATCACTAAAATGAAAATGTAGAGTCTTGAGCTTGAGCCAATGTGTGTCCTTAGCATTTTGAGGGGTCCACATTCCTAATCCATGCCATGCCAATCATTGAACTTTCTGAAATGATCATTGTCGGTGTCAAAACCGGCGGATCTCGGGTAGGGGGTCCCGAACTGTGCGTCAAAGGCGGATGGTAACAGGAGGCAGGGGACACGATGTTTTACCCAGGTTCGGGCCCTCTTGATGGAGGTTTCTACGTCCTGCTTGATTTATTCTTGATGATATGGGTATTACAAGAGTTGATCTACCACGAGACCGGAGAGGCTAAACCCTAGAAGCTAGCCTATGGTATGATTGTATGTTGTCCTACGGACTAAAACCCTCCAGTTTATATAGACATCGGAGGGGCTAGGGTTACACAAGGTCGGTTACAAAGGAGGAGATATCCATATCTGTACTGCCTAGCTTGCCTTCCACGCCAAGTAGAGTCCCATTCAGACATGAGACAAAGTCTTCAATCTTGTATCTTCATAGTCCAACAGTCCGGCCAAAGGATACAGTCCGGCTGTCCGGAGACCCCCTAATCCGGGACTCCCTCAGTAGCCCCTGAACCAGGCTTCAATGACGATGAGTCCGGCGCGCAGTGTTGTCTTCGGCATTGCAAGGCAGGTTCCTCCTCCGGATACACCATAGAAGAGTTCGAATGAAAGGATAGTGTCCGACCCTGCAAAATAAGTTCCACATACCATCGTAGAGAGAATAATATTTCCACAAATCTAATCTGCTGACACATTTTGGCAACATGACATCATGCCATGGCTCGGTGATTATTTGAACCGTTTTTCTTTAACTAGCCCCACACATAACGCGAGGCGGTTTCTTGACACGTCTTGTCAAAGCAGAGACCGTGTCCCCCTTATTACAGGATTCTCATCAATATGGGCGTGGGTAACCCAACCGCGCCTAGGACTCCTAGATTTTAGGCAAGTCCCAAACGACTACGAGGAGGATGCTTGATATTCACCCTCCTTATAAAGGGACAAGGCTTTTACTTTCGCCCTCCCGTGCTCAATCGAATCCTTCCCCCGCCTTGAGTTCTAACACCCAAAGCTCAGGTCAGGTGCTTCGGATCTCCAATCATGTCTGGATCTAGCCTCCAGGGCCGATGGATGCCTTCCTCCATCACGGAGGAGGATATCAAGAAGTTGAGGGAGGCAAGATACCTGACCGCCGAAGTTTCGCATTGGCTGCCTGCTCGAGGGCAGATCGTCCCTACTCCTGAACCCAATGAAGACGTCGTGTTCATCTCCCACATCCTCCGAGGACTAGGCCTCACTCTGGATCCCTTCGTAAGGGGTTTGATGTTCTATTACGGGCTTGATTTCCACGATCTAGCCCCGGACAGTATGTGAGGCCTTCCTCCGCATTACCCCTCACATCGGCCTGTGGCTCAAGACCTTTGATGTGAAGCCGAAGACGGTTGAGGGGCGGCACGCGGCGTGCGGAGGGGCATTAATAAGCAATATCGCTGGAGCTCCATGGCCAAAGGGTTCCTTTCCAGAGATGTCCGGATTATGGCAACGGGAGTGGCTCTACGTCACTGCTCCCAGAAGTGTCAAGTGGGTAGCTTCCCCCGCCTTTTGCTCGGGCCCTCCACCACAACTGATGTCATGGATTAGCAGGGGGCTGAGCTGGGGTCCAACCAAGGATGTGCCCATATTCCAGAGCCGCATCCGAGATCTCTTCAAGGGAGATTTTAGTTTGGTTATGGTAGTGCAAGTCATGCTGGTTCGTCAAGTCCAGCCTTGCAAACGTCGGCCCCTCCGCTTGTGGGAATTCAACCCAGAAGGACCGCGTGCTATTCAGAATTTCCTCGGCCTGACGCACGAGGAGATGTACAAGTCGTTCTTCGGACCCCAAATAGAGTGTCCGGACACCTCCGATGACGTGGGCCTGAGCAGCAACCGCACCGCAGCCCAAGTAAGTAATCCTCTAGCCGAACACGGTGTCTTTCATTTATCACGACATCATTCTGAAGAATCGCTTTTTGACCAGGAATGGATAACAAAGGCGAAGATGATCCGGTGTTCGCCCCCCTTCCCGTAGGCTTGGACAATCCGGTGCTGGAAAAAATGCTCGAGCCAGCACCTTGCCCGGTGCCCTCAAAGGAAGATGAAGGGGGGAATAAAGAGGACGAAAGCGGGCCTCCACCGCTACCTATCCCAACCGAGGGAACGAGCGCCTCCATGAGGGAGGATAACCAAGGGAAGGAATCTGACATTCCCTCGCCCCGGGGGAGGAAGAGGACTACCTCTGAAGATCCGGAAACCAAGGTTTCCAAACGGGAGAAGAAAACTCCGCCAGAGGGTCCTGCCTCGGAGGGTGTTCTTGCCGCACAAAGTCCGCACGGGGATCAGCCCTCTAACGAGCTGTAAGTAATCAAAAAGGTACTTAATAGTGAAAATATACTACCTTACTTCTGAGGAGAATGACCGAAGCATTTATCTTGCAGCTCGGATCTGAGCCCTTCTCAGCAGAGCTCGTCTTCGGGGGATCTTCTTCCGGAGATGATGGAAAGCGAAACGCCTCCCCCAGACTCCCCAGCTCAAGAAGCAGGCGACCTTGAAGTGTCATCACGACGAGTTTCTCCGGATCCGGCAAGGCCAGAAGGTAATCCCATGGTCACCCGAAGCCCTCAGTATCCGGCTCTTGAAGAGAGCAATCAAAAGAGTCTGACACCATCTGGTATGCGGTCGGACGTACTGAAGGATCTGCTCGAGCGAGCGACAATCTCAGAAGAGCACCGTACATTGATGTGTATGGTGATTGAAAGGATTTCGTCCACCGAAAGCGGGTTGCATGAAGCCTTTATGAGTGTACTGACGGGCTTTGAGGTACGTGAAATGATATGCATTTGTGATGGTACTGCACATTTTTAGGTGTGCCCTGTGTAGATAGTAGCCCCTGAGACTCTGGTTGTCGCCAAGAACAGCGGCGATCAGAGGATCGTAGTCCCAGGTAATAACCATTCCGCTTTTATGTGTAGGTGGCTGGAGCTCCGGTGGCTAGCCGGACTTATGGGGTTGCCGAACTAAAGCGGCAACTGGATGCGGTGGATGTCGACATCGAGCTTGTTAACAAGTGGCTTGACGAGGCACAAGGTGGGTGATGCTTCTGGTGAATGTCACATAGTAAGAGCAGCGTGATGCCAGTATCTTTAATATGTTGTGACTGCAGATGGAGCTGCCACCGTGGAGGCCCTGCGGGCGGAGCTTGCCCGAGCCAAGGAGCAAGCAAGGAACAGTAATGCGGCCGCTTTGAAGGCGGCCGAAGAGTTGAGAGCCGAAAAGGCCACGCATAGCGAGAGCAAAGAAAAAATGGCCAAGATGGCTGTAAAGTTAAAAGACATGACCGACTGTTGCCGGATTCTTGAAGAAGAGAACCGGACGAAGGCGACGAACCTGGAAAAGGCCATGATGGCGAACAAGGACACCCGCTCTGCAATGAGAGCGAAGAAGGAGGAGCTGTGTCAAGCCGGGGATATCGTGGCTGGGAAGCCCTTTGTGCTGCGGAGGAAATTTGGAGATCCTTGGTATACCCCTCTGGATCGGATGTGGAGTTCGGCAGATGCATATCTGGACTTGGCGGCGAGTGCTGTTGATGCGGTCGAATACTTCCGAGATCAAACAGATCGTGAGGTGGACAAGCTATTCTGGTCGCAGTTTAACGTTCCAGAGCGTCCGCTTCCCCTGACTGATCAGCTTGCCGAATGGGCCGAGCTTAATAGATTGTCCGGACTTGCCATGAGGTCTGTTGTGGATCATCTGTGGCCGGAAAGGCCAAAGCCGTACAACTATTTTAGCTTAGTGCAGTAGTTCCTCGGTGCAGTGCCGCGCATTAATGCGATGAAGAGGTCGGCGTGCATAGAAGGCTCGTGGATGGCCCTTGCCCGTATCAAAACATACTTGGCGGAGATGGATGCTACTACTGTCGCGACGCAGGGTTCGGCCATAGGCCGAGTGGCTGCCGAGCACTATTTTGAAGAAGTTCTTGAAGGCGCTCATGTGATAGAGGCCCAGTGCTCGAAGAATGTTATGTTTGAGTGAGAAGTACTCCCATTGTAAAAACAATGTATTATTGAATTTATCAAGGCTGTATTTATACTTTTGCCCGAAAGTATTGTGATGCCTCCTATGCGGCCGTTTATGTATACATGTATATAACCAAAAAGATTGCAGTCGTTCGCTTCAGCCCCCACGCATATAATGCGGGGGTGTTCGCAGAAGGCGCGTATTCACACTTAATCCAACGTCTTGGTCCTATTAAGGAGGTGATAGCACAGCGAACTAGGCAACCGGACTATAATGCTTTAACACTTTCACTTAGCCATAGGAGTTTGACAGTGGGGCTACTATATAGCCCCTGGTGGCTCTACACTCATCCGGATTCGGGGTGCGTACACGCCTGGCCGGGAAACAACCCATTCGTTAATGCGGAGGAATCCCGAAGATTCCAATAGGTCAGCGAGTGGTTGACCAGCCTCATGCTATATCATGACAGTCAGTTTTCGGCTTTCTCTACTGAGGTGCTCGTCTGGATGAACCAGGGCACAATCGCAGTAGTTCTCCTAGTGCTGCCTTAGCCGATAGAGCGGAACGTAAGGCAGCAAAACACAGGAGCTGGGCAAACCCAACATTTGACCAAAGACATGATTCGGAGCTGATGCATATAAGGCCAAACTCGCGACACCGAACACTCCCTAAGGTATTCGGTCTTTATGGTATAAACCGGGTCTAAACAGTACCCTTTGTAATAAGCCCCTAGTGTCCAGGAACGTGCATTATTCTGGCATGGCCACATGCGAAGACGTCAGCATCCTTCTCGATTGTACCGAGGAACCAAGGGATGTAAATCAACAAGAGAGAGTAAAAAAGGTTTACGCAGGGTCTTAATCTACAAAGAATCCTAGGAATGGGTCCCTGCTACACGTCTGCGCCTGTGTCTCCGTTGTGCCGTATCCTGGACGGGTGTAGCACGATGGTCATCTGAAAAAGAGAGGAACTTAATTGCCGTGCCAAAGTTAAGTTATACTAAATAAACAATATATAGTTGAAATTGAGTAAAGGTGAGCCTTATTGCCACTTTTGTGCGCGCGGTGAGCCTCTTGTATTGTAATAGGGGTATAGCCATCAAACCTATATTAATTATGTATAGCTGCACCGAACTCGTCTAACCACATCCGTGGTCTTAATGACCTGTCAAATGCTTGGGTTGGTGAGGCCGTTTAGTGTGCGGCGGCCAAGGCAACCGCACCGTCTTTGGCGCGCAAGGAGCGCTCAATATTTCCATTTACTGTAATGATACCGCGTGGACCAGGCATCTTGAGCTTAAGGGAAGCATAATGCGGTATTGCGTTGAAGCGAGCGAAAGCTTCGCGTCCGAGTAGTGCTTGATAGCCACTTTGGAACGGAGCGACGTGGAAAGATAAATTTTTGCTGCGGAAGTTATCGGGGAAGCCGCATATAACCTCTAGTAGCAGGGAGCCCCTGCAATGAGCCTCCGGGCCTGGCGTTACTACTTTAAAGGTGGCATTGCTGCGGCAAATATTTGTTTGGTCTATCCCCATTTTGCGACTGTGTCCTGATATATCAGATTTAAACTGCTGTCGCCGTCCATCAGGACTCGTGTGAAGTGGTATCCGTCAATTATTGGATCTAATACCAAGGCAGCCCATCCTGCTTGCCGAATACTTGCCGAGTAATCCCGATGGTCGAAGGTGATCGGTTGGGACGACCAGTGGCGGAGCTCCGCGGTGATAGGCCCTGGGGCATGTTTCTCTAAAGGTGCCGCTTTGTTTCTCCCTTCTATCACGTGTAACACGTTGAATGTTTTGACTTCTGGTGGGAATTTATTCTGTTCCCCTATGCTTTGCTTGTGAGGCTCATCCTCGTCTTCACTTGGTGTATCCTGCCCCTTGTGTTCGGCGTTTAGCTTGCCAGACTGTTTGAAGACCCAACATTCTCTGTGGGTATGATTTGTAGGTTTATCAGGGGTGCTATCGATCCGACATATTTGGTCCAGAATTTTGTTTAGGCTGGATAGTTCATCTCTGTTGGCTTTGGAGGGCGGCTTCTGCTGGCCTGGCCGAGAGCTTCTAAATCCGGCGTTTACCGCCGTGCTCTTCAAGCTGTCTTCCTTATTCCGGCGCTTATTCTTGCTGCGTCGTGATTTCCCATTTCCATCCCTGACTTCGGATGTACTTGGGTCGCTGGTGCTGCATCGGGCTAACTAGCTGTCCTCGCCCGTGCAAAAAATGGGTCATGAGGCTTGTTAATGCTGCCATTGTTCTCGGCTTTTCTTGACCGAGATGTCTGGCGAGCCATTCGTCTCGAACGCTATGCTTGAAAGCTGCTAAGGCTTCGGCGTCCGGACTGCAGTGTTGTGTACTTCACTCCATTTGATTTTGAGTGTGTCTTGTGCAGCCTTGAGCCTTTGCCTCTGTTTTTTCAGGCTCCTTGCCGTGGCAACAAGCCTTTGGTGGGCGTTATGTTGCTCTTGGCGCCTGTCCGGTGTGGTGTCGTCCGGACTGTTATCTTCGACGAAGTCGGGTTGTTCGGTTTGATTCCCCGTGTTGCCCTGGTCGGGCGATGGTTCACCCTGCTCTATCACTGGGTCCATATAATCGTTATTTCTGCCGAGGCGGGATTTGGAGCGGCGTTTACGCCGCCGCTTTGACTGCTTCTCGAGGGAACAACCCTTCGCTGCGTCCTTCCGTTCCTCATTGTTTTTTTCTTTGGGTGTGTCCACCATGTATACGTCATGTGATGAAGTGGGCGTCCCGTGCCCTGTGGGCAGTGGTTCCTGTTCGTCTCCCGCATCGTCGTCCATACTGTCAATGTCTTCGGAGTCGAAGTCGAGCATGTTGGTTAAGTCGTCGACAGTGGCTACTAAGTGGGTGGTGGGTGGGCGCCGAATTTCTTCATCGTCCGCATCCCAATCCTGCCGGGCATAGTTCAGCCAGGATCCTCCTGACAAGGAGAGAGACCTGAAGGGCGAGTGCTGAAAAACATCCGCGGAGGTAAACTCCATGATCGGCGCCCAATCGGATTCGATAGGAACGGGCGCACGCGGTTTGGAGTCCGTGGCCGGAGAAGGATCCGGCAGTCTGGCGACACAGCTCTCGTGAAGGGTAAGGTCGATATTCGGCTCGATAGCCTCTGAGGATGCGACCTCCATGATGGGGTCTATCCACTCGTCCATGGATGGCGCAACTAGCTCCGAATTGAGGCTCGGAGCGGCTGCCGGTGCGATATCCTGAATACGGTCCGATGGTAGAGCTAAATCGTACTCATTGTTACCGCGTGGCGCACAAGGCAGGGCTCGAATCCGTCGAAGATCAAGTCTCCGCGGATATCAGCCATGTAGTTTAAGCTTCCAAACTTTGATGGCAACTCCTCCTATGCTTATAGAGTAGCTAATCTGGCCATGGAGGATTTGAAGTTTTAGGAGAGGGCTAGGCATAAGGCTAGTAGAGGGAGGCGGAGTAGTATTTCCCAGGCGGATGGTGGTCTGTTTTTCTAACCATTAGGGTGCTAACCTTGTAAATGATGCTTCTAGCCAATCTTAATGAAAATAATGAGCAACTTAGTTTACCGGTTCTTGAAAAAAACATGCAAATGTATACACTGTAGACTTAGTTTTTTTCTCTCTCGATAGAGGGTGATTTTTATTAACTCGAAATGTAGACAGTACATTAAGAGTATGATCCGACCTCTGCGTAATAAGTATGCGCACAGTCAAACACCAACAGTCTGACCAAAGAAAGTAAAAAAACCCGACAATTCGACAACAATAGATTCCTATAGACCGACAATATGCCCATGTCGAAATGGATGGTGAACCAATTCGGAGATTATGTTGTCACCCATGTTAGGTAAAGACCTCTGTAGCCACATGCTTGAACTACATACACATCATCTTCAACAGCGGTTGGTACTCCGCTCGTTGTAGTGTAGACCACGTACGAGACAAGTGCGTATAATGAAAAATAACATGCAGAGGAGAAGCATTTTTGTCATTAAAAATCAAATCATTTCTACATAGTCAAAGTGAACCATGGTAAGGCATATGTTCCCACCCTTATTAGAGTTTTGAACCTATTTGAAATATCGTACATCCAATGACCAAAATATTGCCAACAATTGTGGACAAATATAAATTTGACGCCATTGGATGTCTGACCATGTAGAACGCACAAACTTACATTGGAAGAGTGGTGTTTGATTGTCGCGTCATGAGTACAAAAACAACACTTCTTACTTCCTGACCAATTACATCGTGCGAGGTTGTCTTTGGTTAGCACAACTCCCCTACGAAGATACAAGTACATATTTTAATTTTAAGTGAAATCTCTACCTTCCATTTTTTTGTTATTACTCACCAGTACATCTGAATGCGTGAGCGCATGGTGCATATAGTCTACTGTAATTGACCCGGTGTAATAAGGTTTCAGCGAAACACATCCCGGCCTTGTGTCAGGTTAATCGAATCCAAACATGACAAGAGATTATGCCATGACATTAGTCAGGTACCAATCAAATCCCTTCTGAATGAAATATTCGGCGGGGATGAGCTGCGCACCTTCGCAATGGTGTTATTCTTATGGCTTGCAATGTTGTACAAGGTTGGATATTGTTGTCGGACACTGGCATTGCCTAGCCAGATGTCTTCCTTGAATCGAATCTCCGACATGTCCTTTATCGCGAAAGACCCAAAGTGAAAGATGTGTTTCTTTGTTGTCATTAGGCCAACCCAAAAGTGCGAGTCTCCAGGTTTCTGATATGCCCGAGACATTGCTATCGGTGTCAAAACCGGAGGATCTCGGATAGGGGGTCCCGAACTGTGCGTCTAGGCTGGATGGTAACAGGAGGCAAGGGACATGAAGTTTTACCCAGGTTCGGTCCCTCTCGATGGAGGTAAAACCCTACGTCCTGCTTGATTAATATTGATGATATGGGTAGTACAAGAGTAGATCTACCACGAGATCGAAGAGGCTAAACCCTAGAAGCTAGCCTATGGTATGATTGTTGATGTGTATGTTGTCCTACGGACTAAAACCCTCCGGTTTATATAGACACCGGATAGGGTTAGGCTTACATAGAGTCGGTTACAATGGTAGGAGATCTTCATATCCGCATCGCCAAGCTTGCCTTCCACGCCAAGGAAAGTCCCTCTCGGACACGGGACAGAGTCTTCAATCTTGTATCTTCATAGTCCAGGAGTCCGGCTGAAGGTATAGTCCGGCTATCCGAACACCCCCTAATCCAGGACTCCCTCAGTAGCCCCTGAACCAGGCTTCAATGACGATGAGTCCGGCGCGCAGATTGTCTTCGGCATTGCAAGGCGGGTTCCTCTCCAAGTACTTCATAGAAGGTTTTGAACACGAAGATAGTGTCTGGCTCTGCAAAATAAGTTTCCACATATTGCCATAGAGAGAATAATATTTACACCAATCTAATCTGCTGACGTATTCCGTAGCGTGTCACACCACGGCCAAGCCTTTATCCGAGTCGTTTTATTATCCCACCTCAGCGCGTTATGCGAGGCGGTTTCCTTGGCACGTCTTGTTAAAGCAGAGATCGTGTCCCCTTATCCCGGGATTCTCATCAATACAGGCGTGGGTAACCCAACCACTTCTAGGACTCCTAGATTATAGGCAAGTCCAAGCGGACACGGAGAGGACGCTTGATATTCACCCTCTTTATAAAGGGGACAAGGCTTTTATTTTTCCCTCCCGTGCTCAATCGAATCCTTCCCCCACCTCAAGCCCAAACGCCCGAAGTTCAGGTCAGGTGCTCCGAACCTCCAGTCATGTCCGGATCTAGCCTTCAAGGCCGATGGATGCCTTCCTCCGTCACGGAAGAAGACATCAAGAAGTTGAGGGAGGCCAGATATCTGACCGCCGAGATTTTGCATCGACTACCTCCCCAAGGGCAGGCCGTTCCCACCCCCGAACCCAACGAGAACGCCGTGTTCGTCTCCCACTTCCTACGAGGTCTAGGCCTTGCTTTGGATCCGTTCGTCAGGGGTCTGATGTTTTATTATGGGCTAGACTTCCATGATCTAGCTCCAGACTCTTTTCTTCATATCACGACATTCATTGTCGTGTGCGAGGCCTTCCTCCGGGTCACCCCTCACTTTGGCCTCTGGCTCAAGACCTTTGAAGTGAAGCCGAAGATGATCGAGGGGCAACATGCAGCGTGTGGAGGTGCCTCAATACTCAAGATGACAGGAGCTCCGTGGCCCAAAGGTTCCATCCGGGAGGTGTCTGAATTGTGGCAACAGGAGTGGTTCTACATCACAGCTCCTAGAAGTGCCAAGTGGGTGGCCGCCCCTGTTTTCTGCTCGGGCCCTCCATCACAACTAATGTCATGGATCAACAGAGGTCTGAGCTGGGGGCCAGCCAAGGACGTGCCTATACTGCAAAGCCGCATTCGAGATCTCTTCAATGGAGATTTCAGTTTGGTCGCGGTAATACAAGTTATGCTGGTTCGTCAAGCCCAGCCTTGCAAACGCTAGCCTCTTCGCCTATGGGAGTTCAATCCCGAGGGACCGCACGTCATTCAAAATTTCCTCGGCCTGACGCACGAGGAGATGTACAAGTCATTCTTCGGACCTCAGGTGGAGTGTCCAGAAATCTCCGAGGACGTGGGCCTGAGTAGTAACCGTGCCGCCGAACAGGTAAGGCATCTTCCGGCCGAACATACTATCTCTTCTTTGTTACGAAGTTATTTCTGAGAGTTCGCTTTTTGACCAGGACTGGCTAACAAAGGCGAAGTTGATTCGGTGTTCAGCCCCCCTCCCCGAGGGTTTGGAAAATCCGGTATTGGAAAAGATGCTCCAGACCGCACCTTACCTGGAGCCCTTGAAGGAAGATACTGCGGAGGATAATGCGGGTGGACGCGGGCCCCCAACACTGCCCATTCTAGCCGAGGGAGCGAGCGTCTCCATGAGGGAAGGCGACCAGAAGAGGAAAAGGACTGCGCCCGGGGATTCGGAAGCCGAAGCTTCCAAACGGGAGAAGAAGTCTCCCACAGAGGGTCCTACTTTGGGGGGGCGCCGTTGCCGCACAAAGTCCACGGGGGGATCAATTCTCCCGCGAGTCGTAAGTGACCCGAAATACTTTAATAGTACAGATATGCCATCTTTTTCTTCTGAGAAGATAACCACCGCATATATTTTAGCAGTTCGGGCCTTAGCCCCTCTCAAATGAGCTCATCTTCAGGGGATCTTCTTCCAGAGATGATGGAGAGAGAAACGCCTCCTCCGGACTCCTCCGCTCCGGAAGCGGGCGACCCTGAAGTGTCGTCGCGGAGGGCCTCTCCGAGTCCGGTGAGGACAGAAGATAATCCCGTTGACCCTCGAAGCTCCCAACGTCCGGCTCCCGAAGACAGCAGACAAAAGAGTCCGGCACCGTCTAGTGTGCGATCGGATGTTCTGAGGGAGTTGGTGGGGCGAGCGGCCATCTCAGATGAACACCGTGTGCTGATGAATACGGTGATGGAGAGAATATCGTCCGCCGAAAGCGGATTGCTTGAAGCTTTTATGAGTCTACTGACAGGCTTTGAGGTACGTACAAGAATGTATGATAGTCCTGCACATGCTAGGTGTGCCCTGTGTAGATAGTAGCCCCTGAGACTCTGGTTGTTGTCAGAAACGACGACGAACAGAGGATCATATTCCCAGGTAATAACCATACTGCCTCTATGTGCAAGTGATGGAAGCTCCGGTGGCTAGCCGGACTAGTGAGTTTGCCCATTTAGAACGGCAGTTGGATGCAGCAGACGCTGACATCGAGCTTGTTAACAAAAGGCTTGATGAGGCATAGGGTAAGTGTCATTATCTGGTAGACGCCACAATAGGAAGAGCAGCATGATGCCAGTATCTTTAATATATTGTGACTGCAGATGGAGCTGCCACTGTTGAAGCCTTGGGGGCAGAACTTGCCCGAGCCAAGGAACAAGCGAGGTTAGGCAATGTGGCTGCTGTGAAGGCGGCTGAAGAGTTGCAAGCCGAGAAGGCCGCGCATGGCGAGACCCAAGACAAGATGGCCAAGATGGCTATAGAATTAAAAGCCGCCGCCGACCATTGCCGGGTTCTTGAAAAAGAAAACCAAGCGAAGGCATCGGACCTTGAAAAGGCTGCTGCGACGAAAAAGGATCTCCGCTCTGCTATGAGGGCAAAGAAGGAGGAGCTGCGGGAAGCCGAGGATATTGTAGCTGGGAAATCCTTTATGTTGCGTAGGAAATTCGGAGATCCACGGTATGCCCCTCTAGATCGGCTGTGGAGTTCGGAGGATGTGTATATGGATTTGGTGGCGAGCGCTGCCGATGCGGCCAAGTACTTCCAGGGTCATACAGATCGTGGAGTAGACCGACTGTTTTGGAGACAATTCCATTCTCCCGAGCATCCACTTTCATTGACCGACCAATTAGCCGAATGGGCCGAACTAAACAGGTTGTCCGGACTCTCTATGAGGTCTATTGTGGATCAGCTGTGGCTGGGAAGGTCAAAACCGAACAGCTATTTCTGCTTGGTGCAACAGGTCCTTGATGTGGTGCCGCGCATTGATGCGATGAGGAGGTCGGCGTGCATAGAGGGCGCACGGATGGCCTTTGCCCGTGTTAAGGCATATTGGGCGGAGATGGATGCTACCAATGTTGCAACCCAGGATTCGGCTATAGGTCGAAAGGCTGTCGAGAACTACTTTGAAGAAGTTCTTGAGGGTGCCCGTTTGATAGAGACCCAGTGCTCAAAAAATATTATGTTTGAGTGATATGTAATCTCATTGTAAGCGAAATGCTTTTACAAATTTTTATAAGGCTATTTTTATACTTTTGCCTGAAAGTAATATGATGCCTCCTGGGCGGCCGTTTATGTATACATGTGTATAACCTGAAAGATTGTAGCCGTCGACTTCAACCCTCACGCATATAATGTGGAGGTGCTCGCAAAAACACGCATTCACACTTAACCCAACGTCTTGGTCCTATTAAGGAGGTGATAACGGAGCGAGCGAGGCAACCGGACTATAATGCTTTAGCACTTTCACTTAGCCATAGGAGTTTGACAGTGGGGCTACTAGATAGCCCCTGGTGGCTCCGCACTCTCCCGATATCAGGGTGCGTACATTCCTGGCCGGGAAACGACCCTTCGTTAAGGCGGAGGAATTCTAACATTCCCACAGGTCATCGAGTGGTTGACCAGTCTCACGCTATATCATGACAGTCAGTTTTCGGCTTTCTCTACTGAGGTGCTCGTCCGGATGAACCAGGGAACAATCGCAGTAGTTCTCCTGGTGCTACCTTAGCCGGCAAAGCGGAACGTAAGGCACCAAAACACAGGAGTCGGGCAAACCCAACATTTGACCAAAGACAATGATTCGGAGCTGATGCATATAGGGCCAAACTCGCGACGCCGAATACTCCCTAAGGTATTCGGTCTTTGTGGTATAAACCGGGCCTAAATAGTGGCCTTTGTAAGAAGCCCCGTGTGTCCAGGTACGTGCATTGTTCTGGCGTGGCCACATGCCAAGCGTCAGCATCCTTCTCAACGGTGGATATGTATCAACAAGAGACAGTAAAAAAGGTTTATGCAGGGTCTTAATCTAAAAAGAATCCTTGGAGCGGGTCCCTGCTGCACGTCTGTGCCTGTGTCTCCGTTGTGCCATATCCTGTACGGGTGTAGCACGATGATCGTCTGTAAAAGAGAGGAAGTTAAGTGAAAAAGTTGTCGTGCAAAAGGATAGTTTTTAAAGAAACCATGTATAGTTCAAGATGATAAGAAATTGCCACTTGTCTGCGTGCGTTGAGCCCCTTGTATTGACAAATAGGGGTGTGACCACTTATTTCCGTATAAATAGCAGCGTCGGACTTGATTAGTTGTGTCTGAGGTCTTGACGACCTATTGGATGCTTTCGTTTGTCCGGGCGCCTTTAGTGTGCGGCGGCCAAGGCAGCCTCACTCTCTTCAGCGCGCAGAGATCGCTTGATATTTCCTTTCACTGTAATGATGCCACGTGGACCGGGCATCTTGAGTGTGAGGGAGGCGTAGTGTGGTATTGCATTAAAGCGAGCGAAAGCTTCGCGTCCGAGCAGTGCTTGGTAGCCACTTTGAAACAGAGCGATGTGGAAAGATAAATGCTCGCGATGGAAGTTATCGGGGGAGCCGAATGTGACTTGTAGGAGGAGGGAGCCCGTACAACGAGCCCCTGGGCCTGGCGTTACTCCTTTAAAGGTAGTATTGCTATGGCGAATTTGTGTTGGGTCTAGCCCCATTCCGGCGATTGTATCCTGATATATTAGGTTTAGGCTACTGCCGCCGTCCATCAAGACCCTTGTGAAGTGATATCTGCCAATTACTGGGTCTAATACCAGGGCAGCCCATCCTGCGTGTCGGATACCTGCTGAGTAATCGCGATGGTCGAAAGTGATCGGTTGAGATGTCCAGTAGCAGGACTTCGTGGTGATAGGCACTTGGGTATACTTGCCTGGGAGTGCCACCTTGTTTTTTTCCTTGATTACGTGTAACACGTTTACTATTTTGACTTCTGGTGGAAATTGCTTTTGTTCCCCCGTGTCTTGCTTGGGGGGCTCGTCCTCGTCTTCACTTGGTGTATCCTCCCCCTTGTGTACGGCGTTGAGCTTGCCGGACTGCTTGAAGACCCAACATTCTCTGTGGGTATGATTAGTAGGTTTACCAGGGGTACTATGAATCTGACATACTTGGTCCAAAATTTTATTGAGGCTGGACAGTTCGTCCCTAGTGCCTTTAGCGGGCGGCTTTTGACCTGGCCGAGAGCTTTTGAATCCGGCATTTACTGTCGTGCCCTTTGTGCTGTCTTCTTTATTTCGGCGTTTGTTATTGCTGGTGCGTCGTGATTTCCCGTTTCCATCTCTAACTTCAGGTGTACTGGGGTCGCTGGTGCTGCATCTGGCTAGCCAGCTGTCCTCCCCCGCGCAAAAGCGGGTCATGAGGTTTGTTAATGCGGCCATCGTTCTCGGCTTATTTTGGCCAAGGTGTCTGGCGAGCCATTCGTTGCGGATGCTATGCTTGTAAGCTGCTAAGGCTTCGGTGTCTGGACAGTCGACAATCTGGTTCTTTTTAATAAGAAACCTGTTCCAAAGCTTTCGGGCTGACTCTCCGGGCTGTTGAGTTATATGACTCAAATCGTCCACATCCGGAGGTCGGACATATGTCCCTTGAAAATTTGCCCGAAAAGCGTCTTCGAGCTCTTCCCAACTTCCAATGGAGCTTTCGGGGAGGCCTTTGAACCAGTAACGAGCTGGCCCTTTGAGCTTGAGGGGTAGGTACTTGATGGCGTGGAGATCATCTCCTCGAGCCATATGGATATGAAGGATGTAGTCCTAAATCCAGACCCCAGGGTCTGTTGTTCCGTCGTATGCCTCTATGTTTACGGGCTTGAATCCCTCTGGGAATTCGTGGTCTAGCACCTCATCGGTGAAACATAGGGGGTGTGCGGCACCCCTGTAGCTGGGTGTACCGCGTTGTTCGGATGCTTGTTGTGTTGCATTGTATGCTGGGGCGCGCTTGCGTGGTCCATAGATGGATCTGGTTGCGCCGTCCTTTGGGTGCGAGCCCTCGCATGGGTCGCGTGTTGTATTGTGAGTGGCGTTGTATGCCGCTCTGTGTTGGTAGAGGGGTCGTCTATCTAGCCAGGTGGCTGCTTTGATATTTGGTTGTGGGGGTTCTGAGGCCTCCTCATCGAATTCGGGTAGCAGCTTCCGCTTTGGGCAGCTTTTGGAGGGGCGATTGTCGCCGTACCTTGCTGCAGTGCTGAGTATTTTACTCCATCTGAATTGGAGTGTGTCTTGCACAGCCTTGAGCCTTTGTTTCTGCTTTTTTAGGCTCCTCGCGGTAGCAACAAGCCTTTTACGGGCGGTATGTTGCTCCGGGTGTTTGTCCGGCGTTATGTCGTCCGGACCATTATCCTTGATAGGGTTTGTTTGTTCGGTTTGATTATCCGGATTGCCGTTGTCCGAAAGCGGTTCGCCCTGCTCCAGCGCTGGGTCTGTGTGATCGCTATTTCTGTCGAGGCGGGATTTGGGGCGGCGCTTGCGTCGCCGCTTTGACTGCTTTTCGAGGGAACAAGCCTTCGGTGCGTCCTTCCGCTCCTCGTCGTCATCTTTTGGTGCGTCCACCATGTATACGTCATATGACGAGGTGGCGTTCCAGGGCCCAATAGGCGCTGGTTCTTCATCGTCTCCTTCATCGGTGTCCATACCATCGATGTCTTTAGAGTCGAAGTCGAGCATGTCGGTTAAATCATCGACAGTGGCTACAAAGTGGGTGGTGGGTGGGCTTTGAATTTCTTCATCGTCCGCATCCCCATATCGCTGACCGTAGTCCGGCCAGGGCTCTCCTGATAAAGAGAGAGACTTTAGTGATTTTATAATATCGCCAAAGGGCGAGTGCTGAAAGATGTCCGTGGCAGTAAACTCCATGATCGGCGCCCAATCGGATTCGATTGGCAAAAGCGTTGAAAGGTTCGGAGTCCAGAGAGGAGTCCGAGTCCTTGGAATCGTGAGTCTCGCGGAGTGCGGGGCTGGTGTTCGGCTCAATCGCCGTTGGGATCGCAGCCCCCGAGGCGGCGTCCAACCACCCATCCTCGATCGGCGCGGTTGGCTCCGAATTAAGAGTCGAAGCCGATGCGGGTGCGGCCTCCAGGGCATTGTTCGGCAGCAGAGCTGGATCATGCTCGTCGTGACAGTGCGGCGCACTCGGCAGTGGCTTGAATCCGTCGAAGATCAAGTCCCCGCGGATGTCAGCCATGTAGTTTAAACTTCCAAATCTGACCTGACGGCCAGGGGCGTAGCTTTCGATCTGCTCCAGACGACCAAGCGAATTGGCCCGCAGTGCGAAGCCGCCGAAGACGAAGATCTGTCCGGGGAGGAAGGCCTCACCCTGGACTGCATCGCTATTGATGATCGTAGGAGCCATCGAGCCTGACGGTGACGACACAGAGGAACTCTCAATGAAAGCACCAATGTTGGTGTCAAAACCGGCAGATCTCGGGTAGGGGGTCCCGAACTATGCGTCTAGGCCGGATGGTAACAGGAGGTAAGGGACACGAAGTTTTACCCAGGTTCGGGCCCTCTCGATGGAGGTAAAACCCTACGTCCTGATTGATTAATATTTATGATATGGGTAGTACAAGAGTAGATCTACCACGAGATCGAAGAGGCTAAACCCTAGAAGCTAGCCTATGGTATGATTGTTGATGTGTATGTTGTCCTACGGACTAAAACCCTCCGGTTTATATAGACACTAGATAGGGTTAGGGTTACATAGAGTCGGTTACAATGATAGGAGATCTTCATATCCGTATCGCCAAGCTTGCCTTCCACGCCAAGGAAAGTCCCTTCCGAACACGGGACAGAGTCTTCAATCTTGTATCTTCATAGTCCAGGAGTCCGGCTGAAGGTATAGTCCGGCTATCCGAACACCCCCTAATCCAGGACTCCCTCAATCGCCTTCCGGCATGGATATTTATTGTGTAGGTTGGTGATACGTCTCCAATGTATCTATAATTTTTGATTGTTCCATGCTATTATATTATCTGTTTTGGATGTTTAATGGGCTTCATTATGCACTTTTATATTATTTTTGGGACTAATCTACTAACCCAAGGCCCAATGCAAATTGCTATTTTTTTGCCTTCTAGTGTTTCGCAGAAAAGGAATATCAAACAGAATCCAAACGGAATGAAACCTTTGGGAGGGTTATTTTTGGAATAAACATGATCCAGGGGACTTGGAGTAGACATCAAGAAAGAAACGAGGTGGCCACGAGGCAGGGAGGCACACCTGCCCCCTAGGCGTGCCCCACCCTCGTGGGCCCCTCGCAGCTCCACCGACCTACTTCTTCCTCCTATATATATATCCATATACCACGAAAACATCCAAGAGCACCACGAAACCCTATTTCCACCGCCGCAACCTTCTGTACCAAAGAGATCCCATCTTGGGGCCTTTTCCGGAGCTTCGTCGGAGGGGGAATCGATCACGGAGGGCTTCTACATCAACACCATAGCCTCTCCGATGATGTGTGAGTAGTTTACCACAGACCTTCGGGTCCATAGTTATTAGCTAGATGGCTTCTTTTCTCTCTTTAGATCTCAATACAATGTTCTCCTCGATCTTCTTGGAGATCTATTCAATGTAACTCTTTTTGCGGTGTGTTTGTCGAGATCCGATGAATTGTGGGTTTATGATCAAGTTTATCTATGAACAATATTTGATTCTTCTCTGAAATCTTTTATGTATGATTGGTTATCTTTACAAGTCTCTTCGAATTATCAGTTTGGTTTGGCCTACTAGATTGATCTTTCTTGCAATGGGAGAAGTGCTTAGCTTTGGGTTTAATCTTGCGGTGTCCTTTCCCAGTGAAAGCAGGGGCAGCAAGGCACATATTGTATTGTTGCCATCGAGGATAAAAAGATGGGGTTTATATCATATTTCTTGAGTTTATCCCTCTACATCATGTCATCTTGCCTAATGTGTTACTCTGTTCTTATGAACTTAATACTCTAGATGCATGCTGGATAGCGGTCGATGTGTGGAGTAATTGTAGTAGATGCGGAATCGTTTCGGTCTACTTGCCGCGGACGTGATGCCTATATACATGACCATGCCTAGATATTCTCATGATTATGCACTTTTCTATCAATTGCTCGACAGTAATTTGTTCACCCACTGTAATACTTATGCTATCTTGAGAGAAGCCACTACTGAAACCTATGGCCCTCGGGTCTATATTTTATCATATAAGTTTCCAATCTATTTTACTTTGCAATCTTTACTTTCAATCTATATCATGAAAATACCAAAAATATTTATCTTATTATCTCTATCAGATCTCACTCTCGTAAGTGACCGTGAAGGGATTGACAACCCCTTTATCGTGTTGGTTGCAAGATTCTTGTTTGTTTGTGCAGGTACGAGGGACTTGCGTGTAGTCTCATACTAGATTGATACCTTGGTCTCAAAAAATGAGGGAAATACTTACGCTACTTTGCTGCATCACCATTTCCTCTTCAAGGGAAAACCAATGCAGTGCTCAAGAGGTAGCAAGAAGGATTTCTGGTGACGTTGTCGGGGAGATCTACACACAAGTCAAGACATACCAAGTAACCATCACAAACTCTTATCCCTCGCATTACATTATTTTCCATTTGCCTCTCATTTTCCTCTCCCCCACTTCACCTTTGCCTTTGCCTTTTCTTCGCCCTCTTCCCGTATGTGTAGCGACCCGACCTCAAATAGTCAAGTCTCTGTGCTTCAGTGTCATCCCTGGATCGGTACTGCTGACACACACAGTACTCGAGGATTTATAACAGAGTAGCAACCACACACTTATTACATCGAATGTCTCAAAAGAGAACTTATTACAATAAATATGGCTTAAGGCCATCTAATTCGATAACAGCGGAAGGCTTGGAAGATAAAGTTCCATCAACTACAATGACATGGCTGAGCTGCACGGCAACGACCTAACGAACCTTACTCCTCGTCTGAAAAGTCTGCAACATAATACGTTGTCATGAGGCATAATGCATGCACTATGGCTGCTAACTCCAAATCATGTGTGGCATAATTCAATTCGTGCGGTTTTAGTTGTCATGAGGCATACGAAACAACTCTTCCGTCCTGCATAAGCACGCTTCCAAGTCCTAAGCGAGAGGCGTCGCAATACACTTGGAAATCCCTATGTATATCTGGCAGTGTCAGCATTGGGGCTATAGTCAAACATTTCTTCAACTCCTGGAAACTAGCCTCACACTCTTCCGTCCAATTAAACTTGGTATCCTTCTTCAATAATTCCGTCATTGGCTTCGCAATCTTGGAAAAATTCTCAATGAATCTCCGATGGTATCCTGCGAGTCCAAGAAAATTGCGGATCTCGCTAACTAAAGTGGGTGCCAACCATTCAGTGACTGACTGGACCTTGGTGGGGTCTACTACTATACCTTCTCCTGATATAACATGTCCAAGGAATCCGACTTCCTTCAACCAAAACTCGCATTTGCTGAACTTGGCATACAACTGGTGTTCGCCGAGTTTCTCGAGAACTAAACGCAAATGCTCCTTGTGCTCCTCTTCATTCTTCGAGTATACCATTATATCATCAATAAACACCACAACAAACTTATCCAAGTATTCCATGAACACCTTGTTCATCATGCTCATGAAATAGGCAGGGGCGTTAGTCAGTCCAAACAACATGACCGTATATTCGTATAACCTGTACCGTGTGGTGAATGCTGTCTTTGGTATATCCTTCTCTTGAATCTTAAACTGATGGTATCCCGATCGCAGATCGATCTTCGAAAACACCTTAGCTCCTTGCAGCTGATCAAACAGATCATTGATCATCGACAATGGGTACTTGTTCTTAATCGTCACTTCATTCAAGGCCCGATAATCAACAACCATTCTTAGGGACTTATCCTTCTTCTCAACCAAAAGCACTGGGGCTCCCCATGGTGATGAACTCCGTCGAATGTAACCTTTCTCCAATAACTCCTTGATCTATTTCTTAATCTCCTCCAGATCATTCGTGGGCATCCGATAGGGTCTCTTGGATATTGGCCCTGTACCTGGTAATAACTCTATCAGAAACTCGATACCTCGATCCGGTGGCATGCCTGGTAACTCCTCTGGAAAAACATCTGGGTAATCCTTCACTACAGGCACTTCTTCCTGAACAACTCCCGTGAGGGTATTCACTTGGCTACTTCTTGGCACATGCCTAGATACATACTTAATCCTTTTTCCCTCTGGGGTGGTGAGATAAATCGACTTACTAGCACAGTCAATGCTTCCTTCATACTTTGACATCCAGTCCATGCCTAATATCACATCCAATCCTTGTGACTCCAAGATAATTAGGTCGGACGGAAAAACATGGTTGCCAATGGTTAGGGGTATCTGGTCACACCATCGACTAGCCATATACTCTGCTCCAGGTGAACTTACTAGCAGAGGGGTCCTAAGGGTTTGGGTTGGTAGTCTATACTTATCCACGAATCCCCTTGATATATATGAATGCGATGCACCAGTATCAAAAAGAACAAGTGGTAAATGACTTAACCAAAAACTTACCTATAACCGCGTCAGGCTGCTCTTCAACCTCCTCCATGTTAACGTGGTTTACTTGTCCTTTGTTGAATGGATTGGGCTTCTTCCCAGCGCTCCCATTTCCATTTCCATTCTTCCCTTCAGGGCACTCCGTGGCATAATGTCCAGTCTTCCCGCACTTGAAACAAGTAACGTGGCTTAGGTCTCTCTTGGCGGGTGTGGCTGGATTGGGGCGGTTCTGATTGTTGCTTGCTCCATTCCCATTCCCATTCCTTGGGCTAGTATGATTATGGTTACTTCATTATGGGTGTGGCCTCCATGGTTATGAACAAGTCCTCCCAAGTTCGGGATTAGGCGAGGCTTCTGTTGAGCTCCTGAGTTATACCTCCCTTGTCCATACTTCCTCTTACGGCTCTCAATCTGCTGCTGCTTCCCTTCAATCATAAGAGCCTTATCTACCAACTCCTGGTAGTTGTTGAATGTTGCCACCATCAACTGCATGCTCATCTCATCATTCAGCCCTTCCATAAACTTCTCCTGCTTTGCGGCATCTGTGGCCACATCATTAGGGGCATAGCGAGATAACTTGCTAAACTCATCCGCGTACTGAGCCACGGTACGGTTCCCCTGGCGTAAGTTGCGAAACTCATGCTTCTTCATACTCATAGCTCCAGTTGAGACATGGGCTGTACGGAAAGCTTGCTGAAACTGGTACCATGTAACAGTGGCTATACGGTAGGTGACAGTGTAATTCTCCCACCATGAGGCTGCTGGTCCATCCAACTGATGTGTGGCAAAACGCACCTTCTCAGCATTGGTACATCCTGCAGTGGTTAACTCCCTTCCAATCCTGCGGAGCCAATCATCTGCTACTATAGGCTCGGTGCTACTGGAAAACACCGGCGGCTGCAACCTCAGAAAACGGGCTAAGTTGTCAACTGGTGGTGGTGATGGTGGATTGTTGTTGTTGTGGTTGCCTTGGTTTTGTACTAACAACTACATCAAGGTATTCTGCTGCTGGATCAACTGAGTGAGCTCTGGTGGGAAGGTAAATCCAGGGTCACGTCTCGGAGGCATCTGATGGGTTTAGATGGAAGAGATCAGAATAGAAAAGGGGTCTAATGAGAAAGCACTACCCATATGCACATGAGACAAACACAATCATTTCACTCAATCAATCAAGCAAGGGCATACAATCGATCTAACTACCGTAAAAGTTCTCAACTACTACTAAATACATGGGGGAATACTACTAATTATTTGGTGGTCATCTAGAAATTTTGATCGGTGGAAGACTCCATGATATCTGCTCCAGCTTCGTCTTCAAAGTCATCATCACTAGGGTCGGAGTCGGTATCGTCGATGATGATGTACTTGTCCGGGCAAGTGGAATCATCGTCTTCTCTTCTCGGCGCTAGATCTCTCATGAATACTCCGATCTTCTTTACCAGGTCGTCGTTCTTCTCCAATAGTGTCTTAATTTCCTCCTCATATCCATCGCGTGTGAACTTGAGTTCTTCTTCTGGCTCGACGATCCTTGTCTTTGCCTTCTTCAAATCCATCATGTCTGAGCACATCTGGTTCTCCTGACGTCGAATATGCTGATTTAATTCCCGGATGAACGCGACAATGGATCTGTCCTTCCTGGTGCTGATCATCTCCCATTGCTCGTCTCGGTGCCCACATATCTGATAGATAGTGTCCTTAAGGTCCTTGCTGTAGATTTCTCCAATGCGTCCTATGGTAATGTGGGCTGACATGCTCTTGCCTAGACTCCAGGTGGGTGCATAGAAGGAAAACTCTATGGGCTTAGTGACTGGCGTGAATGTCCTTCCTGGAACTTGAACTTGAATCATCCATCGCTCCTCTTCTGGTAATGTGGCGTTGTAAGTCCCGGTGAAGCTTGGTATTCCTATGTTCAGGTACCTAGTGACTTCCTTCAAGTGTCGTCCAAAAGGTGTGTCTTCATCCGGTTATGCAAACTTGTTCCTTGCGTCCGCCATCCTAAAGAGTAGAAAATGGAGAGGAGTCATAAATGAGTAGAGAAGAGTGAACTAGGGTTTATCTTAGTGGTCGTGTCCTAAACTCAGCGTGTGCTCTGATACCATCTTGTAGCGACCCGACCTCAAACGGTCAAGTCTCTGTGCTTCAGTGTCATCCCTGGATCGGTAATGCTGACACACACAGTACTCGAGGATTTATAACAGAGTAGCAATCACACACTTATTACATCGAATGTCTCAAAAGAGAACTTATTACAATAAATATGGCTTAAGGCCATCTAATGCTATAACAGCGGAAGGCTTGGAAGATAAAGTGAGTCCATCAACTCCAACGGCATGGCCGAGCTGCACGGCAACGACCTAACGAACCTTACTCCTTGTTTGAAAAGTCTACAACATAATACGTTGCAGCCCGAAACGGGTCAGCACATGGAATATGCTGGCAAAGTAACACAGTAGAGCAAGAACAGAATAATGCTATCACTACATGCATATTTGGCTGGTGGAAAGCTCTATGGTTATAGTTTTGTGAAAAGCCAATTTTTCCCTACAACAAAGGAATACATTTTAATTTAACAATCATGGTAGTTGAAACATCATTGAGAAGGTTCCTCCAACTCAATCCCGATTGAAGTAATTATCAAACCAACAATATTAAGTTAAAAGTGATGAGATACTTAGAGATACTCCAAGTACTAGATACTCAAGATGTCCATAACCGGGGACACGGCTAACCATGATTAGATTGTACACTCTGCAGAGGTTTGCGCACTTTTCCCCGCAAGACTTGATCTCCTCCGTTGGTTTTCTCACACTACACGATGTTTGAGAAACGGATGACCGAGACACAGTCTTTCAGAAACATTAACTCTCTACTCCGGGCAGACCATACCAAACCTACAACCCACTACCTGCTGATCCACCTCTTCAAGAGCTTCACGCAACTTACTCAACTATGCTAGAGCCCATAATATCTTGTGGCTGCACACGGAAGTTTCTAGCATGAATCACCTCAGTTCCCTTTGAGCCTGGGTGGCGGTCCATAGGAAAATCACACGGAACCCCGGGATTTCCAAAAATACAGGCAACACTGGGTTCTCCAGGTGCCTCAATCCACCCAGATGTGTATTTAAGTTGCCACATTAAGTTGAACCATTATTTAACAATCTCACATCTATCATGGATTTCACTCACCCAAACCACATCTACGAGCATAGCATAGCGAAATAAGCAACACGTAGAAGTAACTCCCAAGGGTTTGAACATAGCAGGGCAATAGGTTCTACCTCATCAACTACTTCCCAACCCACAAGTTAATGACATCCTAATCATGCAATGTTTGAGGATTGAACTAATGCATAAAACTGGGTATGGAAAGAGTATGATCAATGTGTTACTTGCCTTGCTGATGATCCGCAAAACCTAGGGATTCATAGTAGCACGCTTCGCACTCCGGGTGTTCTATCACAAACAAACAATAGCATACATAAGCAATCAAGCAAAGATGCACGGGCAAAACTCAAATAAAAAGAATTGACCAGAAGGTTCAACTTAAGAACTCCGGTTGCAAAAAGAATCAAATCAAACGGAGCAATGAAGCTCAAACGGCAAAAGAAACAAGATCCATTTACTAATCTGAACTAAGGTCAAATTTTACAGTACCAAAATCTTGTTTAAGTTGGTTAAACAGAAAGAGGGTCCCGAGACGAAGATCTAGGCGCTTGAATCGCCTGATTCCGACAAACGAGCGAAAAGATAAACTAGAACGAAAATCGGATCAAAAATCGCGATCAAAAATAATCGCGGAAAAATCCGATAAAAGAAAACTGACGAACAGGCTAACAGACGAGCATTCGTTGTCTATAACTAACGAGCGAAAACCGTTCGTTAAAACAAACGTACGGACGAACGTCCGCTAAAGAAAAAAACCGGGAAAAAACCGGCGAACCGATCTAAAAAACGAACTAGGGTTTTTCTAAAAAACCGAAGCGGTTCTCAAAAAAATGGGCGGCGGCAAACGGCGGTGGTACCTCCGGCGAAGCTCCGGCGAGGCGGGGCTGCGGTGGCGGGGCGACGGCGGCGCGGCGCGGCAGAGGCGGCAACGCGGCTGCGGTGGCGGGGCGGCGGGCGGCGGGGTTGGTGGTGGTGGCGTGGGGGTCCGGGGTATTTAAGAGAGGGGGGCGGCTTGGGGAGGGGCCAAGGCGGCGGCGGCTCGGTCTCCTGGTGGGAGACGGCGCGCGGGGAGTTGGGCCGGCTCGGCTGGGCTTCGGCCCAGTCGGGCACTGGAAGTTTTTTTAAAACAATTTCGCCGAACAGAAAATAAATCCTAGAAAATAAAAATCTAAAAATGCCAAAACAAATTTTCACGGTCTAAATAAAATATTTAGAACGAGATGAACATTTTCTTGGCCCTAAAATGCAACTTTGAAAAACGTGCAATTTTTCTAATTCAAATAAAATTGCAATACAACCCGAATAAAGTCAAATATTTGATTTTAATATTTTTCCTCCAGTATTTCAATTATTATGGAGAAGTCATATTATCTCCTCTCATATATTTTGATATGAAATATTTTCAGAGGGAAAAATAATTAAAACCAAAAATCCTTGTTTCAATATTTGATGAAACTCAAATATGAAAACTGGGAAATCCCCAACTCTCTCCGAGGGTCCTTGAGTTGCTTAGGATTTCGAGGATCGCGAAACGAGAATGCAATAAAATATGATATGCATGACTGATCTAAGTATAACATTCCAAATTGAAAATTTAGGATGTTACAAACCTACCCCCCCTTAAGATGAATCTCGCCCTCGAGATTCGGGTTGGCTAGAAAATAGGTGTGGGTGGTCTTTGCGAAGATCATCCTCTCATTCCCAGTTGGCTTCATCTTCACTATGGTGGCTCCACTGAACTTTTCAAAACTTGATAACCTTGCTGTGGGTGACTCGACTGGCAAACTCAAGAATCTTGACTGGCTTCTCCTCATAAGTCAAATCATTGTCCAACTGAATCGCCTCCAAGGGTACTGTATCTCTTAACGATATGTCGGCCATCTCAGCATGACACTTCTTCAACTGTGGAACATGAAACACATCATGAACTCCTGACAGTCCTTCAGGTAACTCCAACTTGTAGGCAACTTCTCCCATCCGTTCCAAAACACGATACGGTCCTACAATTCTCGGGGCTAACTTTCCTTTAACTCCAAAACGTTTCACTCTTCGCAAGGGGATACTCGCAGATACGCTCTGTCTCCAATTTCATAGGTTACCTCCTTGCGTTTCGAGTCTGCATAACTCTTCTGTCTGGATTGAGCTATTTTTAATCTATCTCTGATCAATTTAACTTTCTCTTCAGACTCCTTGATCAAGTCTGGTCCAAACAACTGTCGGTCTTCAACTTCATCCCACATCAGCGGTGTTCTGCACCTTCGTCCATACAAGACTTTGAACGGTGCCATCTTCAAACTGGCTTGGTAGCTGTTGTTGTATGAGAACTCCATGTAAGGCAAATTGTCATCCCAACCAGATCCATAATCAAGCGCACAGGCTCTCAACATGTCCTCCCAAATCTGGTTGACTCTCTCGGTCTGTCCATCCGTCTGCAGGTGAAATGCTGTACTGAACTTCAATCTCGTTCCCAAAGTCTAGTGCAGCTGATGCCAAAAATTTGAGGTAAACTGTGTTCCTCTATCTGATACGATGGTCCTCGGAACTCCATGCAGACATACGATGCTGGTCATATATATCTTGGCCAACTTTGCACTGGTATAAGTTGTTTTCACTGGGATAAAGTGTGCCACTTTGGTCAAGTGATCAACTACTACCCATATAGAATCATATCCAGATTTTGTCCTGGGCAATCTGGTGATGAAATACATGCCAAGTTTATCCCACTTCCATTCGGGTATTGGCATAGGCTGTAGCAATCCCGCTGGCTTTTGGTGCTCTGCCTTCACTCTCTGACATACATCACATACGGCTACATACTCGGCAATATCCTTCTTCATACTAGTCCACCAGAAATGTTCCTTCAAATCCAAATACATCTTGGTGTTTCCGGGGTGTATCAAATATGGTGAGTCATGAGCCTCATGTAGTATTAATTTCCTGATCTCTGTGTTATTGGGCACATAAACACGGTCCTCAAACCATAAGGTGTCGTGCTCATCCTCATGAAAACCTTTGGCCTTTCCTTCGCTCATTCTCTCTCTTATCTTGGCAATCTATTTGTCATCCTTCTGAGCTTCTCGAATCTTTCCTAACAATGTAGACTGAACCTCCATTGTTGCAACAAAACCTCTAGGAACAATCTCCAATCGAAGTTCCCTGAGATCCTCTGCTAACTCCTTCGGCAATCCTGTGCTCACTAGGGTATTAGCATAACTCTTTCGGCTCAAGGCATCTACTACGGCATTGGCCTTTCCTGGATGATAGTGCAGCTTCATGTCATAATCCTTTATAAGCTCCAACCATCTCCTCTGCCTAAGGTCCAGTTCCTTCTGTGTGAAGATGTATTTCAAGCTCTAATGATCCGTGTACACATCACAATGGTTTCCAATAAGGTAATGTCTCCAGGTCTTCAATGCATGCACTATGGCTGCTAACTCCAAATCATGTGTGGCATAATTCAATTCGTGCGGTTTTAGTTGTCATGAGGCATACGAAACAACTCTTCCGTCCTGCATAAGCACGCTTCCAAGTCCTAAGCGAGAGGCGTCGCAATACACTTGGAAATCCCTATGTATATCTGGCAGTGTCAGCATTGGGGCTATAGTCAAACATTTCTTCAACTCCTGGAAACTAGCCTCACACTCTTCCGTCCAATTAAACTTGGTATCCTTCTTCAATAATTCCGTCATTGGCTTCGCAATCTTGGAAAAATTCTCAATGAATCTCCGATGGTATCCTGCGAGTCCAAGAAAATTGCGGATCTCGCTAACTAAAGTGGGTGCCAACCATTCAGTGACTGACTGGACCTTGGTGGGGTCTACTACTATACCTTCTCCTGATATAACATGTCCAAGGAATCCGACTTCCTTCAACCAAAACTCGCATTTGCTGAACTTGGCATACAACTGGTGTTCGCCGAGTTTCTCGAGAACTAAACGCAAATGCTCCTTGTGCTCCTCTTCATTCTTCGAGTATACCATTATATCATCAATAAACACCACAACAAACTTATCCAAGTATTCCATGAACACCTTGTTCATCATGCTCATGAAATAGGCAGGGGCGTTAGTCAGTCCAAACAACATGACCGTATATTCGTATAACCTGTACCGTGTGGTGAATGCTGTCTTTGGTATATCCTTCTCTTGAATCTTAAACTGATGGTATCCCGATCGCAGATCGATCTTCGAAAACACCTTAGCTCCTTGCAGCTGATCAAACAGATCATTGATCATCGACAATGGGTACTTGTTCTTAATCGTCACTTCATTCAAGGCCCGATAATCAACAACCATTCTTAGGGACTTATCCTTATTCTCAACCAAAAGCACTGGGGCTCCCCATGGTGATGAACTCCGTCGAATGTAACCTTTCTCCAATAACTCCTTGATCTATTTCTTAATCTCCTCCAGATCATTCGTGGGCATCCGATAGGGTCTCTTGGATATTGGCCCTGTACCTGGTAATAACTCTATCAGAAACTCGATACCTCGATCCGGTGGCATGCCTGGTAACTCCTCTGGAAAAACATCTGGGTAATCCTTCACTACAGGCACTTCTTCCTGAACAACTCCCGTGAGGGTATTCACTTGGCTACTTCTTGGCACATGCCTAGATACATACTTAATCCTTTTTCCCACTGGGGTGGTGAGATAAATCGACTTACTAGCATAGTCAATGCTTCCTTCATACTTTGACATCCAGTCCATGCCTAATATCACATCCAATCCTTGTGACTCCAAGATAATTAGGTCGGACGGAAAAACATGGTTGCCAATGGTTAGGGGTATCTGGTCACACCATCGACTAGCCATATACTCTGCTCCAGGTGAACTTACTAACAGAGGGGTCCTAAGGGTTTGGGTTGGTAGTCTATACTTATCCACGAATCCCCTTGATATATATGAATGCGATGCACCAGTATCAAAAAGAACAAGAGTGGTAAATGACTTAACCAAAAACTTACCTATAACCGCGTCAGGCTGCTCTTCAACCTCCTCCATGTTAACGTGGTTTACTTGTCCTTTGTTGAATGGATTGGGCTTCTTCCCAGCGCTCCCATTTCCATTTCCATTCTTCCCTTCAGGGCACTCCGTGGCATAATGTCCAGTCTTCCCGCACTTGAAACAAGTAACGTGGCTTAGGTCTCTCTTGGCGGGTGTGGCTGGATTGGGGCGGTTCTGATTGTTGCTTGCTCCATTCCCATTCCCATTCCTTGGGCTAGTATGATTATGGTTACTTCATTATGGGTGTGGCCTCCATGGTTATGAACAAGTCCTCCCAAGTTCGGGATTAGGCGAGGCTTCTGTTGAGCTCCTGAGTTATACCTCCCTTGTCCATACTTCCTCTTACGGCTCTCAATCTGCTGCTGCTTCCCTTCAATCATAAGAGCCTTATCTACCAACTCCTGGTAGTTGTTGAATGTTGCCACCATCAACTGCATGCTCATCTCATCATTCAGCCCTTCCATAAACTTCTCCTGCTTTGCGGCATCTGTGGCCACATCATTAGGGGCATAGCGAGATAACTTGCTAAACTCATCCGCGTACTGAGCCACGGTACGGTTCCCCTGGCGTAAGTTGCGAAACTCACGCTTCTTCATACTCATAGCTCCAGTTGAGACATGGGCTGTACGGAAAGCTTGCTGAAACTGGTACCATGTAACAGTGGCTATACGGTAGGTGACAGTGTAATTCTCCCACCATGAGGCTGCTGGTCCATCCAACTGATGTGTGGCAAAACGCACCTTCTCAGCATTGGTACATCCTGCAGTGGTTAACTCCCTTCCAATCCTGCGGAGCCAATCATCTGCTACTATAGGCTCGGTGCTACTGGAAAACACCGGCGGCTGCAACCTCAGAAAACGGGCTAAGTTGTCAACTGGTGGTGGTGATGGTGGATTGTTGTTGTTGTGGTTGCCTTGGTTTTGTACTAACAACTACATCAAGGTATTCTGCTGCTGGATCAACTGAGTGAGCTCTGGTGGGAAGGTAAATCCAGGGTCACGTCTCGGAGGCATCTGATGGGTTTAGATGGAAGAGATCAGAATAGAAAAGGGGTCTAATGAGAAAGCACTACCCATATGCACATGAGACAAACACAATCATTTCACTCAATCAATCAAGCAAGGGCATACAATCGATCTAACTACCGTAAAAGTTCTCAACTACTACTAAATACATGGGGGAATACTACTAATTATTTGGTGGTCATCTAGAAATTTTGATCGGTGGAAGACTCCATGATATCTGCTCCAGCTTCGTCTTCAAAGTCATCATCACTAGGGTCGGAGTCGGTATCGTCGATGATGATGTACTTGTCCGGGCAAGTGGAATCATCGTCTTCTCTTCTCGGCGCTAGATCTCTCATGAATACTCCGATCTTCTTTACCAGGTCGTCGTTCTTCTCCAATAGTGTCTTAATTTCCTCCTCATATCCATCGCGTGTGAACTTGAGTTCTTCTTCTGGCTCGACGATCCTTGTCTTTGCCTTCTTCAAATCCATCATGTCTGAGCACATCTGGTTCTCCTGACGTCGAATATGCTGATTTAATTCCCGAATGAACGCGACAATGGATCTGTCCTTCCTGGTGCTGATCATCTCCCATTGCTCGTCTCGGTGCCCACATATCTGATAGATAGTGTCCTTAAGGTCCTTGCTGTAGATTTCTCCAATGCGTCCTATGGTAATGTGGGCTGACATGCTCTTGCCTAGACTCCAGGTGGGTGCATAGAAGGAAAACTCTATGGGCTTAGTGACTGGCGTGAATGTCCTTCCTGGAACTTGAACTTGAATCATCCATCGCTCCTCTTCTGGTAATGTGGCGTTGTAAGTCCCGGTGAAGCTTGGTATTCCTATGTTCAGGTACCTAGTGACTTCCTTCAAGTGTCGTCCAAAAGGTGTGTCTTCATCCGGTTATGCAAACTTGTTCCTTGCGTCCGCCATCCTAAAGAGTAGAAAATGGAGAGGAGTCATAAATGAGTAGAGAAGAGTGAACTAGGGTTTATCTTAGTGGTCGTGTCCTAAACTCAGCGTGTGCTTTGATACCATCTTGTAGCGACCCGACCTCAAACGGTCAAGTCTCTGTGCTTCAGTGTCATCCCTGGATCGGTAATGCTGACACACATAGTACTCGAGGATTTATAACAGAGTAGCAATCACACACTTATTACATCGAATGTCTCAAAAGAGAACTTATTACAATAAATATGGCTTAAGGCCATCTAATGCTATAACAGCGGAAGGCTTGGAAGATAAAGTGAGTCCATCAACTCCAACGGCATGGCCGAGCTGCACGGCAACGACCTAACGAACCTTACTCCTTGTTTGAAAAGTCTACAACATAATACGTTGCAGCCCGAAACGGGTCAGCACATGGAATATGCTGGCAAAGTAACACAGTAGAGCAAGAACAGAATAATGCTATCACTACATGCATATTTGGCTGGTGGAAAGCTCTATGGTTATAGTTTTGCGAAAAGCCAATTTTTCCCTACAACAAAGGAATACATTTTAATTTAACAATCATGGTAGTTGAAACATCATTGAGAAGGTTCCTCCAACTCAATCCCGATTGAAGTAATTATCAACCCAACAATATTAAGTTAAAAGTGATGAGATACTTAGAGATACTCCAAGTACTAGATACTCAAGATGTCCATAACCGGGGACACGGCTAACCATGATTAGATTGTACACTCTGCAGAGGTTTGCGCACTTTTCCCCGCAAGACTTGATCTCCTCCGTTGGTTTTCTCGCACTACACGATGTTTGAGAAACGGATGACCGAGACACAGTCTTTCAGAAACATTAACTCTCTACTCCGGGCAGACCATACCAAACCTACAACCCACTACCTGCTGATCCACCTCTTCAAGAGCTTCACGCAACTTACTCAACTATGCTAGAGCCCATAATATCTTGTGGCTGCACACGGAAGTTTCTAGCATGAATCACCTCAGTTCCCTTTGAGCCTGGGTGGCGGTCCATAGGAAAATCACACGGAACCCCGGGATTTTCAAAAATACAGGCAACACTGGGTTCTCCAGGTGCCTCAATCCACCCAGATGTGTATTTAAGTTGCCACATTAAGTTGAACCATTATTTAACAATCTCACATCTATCATGGATTTCACTCACCCAAACCACATCTACGAGCATAGCATAGCGAAATAAGCAACACGTAGAAGTAACTCCCAAGGGTTTGAACATAGCAGGGCAATAGGTTCTACCTCATCAACTACTTCCCAACCCACAAGTTAATGACATCCTAATCATGCAATGTTTGAGGATTGAACTAATGCATAAAACTGGGTATGGAAAGAGTATGATCAATGTGTTACTTGCCTTGCTGATGATCCGCAAAACCTAGGGATTCATAGTAGCACGCTTCGCACTCCGGGTGTTCTATCACAAACAAACAATAGCATACATAAGCAATCAAGCAAAGATGCACGGGCAAAACTCAAATAAAAAGAATTGACCAGAAGGTTCAACTTAAGAACTCCGGTTGCAAAAAGAATCAAATCAAACGGAGCAATGAAGCTCAAACGGCAAAAGAAACAAGATCCGTTTACTAATCTGAACTAAGGTCAAATTTTACAGTACCAAAATCTTGTTTAAGTTGGTTAAACAGAAAGAGGGTCCCGAGACGAAGATCTAGGCGCTTGAATCGCCTGATTCCGACAAACGAGCGAAAAGATAAACTAGAACGAAAATCGGATCAAAAATCGCGATCAAAAATAATCGCGGAAAAATCCGATAAAAGAAAACTGACGAACAGGCTAACAGACGAGCGTTCGTTGTCTATAACTAACGAGCGAAAACCGTTCATTAAAACAAACGTACGGACGAACGTCCGCTAAAGAAAAAACCGGCGAACCGATCTAAAAAAACAAACTAGGGTTTTTCTCAAAAAACGAAGCGGTTCTAAAAAAACCGGCGGCGGCAAACGGCGGTGGTACCTCCGGGGAAGCTCCGGCGAGGCGGGGCTGCGGCGGCGGGGCAACAGACTGCGGCGGCGGGGCGACGACGGCGCGGCGCGGCAGAGGCGACGGCGCGGCTGCGGTGGCGGGGCTGCGGGCGGCGGGGTTGGTGGTGGTGGCGTGGGGGTCCAGGGTATTTAAGAGAGGGGGGCGGCTTGGGGAAGGGGCCAAGGCGGCGGCGAGGAGGAGTCCCGGCCGGACTCCTCGTCCGAGGCGGCGGCGGCTCGGTCTCCTGGTGGGAGACGGCGCGCGGGGAGGTGGGCCGGCTCGGCTGGGCTTCGGCCCATTCGTGCACTGGAAGTTTTTTTTTAAAACAATTTTGCCAAACAGAAAATAAATCCTAGAAAATAAAATAAAAATCTAAAAATGCCAGAACAAATTTTCACCGTCTAAATAAAATATTTAGAATGAGATGAACATTTTCTTGGCCCTAAAATGCAACTTTGAAAAATGTGCAATTTTTCTAATGCAAATATTTAGTATGTCTTTTTGTTTGTGTTTCCACGTGCCTTGTATTTGCTTGCATCTTTGCCCGCTAAAAATCTATTGATATGGATCCACTTAAAGTGTTCTACTTGGATCATCTTCGGTCCTTATGCGCTCGTGCTGAAACCCCAACTAGCCTAGTTGATGGGAAATCTTTAGATGAGCATGCTCATCTTGTGCGTCACCGTTTGTCTAAAAAAAGGGAAACTCTTATGGGATCAAATAAACAGATTGCTGTGTTATGCTTGGAATCTTTGTGAAATTTGTGATTTTACTTGTTGCTCTAAGAACCCTAAAAACACCTTCCCTACCTATGTGAGTTTAATGAAAATGAAATGTTATCTTCTTATGCAAAGGGTGTTTATAGTTACTACGATATCGAACAAATTAAAGAATTTGTTGCTTTTAAGGGTGCTTATGAAGTTGCTTCTTTGATTGAAAAGTATGATATTACTCTCTACGAATCTGAAAATCTTGACATACTTAAATATTGCTATGAAAACTATGCTCACAATGCCTATGTTAAAGAATTAATTGAGAGAATGACCGTTGCTTTGGAAGAAAATAATGATATGCACGAATCTATAGATAATTATGATTCTGATGATTTGATTGAAATATCCCTTGATGAACATGATGCTTGCTATTCTTGTGGCCATGATGCCAATATTTATGAAGATGAGTTTGCTATAGTTCCTTATGTTAAACATGAGATCGTTGCTATTGCACCCATACTTGATAGTTCCTTTGATGAAAAGCATGATTGCAATGATTTTACTATAAATTCTATTGATGTCAATTGTGCTAATAATATGCAAAACCCTAAGCTTGGGGATGCTAGTTTGGCTATGTCTACTACTTGTTGCAATGATCATGATTGGGGTGATTCTCCTTTTGATCTTGAAAATTAATTTAAGCCCCATGATGAATATGAGATTGATAATAGTGTTTGCAATATTATTGAAAGTGGGTTTGGAAGAGTGTCAACTTTAGATCCCACATATTTGGAGAATGTTCAATCTTATGAAGTTTTTGATAAAAGTGGGTTTGGAGAGGTCATGACGTTAGTTAATGTTAATCCCACTATTTTGGAAGAGTGTCAACTTTGCATGCATGTGGATCGTGTTGAAAATATTTTATGTGATAGCTATTTTGTTGAATTTTCTTATGATACTACATTTAATTATTATGATAGAGGAAAATATGATTGTAGAAATTTATATGTTACTAAATTACCTATCGTTATGTTGAGATTTCTATTGTTTCTTTCTGCTTCCTTGCATATGCTAGTTTTTGCTTGCTATGATAATTTGTTTGCCTATAAGATGCCTATGCATAGGAAGTATGTTAGACTTAGATGTGTTTGTCATGTGTTTCAAGATGCTCTCTTTGTGCTTCAATTCTTGTCTTTCATGTGAGCATCATTGAAATTATCAATGCCTAGCTAGGGGCGTTAAAGATAGCGCTTGTTGGGAGGCAACCCAATTTTATTTTTGTTTCTTGCTTTTTGGTTCTGTTTAGTAATAAATAATTCATCTAGCCTCTGTTTAGATGTGGTTTTATGCTTTTAATTAATTTTTGTGCCAAGTATAACCTTTGGGAAGACTTGGGGGAAGTTTTAGCGATCTTGCTGTAAAAAACAGAAACTTTAGCGCTCACGAGATTTGCTGCCATTTTTACTGGAGAGTGCGATTAGGTTGATTATTTTTGCAGATAATTAATAGACAAATTCCTCACGTCCACCAATTTATTTCAGAATTTGTGGGGTTACAGAAGTATTCGAAACCTATATATTACTACAGACTGTTCTGTTTTTTATAGATTCGGTTTTTCGTGTGTTGTTTGCTTATTTTGATGCATCTATGGCTAGTATCGGAGGGTATGAACCATAGAGAAGTTGTAATGCAGTAGGTTTAATACCAATATAAATAAAGAATGAGTTCATTACAGTACCTTAAGTGGTGATTTGTTTTCTTATACTAACGGAGCTCATGAGATTTTCTGTTGAGTTTTGTGTTGTGAAGTTTTCAAGTTTTGGGTAAAGATTTGATGGGTTATGGAATAAGGAGTGGCAAGAGCCTAAGCTTGGGGATTCCCAAGGCACCCCAAGGTAAAATTCAAGGATAACCAAAAGCCTAAGCTTGGGGATGCCCCGGAAGGCATCCCCTCTTTCGTCTTCTTCCATCGGTAACTTTACTTGAGGCTATATTTTTATTCACCACATGATATGTGTTTTGCTAGGAGCGTCTTGTATGATTTGAGTCTTTGCTTTTTAGTTTACCACAATCATCCTTTTTGTACACAATTTTGGGAGAGACACAAATGAATTGGAATTTATTAGAATACTCTAGTGCTTCATTTATATCTTTTAGAGCACGGTGGTGGTTTTATTTTATAGAAATTATTGATCTCTCATGCTTCACTTATATTATTTTGAGAGTCCTTTAGAACATAATGGTAATTTGCTTTGGTTATAAAAGTAGTCCTAATATGATAGGCATTCACGATGGGTTTAATAAAAACTATCGTAGAAAGTGCATTGAATACTATGAGAAGTTTGATACTTGACAATTGTTTTGAGATATAAAGATGGTGATACTAGAGTGTGCTAGTTGCGTAGTTGTGAATGTGAGAAATACTTGTGTTGAAGATTGCAAGTCCCTTAGCAATGCACGTATGGTAACCGTTGTGTAACAAATTTGAAACATGAGGTGTTCTTGATTGTCTTCCTTATGAGTGGCGGCCGGGGACGAGCGATGGTCTTTTGCTACCAATCTATCCCCCTAGGAGCATGCGCGTAATGCTTGGTTTTTGACGACTTGTAGAATTTTGCGATAAGTATGTGAGTTTTTTATGACTAATGTTGAGTCCATGGAATATACGCACTCTCACCCTTCCATCATTGCTAGCCTCTTTCGTACCGTGCATTGCCCTTTCTCACCTTGAGAGTTGGTGCAAACTTTGCCGATGCATCCAAACCCCGTGATATGATACGCTCTATCACACATAAACCTCCTTATATCTTCCTCAAAACAGCCACCATACCTACCTATTATGGCATTTCCATAGCCATTACGAGATATATTGCCATACAACCTTCCACCGTTTTATTTATGTCATGCTTCATCATTATCATATTGCTTTGCATGATCATGTAGTTGACATCGTATTTGTGGCAAAGCCACCATGCACAATTTATTATACATGTCACTCTTGATTCATTGCCCTTCCCGGTACATCGCCGGAGGCATTCATATAGAGTCATATTTTTTTCTAGTATCGAGTTGTAATCATTGAGTTGTAAATAAATAGAAGTGTGATGATCATCATGAATAGAGCATTGTCCCAAATAAAAAATAAAAAAAGAGAAAGGCTAAATAAAGAAGGAAAGGCCCCCAAAAAAGAAAAAAAAAGAGATAAAAAGGGACAATGCTACTATCCTCTTTTTCCACACTTGTGCTTCAAAGTAGCACCATGATCTTTATTATAGAGAGTCTCTTGTTTTGTCACTTTCATATACTAGTGGGAATTTTTCATTATAGAACTTGGCTTGTATATTCCAACAATGGGCCTCCTCAAATGCCCTAGGTCTTCGTGAGCAAGCAAGTTGGATGCACACCCACTTAGTTTCTTTTGTTGAGCTTTCATACATTTATAGCTCTAGTGCATCCGTTGCATGGCAATCCCTACTCCTTGCATTGACATCAATTGATAGGCATCTCCCTAGCCCGTTGATTAGCCGCATCAATGTGAGACTTTTTCCTTTTTTGTCTTCTCCACATAACCCCCATCATCATATTCTATTTCACCCATAGTGCTATATCCATGGCTCACGCTCATGTATTGCGTGAAAGTTGAAAAAAGTTTGAGATTACTAAAGTATGAAACAATTGCTTGGCTTGTCATCTGGGTTGTGCATGATGAGAGCATTCTTATGTGACGAAAATGGAGCCTGACCAAACTATATGATTTTATAGGGATGAACTTTCTTTTGCCATGTTATTTTGAGAATACATGATTGCTTAGTTAGTATGCTTGAAGTATTATTATTTTTATGTCAATATTAAACTCTTGTCTTGAATCTCTTGAATCTGAATATTCATGCCACAATAAAGAAAATTACATTGAGAATTATGCTAGGTAGCATTCCACATCAAAAATTCTGTTTTTATCATTTACCTACTCGAGGACGAGCAGGAATTAAGTTTGGGGATGCTTGATACGTCTTCAATGTATCTATAATTTTTTATTGTTCCATTCTATTATATTATCTGTTTTGGATGTTTAATGGGCTTCATTATACACTTCTATATTATTTTTGGGACTAACCTACTAACCCAAGGCCCAGTGCAAATTGCTGTTTTGTTGCCTATTTCAGTGTTTCGCACAAAAGGAATATCAAACGGAATCCAAACGGAATGAAATCTTCGGGAGAGTTATTTTTGGAACAAACGTGATCCAGGGGACTTGGAGTAGATGTCAAGAAAGAAACGAGGTGGCTACGAGGCAGGGAGGCGCGCCCCCACCCTCGTGGGGCCCTCGCAGCTCCACCGACCTACTTCTTCCTCCTATATATATATCCATATACCCCGAAAACATTCAGGAGCACCACGAAACCCTATTTCCACTGCCGCAACCTTCTGTACCCAAGAGATCCCATCTTGGAGCCTTTTCTGGAGATCCGTCGGAGGGGTAATCGATCACGGAGGGCTTCTACATCAACACCATAGCCTCTCCGATGATGTGTGAGTAGTTTACCACAGACCTTCGGGTCCATTGTTATTAGCTAGATGGCTTCTTTTCTCTCTTTGGATCTCAATACAATGTTCTCCTCGATCTTCTTGGAGATCTATTCGATGTAACTCTTTTTGCGGTGTGTTTATCGAGATCCGATGAATTGTGGGTTTATGATCAAGTTTATCTATGAACAATATTTGATTCTTCTCTGAAATCTTTTATGTATGATTGGTTATCTTTACAATTCTTTTCGAATTATCAATTTGGTTTGGCCTACTAGATTGATCTTTCTTGCAATTGGAGAAGTGCATAGCTTTGGGTTCAATCTTGCGGTGTCCTTTCCCAGTGACATCAGGAGCAACAAGGCACGTATTGTATTGTTGCCATCGAGGATAAAAAGATGGAGTTTATATCATATTTCTTGAGTTTCCCTCTACATCATGTCATCTTGCCTAACACGTTACTCTGCTCTTATGAACTTAATACTTTAGATGCATGCTGGATAGCGGTCGCTGTGTGGAGTAATAGTAGTAGATGCAGAATCGTTTCGGTCTACTTATCGCGGACGTGATGCCTATATATACATGATCATGCCTAGATATTCTCATAATTATGCATTTTTCTATCAATTGCTCTACAGTAATTTGTTCACCCACCGTAATACTTATACTATCTTGAGAGAAGCCACTAGTGAGACCTATGGCCCCGGGTCTATCTTTTATCATATAAGTTTCCAATCTATTTTACTTTACAATCTTTACTTTCAATCTATAACATAAAAATACCAAAAATATTTATCTTATTATCTCTATCAGATCTCACTCTCGTAAGTGACCGTAAAGGGATTGACAACCACTTTATCGTGTTGGTTGCGAAGTTCTTATTTGTTTGTGTAGGTACGAGGGACTTGCGTGTACTCTCCTACTGGATTGATATATTGGTTCTCAAAAACTGAGGAAAATACTTACGCTACTTTGTTGCATCACCTTTTTCTCTTGAAGGGAAAACCAACGCAGTGTTCAAGAGGTAGCAATTGGTTTGCCAAACACCATTCTCAGTAAGAAATTTGAACACACATTTACTAAGTAGGGCCTCATTCTTAACCTGTAGGTCATAAATTTCAAGGCCACTATTTTAAGTAGTGGATAGCGGACTGGTAGCGGAATTGAGGTCCGTTTAGCGAAATTAAGATAGCGGACGATATTGCGAGCGCTATATCCGCATAGCGGTTTCATAAAAAACACTAGATTATTGTGCATATTTATAAATCATTAACAAAAAGTAATGACATTTTATTTGAGCAAATAGCGTCTGCTGTCTCCACTATCTGAAACCCGCACCATTTGCCCAACCTGCATTTTTTTCTTTTTATCGTCTCCATAACAAAACAAGCTGGACCTAAAATAGTCTAGCCCTTGCAGGAGCTGTTTCGAAAGCTGGAAGAAAGAAAACATATAAAGAGTCATATTTACAAGGACAGAGTTTATCAAAATGGAACTACTAAGCAGCCGATGCATGGTAGCCGAACACTGCACGATGGTTGATCTAGCGGCCAGCCTGCACTTAGTCCAACGCAGGTACGGTTGGATCAGTATTACCGTGCACAAATCGTTCGATGCATGTCGTGTGCATAACAACGCTTTTATTAAAACTAGTCATCCTTCAACTGAGAGCAACTTGGCTTTTCAACTGCTCAACCATTTCTATTGACGTTTCACTACATGCTTTAACTCGCAATGGTGAGACGTCGATAATGAATTGGTATTTTTAAATATTTAATCGAGAATTGGCCATGTGTAAAACTAAACAGGTCAGCATAATTGGCCGCTGCCTCTACGACTTCTTCAAAGCAGAGCAATTCGCTTATATGAAAGTTAATCTCAAGACCGATATTTGCTCAAATGCTGACAGTAGGAGTTTTAAGGAAATGCCACGTGACATTCACTGCTGGGGACATCATGCAATATGCATGGTCACAGTAGGGGTCCAACAAGTACCATATGTCATGCCTGGACCATGCATGCGTTAAACGCATTGATGTTGAAGGTGATCAACGTGTCCATATACTCATACAATGTATGTACGCACAATAATATATGAACATGCTAAGATCACGATATGACCGACAGATTTGTGGGGCTCCAGCGTACATTTTTTCTTTTGCCTTGCTATGCCTCGTTCTGGAAGGATGTCTGCCTGAACGGGATGGCCCCGCGGTACATTGCACCCCGGGGCGGAGCTAGCCCCACACTGGGATTTTAGGCCGGCCTGTATATCATATGTTACGAGGAGATGGGCCAGTGGGGAAAAAGACCAACAACAGCCTACTGCACGTCCGGACCCGCACACAACCACGCCCACGAGCAAGGAATTTCCTATTTGCCGCTCTTTGCGGCAAGTAGTCGACCGGACGCACAGGCAAATTGACGAGCGCGTTAGGATGGGCCGGCCCGTTCAAACGTTAAAGCGAATCCGGTTTTGGGAATCTTCAGTTCCCAGTCGGTTTTTCTCGTTTTGGGAACCTTCTAGAAGGTTCCTGAACCGGTTTTTCTATTCCCCCTTTTACCCCTTTTTGTTTCTTTTCTTTTATTGTTTCTTTTTATTTTTTGTTTTAATGTTCTTTTTTCTTTTTTATCTTTTTTTCGTTTTTATGTTTCTTTTTTCCTGTTTTCTGTTTCTTTTTCATTTTTTGTTTTCTCTTTTCAAAGTTATATTATTATTTTTTCAATTTTTTTGTGTTGCTCACAATTGTTCAAAACTTCACAAAATGTTCTCATTTTTCAAATTTTTTTCATGCTTTCAAAAAATTGTTCAAAACTTCACAAAACGTTCTCATTTTCAAATTTTGTTCATCCTTTCAAAAAAATTGTTCAAAACTTCACAAAATGTTCTCATTTTCAATTTTTGTTCCTGACTTGAAAAAATGTTCACGCTTTCAAAAAATTATTCAAAGTTAAAAAAATGTTCTCATCTTCAAATTTTGTTTCTCTTTTCTTTTTTAGTTTTTTTTCTTTTTTATGTTTTTTCACAATTTCACAACTTTGCAAAATTTGTTTGCAAATTAAGAAAAATGTTCGTTTTTTCAATTTTTGTTCGTGAGTTTCAGTAAATGTTCCTTTTCAAATTTTGTTTGCATTTTTTCAGAAAATGTTCGTGTTTGAATTTTTTTTTTCGTGAGTTTCGTAAAATGTTCCCATTTCAAAAATTTGTTCACATATTTCAAATTTTGTTCGGGAGTTTTAAAGAATGTTCACATATTTCATACGAACTTAACTTTTTCTCTCAAACATAACGTTCGCGTACAAAATTTTGTTCTCTAAATTCAAAAAATGTTCGGGATTTTAAAAAGTGTTCATTTTATCAAAACTTTGTTCAAGTTTTTTAGTTGTTCTTCTAGCATTCAGAAAACGCGAACAATTTTTGAATTTTTAAATTTTTTGAACATATCCAATGTTTAAGGTTTCTAGGTGGGGGTGTTAGATATGTAGTAGATGATCTTTTAAAGTACCCGTGTTACATATGACCGAAGGAGGTAGTTAGCTCGCTTGGTTAGTGACAAGAGTATACTAGCTCCAGATGCAGGGATCGATCCCCCGCTCCGCGTTATAATTTTAGGTGATCATTTTGCTGTTTTGTCGGGACGATGGGCCGGCCCATTCGGGAGGCTGTACCTGTGCGGTGCGTGCGAATCGGACGCAAAGAGCGGCGCATAGGAGGTCCGCACGAGCAAACCAGAGCCTCTCCCAACTGGCCGACTCCATTGACTTCAATCCGCCGTCAGCCGCCTGCCTGAGTCACTAAAGTCTTGACGCCCACGGGCCGCGGCTGCCCCGCCCGCCGCCCGGCTAGCTACTGTTCGCGCAGGCGCGCCCAGTCGCCGCAGCTAGTGCCTAGTCCGCTCGGCCGCTCAACCCATTGCCTTTTTTCTGGGAGAGGTAATCCATCCGACAACCCCCCTGCCCCCATTGTTGCTCTTAGACGAATTTACATGGAGTTTGACTAGATATTTTGTACGAATTCTGAACTTTTCAGCTGTGACGCGTGTAGAGCAAACTACATTCAGTAGAGGTATGCTCCTTGGCTCTTCACATCCATCGTGCTCCTTGGCAGATTGGCTTCACTGGAGGCGTGTAGCAGCCATGGTTTCAATTTGTCATGGACCAGATTTCAAACAAAGAGGCATATATATAATAATTTGGTGTACTTTCTGCTAACTTATTATTGCTTTGGCCGGCTGCGATGAGAAGTGTTGATTTTCTAACATGAGTTTATTCAAGAGCAAGTTTTGAAAAAGAAATAATTAAGAATTGTAGTATGCCTATAAAACCATATTCGACCATATTGATCTATTTATAATTCTACGTGGTATTGGTAAACTAATTAGAATGTACACATGTCATACTTGTTCAAATTTTTTGTGTGTGGGCCACCCTGATTTAAAATTCTAGATCCGCCACTGCTTGCACCATCCCTGTTCGAGATCTCCGCAAGGAAAAATAGGACCATTGCTTGGGCGATCAACAACGTGAGCTGGTGTAGAGCAAACTACATTCAGTAGAGGTATGCTCCTTGGCTCTTCACATCCATCGTGCTCCTTGGCAGATTGGCTTCACTGGAGGCGTGTAGCAGCCATGGTTTCAATTTGTCATGGACCCGATTTCAAACAAAGAGGCATATATATAATAATTTGGCGTACTTGCTGCTAACTTATTATTTCTTTGGCCGGCTGCGATGAGAAGTGTTGATTTTCTAACATGAGTTTATTCAAGAGCAAGTTTTGAAAAAGAAATAATTAAGAATTGTAGTATGACTATAAAACCATATTCGACCATATTGATCTATTTATAATTCTACGTGGTATTGGTAAACTAATTAGAATGTACACATGTCATACTTGTTCAAATTTTTTGTGTGTGGGCCACCCTGGTTTAAAATCCTAGATCCGCCACTGCTTGCACCATCCCTGTTCGAGATCTCCGCAAGGAAAAATAGGACCATTGCTTGGGCGATCAACAACGTGAGCTGGTGCATGATCTTGCGCGTGGGCTCAGCTAGTTCTTTTTTTTCTCTTTGGGATTCAGCTTGTTGGAGACCGGCCACAGAAGCCCAGGCAATCCGACCGGCCACGATTTTTCGACCAGACGCCCCCCTTAAATAGGCCTCAAATGTTCGGGTTGACCGACATCCCTCATATTCAATCCAAATATGAGGCGTATGGGGCGCGTCCGGGCACACCCGCCACGTCAGACGAAGGGCGGGCTCCCTCGTGGAAATGTTCGAAAACCCGGTGGTCCGAAGCTCGTCTCCTCCTTCGAACCGGTGTCGTTGCGTGGCACTGCTTCGGCGGGCCATGTAGTGCCTAGCCGGCTATTTAAGTCGACCGATGACACTGAAACCCTACCATCCACACCTTCCTCTGTCTATCCGTCGCCACCGCCACTTTTCACTCCCCCCGTCCGCCTAGTAGCCATGCCCCCACGTCGTCGGGTGATGAGCGAGCCATTTCTAATGCCAGAGCTCTAGCTTGAGCTCCTTGAGCAGATCCAGGCAAGGCGCGAAGCCCGGATCGCTGTGGGGATACCTCCGGATGCAGTGGATCTGGAGGAGGAGTTGGAGGAGGTGGAGGAGGACGACGACGAGGAGGAGAAGGAGGAGGAGGAGGAGGAGGAGGAGAAGAATGAGCCGGAGGAGGAGGATGCGCGGGATTCTGGCGACGCGGATCTGCAGGCGGAGCATCAGGCCAACCTCGATTCTCTCAGCCCGGAGTCAGCTGCGTAGGCCAAACGCCATCGTCGGCAGGAGATGGAGGCGCAGCAGGCCGCGGAGGAGGCGGATATGCTCGCCTACATGGATGAGGTCGAGCAGGAGAAGGATGAGCCGGAGCCCTCCTACCCACCCGTCTAGCCGGCGCCCGACACCATCGTCGTGGACATCTCCGACGACGAAGAGTAGTTAGGTGGTACGTAGGATTTCTTGTGCATGCTTTATATGGATCTAGGGATTGAAATATGAGAGACTCGGATGCAGAGTGGCTAATTTGAGGCATGGCCGGTCATTATCCGCGGGCATTTGAGGGGCCGGATTTCCAAAGTCTGGTTGTAGATGCTCTTAGAGCGTCTAGAGCCGGGCACCCCAAAACCTCCTCAAACTCCCAGGAGGATAGTCCGATCACTAACCGGTAACAAAAATCTGACCGAGACGAACGCCTCAAGCGGGACACAAATGCCCCGGCTGACCGACACCCCTTATATCCAGCCCAAATATGAAGCAGGTATGGGGATGTCCGGGCCTGCCCAGGCGCATCCGCCACGTTGGACCTGACAGGCCTACCCCATCACAAATTACATCAAATCCACCCCCTTGACCTATCAAATCCATTTGCTCTCTCCTCTCTTCTTCCTCCTCCGCGCCGGATGTCTTGCCACTCTGCCGCCACCCTTGCTCCGCGGCCGTTCCGAGCCTCAGTGCTGCCAACACTGGCACAACAGTCCTCTCTCCCATGCTTGCCACCGCGGACATTGTTGTCAGCCCGTACGCCACCACGGTATGTCTGGCAACTATCAGGCTGCCCCTTGCACTCTATGTGTTCGACACATTGTCTGACCCAGTTTTTTTATTTGTAGGGAAAGCGATGAATTCCGATGCTTCGTCGGACAATGAGTATGGATCGACTGAGCTTGATAAATGATTGAAACTGAGTTATTTGATTCGTCGGATTCAGACAAAGAAGTGGACATGATCATGCTCATTCTCAACTTCAAGGGCTCAATCAAAGGAAGAATAGTGGTCAATCTAGATAGGGTCTCTGAAGCACGACTACTTCACAAGGACTGCTTTGCTTCGGACCCAACTTGCCTGGATGATCCATGGTTTCATACCATTTTCGGATGCACAAACCAGTGTTTTTGCGCATTTTGGAGGGAGTGGAGGCACACGATGACTACTTAAAGCTCACAAGGGATTGCCTCGACCAACTTTCTTTCTCTATTAAGCAGAAATGCATGGCTGCTCTGATTGAAGGAAATATGCCCTAGAGGCAATAATAAAGTTGTTATTTATATTTTCTCACATCATGATAAATATTTATTATTCATGTTAGAATTGTATTAACCGGAAACTTATTACATGTGTGAATACATAGACAAAATAGAGTGTCCCTAGTATGCCTCTACTTGTCTAGCTCGTTAATCAAAGATGGTTAAGTTTCCTGACCATACACATGTGTTGTCATTTGATGAACATGATCACATCATTAGACAATGATGTGATGGACAAGACCCATCCATTAGCTTAGCATAATGATCGTTTAGTTTTATTGCTATTGCTTTCATCATGACTTATACATGTTCCCCTGACTATGAGATTATGCAACTCCCGAATACCGGAGGAACACCTTGTGTGCTATCAAACGTCACAACGTAACTGGGCGATTATAAAGATGCTCTATAGGTGTCTCCGATGGTGTTTGTTGAGTTGGCATAGATCGAGATTAGGATTTGTCACTCCGTGTATCGGAGAGGTATCTCTGGGCCCTCTCGGTAATGCACATCAGTATAAGCCTTGCAAGCAATGTGACTAATGAGTTAGTTGCGGGATGATGCATTACGGAACGAGTAAAGAGACTTGCAGGTAACAAGATTGAACTAGGTATTGAGATACCAACGATCGAATCTCAGGCAAGTAACATACCGATGACAAAGGGAACAACATATGTTGTTATGCGGTTTGACTGATAAATATCTTCGTAGAATATGTAGGACCAATATGAGCATCCAGGTTCCGCTATTGGTTATTAACCGGAAGTGAGTCCTGGTCTTGTCTACATAGTTCTCGAACCCATAGGGTCCGCACGCTTAATGTTCGATGACGATCGGTATTATGAGTTTATGTGTTTTGATGTACCAAAGGTAGTTCGGAGTCCCGGATGTGATCACGGACATGACAAGGAGTCTCGAAATGGTTGAGACATAAAGATCGATATATTGGAAGGCTATGTTTGGACATCGGAATGGTTCCGGATGAGTTCGGGCATTTACCGGAGTACCGGGGGGGTTACCGGAACCCCCGAGGAGTCAATGGGCCTTATTGGGACTTAGTGGGAGAGAAGAGGAGGCGGCCAGGTGGAGGGCGCCCCCCCAAGCCCAATCCGAATTGGGTGGGGCCCGACCCCCCTTTCCTTCCCTCTCTCTCCCTCTTCCATCTTCTCCTACTCCAACGAGGGAAGGAGGGGAAACCTACTCCTACTGGGAGTAGGACTCCCCCTTGGGCGCGCCATAGAGAGAGGCGGCCCTCCCCTGCTCCACTCCTTTATATACGGGGAGGGGGCACCCCATAGACACACAAGTTGATTGTTTAGCCGTGTGTGGTGCCTCCCTCCACAGAATTTCACCTCGGTCATATCGTTGTAGTGCTTAGGCAAAGACCTGCGTCGGTAACTTCATCATCACCGTCATCTCTCCGTCGTGTTGACGAAACTCTCCCTCGGCCTTAGTAGGATCAAGAGTACGAGGGATGTCACTGAGCTGAACGTGTGCAGATCGCGGAGGTGCCGTGCGTTCGGTACTTGATCGGTTGGATCGCGAAGACGTTCGACTACATCAACCGCATTTCATAATGCTTTCTCTTTCGGTCTACGAGGGTACGTAGACATACTCTTCCCCTCTCGTTGCTATGCATCTCCTAGATAGATCTTGCGTGATCGTTGGAATTTTTTTGAAATACTGCGTTCCCCAACAGTGGCATCTGAGCCAGGTCTATGCGTAGATGTTATATGCACAAGTAGAATACAAAGGAGTTGTCGGTGTAGGTATATACATATTGCTTTCCGTCACTAGTTGTTTCTTGATTCGACGGTATTGTTGGATGAAGCGGCCCAGACCGACATTACATGACCGTGTTCATGAGACTGGTTCTACCGACGCGCTTTGCACACAGGTGGCTGGCGGTTGTCAGTTTCTCCAACTTTAGTTGAATCGGACTCAATGAACAGGGTTCTTTCTGAAGATCAAAAAGCAATCATTATACCACATTGTGGTTTTTGATGCATAGGTAAGAACGGTTCTTGCTAAGCCCGTAGCAGCCACGTAAAACTTGCAACAACAAAGTAGAGGACGTCTAAATTGTTTTTGTAGCGCATGTTGTGATGTGATATGGTCAAGTCATGATTATATAAATTGTTGTATGAGGTGATCATGTTTTGTAACACGTTTATCGGCAAATGGCAGGAGCCATATGGTTGTCGCTTTATTATATGAAATGCAATCGCCATGTAGTTGCTTTACTTTATCACTAAGCGGTAGCGATAGTCGGAGAAGCAATAGTTGGCGAGACAATAACGATGCTTCGATGGAGATCAAGGTGTCAAGCCGGTGACGATGGTGATCATGACGGTGCTTTGGAGATGGAGATCAAAGGCACAAGATGATGATGGCCATATCATATCACTTATATTGATTGCATGTGATGTTTATCCTTTATGCATCTTATTTTGCTTAGTACGACGGTAGCATTATAAGATGATCTCTCACTAAATTTCAAGGTATAAGTGTTCTCCCTGAGTATGCACCGTTGCTACAGTTCATCGTGCCAAGACACCACGTGATGATCGGGTGTGATAAGCTCTACGTTCACATACAACGGGTGCAAGCCAGTTTTTCACAAGCAGAATACTCGGGTTAAACTTGACGAGCCTAGCATATGCAGATATGGCCTCGGAACACTGAGACCGAAAGGTCGAATGTGAATCATATAGTAGATATGATCAACATAGTGATGTTCACCATTGAAAACTACTCCATCTCACGTGATGATCGGACATGGTTAAGTTGATATTGATCACGTGATCATTTAGATGACTAGAGGGATGTCTATCTAAGTGGAAGTTCTTAAGTAATATGATTAATTGAACTTTAATTTATCATGAACTTAGTCCTGATAGTTTTTGCATATCTATGTTGTAGATCAATAGCTCGCATATAGCTCCCCTATTTTATTTTTGATATGTTCCTAGAGAAAACTATGTTGAAAGATGTTAGTAGCAATGATGCAGACTGGCTCCGTGATCTGAGGATTATCCTCATTGCTGCACAGAATAATTGTGTCCTTGATGCACCGCTAGGTGACAGACCTATTGCAGGAGCAGATGAAGACGTTATGAACGTTTGGCAAAGCTCGGTATGATGACTACTTGATAGTTTAGTGCACCATGCTTTACGACTTAGAACTGGGACTTCAAAAATGTTTTGAATGCCACAGAGCATATAAGATGTTCCAAGAGCTAAAATTGGTATTTCAGACCCATGCCCGAGTCGATAGGTATGAGACCTCTGACAAGTACTTTGCCTACAAGATTGAGGAGAATAGCTCAGCTAGTGAGTATGTGCTCAGAATGTCTGAGTACTACAATCACTTGAATCAAGTGGGAGTTAATCTCCCAGATAATATAGTGATTGACAGAGTTCTCTAGTCACTATCACCAAGTTACTAGAACTTCGTGATGAACTATAATATGCAAGGGAAAACGGAAACGATCCCAAGCTCTTCGTGATGCTTAAATTGGCGAAGGTAGAAATCAAGAAAAAGCATCAAGTGTTGATGGTTGACAAGACCACTAGTTTCAAGTAGAAGGACAAGGGAAAGAAAGGGAACTTCAAGAAGAATGGCAAGTAAGTTGCCACTCCCGTGAAGAAGCCCAAAGCTAGACCTAAGCCTGAAACTGAGTGCTTCTACTGCAAAGGAAGTGGTCACTGAAAGCGGAACTACCCCAAATACTTGGCGGATAAGAAGGATGGCAAAGTGAACAAAAGTATATTTGATATACGTGTTATTGATGTGTACTTTACTAGTGTTCATAGTAACCCCAGGGTATTTGATACCAGTTCAGTTGCTAAGATTAGTAACTCGAAACAGGAGTTGCAAAATGAACGGAGACTAGTTAAGGGCAAGGTGACGATGTGTGTTGGAAATGATTCCAAGGTTGATAAGATCACCATCGTACACCCCTTTTACCTTCGGGATTAGTGTTGAACCTAAAATACATGTTATTTGGTGTTTGCATTGAGCATGAATATGATTGGATCATGTTTATTGCAATAGGGTTATTCATTTAAGTCAAAGAATAATTGTTGTTCTGTTTACATGAATAAAACCTTCTATGGTCATACACTTAATATAAATGGTTTATTGAATCTCGATCGTAGTGATACACATATTCATAATATTGATGCCAAAAGATGCAAAGTTGATATTGATAGTGCAACATACTTGTGGCACTGCCGTTTAGGTCATATTGGTGTAAATCGCATGAAGAAACTCCATGCTGATGGACTTTTGGAATCACTTGATGCTTGCGAACCATGCCTCATGGGCAAGATGACTAAGACTCCGTTCTTCAGAACAATGGAGCGAGCAACAGACTTGTTGGAAATAATACATACTGATGTGTGCGGTCCAATGAGTGTTGAGGCTCATAGCGGGTATCGTTATTTTCTGACCTTCACAAATGATTTGAGCAGATATGGGTATATCTACTTGATGAAACATAAGCCTGAAACATTTGAAAAGTTCAAAGAATTTCAAAGTGAAGTGGAAAATCATCGTAACAAGAAAATAAAATTTCCATGATCTGATCGTGGAAACAAATATTTGAGTTATGAGTTTGGTCTTCATTTGAAACAATGTGGAATACTTTCGCAACTCACGCCACCTGGAACACCGCAGCGTAATGGTGTGTCCGAACGTCATAACCATACTTTATTAGATATGGTGCAATCTATGATGTCTCTTACCGAATTACCACTATCATTTTGGGGTTATGCATTAGAGACAACTGCATTCACGTTAAATAGGGCACCGTCTAAAATCCGTTGAGACGACACCATATGAAATTTGGTTTAGCAAGAAACCAAAGTTGTCGTTTCTTAAAGTTTGGGGTTGCGATGCTTATGTGAAAAAGTTTCAACCTGATAAGCTCAAACCCAAATCGGAGAAGTGCATCTTCATAGGATACCCAAAAGAAACTGTTGGGTACACCATCTATCATAGATCCGAAGGCAAGATCTTTGTTGCTAAGAGTGGATCCTTTCTAGAGAAGGAGTTTCTCTCGAAAGAAGTGAGTGGGAGGAAAGTAGAACTTGATGAGGTAATTGTACCTGCTCCCTTATTGGAAAGTAGTTCATCACATAAATCAGTTCCAGTGATTCCTACACCAATTAGTGAGAAGGCTAATTATGATGATCATGAAAAATTCTGATCAAGTTACTACCGAACATCGTAGGTCAACCAGATTAAGATCCGCACCAGAGTGGTACGGTAATCCTGTTCTAGAGGTCATGTTACTTGACAATGATGAACCTACGAACTACTAGGAAGCGATGATGAGCCCAAATTCCGCAAAATGGCTTGAGGCCATGAAATCTGAGATAGAATCCATGTATGAGAACAAAGTGTGGACTTTGGTGGACTTGCCTATTGATCGGCAAGCCATTGACATATATGGATTTTCAAGAGGAAGACGGACGCTAATAGTAGTGTTACTATCTACAAAGCTCGAATTGTCGCAATTTTTTTTCGACAAGTTCAAGGTGTTGACTATGATGAGATTTTCTCATTCGTAGCGATGCTTAAGTGTAGCGATCCGACCTCAGACGGTCAAATCTCTATGCATAAGTGTCATCCCTGGATCGGTAATGCTGACACACACAGTACTTGAAGGATATATAATAGAGTGTAATCACACACTTATTACATCGAATAACTTAAAGATAAAACTTATTACAATAATATGGCTGAACGCCATCTAATGAAGATAACAGCGAAAGGCTTCGAAGGCAAAATGAGTCCATCAACTCCAACGGCATAGCTGAGTGCAAAACAACAACCTAGCGCACCTTACTCTTCGTCTGAGAAGTCTGCAACATAATACGTTGTAGCCCGAAACGGGCAGCACATAAAATATGCTGGCAAAATAACACTGCAGAGCAATGAACGAAAATAACTGCTATCACTACATGCATATATGGCTGGTGGAGGCTCTATGGCCACCATGTTTGCATAAAGCCAATTTTTCCCTACTGCAAAGGAACATATATATTTTAACTATCAAGTTTGTTAAAAAAATATTGAGAAGGTTCCTCCAACTCAATCACAATTAAAAAGTAATTAACAACCCAACAAAATTAATTAAGAGTAATGAGATCAAACCAATAATTCAGGAACCAGATACTCAAGATGTCCATAACCGGGGGCACGGCTAACCATGATTACTTTGTACACTCTGCAGAGCTTTGCGCACTTTTCCCCACAAGACTCGATCTCCTCTGTTGTATTTCTGGCATTGCATGGTGTTTGAGAAACGGATGACCGAGACACAGTCTTTCCAAAGAAGTCCCCTTAACCGATAGATAGGCTGGTACACCTACAATCCCCTACATCTGCTAGCCCATCATGGAAATTATTCCCACAACTTACTCAACTATGCTAGAGCCCATATTGGCTTGTGGCTGCACACAGAAGTTTCTAGCATGAATAATCTTATGATCCCTTTGAGCCTGGGTGGCGAACCATAGGATGATCACACGGGTACTCCGGGGTATCCCAGGACAGCGCTGGATTGCTCCAGGTGCCCAGACAACCACTGGGTGCTCCAGGGTGCCTCAACCAATCCACCCAGATGTGTATTAAAGTAGCCACCTTAAGTTCACAATTATTTAACTACTCTCACATCTGTCATGGATACTCTCAACCAAACCACATCTACGAGCATATCATAGCAGTATAAGCATAACATAGAAGTAACTCCCAAGGTTTGATATAAAGAGGGTAATAGGTTCTACCTCATCAACTACTTCCTAATACCCACATGTTAAGCATATCCTACTCATGCAATTTTTGAGGGTTGAAACTAATGCATAAAAATTGGGTAATAAAGGGATATGATCAAAGTGTTACTTGCCTTGCTGACGATCTGAAAACCCTAGTGACTCGTAGTGCACGCTTCGCACTCCGGAAACTCTATCGCAATCAAACAATAACATACACAATCAATCATGCAATACATGAAAGGGTAAAACTCAAGAGAAAAGATTCAAATCAAAATTTCAAGAGAAGAGCTTCGATTTGCAAAAAGAATCAATCGAAACGGAGCTACGAAACTCAAACTGCGGTCAAAAGAAGTTCAAATTCAAATCTGATTGCAACCATATTTTAATTTGCCAAAATCATGTTCAAGTTGGTTAACTGGAAATAGGGGTTTGAGACGGAGATTTTGGCGGTGGTTTCACTGGATTTGGACAAACGGTTAAATAGTTGCGAGCGTTTGAAGATCAGGGGCTAATATGTGATAAAAATAATCGCAGATAGGTCCCTGATCGAAAATAAAAATAAAATAAAAGACTAACGAACGAACGTTCGCTAACAGGGACGAACGGATGAACGCGTTCATGAACAGAGGCGTTCGGGTGAACGTTCGCTAAATAGGTCCGAACGGAAAAACCGAGAAAAACCTAACCCTAAAATAAAAACCGATCTAGATCGAAAACCAAAAAAACCGGCGGCAGTTTTTACAGGTTCACGACGAAAACTAGCGGGTCGGTGAGATCCGGCGAGTAGGTCGCTCCATCGTGGCGGCGGGCAATCGCGAGGCGGGGCGGCGGGGTTCGATGAGCGGGCGACAGAGAGTGGCGCTAGCGACGGCGGCGGGCGGCGTGGTTTGTGGCGGTAGCGCGGCTCGGCAAGGAGGCGGCGGCTGCAGGCGGCGTGGTGGAGAGAGGCGGCGGGGGCCCCAGCCTTTATAAGAGGCCGGGGGCGGCGGTGGCTTGTGCGAGGGGCCGGCCCGGGGCAGAGTCCGGCTTGGACTTCCCCTCGGCGTCCGCGCCAGGCACGGCGGCAGCGCGCGGGAGTTGGGCCGGCTGGGTTTCGTCCCAGTCGGTCCGGGGAAACTTAAAAAAAATCCGTCGAATAAAAATCGTAATAAAATATGAAAAAATCTAAAAATGCCAAGAACAATTTTCACCGTCTGAATAAAATATTTAGAACAAAGTGAACATTTTTCTGGCCTAAAATGCAATTTTCAAAAATGCATATTTTTCTAGTTCGAATAAAATCTCAAATAAAATCCAAATAAAATATTTATTTGATTTTAAAATTGTTCCTCCAATATTTCTCTCTTTTTTAAGAAGTCATATTATCTTCTCTCTTTAAATTTAAATATTGGAAATATTAGGAGAGAAAAATATTAAAACCAAATTGATCCTCTTTTCAAATTTGAGAAAATTTCAAATATGAAAATAAACGAAATCTCCAACTCTCTCCTTGGGTCCTTGAGTTGCTTAAGATTTATAGGATCACAACCCAAAATGCAATTGAAATATGACATGCATATGATGACCTATGTATAACATCCAAATTGAAAATTGGGATGTTACAAACCTACCCCCCCTTAAGATGAATCTCGCCCTCGAGATTCGGGTTGGCTAGAAAATAGGTGTGGGTGGTGTTTCCATAGATCTTCTTCTCGTTCCCAGGTGGCTTCATCCTCGGTATGGTGGCTCCACTGAACCTTGCAAAACTTGATAACCTTGCTGCGTGTAACTCGGTTGGCAAGCTTGAGAATCTTGACAGGTTTCTCCTCGTAGGTCAGATCACTGTCCAACTGAATTGCTTCCAGGGGCACTGTATCTCTTAGAGGAATATCGGTCATCTCTGCATGGCACTTCTTCAACTGGGAAACATGAAACACATCATGAACTCCTGTCAGTCCTTCGGGTAATACCAACTTGTAGGCAACTTCTCCCATACGTTCCAAAACTCGGTATGGTCCTACAAATCTCGGGGCTAACTTTCCCTTAACTCCAAATCGTTTAACTCCTCGAAGTGGTGACACACGAAGATATGCTCTATCTCCAATTTCATAGACTACCTCCTTGCATTTAATGTCTGCATAACTCTTCTGCCTGGACTGAGCTACTTTTAGTCTATCTCGAATCAACTTAACCTTCTCTTCAGACTCTTCGATCAAATCTGGTCCAAACAACTAATGGTCTCCAACTTCATCCCACAATAACGGTGTCCTGCATCTCCTTCCATACAAGGCTTCAAAAGGTGCCATCTTCAAACTAGCTTGATAACTGTTGTTGTATGAGAACTCTGCGTAAGGTAAATTGTCATCCCAACTAGATCCATAATCTAGCGCACAAGCTCTCAACATGTCCTCCAGAATCTGATTTACTCTCTCGGTCTGTCCATCTGTCTGCAGATGAAAGGCTATACTGAACTCTAGCCTGGTACCCAAAGTCTGGTGCAACTAATTCCAAAACTTCGAGGTAACACTACAAGAAATATGTCAACTTGTGACCTTGACTATTGGTCACTGAAAGGTCATTGTTTTTCATTTGCGACCTTTTTGTGACCAAAAACAGAAGGTCAAAAGCTGGCGGTTGTAAACTGAAATTAATGAACTTCTCTGTGAGAAGGTCGTAGACGTTTACGACCAAAACAGAAGGTCGTTGAACCCATGACCTTTTGTTTTGGTCACTGGTTGTCTGCCCAGGCCACGTCAGATCCGACGTGGCAAAATTGCGACCAATAGGAAAGGTCACTGACAAGATTCAGCCCGGTCCGATTCGATGCTTTACATGGGCCGAGCCCAACAATTCAGCCTTTCTATATTTTTTCTTATTAATTTTGGTCAGCTGTATGGGCCAGGCCCAACATTTATTTCCTTTTTATCTTTTTTCTGCCAAATTATGTTTAACCAAACGAGTCCAGCCCATTGTTTTCCAGGCTTTTTCTTTCCTAGGCCCTGGCCTTTCCACATTCATTTCTTTTCTATTTATTTTTTTACCCAAAATATTTGTCCAATACAATTTGAGCTTTGGCCTCTTTAAGGTCCAACTCCAGCCCATTTAACGAACATTTTCAAACCAGTTTGAATAACAATATGAATCAAGTTACCACCAATTAGCTGAATATTACGAAAATATCTCAGAACGCACATTCTACAAATTTGCATCACATACGTATTTTATACAGATCCAAGCAACCTACAACATGTTGTATTCAAGCATTCAGCTGCTGAAATACTCCAGAATAGGAAAAATAAATAGAACAAGCCTATCTAGTGCTTCACAACGAGAAAACATGTAATCTGCTTCTTCAAGACCGCTTCTTCCTTAGCAATAACAGGCTGATGCAAAACATCTGGAGATTCAAAAGAGAACAAAAAGCATGTCACTGATAGAAGAAATATTACACGTATACTTTTTAAATAAAAACTAAAGACACACCAGTATTTTATCATTCTACTTATTATTATTTTAACAAGATCATTCTACTTATCTGGAATAGGCCTATTCATCAAAATTGGGAACTAAATTAGCACATATGACTAACTAATAGGCCTATTCAAGCACTCAGCAGCAAATAAGCATTGAATGTTCACATACATGACAAGGTTTAAAAACAATCATTCGAAGTTACAGCTGATCAAAGTTCGATTTCAGTATAAGGAATAATACTCATATTCAATCAATAAGCAACTATGTCAAAGTTAATTCAGATTTACTAATGTGTGTGTCACATGATACATGCATCAAGCATAAGGCCATCAAGCATCAGGCCCCTATCTGTTCCACAAGACAAGAACATACCTGATTTTGTGTTGATGTGATGGATGGTTCTGCAGTTGAACATATAGTCCACATCATTGTTGATGATGGACGCTGCATGTACTTGTCCATTTAGAAGTATACCATGCAAAATGTTACACAGGCAGGTATTAGCATAAAGTACAGCTTCTACAATACATGTAAACTTTAGATATGAAGGACCAATAGTTCCAGGAAAGATCTAAAGTTACAGAACAAGCATGTATTGACCATCCTACTAGCAGCAAGAACATAAAGATAATCACTTAACAAGTAGCATGAACATGAGTAAATCAGATAACTAACTACAATTTAGTATCCCAGTTGCCACAAAATTTGAAAATATTAGGCACATTATGACAACCTGGCAATAGTTTGTAATCCAAACCAAACCCAGGCCAACCCATACATTTACAAGTGCAGCAATCAAACCAAATTAATCCAAACCAAACATATAGATAGTTGTTGATGCATGCACTGAGTACTCCTACTGTCGATGCATGCTTAGTACGAATTGCACATTAAGTGTTGCATGCATACAATTAAATTCAGAAGCTGTAGACTCTTGTGACCTGGGAATAATTAGCACTACTAATTCAGAGGCGTCAAAATCTGAGCCATGCAAAACTTCCCACTTCTGAAACTTGAAACAATCTCAAGGCAAAAAATTAACACGAAGGAGCAGGCTGAACCCTGCAGGTTGCAGACCACAAACAACAACAGCACAACGGCAGAAGTAGCCCTGTTTGCATCATGTTGAACAGCACAAGCAGCCATATATGCATCGCAAACAAAGAACACTCGACATCCAACATCTGAAGACATTGCAATGACTTCTAAGCACATCTAACATACTGGTTTCTGCAAAGAGCATAAGAAAACATGATACAATATCATTTGCATCACATCAACCAAATTATTAGGCAGCACAACATGCACATGAACAAAGATAGGTTCTGGGTCCTATCTAATTCACCTAGTTGATGAGGGCGATAGAGCGGGAGACAAGCTCGATGTCATTGCCATCAAGGACGATCTCATTCTTGACCTTCTCGGACCTCAAGATGGTGACTCCATCGAGCATGTCCACCTTCCTCACCTGCAACCAAATCATAACAAAAATCAATTAAGTTCATAGCACAGAGCTATATGTTTCTGTTACTTTTAAACTGGAAGCTGCTGATTCTGACATTGTTATTTCTTTACAGGGATAATGTTGACATTATGAAGCAGAAAGTTAATGCTTCACATAATCAAAAGTAGGCAGAACAGATGTTATAATCTAAGCTTCTGAATCTAGACTAGGTTGAAAAACAATGTAATACACACAAGATGTTCTGGGTTCTCCCTTGAGGCGTGAACATATATGGTATATCTTCCCTCATGACCCTACAGAGACAGCAGCAGAAGACATGAACAGATAACTCTGAGCAAAATGTGATGACACAAGAATCATGACAGTGCTGAAAAGATCGATACTTCTACATAGAACATAAAATCAATGAAATTGTCACGAAGTATCATTCTACTCTATTACATGGAGCAGCACTAGCACAAGACACCACGTGAGATATCCATGTGTTATGATAAAGCATGGATTGTATCCCTTTTTGTAATTTGCTACTGAATCAGATACCCAGTATACAACACAATGATAGAACTTGTATACAACTCATCTACTACATGAGTCTCAACTTCAAAAGGAGGAACTACTTGGTTGTTCTAATTTTGCACACCAGAATGGATTTGTATAACTTGACAGAAAAAAGGGGGTGAACCCTTGGGTACAACTTTAGGCGCAGCCCCGCAAAAGAAACCCTACAAAGTTTGCTAGAAACGTCCCAGCATGCTTTCCCTGATTCGAGCAATCCAAACTTCACCAGATAATTTCCCTACCAAGAAACCTGAACATAGCCTGCCTTTAAAAACGCAGTGCAAGCTGAATCCTAACAAACATGCGCAGAAACAGCACGCCATCTAAAAAGCTATGGCAGAACTAGATGCCCCCGGACGGGACAGGAGCAGCACGCATCAACGATTTACTGGGCACATCGGCCCAGCAAAATCAAATCAGACCAATCAACGGGTATAGGATCAGGAGGGGGAAGGCCGCGGGGCCGGCGACACACCTGGATTTTGGCCTTGACGTTGTCGATGGTGTCGCTGCTCTCGACCTCGAGGGTGGTGGTATTCCCCGTGAGGTCTTGACAAAGAACTGCATCTTCCTGCTGCTCGTGCGTGCAGGAGGGAGTCAAGATGGTTGCGTGAGAACGACGGAGCAGGAGCGGAAGCAGACGAAGACGAAACGAAACGAAGATATTTTCGTTTCTCCACGGGTGGGTGTCTGTGGCTCAGATCCGGAAGCCGGACCTCCATCGAGGCTGCGGCTCACCTCGGCGACGACATCAGCAAGGCCGTCGGGGTGTGGGTCGGAGCGGAGGACCTCAGGCATCCATGGCGGCCTCCTAGCACAGAGATGTACAAAGGGGATTGAGACTTGAGAGAAAAAAAGGGAGACACAAACAGAGGGAGGAAGAAGAGCGGGGGAACACGGCAACCTGCGGGACTTCGGTCGACGGCGGAGATGCTTCGGCGAGGCACGAGGCCGAGGCAGCGGAGACCGAGGCTGGATCGCGTTGGATCTCCCTCCCTCGGGTTCTTCTATCCCTTCTGGTGAGGGAAGGGGAGGGGCGAGAGGAGGAGGGCGTGGGGGAGGCCATGAACGGCGGCGAGCTCCGCCGGAGGGAGGTGGCGGCGGCGATGGGTCTGGAAGGGAGGAGGCGGGCTCTCTCCATCGGGCGAGACAACAAGGAGACGGGGGGATTGATACGGCTCCATCGTATCTACTTTTCCAAACACTTTTGCCCTTGTTTTGGACTCTAACTTGTATGATTTGAATGGAACTAACCTGGACTGACGCTGTTTTCAGCAGAATTGCCATGGTGTTGTTTTATGTGCAGAAAACAAAAGTTCTCGGAATGACCTGAAACTCCACGGAATATCTTAGAATAAATAATAAAAAATCCTCGCCAAAGATGAAGACCAGGGGGCCCACACCCTGTCCACGAGGGTGGGGGGCGCGCCCCTCCCCCCTGGGAGCGCCCCCTACCTCATGGCCCCCTAGTGGCCCTCCGACGCCAACTCCAACTCCATATATTGGCTTTCGAGGAGAAAAAAATCAGAGAGAAAGTTTCATCGTGTTTTACGATACGGATCCGCCGCCAAGCCCTAATCTCTCTCGGGAGGGCTGATCTGGAGTCCGTTCGGGGCTCCGGAGAGGGGGATTCGTCGCCGTCATCATCATCAACCATCCTCCATCACCAATTTCATGATGCTCACCGCCATGCGTGAGTAATTGCATCGTAGGCTTGCTGGACGGTGATGGGTTGGATGAGATTTATCATGTAATCGAGTTAGTTTTGTTAGGGTTTGATCCCTAGTATCCACTATGTTCTGAGATTGATGTTGCTATGACTTTGCTATGCTTAATGCTTGTCACTAGGGCCCGAGTGCCATGATTTCAGATCTGAACCTATTATGTTTTCATGAATATATGTGAGTTCTAGATCCTATCTTGCAAGTCTATAGTCACCTACTATGTGTTATGATCCGGCAACCCCGAAGTGACAATAATCGGGACCACTCCCGGTGATGAGAATAGTTTGAGGAGTTCATGTATTCACTATGTGTTAATGCTTTGTTCCGGTTCTCTATTAAAAGGAGGCCTTAATATCCCTTAGTTTCCAATAGGACCCCGTTGCCACGGGAGGGTAGGACAAAAGATGTCATGCAAGTTCTTTTCCATAAGCACGTATGACTATTTACAGAATACATGCCTACATTATATTGATGAACTGGAGCTAGTTCTGTGTCACCCTATGTTATGACTGTTACATGATGAACCACATCCGGCATAATTATCCATCATTGATCCGGTGCCTACGAGTTTTCCATATACTGGTTTACGCTTATTTACTTTTCCGTTGCTACTGTTACAATCACTACAAAAATACCAAAAACATTACTTTTGCTGTCTTTACTTTGTTACCGTTACCACCACTATCATATTACTTTGCTACTAAACACTTTGCTGCAGATACTAAGTTTCCAGGTGTGGTTGAATTGACAACTCAGCTGCTAATACTTGAGAATATTGTTTGGCTCCCCTTGTGTCGAATCAACAAATTTGGGTTGAATACTCTATCCTCGAAAACTGTTGCGATCCCCTATACTTGTGGGTTATCAAGACCTTTTTCTGGCGCCGTTGCCGGGGAGCATAGCTCTATTCTTTGAGTCACTTGGGATTTATATCTGATGGACACTATGAAGAACTTGAAAGACGCTAAGACAAGAATTTATCCCTCAACTACGAGGGGAGGTAAGGAACTGCCATCTAGCTCTGCACTTGATTCACCTTCTGTTATGAGTAAGCTACCGACACCTAAACCTACTACTGCTATGAATTCTGATATGTCGCATGTTATTGATGATGCCACTTCTGCTATGCATGATACTTATGATGAAACTACTTCTATGCTTGATACTACTGTGCCACTTGGTGAATTTCTAGATGAGCAAATTTCTAAGTCTAGAGAAAGAGAAATTAGTGAACCTGAACACGATGATGTTAGTGATGATGAACCTACGCCTGTTATTCCTGAGGGTTATCTTTTTAATAATGAATCTTATGAAGCTATTCTTGCTTGTCCGGATAAACCTGAACATAAGAGGTTACTAATTAAGTGGAGTAAGGAATCTTTTAGAGGTAGGATGAGACCTGACCCTACTTTTGCTACTTCACCTATCTGTGTTCCTGATCAGGATTATTATGATATTACTGTTGATCCAGATATAATTACTTTGGTTGAATCTGATCCTTTTTATGGCTATGAATCTGAAACTGTTGTGGCACATCTTCGTAAGTTAGATGAAATAGCTGCCCTATTTACTAATAATCTGAGATCGCACCACTTTTATATACTCAAAATATTTCCGTTCTCATTAAAGGGTGATGCTAAGAAATGGTTTAATTCTCTTGATCCTGCCTGTGTGCAAAGTCCCCAGGATATGATTTATTACTTCTCTGCTAAATATTTCCCTGCTCATAAGAAACAAGCTGCTTTGAGGGAAATATACAATTTTGTGCAAATTGAAGAAGAGAGTCTCCCACAAGCTTGGGGGAGGCTTCTCAAGTTACTTAATGCTTTGCCTGATCATCCTCTTAAGAAACCTCAAATATTTGATATCTTTTATAATGGACTAACTGATGCTTCCAGAGATTACCTGGATAGTTGTGCTGGTTCTGTTTTCAGGGAAAGAACACCGGATGACGCTGAAATTTTATTGAATAATATGTTGGCAAATGAAAATAATTGGGCACCTCCTGAGCCACCTGCCGAGCCAACTCCTGAGCCAGCTCCCGAGCCAATTACTGAGCCTATTCCTAAACCAACTCCGAAGAAGAGAGGTGTTCTATTTCTCAGTCCCGAAGATATGCAAGAGGCAAAGAAATCTATGAAGGAAAAAGGTATTAAAGCTGAAGATGTTAAGAATTTACCTCCTATTGAAGAAATACATGGTCTTAATTTACCGCCTGTTGAAGAAGTATATGATCTCAATTACTTATTTACTGAAGAACCTCCCAATATCCCGACACAGGTAGTAAAGGTAAATTCTCTCTATAGATATGATAAAGTTGAAGTCCCTCCTACTAAAATTGCTAGTCAGTGCTTGGATGAGTTTGATGACTTTATGTTTAAGCAAGATGACTTTAATGCTTATTTTGGTAGACAATTAAAGCAGAATACCTTTATGATTAAACGCTTGAGTGATTATATGGATAATATTAGAGGTGAACTTAAACTTGTTAGCAAACATGCTTCTATGGTTACCACTCAAGTAGAACAAGTACTTAAAGCTCAGAAAGAAATGCTTGATGAAATGAATAGTAAGAAAAATGATTATGCTGTTAGAGTGGCTACTAGAACTGGTAGAATGACTCAGGAACCTTTGTATCCTGAAGGCTACCCTAAGAGAATCGAGCAAGATTCTCAAAGAAATAATATTGATGCACCTAGTTCTTCTAAAAGGAAGAAAAAGAAAAATGATAGAACTGTGCAAACTTCTAGTGAGCCTATTGCTGAACCACCTGATAATCCAAATGATATCTCTATTTCTGATGCTGAAACACAACCTGGTAATGAACATGAACCTAGTGAAAATGTTAATGATGATGTTCATGATGATGCTCAACCTAGTAATGATAATGATGTAGAAGTTGAACCTGCTGTTGATCTTGATAACCCACAATCAAAGAATCAACGTTATGATAAAAGAGACTTCTTTGCTAGGAAACATGGTAAAGAAAGAGAACCATGGGTTCAGAAACCCATGCCTTTTCCTCCGAAACCATCCAAGAAAAAGGATGATGAGGATTTTGAGCGCTTTGCTGAAATGATTAGACCTATCTTTTTGCGTATGCGATTGACTGATGTGCTCAAAACAAATCCTTATGCTAAGTATATGAAGGATATCATTACTAATAAAAGAAAGATACCGGAGGCTGAAATTTCCACCATGCTTGCTAATTACACTTTTAAGGGTGGAATACCAAAGAAACTTGGAGATCCAGGAGTACCTACTATACCATGCTCCATTAAAAGAAATTATGTTAAAACTGCTTTATGTGATCTTGGAGCCGGTGTTAGTGTTATGCCTCTCTCTTTATATCGTATACTTGACTTGAATAAGTTGACACCTACTAAAATATCTTTCCAAATGGTTGATAAATCAACTGCTATACCTGTCGGTATTTGTGAGGATGTACCTGTTGTGGTTGCAAACGTTACTATTTTAACGGACTTTGTTATTCTTGATATTCCCGAGGATGATAGTATGTCTATTATTCTTGGAAGACCTTTCCTTAATACTGCAGGGGTTGTTATTGATTGCAACAAAGGCAATGTCACTTTTCATGTTAATGGTAATGAGCATACGGTGCACTTTCCGAGGAAACAACCTCAAGTTTATAGTGTCAACTCTATTGGAAAAATTCCATCGATTATATTTGGAGGTTTTGAATTTCCTCTTCCTACTGTCAAAAAGAAATATGATATACTTATTGTTGGGGATGTCCATATCCCCGTTGAGGTAACATAGTGTTATTTGAAATTTCTCTGGTTCCATGATTATCGGAATGAGTTTGTTAACAAGACTTGATCAACCTTGTTAGTGGATTCTTTTTGATGAGCATGAGATGGATGAAACTAGAAGCACAACCTTCTGTACCCTCTTTATATTTTCTGTTCTTTAGTAAAAATAAAGTAAAATAGTATTTTTCTGTCTGTTTCCTGACTTATCCGTGCAATATAAAAAATATCCCGAAAATAAAAGTCCTCAGAATGCCATGCCAATTTAATATGATTTTTTCAGGAATATTTAAGGATTTTTAGTGCAAAAATTACCCCCTGGGCGCGCCCCCTGCCTCGTGGGCCCACGGTGGCCCTCCTCCACTTATTCCTGCACCCATCTTCTTCCTCTGTCTCGCACAAACCCGAAAAACCAACTCAAGCTCGTGTTCTAGCAACTTTTGCTGCGATTTTCGATCTCCTTGCTCAAAGCACCCCTCGCAAAACTGCTTGGGGAGATTGTTCCTTGGTATGTGACTCCTCCATTGGTCCAATTAGTTTTTGTTCTAGTGCTTTATTCATTGCAAATTTGTACTGCATAGGTGACCATGTTCTTGAGCTTGCATGTCAAATATATATGGTTCCAAGTAGTTCTAATGCTTGATATATGCTCTAGGCACTTGTATGAGTAGTTGCTATCAATCTTATTGAAGTTGGTTCACTTTGTTTGAAGTTACTAAAAATTTCAGATTGTTTCAGAAATAATGAAGAGACTTTTGAGGGGCTCATCGAGCCGAAGTTCTAAGGAGAAACAAAAGGAAGAAGAATAGAAGCCCAAATTTAATCTGCCTCGTATCGCGGAGGTCCGGCCGTGTGAATGGCCTTCCGATGACTTCTTGAGGAGTGCCGGGATTTATGAAGATTTCTATCTATTGATTGAGAACGCCGGCCTCACCAACTTCCTCCGCGACCAACGTCGTCAGTATCTCTTACTCACAAATACTTTTGTGCAGAACTTCTACTTTTTCCCTAAGAAATCACCTCCAACAGTAGAGTTCCATTTATATGATGTTGCTAGGGAGATGACATTAGCTGCATTTTGCGAGGTTTGCAAAATACCTTTCGAGGGTTCTTTAGATGAACCACACCGTAATGAAGTGGAAGCTTATATTGACACTATCACTGTGGGAGAAACCAGGAAGGTTTCTGATGCAAGAATTACTAGCATACATTTCCCTGTTTTACGCTACTTTGCCTTATTTGCTAGTCGCTGCTTGATTGGTCGCGGGAACTGTGGGAACCTTAGTATTCCTGATATTATTATTTTTCTCCATGGTTTATACCGCAATAACTCTGTTAGTATGGGTGGAATTGTTGCTAGACGGTTGAGTATGAACCGTACTAAGGGCCCCATCTTTGGAGGCATTTATGCTTCACGCCTAGCTGAACATTTTGAAATACCTATTAGGCATGAGGAGAAAGAAGAAACAACGCTGCCCCGTGCTTATTTAGATTATAAGAGTATGGTAGCGCATGATTTTCTTGTTAAGAATCGCGAAAGGGCGCTTAAATATAAATTGTACTTTGATAAACATCACCCTGAGACTATTACTTTGCCTGCTCCCTCTTTGTTTAACTTGTCTGCAGGTACTTACGTTGTTCCGTGGGCGGCTGTTCAAGCCTATCGGAATCCTGCACCAGCCTCGGAACCAGAGCCTCCACAAATGTCTGTTTATTCTAGGGATCCTGAGGTGGTTGCCAGCCAGTGGCAGTCAGAGTCCTCTTCATCACATTATGATCCCAACTATTCTTCATCGCAGTACGACCCTAGCTTCACTACGGATATCAGCCAGGTTATCCCTGACAATAGACCAACTTAGTCCAAAAGCCTAAGCTTGGGGGAATACGTATTTCCCACCGACATTACATTCATGTTCACACACACTCATTGCTAGATGTCGGTGCTCATACTCTTTCATTGTAATATCCATGCTAGTTTATTTTCCTTTTTCCTGCTTTCTTCTTGTGTGTTTAATAAACCTTAAGAAAAACAAAAAAAAATTGGTGTTAGTCTTTTTCTTGTTGGTAGTAGAATTAAAAAGAAAACCCAAAAATATTTCCCGTCCTTCTTTTGCTTGTTGGGAGCTTTCCCGTGTAAATAGTTTTTATTTTTTCTTTTCCTTTCTTTGGGGGTCGAGAAGACTATATTGAAAATGCTTAGTGGCTCTTATATGCAAGATTGTTTATTTAACTTAGAGCCCATATTACTTGTCTTCTCTCTTGAGTTGAATGCTTGCAGATTGCAGCTTAGTCCAATGCACGTGCACTCTTATTATTATACACACCGTTCGGTCGTGCAAGTGAAAGGCAATAATGATGATATATGATGGACTCATTGGGATGAGAAAATCTGGTATGAACTCGACCTCTCTTGTTTTTGTAAATATGATGATTCATCGTTCCTGATTCAGCTATTATGAAGTAAATATATTTGCAATGACATTTAGAGATTATAGTTGCTTGTGCCATGCTTGATTAGCTATGAGTTATAATGGTTAACCTTGTGTGCCAAGATGCTATTGAGATGATTATGATGTGGTATGATAGGATGGTATCCTCCTTTAAATGAATTGAGTGACTCGACTTGGCACATGTTCACGCATGTAGTTGAATCAAATCAACATAGCCTTCATGATCTTTATGTTCATGGTGGATTATATCCTACTCATGCTTATATTCGGTGTGAATTAATTTTAATGCATGTTTACGACTGTTGTCGCTCTCTCAGTTGGTCGCTTCCCAGTCTTTTGCTAGCCTTCACCTGTACTAAGCGGGAATACTGCTTGTGCATCCAAACTCCTTAAACCCCAAAGTTGTTCCATATGTGTCCACTATACCTTCCTATATGCAGTATCTACCTGCCGTTCCAAGTAAATTTGTATGTGCCAAACTCCAAACCTTCAAATGAAATTCTGTTTTGTATGCTCGAGCAACTCATGTGCAACTATGGCTGCCTATATCTTCCATGCTAGGTGGGTTATTCTCAAGAGGAGTGGACTCCGCTCCTCATTCACGAGAAAGGGCCGGTAACCGGGATGCCCAGTCCCATGATCCAAAAAGATCAAAGCAAATCAAAATAATTAAACAAAACTCCCCCTGGGACCCGTTGAATGTTGGAGGCACTCGTTGTTTTGAGCAAGCCATGGATTGATGCTTGTGGAGGAGGGGGAGTATAAACCTTTACCATTCTGTTTGGGAACTGCCTATAATGCATGTAGTATGGAAGATACAGCCATCTCATAGTTGTTGCGTTGACAGTGAAAGTATGCCGCTCAAAATATTATTTATCTCTATTTCAAAAATCAAGCTCTGGCACCTCTAGAAATCCCTGCTTCCCTCTGCGAAGGGCCTATCTATTTACTTTTATGTTGAGTCATCACCCTTCTTATTAAAAAGCACCCGCTGGAGAGCACACTGTCATTTGCATTCATTATGATTGGTTTATATTGGGTATGACTTGACTGGATCTCTTTTACCATGAATTACAATGTTTAGTCAGTCCTTGATCTTTAAAGGTGCTCTGCATTTATGTTTTGCGGTCTTAGAAAGGGCTAGCGAAATACCATTTTGTTATATCATGTTATGATTATTTTGAGAAAGTGTTGTCATCCGAGTTTTATTATTATGGCTCGCTAGCTGATTATGCTATTGATATGAGTAATTGTGAGACCTACGTGTTATTGTGAGTATAGTTAGTTCATAATAATTGCTGAAACTTGAATGCTGGCTTTTCATGTTTACAACAACAAGAGCAAACAGAGTTTGTAAAAGTCTTTATTTTTCTCTTTCAGTTTGTCAACTGAATTGCTCGAGGACAAGCAAGGGTTTAAGCTTGGGGGAGTTGATACGTCTCCGTCGTATCTACTTTTCCAAACACTTTTGCCCTTGTTTTAGACTCTAACTTGTATGATTTGAATGGAACTAACCCGGACTGATGCTGTTTTCAGCAGAATTGCCATGGTGTTGTTTTATGTGCAGAAAAAAAAAGTTCTCGGAATGACCTGAAACTCCACAGAATATCTTAGAATAAATAATAAAAAATCCTCGCCAAAGATGAAGACCAGGGGGCCCACACCCTGTCCATGAGGGTGGGGGGCGCGCCCACACTAAAGTAAGGTCTACTGACTCTGTCTGGAATTAGATTGGATAGGCTGATGGGAAATTTAGGAGTTGTGGAAAGAAGAGACTTTCTTTCCATACTTACGAGAGACTCCGAGTACTCAAACATTCAATCAGGATGGTCGGTTAGCTCTTATGTTTTAGAATAACTTAGTAAAAAAAGTAAAAGTAATAAATAAAATGAATCTCCTAACTCGGTAGCCCATGAGGTTCCAATGGTTAGTTTTGGATTTTTTCAGGCAAGAAAGCAAAGAAGAAGGGAGGATTCTCTATTACCAACTTCCCCCATTGTCCTGTCCTCATTGGTCATTCATCTTTCCCGATCTAGTGCCATCGTTCTTCAAGGTGCCGGAGGGTTTGAAGCATACCTACTACCCCTCCCCTGAGCTTAGTTCAGAGTTGCCTCAGCGCGCTCGAGTAATAACTAGGAAAATCAAGGCTGGACAGGTCTTCGAGCCAACTTCAGGAAGAAATGCAAGTGAAAGAGAATGCTCTCGAGGGCGCAGGAGTCTTTTTCTGTCTTTCTTATTGGAAATCCAAATCGAAATGCCTCAACTTGATAAATTGACTTATTTCTCACAATTCTTCTGGTTATGTCTTCTCCTCTTTGTTGGAAGATGAGTACACATCGGGTAATCCGCCCACGAGAGCCCAATCACAAGAGGCTCATACAGAAAGCAATCAGCCCATAGCCCAATATTGAGACCACAGCCTATTATTCAAACCACAAAGGATCCGTCTTTCATCGTCCAATCTTCTCGATCGAACATATTGACATCAATACTCCTTTCCATGGCCATTCACGGCCCGCGAAGATCAACCACTCGTGCCCGAGATCACTATCCAATCAAAAACCAGACTTCCAAGATCCATCTCACTCAGACCCTTTTGAATGTAGCGGATAACAACGGAGTGGGGCTATCGAATTGATATGTATTCGAATCTTAGGAGCTGGTAATCACTGATATGCTCATATTGGTGACGTTATTGTTGCTGTAATCAAAGAAGCAGTGCCCAAAATGCCTCTAGAAAGATCAGACAAAAGTAAGACGAGCTGTAATTGTACGTACATGTAAAGAACTCAAACATGACAACGGTATGATAATATGATATGATGACGGTTGTCATTGATCAAGAAGGAAATCCAAAAGGAACTCGAGTTTTTGGTGCGATCGCTCGGGAATTGAGACTTATGAATTTCACTCAAAGAGTGTCATGAGCTCCTGAGGTATTAAAAATACTAGTAGTAGAGACTATGATATAGTAGGGTATCAGAATATAGATCAATTAGTAGATTGTGTGTGACGCATATACATGAAAAAAAAGAATAATTAGATAATAATAAGAATAAGAATTCGAATCTTAATAAAAGGAAGGGTTCGAATAGCATCTACTAATATTACCGAAAACTTTGTGAAAATACTTCTACGAGAAGGTTTTATTGAAAACGTTCGAAAACCATAGGGAAAGTAACAAATCTTTCTTGGCACGTGCCCCTGCTCCTGGTCTTCGAACTAGTCATTAATGGTCGGCAACATAGGTACCCTTTTTCGGTATGCGTTGCGAACACTTTCATTTTTAGCGTCTCATCTTCTCTGGAGAAGCTCAAATCGAACGAATAGAGCAGATGGTCCAACTACAGAACTTCTTCTTTTTCATTACTTCCATGGTCGTGCCCCGTGGCACGGCAGCACCCGTACTATTGAAATGGTTCGTCAGTAGAGATGTTCCCACTGGTGCCTCTTCTTCCAATGGTACTATAATTCCTATTCCTATCCCTTTATTCCCTTTTTTGGTCTATCTAGATTTAAGGAAATTCATACGCTCCATGGACAGAGCAAAAAGTGGAGTGTTGGTCAAAGCAAGCCACCCTATTCTATTACCAGACAAAATGGAGAGAAGCTCATCCGCTAGAAATGCTTTATTTCGTTTCGTTCCCGTTCTTCATTTCCTTATTATCGAATCCATGGGGGACTTGTCATATTTAGAATCTTTCTGCGGTCTGCTCTGTTTACAATTCTTTCGTACTCTCTTCTCTTTACCACGCGATAGGTCAGCGAAGCGTGAGCGGGCGCTCCGAAGTAAAGGCCAAACACTTCGGCCTAAGGGCAATGAGCAACAAAATGACAAGATGAGGTGCCCCGGGCACCCCCATATAGAAAGAAGGGTCGAAGGTTTTGGGCCTGTAGCTTTCCCCGCCCCCCCTCGTCGAGTGGTGCTTGTTTGGGGGGTGTGCCACCAGAAAGCGGGCTTGAAGCTCTCGCCTTACCAACGAGCCGACTGCTGATGGCTGTTGGTCACGACTACTACAAAAAAGTGAAGATGAATCTTTCTATTTCACATGGAGGAGTGTGCATCTTTATGTTGGGTGTTATTCTGTCGTGCGACCCGATGGCTTATGTGCGACCTGTGGCCCACGCCTCCTATTCTATTTGTTCAGGGCGGGCGGCGTGAACTCTGATTCGATCCGGGTATTCAATCCCGCCGCTGAGATGCTCAGTTGACTCCTTAACCTTGATAGGAAGATGGCTTATTCCAAAATTCGTGCATAAGGGTAAGGAACTTTGGATGAATTAATGCGAATGGGTGTAAGCCTCGCTGCTCGGAAACACCCAGTGCTGACCACACTGAGAGACACGAAAGCGCAGGTAATGCCAGTTGGCGAAGTGGCGTTAAGCATCCCTAGCGGTACGCAAAGAGAGGTCGTGATGATATCATCTACGTCCGTACCGCTCCTCGTGGAGTAGATCCCGCATCCAACCAACCCTTTTTTGACCAGGGAACGGGAGAATTCCCACTACCGCTGGCAGGCCAGCCGGGCCGTGAGCACGGTGGGAACGGGCTTCCCAAAAAGCGAGCCCCGGCCCGGGTCAGCATAGAATGGGGGGGACGGCCCTAATGTTGTGTTGGCCGGGTTGCGGGCGGATAAAAGCGGACGTGGGGACTCGGGTCGGGGCACAGCGTAACTAAGAGAGCCATTCCATTTAGGGCGAGACAGAATGGGTGGGCACAAGTGGTCTGGTGTCCGATCCGATTGGTCAGACGACGACTACTTCACATATTATATTAGCCGCCTATCCCGGAATGGACTGGGATGGAATAGAAAGAACGCGAAGCAGCAAGCAAGGGATGAGCGCTTTGTTGCGCCCGCGCATACGTTTTCTTGCTGGGTCGGTTTGTTTTTGGGGGGTGGGGCAATAAGCTTGCTTCTTCACAAGCTTATCCCCGCCCCCTTTCCTGTCCGTCCCGACCGGCAGCAGTTGGGTCTCCCCATCTCTCCTCAACTTCCCCGGTCTTCGGCCCGAGCTGTATGAGGCAGAAACTCGTCCCACGTACGGTTCGGAGGCCGAGCCCCACCCCTGCAATAATGGTGCAGCTTAGGTCAACTAATACGAATAAGATACAGTTCACTCAACGATTGCCCTTGGGTCCCGAACTCCATATGGGGAAGGAACGTTGTTGTTTGCGAGGTCTCGATCATTTACATGGACCCACTTCTCATTCCATTTGTGGGAATTTGATGATTTATAAACCGTCCCCAACGAGCGAAAGGTTCATGTTTGAACATGATGAATCACTTCGTGCCGACCTGTTGCCCATAAACTTTCTTGCCTCATATGAGAATGGAAAACTGGAAGATTTTCTGCATCGGTGGATGAAGAATCACGAACATAAGAATTTCTGGTTTAGCATGTTCCCAGAAAGAAGATACTTTTTTTCCATTCGAGAAACGAGGAGCACGACTGAAGTGGCTATACATACAAATCCATTTACGGATCTATATGCTCCGATTGGAACTGGAAGTTCCAGAACTGGCGGCTGGTATACCACCATAATGAAATTGCCTTTTATTTTTAGTATTCGGATAGGATTTCTGTTGGCTTCATCGGGAGGCTCGCGTAGTTTGTTACGTCAACTCCAAAAGGATAAGTTGCATTTGAATCGAGAAAGTTTTGTTCATAATTGCATAAAAGGAGTCAAAATAGTGGCTGCGGCGCGTCGAGGGTCAACCTTTGATATCGAATAACCTTTCGAGCCTTCCACAATGGATCTCTATCCTCCTTTGAAACCAATAGAAGTTCACTGACCATCCCTGTCAAACATAACCCAAGGTAGGATCGAGAGGAGAAGAATAGGACTCTTGCTAGTATCATAACCTCTCGATGGGAGAATGAAACCATGGTACCTACCTCCCTCCCTTACTTGGTAATCTAAGAACCCTTCAGGGGGGGAGCAAGAGATCTTCCATACCAACATTTTGTTCGCCACCCCTGCTTCCTCCTCCACTTGAGCTTGTGCAGCAAATCTACTTTATGCTTAGGCTAGGTCCTGCAAGTAAAGAGAAGTAAATATTGGAAACATGGGTATCTAGTTTATTTTATTCAACGGCTGAGTAATTGAAATTCCTTGCTTCTTCAAGCAGGAGATCCCGAGTACCGGGTGTCGTCAGACTCCCATTCTATTACCTTTGTGCCAAGAGCACGTTAAGCTGCCTGGGCTGTTCCGCTACCGGCGTGTAAAGAAGCTCCGCCTAACGGCTAAACCAATGAATTTCTCTCCTTAAAGGAATCTACTTCCCTGACTGTCAACTACTCGCTTCTTCACCGATATCACACCCGCGCCAGACTGAACAGCAGAGTGAGAACCCAACCAAATACGATTCTTGTATTATCTTACCGAAATTCGGATCCATTTGGCTCCAAAGGAGCAAGCACGGGAGTTCTAATAGGACTTTGAGACTCGAAAAATCCTTCGGGCTGCTGAGAACAGAGAGAAGTAGTTGCAGAGAGGTTTGATAGGGTTAGGCAGATGCCCCATTATTCGTAAACAAGAAGAAATCCAGATTAGTTTGATGGAGCTGTGGCTTAGCACAAGCATGGTGTCAATGTGGTTCCTCTCGACTAAACACTTAAACAATTGGATCCAGTAGGGTTCAATAGAGGTATGGTATCGGCAACCTTTTAGGGAGCGAGATTCTTTGGAATAAGATAGCTGCCCAGAGCTTGCGACGTACCTACCCCCTGGGCGTAGATAGAATTAGGTAAGATAAAAATTGATTGGAAAGTCCTAAATTAGACCAATTCAATTCCGTCTGCTAGAATAAGAAAAAAGTGCTTCCGAATTTCTCTCATCCTTTATAATGGGAATTTCTCTTTGTTCAGTAATAACTTAATCTTGCAATAAAACACTCTTGCTTGGAAGGTATGGTAAAGGTAAACTGTTTCTATTTTTTGATATAAAAAAGAGAGTGCTAAAGGAGTCATTCAGAAGTGAGTGAAGGGGCAAAGCTCATTTCTTTCATTCAGGAATGGACACTGGACCAGAATGAAATGTGGGAATATCAAGATTGGCAGATTTTTTATATTGAAATAAAAAAAACTCAACACGACTAGTGAATTCAAATTAGAGTCACTTGCGGATTTCTTCAAATTGTTGTAGTGTAGTATTGTGGTTTTTCAGTAAAGACCCCGACCTATAAATATTCACAGCCCGGCTCATACGGGCGGACAATATTCACCCAGAGCCCCGTTGCGACCGCAATGCTGTTCTTGAAGGACCTTACCTTAGAGCAAAAAAAAGGGAATAGAAGTTAGGAAGACTACTGACGTAGGGCGGCGGGTGAGCTCAACCTCGAACCAAACAAGCAACGGATTGAGCAACTAGCGCGAAAGCCGTTGCGCGTTAGCGCATCCGTTTTCTTGCTCCATCGTTATTAGTTTCTATTCTCTCCCTGCACGAACCTCGGTCCAATCAATTTGTTTGGAATTGGGGTTAGGACTGGTTAGAACTCCCATTTCCCGATCGGAGGTTTGAGCTGCTATGGCAAGCTTTTTTTCCGAATAGTGGGTATGGGGAACCCACCGTACCAACACGATTGGCTGGTGTTGCTGATACCGGACCCGTTATAACCCCGATTGGAAGGGCAGGCCAGTCTGAGGCTCTGGGGATGCGAGGCCATTGAAAGTGAGTATCCCATATTCTATGACGGAGATAGAGCATTAATTGCAGTTTTCACCCCACCTTAACGACCGAGCGAGGGATGAAATCTTTCAACGACTAGGGAGGCATCACCCGAGGCTGATTCCAGTGGATCACTATAGAATCTTCTAGAAGCAGGTTCTCCAGGCACTATGGTAGGACGTGGATCGATCATGACGAGAATGGACTTCTCCGTCATGTAATGGTTTAGAAGAGTCACGGTCCTGTTCCCTGCCGGGCTTTTTCCCTTCTCGACTAGACGAAGGAGATATTCATTCCATTCAGGCAGGTGAGGAAGGGCGGCGTCGGCTTGACCCTGTCTTCTCTCTTGGTCGGGTCGGAGGCTAAGTTTCTCATTCAGTGGTGAGGTGTTCATAGAAAGCAAGGCCTCGCCCAACGAGTGGCGGATTTGGTCTGGATGGGGTCTCGCTTGGACGCTGGGGAGATCCATAGATCTGGATAGAGTCTTTCTCGCTCAGTAAAGAAGAGTACGCGCGCTACGGCTTACGCAGTGGATCTTCGGGCAACCAACCCGGCACATCCAATTCCGATCAACAACTTGGAGGTATGGCTGAGTGGCTTAAGGCATTGGTTTGCTAAATCGACATACAAGAAGATTGTATCATGGGTTCGAATCCCATTTCCTCCGGCACGGAAGTAGAACGGGCGGGAGAAATTACGTGAGAGAAAGAACCTCAGATTGATGGAGTCCGCCGTCGGACAGAATAGCTGCTTAGTGACTAGGAGCGGAGCGCCCCTTTCTTGTTCTTGGTGGCATCTATAGCGAAGAAGACCTTCCCGAACGAGGGCCGTCCAGTCCCCGGCCGGCTCTCAGTTCTTGAGCAAGCTCCTCCACTGCAGGTAGGATGCTCATAGATGAAGAAAAGAGACTTTAGGCAAGTGGTTCTGGTAGCTCAGCTGGTTAGAGCAAAACAAGCAACGGATTGAGCAACTAGCGCGAAAGCCGTTGCGCGTTAGCGCATCCGTTTTCTTGCTGGACTGCAAATCCTTTTTTTCTTGTTTCAGTGGGAAGAGCAAGGGGCATTGCCCTTGAAATCCTTCAGTGGTTCGAATCCACATCTGAGCGTCTTTTTTTCGGTATGCCGCTCCGCGAGCAAGGAGCGCCGCGAGGAGAGCGAGAGAACGAAGTGGGCTTTGGTGATGTCGGAATTTGAACCTATTTGTATCTATTTAGTGATCAGTCCGCTAGTTTCTTTGATTCCACTCGGTGTTCCTTTTCCATTTGCTTCCAATAGTTCGACCTATCCAGAAAAATTGTCGGCCTACGAATGTGGTTCCGATCCCTCCGGTGATGCCAGAAGTCGTTTCGATATACGATTTTATCCGGTTCCTATTTTATTTATTATCCCTGATCCGGAAGTCACCTTTTCTTTTCCTTGGGCAGTACCTCCTAACAAGATTGATCTGTTTGGATCTTGGTCCATGATGGCCTTTTTATTGATTTTGACGATTGGATCTCTCTATGAATGGAAAAGGGGTGCTTCGGATCGGGAGTAACCACTTTTAAAAGGGCAAAGGGGGGAAGGACATAGGAAAGAGGGATGCCTACAAAAAATCAATTGATTCGTCATGGTAGAGAAGAAAAACGGCGCACGGACCGTACTCGAGCTTCGGATCAATGTCCCCAGAAGCAAGGAGTATGCCTGCGTGTTTCGACAAGAACACCGAAAAAACCTAATTCAGCTCTACGTAAGATAGCAAAAGTACGGTTGAGCAATCGACATGATATATTTGCTCACATTCCAGGCGAAGGTCATAATTCGCAGGAACATTCTATAGTATTAGTCAGAGGAGGTAGAGTGAAAGATTCGCCAAGTGTGAAATCCCATCGTATTCGAGGAGTCAAGGATTTGCTGGGAATTCCGGATCGTAGAAAGGGAAGATCTAAATATGGTGCAGAAAGACCTAAATCGAAATGAATGGAAGATGCCTCTGGAACTTTTTGGTTCTTTTTTGGGGGCGATATGGAAGCAGCTAGCTCCCTTTCCCTTATTACGTTACCATTTCTCTCCGCTATTCTTCGCTTAGAAGGGCTTGAGAACGAAATAAAAGTCAATCCTCTCACCAATGAAGCGCATAGGGATAGGATGCTCAAGCCCCTTGATGAGATTATTATCGATCCGAACGATCCACAGAATGCAGGGGTAATCCTTGCTTCCAGGATACGCGTCGAGATTAATAAAATCGTGGACGATATCGATCCGTATTGGCTAACCGACCTTTCCTCTAATATAAGCGCGCTTTCTGAAGCAGTGCATGGAGGGGTGGAATGGGATCATCGGGTCGAATATCGCCGTCAGGCTTTGGCGGATTTGCAAGAATTTGGTGCAAATGATTTGGTCTTTAAAAGGGCTGTGAGGGACGTGTGGCCTTCGTCGATGGGAAATCCATCGTATGCGTTACAAATCCACTAGCATTTTGTTCGTGAAAGAATGTTCTTGTTTTTCGTTGGAAAAACCAACGCCGATCTAAAACTAAGTCTCCCTTTCTCTTTTGTTTGGGAGCAGAGCTGACTTTTCCGTGCTACCCCATCCCATGTTACCGTTTCAAAATAACAATCCTCTCTTATTATACGCTTCATCTACCGAACCTGATTTGACACTCATTTTCATACTTTTTTTTGATATTATCTCCTCTGACGAAGACGAATTGGCAGAAATTTCCTTTTTGCTGCACGAGTGTAGTTTCTATGATCTCAATTGCCAAATGGCTCTCGAGTTTATAAATCTTATGAACGAAGCCCCACTATATTGATATATATTCGTAGTTGGGATTCGTCGTTTCTTCGTAGTTGTCGCAATCACTTCAAGCAGTGGAAAGAACCAAAAATGTGCGAAAAGTCCTTGGGCTGTTGAACAGAATCCAACCACACTAGAATGGTTGGTACAAAGCCCTCCGGCCTTTCATACTTTTGGAGAACTTCCTGCGGTAAAAGAGACAAAAAGCTAGGCGCATATGCGTCCTAACTATTGCCTCTTTCTGGCTCCGTATTGAAAACTCGAATTGGTAGGTTTCTCGAAGTAGTTTTAGTAGGTTTCTCAGGAAATAGAGATGTCGAGGACCCTACTTACCTACCGGGTAGGTGGGGGGGAATAAGAGTGGGAACGAGGGCTTCTTTCACTTGTTTGTTTTCCTACAATGGTATCTCCGAACTCAACAGCTCCCGCGATTTGGAGCGATAGCGAATTCATACGAGGACTACGAAGCGAATAATTGCATTCCTTCCAGGAGGTCGAGTGCATGCTTTCCTCGGTTTCGAATCAAGGGACAAAGATAGATCCTCGGTAACGGCAAAGGGGATAGCCTTGCTTTTGAACATTCATGTGCATATATTTTCATTAGATGTGCAATCGAAATCAGTAGGAGAGAAACTTTCATCCCTATATTTCCACTGAAATGGAATTAGCGATACCTTTGCTTTTAGTTTGAATTCATGAATCCTGTTTCTAGTGGCGAGTAACTACTACGAAAGGTACGGAAAACGGGAAAGGCAAAGCACAGGAAAGAAGAATATATTCAATAATGTCATCCTTGTTTCGGTACCGGATTCAACTTGTCGAGGCTTCTGCTCGTAACGTCACTCACTGGATCAAATCAAAGGGCTCGGTTTCTGCTCCTCGGCAAAGGCAAAGTCAATTCAATAGGAATCTGAATCCTAAAAGGCAAGACCCAAACCACCGGTCGATCAACAGTTCTTCTTTCACTTCCATCTCTTGATACCTGTTTTCTTGCTTTTCTTACCACTGCTGTAGTGAACCGCATCTCTAAGCACCGGGAGTCGTGAACCGCGCACAAGGTCCTTCTTAAACTAGAAATAAGTGAAATAATTGTTCTGGGTCACCTTGGCTTTTGTGTTCAGTAGTTAGTAGGGGAAGTTGCCCGGCTTGGTATCTCTCTTCCCTGTAGAAAACCAATCACAAGTCCCTCCTTATTTTCACTCCAAAAAGCTGGAAAAAGAGCAAATCTCGGATAGCCTAACTTGTTTTTGCCCTGGAAAAGGCAGCTACTATCCCTGCTGGATTTCCAGAAAACGGAATGTACCTAGGGAACCCTATTGATCAGATCAGAGACTGAACCTAGTGATCTTTCTCCTGCTGGCAAGCATCGATACCTGTCTCCTAATGAATTGATCTTCTCTTGGGCTCTGATTCACACAATCGGAAAGCCCTTGCGATGTGGGTCACCCTTTTCCTCTATACATCTGTTCAGCAAAGGGGGCTTGCTATTCTCTGCAATTGAAGGTTGGGCCTACATATCTCTTATTTGTGTGGATCAACCATCCAACCTTTCTTCTTTCTTTCCATAAAAGCGTAGGTAGAATGCGTATAGTAATGGTAGAGCTGATGTATGGCTAAGCAGGGCTGATGGAGCTCTTGGAAAGAAGTCAGTATCCAGCTTATCCCTAGTCTAGCACTCTGCTGTGAAGTCAGAAACCCATTAACAAGCAAGGCTGTAGTGAACCTCTTCCTTAAGGGATTGTGGAATGCACACATCCCGGAATACAGTTGGGTGATCCATTAAGCTAAGCAAGAGCTATGAACAACCTAGTGACGCGGTGGCAAGCATCGATACGAGGAAGGTGATAGATCAGATACGATTTCCTTCATAGGATACTCTTTTTCCTTCGGATTGTGGAATGATAGGAAGGGCCTAATAGTAGTGATTTAGTGCGATGTGAGGTGCCCCGCGCGTGAGACTTTCTGAGGTTAAGAAAATAATAACAGGGCGGCTTTCTTAGACTCGGCTCTATAGCACTCTTTGAGTAAGTTCGTTAACGAGGTAGCAGTTCTACACGAATGAAAACAGACCTATCTTCTCTTTCTTGGGCGGGGCACCAAATTCATGTATCTTTACCAATTAACCAATTTCTTGACGCTAGGGTGGATCCTAAAGAGATACCACTTCCTCATGAATTTATCTTGAATCGGGACCTTTTGCCTCAATCTTTATCAAAGTTTTGGTATCTAGCTTATCCAGCTACAGTATAGTATACTCCTTCCTTGCTCGATAGAGCTCTTTGAATCCGCTTCAACTAAATGCGTAAAATAGAGTAATTTCTTCAAAAGCCAGTTTCTTTTGAGAAGGCAGGAGGCCCATAGCGAGTTACAATAGTGCCAGTTCTTGTACGGAAGGCCGTAATTCCGGTAACCTCGACTGCTCTAAGAATGATCCGGGCTAGCCGGGCACATCACATCAAAGTTAGGTCATTTGTCAAAAATATGGCAAATAGCTCAGTTGGTTTGGTAAGGGAGCTATTCTCTCACTTAAACCACTCCCATATTAGGTATTCTATCTCGTCTTAAAGTTCCCCCGCATTACCCATAACTTACCACCTGTATCTCCAGAACTCAAATCGCAAAATGACAATGCTTTCGATAGTCTGTACTAAATTACTTCGTACGAATGCACATCTTGGCCGTCGGATAGCTGATCACCATTTCAAAGTCTATATCCGTGGTTCAAGAAATGGAATTGCTATTCTCGATTCAGACAAGACACTGATTTGTTTACGAAACACTCTTCATTTTATAGGATCTCCCAGTCGTCAAAAAGGCCGTTCCTTCTTTTTAAAGACCAATCATTTATTTATTTATGAGATAACGGAAGAAATGGCGAGCTATTTAAGAAGCTATTTAAGAAATGTGAATTCTCATTGTTTTGATGATTCTCAATGGAAGATCGGGGCGTTTTTGACCAAATCTTTTGCAAATAAAAAAAATTCCGTTCAAGAAAGAAGAAGATCAATTTTGGGTTGAACCAACAACCTGATTGTGTGGTTATTCTGAATGCAGATAGAAAGTCTTCGGTCATACTGGAAGCTGATCGATCACAAATACCTATTCCATCCTTAGTTGATTCTACGATCCCATGGGAATCCTATAAAAGAATCACTTATCCCATCCCAGCGAATGATCCTATACAGTTCATATATCTATTTCATCATTCGATCATGAAAACAGTGATTCTTGAACAGAATGCGATTAGTAGAGAAGCGCAATCTCTCAGAGTCACTTTGAGTACGGGGAAGTCCGCAGGAGGGATGAGATCCGCCTGCTACTCCACCTCTTCTTCTTCCCTAATAGACGAAGAAGAAAATAGGGCCAAGGCGCTATTGGAGATGCGCAAAAAATATCCATCGGGAGATGGCGCTGACGCTGATGCTAATGCTCGCAAGGCGGTTTTGCAGGCAATTTCTAAAAATACTTTTTTTTCGTTGAGCTCATAACCCGGTTTGGGCCGATTGACTCTGAGAGCGATCGAGGGGTCGCGGGCTCACACCTTGCTTTTGCGCATAGGATCGAAGAGATCCTAGAATTTAATGGAAAGAGCAGCGGCTCTCTGAAAGACCTCATTGATCTTAAATTGGATTTGGAAGACGCCTCTAAAAGAGAGGAGATTCTACTTCCATATTTTTCCTCAAAAAAAGAGGCAAAGTCCTAGCGTGATACAAAAATAAATAATGGGCAAGGGCGGGGAATGATAGGTTCATAGATGTGGAGTAATCAGTTCTTCATTTGAAGAGTTAGTTGGCTGGCCTACCGGCCCGCAGATGTAGAGAGGTTGCCCCCACCATCCTCTTGAACTGCGAAATCAAAGTCGCGATCTGATAGGTATCTATCCTGACCATGCATCTGGAAAGCGCCGGTTCGATTCCGGCTCGTGACATGAAGAAGAAGTCCCAAACAGGGATCAGATGAGTTTGCACAGCGTTACTTTGTTGACGGAAAATCAAATTGTTCTTCCGGTTCAATGAAGACTATGCTTATTTTCCTTTCTCTTACCGGTCTGTGTTCTATCATGGACCTGTATTCCGTTCCTCGAATCGAGACTTTCTTTTGGTATGATTTTGATACGAGTTTTCTATCAAAACTCTATGCCATCAATCACTATCCCCGTTTCTGCCCGGACGATTCCTTCAAATAAATAAAAAGAAAAGTGAAGAGGAAAATGCATAACCAGAAGAAAAAGATATCGTGATGTAAAATGATCATGGGGACACATTGTTTTTAGGACCGACAATTTCCTGCACTGCTTAAACCAAGAAAAAGATACATACTAGTTTTCATAGGTAGGCCTCTCTCTCCTACAGAATAGGTTTTTCCAAAAACTACCCATGGGATTTCTTTGTCTTTTCCTTATCTTTTGTCCGGTGAAGAATCTCCTGCTGCAGAGATAAGATGAATGGCTTCGAGATACCATCACTCGTCATTGCCAAGGAAATGAATTGCAAATTGGCTACTTATAGTCTACACTTCCCCTGATTCTCCACGATGACCCGCATTCATTGATTGAGAGAATAAGCTGAAGATAGATCCATTGCGATATTGGTTTGGAAGAGAAGCCGTGGAGACAGCTCATTGTTCCTATGTCCGGAATTGTTAAAGAATGAAGGTACCCCGTTGACTATGTCGGGTAATGCCGACTTAGGTTATCCCTAAAAACACTATCAACCACATCATAACTGTTTGCTTTCGCTTTCCTCGCAGAGTTGGTTCTAGCTTTCACCGAAGCATTTCGTCGCTTGCTACGCCCTTCCTCGTCTCTGGGTGCCATCCTTTCTCCTGCATTTTCATGCACATAAGCATAGCTCCAACCACTTTTCATGCTTAGAAAATGCTGTAATGAGGGTGCTGAATGTATACGGATCTGGCGCAAGATCTCTGTCTGCCTTTTCTTTCAGCTGATCCTCTACCTAATGGTTCAGACCCTGGCAGACACCGGTGCGAGAACAGAGGCAAGTCAACTATACCAGCATTTCTGAAGATAGGCAACTCTTTGTTTCTGAAGATAGGAATTCCAGATAAATAGATCTGCATTCAAGTTTTAGGCTTGTGTCCTTTCATCTAGAATGGCTGCTGCTTGGTCTTCAGTGAGCAAAGTCATTTCCTCAATAGAGTTCTTTGCCCGACAAAAGTGAATCTTGATCTTTCTTCTTGATAGTTTGTGATCGAGCCAATCTCACAATTTCGATCTTGCTACTACCACTATAGCCCTGAGTGACTATGGCTACCTGAACTGAAGGAGTTCCCACAAGACCTGTGAATGTCAACTTCACTCTAAGGGTAAAGCATGCTCGCTCCTTCGCTCGTACGAACAATCAGTCGTTGCTGGGAGCTCTATCCTCCTCGCACTACTAAAAACAGGGTGAAAGAATCTCCCGCGTTCAGTCTGTGGAGGCCGACCATCATAGTCGTCTCTACACCAAGTTGGTCTTAAAGTCTACCCGGGCTAGCTTCTTCATTCTTCGATCAGGGGCGGGCTTCTTCCCTTATATATGATGACTTAGATAGATAAACTTCTTTGATCCATTCATTGATAAAGTCTTCGGGGGCTGTTTACCTTTTGAATCGACAGTAGAGTAGGTTTGATCTTGCTTTCTCAATCTTTCTCTGATCCTAGCCGTGTAGTAGATCCGGCTTTATTCGGCTAAAAAGAAGTGTGTGTGGCCGTCGTATCTGCTCGCCCCCTTCTTCATTCATCCATTTAGGTAAGAATGGATCCAGGGAACCTGGCTCGGGAACAGCCCTGAAAAAACATAGTAAGAGAGTCCAATCTCTGAAATATAGCATTTGATCTCCTAAGTAGCAGTAGTAGAGGGCTTAGTATCTGACTTGATCCAATAGAGTCAGAACACACAGTAGATCCAGATTCCACACCTTGCTGTGGACTGGGGAGAGAGCAGCTCTTCGAAGCTGGGCGTTCTGTGTGATTATGGAGGAACTGTAGTACTCGCCCCAAAATGCAAGCCGGGATAGATACTTAAAGAAAGGGGGAGCGGTGGGCCTTCAAAAAGGAGCGAGGGAGTGATGGGCAACCTTTTTCTATATGTTGCTCGTGAGCCGCCAAGTACCAGTCTCGCAACAGTACTGACGTTAAAGGATCGGTCCTTCACTTGCGGATCGTTCGCGAGTCGAACTCGCTCTCTTGCCACGCCTTTGACTCACGAACTCGAGTTGGATTCATTCACTGCTGACTTTTTTGAGGATCGTTCGTTCTTCACTCTCTTGCTATTACCCGCAGGGAGCGCAGCAACCGACGGTGCATATTATCATATAGAAAGAAGCGAAGCGTAGCGATTCATACTACCGGAAAAGTGTCGCTAACCGCTAGGCAATAGAGTCAGCTTACAGGGTGGGGCGCAAGCAAGCATAGCGAATCACATAGAGTTGCCCCTACCTGCCAGCGTGCAGATAGATAGGGCGGGCGAGCGCAGGGATGGATGTCTGAGCGGTTGAAAGAGTCGGTCTTGAAAACCGAAGTATTGATAGGAATACCGGGGGTTCGAATCCCTCTCCATCTGCGAGGTCATAAGTTCTCTCTTGCCTTATCTATAGATAAGAACGAATCTCCTCGACTCGACTGATATGATGGATGGAATGGGTAGAAGGTTGAGGTTATTGTGTGTTGATTTAGTTAGGACTTTGTCTCCCTTTCGTTATCTTCCGCCCCAGGTGGATGACCTGCGGGAGCTAAGTCGAAGATCTCGGTGTCGTCGTGAGTGGTTGATAAACAACGATTGTAGTTTGATTTAGGGAGTCCCAACCCTGTGAAGCTTAACAGACAAAGAAAACGATAGAGACTTCCGGGTATAGGGAGACCTTAATGAATCAAGTATTCAGGTGGCAGAGTTTTTAGCTACATAAGCGCTCAAATTCCTGAATACTTATTGCCCAAAAAATATGATCAACCCCAGGTACATTTATTAGGTTTTGATCTGAGGCTATCCTGGTCTGCAGGACCCAACACAAGTATTCATCCTTTCCAATCTGAAAAAGGTGTTGCCGAAAGCTTACCCTCTTCCACACGGATGCTACAGCCGCTATCACTTTTGCAGGAGGGGAATTACAGAGTTCGCCTCTCGACATCTTGTTTGGTAAGCGGAATTTTGACCCAGGTGCCCTAGTGTTGCCTAACCGTTCGGCCGGAGATGTCGGATGCGAGATCTTTAGCTACTTGTATTAATTTGCCGCAGTGTGCTTAGATACAATGGGCTGGCAGCTGAGGCTTGGCAGGATGGGGGAGTTAATTAAGGTCGAGGGAGCAGGAAAGAGTTTGTTATTCGCTATTGGCTTAGTATGGCCTATACATAATAGGGCCATGACGGTTTTGGCAAGGCCTTGAACTTCATATATCCCTTTTTTACTCAATCCAGAATACCGATAAAGTCAGATTGAATCATTTTGTCGACCTTTCCTTTGGATTTATTATCATAGGTAGTGTTCGAGATCGCCTCTGTGCGGTGAACGCTCGAATGTAGCTAACATCAGTTTTGTCCTCGCGTGGTTGAAGGAGATGCTGCTGCTGGATGGAATGCTTCCGGGGCGCCATGATCCTTCTATCATGAATAGAATAATCGAGGGCACTGACTGACTGCATCAATCATCGCTCAGTGAGCTATTAATTGCCGCCAATAGCGCTTCGCTTGCATGCAAGGCGGCTAATAAAAGCGCCAGGTAGACGCGCGGAGATGCATTTTTAGTACTGGTGGTACTGGACAAGCTCTAGGGGAATAATCTCTTTCTTATTTCTTTCTTATTTCTTTCCCATGACGACTAGGAACGGGCAAATCAAGAATTTCACTTCGAATTCCGGACCTCAACATCCTGCTGCTCATGGTGTTTCATGATCAATATTGGAAATGAACGGAGAAGTGGTGGAACGTGCGGAACCACATATTGGATCACTCCAGTGCGGCACGAAGCCGCTGACGCTGAGTAGGCTCCTATGCCGCTAGCACGGTGGAGGTTCCGTAGCGCGTCATGAGCACCGGGCAAAGGGACGGTTGAGCAACTCAAGCGAACCGCCCTACCTGACTTTGGATAAAGATAGAAGGGAGAAGGTTGTGAAGGTGGCCTCGTTATCCACACATCTGGTCGGAGGACCGACCTGGGTTTTCACGAGCGTAGGCGGGTCCTGGAGTGCCCGTCAAGGGCGCTAGCGCATACCCCGGGGTGATCATCACCACCTGCACCTCACATCTCGGCACAGTGGAATGTGTAACCTGCCTGCTGTCCAAGTCAACCATTGAATTTCCTGTAATTCATAGCGCCTAACAGAACGTAGCAGCAAGGGACAACCCACCCATACAGACAGCCTGCGGGGAGGATGGCACTACTGGCAAAGACCGTCTGGCGAAAACGCCGCAGGCGCGAAGCGTGGTGGGCCTGCGCCGGGGGAGCATAGGGAGGAAAGGGAGCCCGGACGGTGGAAGAGCCAGGGGAAGCCGGGTCATTTGACGGAAATGGAAGGTCCGAGCGGCTCATTCATTCTTGAAAAAAGAGGGGGGGAGCGAGCCAATGTATCAATGAATAGATACAGTCAACGGTATTAAGACAGCGCTGCCTACACGCGAATTAGCTTCCGAGGTCGAGCAGTCTCAATTTCACTACAGGATTTGTGAATGAATGCTGGGCTGGGCCACCTCAAATGGCGTGAGCCGCATGCGGGGAGACCCGCACGTACGGTTTTCAGGGGGATCCGGCCGGCCGGTGCCCACCCGACTAGAGGGACTGAGAAATTAATCGAGTACAAAACTTATCTTCAAGCTTTACCTTATTTTGATCGTTTAGAGGGCGATCGCGGAGTCACTGAATGAAGTCCTCCCTCCCTTTCTTTCGGAGGTGCTGACCCGCTGCGAGGCAGATATGACTAAGTGACATATTGAATATGGCGACGACTACAGCATGTCGTAGAAGGAGATAAGAGGTGGAGCCAACGACCCACTAAGACTCACGTATCTACAACTACATTCCCGAGCGGCAGTCAAACGGAGGCGTGAATGCAAGATGCCAGTGGAATGATCGACCGGACAGAGGCTAGGACAGCTTTCTTCCCACCGCGTCCTTCCTTGTGTGTCGGAGATACAAAGCGAGTGCACCGGAAAACAAGGGGAACTGAATCGATCTATTCCATGGCGAAGCATCCGAAGCATAACTGCACACTCACACGATCTTTGCCGAGAGATAGGAGCATTCGGTGGAACCGGTGAACTACACTTGCTTCTTGATAGATGTGTGGGACAGAGGGCTCGTGGTACCTGCTGCCCGCCCTTCCTCTGCTTTGATAACCGTGTGAACGGAGAGTGGGCAGAGCAAAAGGGAAGGAGGTCCTCATACGGAGTCGCACACTTGAGCAGTGCGGGAGACTGGAGAATGGGTCGAGTAAACTCCCTTAGGGCCGATTAAATCACAGACGAGGAACTTTTCTTTCTTTTTTTCTTTTTGATTTGAAGGGTATGTTCTCAAAAAAGAAAGGCAAAGGTAAATACTTCGAAGAGGCAGCTCGGTAGGGATGGAATGGTCAATAGTCAAGTCAAGGATGACTTCTTTGTTGGCGAAACGATGGGGGAGAGAAAGCACGCCAGTGATTCTCTGAGCCGGTCTTCATTTCCAATGCCTCGAGAAATAGGTCGAGATAGATGACAGCACCTTTTTATCCTCTTCCTTACCGGGAAGGCGCACTTCTCTTCTTCTTCTGGCCTTCACCTCCTGCCCGGCCCGGAAATAGAACCCAGCCCCCTTTCTGATCCATTCATTTCTGCAAGCAGGCGGGATCCAGAGCTAAGCCCCCCTCCTATTCGAAGACGGGTGTGGCCTCGCCCTTTTGCTCTTCCTTCGGTTTGGCTCCACGAAGGCGCCGCCTACACTAGGAGCCCCACTCATATTCAAAAGGCGCCCAGCTTTCAAGACGATGATAATAATTAGTCAACTTTTTCCAATATCATGGAATAGCATGGCCCGGGGCTAAGGTAACTCCAGTGGGAGAGCCGTGTTATGGGTGACCTTATTGCATGGTTCAGAGAGCACTTGTGTATGTGATGCAAGTGAACGTGTACGAAAAAGCTATCGTAAAGTTTCGTTGTTCGTTCCGTCGTTGACCCTATCTATGTTTCTACGATGGCCCAAGAACACGCTCATTCTTCAGCCGAGAGACTTTTGAATTGTGAGGTACCATTACGAGCTCAATATATAAGAGTGTTATTCTGTGAAATAACTCGAATTTCAAATCATTCACTTGCTTCAACTACTCATGCTATGGATGTGGGAGCATCAACTCCGTTCCTTTGGGCTTTTGAGGAGTGGGAGAAATTGTTGGAATTCTATGAAAGAGTCCCGGGAGCCAGGATGCATGCCAGTTTCATACGACCTGGTGGAGTGGCACAAGATCTGCCTCTTGGCTTATGTCGAGATATTGATTCCTCCACACAACAATTTGCTTCTCGTATCGACGAATTAGAAGAGATGTCAACCGGCAACCATATCTGGAAACAACGATTAGTGGATATTGGTACTGTCACTGCACAGCAAGCAAAGGATTGGGGATTCAGTGGTGTAATGTTAAGAGGTCGTGCGACATGAAGACATTGATAGCAATATGGGGGAAGTTCCCATCAGGCAACAACGGTTCTGCCTGACCCTACAAAAGCATGCATATGTTGTCAGTGAAGATTTTGTGTGAAGCCTTGGAGACGACGTACCCGGGGCTAGGGTGAGCTGAGGGGGGACAGCGTAAGTGAGCGAATGTGTGTAAGCCCAGTCAAAGATTCCTATTCTAGGCGGGGCGGGCCATCAACCTTCGAATGGTGTTGGTCCTACGGACCGTGAACGGATTCGCCTCTGGCCTCTGGGCACGTCGGAACCGCATGAGTTCACTGGGGTGGAGCACAGTCCGCCAAAATCGGCATAGGTTAGGTGCTATTGATGGAACATGGTAAGCCCATCTTTCTCCATATGAAAGTGCTGCGGGCACATAGAGATGTGGGTAGAGGAAGTCTCAAAAAGCGAAGGCCGAGCTGTAGGTCACGTGACCTGCACCGAAAAGGTGGCTGACTGGGCTTTCTCCTGGATCAAAGCGGATCAGCTCGCCAAATTCGTCGATCGAATCGGGCGCCCCGGAACGTCGAATGAAAGTGGTCTTTCTACAACCCTATTTATATGATTTTTAGGGCCCCTTTCCCCCTATCCCTCCCTTATGTTTAGGAGCGGGATCTGCCCAAGAACGACCTGTGGTGGTACAGAAGGCACGGACTCCGCAAGCGTCCCGCACCCTCTGAGAAAGAAACTCCTCAACCATCACAAGATAAAGAAGTATGACGCTCTGTGTCTGACTCTATTGGTCATAGTTCCTTGCTGTTGTGGCCGGTGCTCGTTTGCGCGTGTGTGAACCACCAGATCATAAGGAAAGATGCCTCTCGGGGCATCTGAGAATGATTTGAGCCGTATGAAGGGAAACTCCCACGTACAGTTTGTTTTGGGGGGGAAGGAGCCCGACAGGGTCCCCCCACTGACTTGGCCCGGGCCTAAGTGAAAGTGCAAAAGTGAAGTGGTGGGCCTACCCATCCCAACCTGGGGTATGCTAGGATTCGCGAAGAGCAGCACCTTACGATGTTCATGACCAATCGGATCTTGACGTACCAGTAGGTACCAGAGGAGATCGCTATGATTGTTACTGTATCCGTATCGTAGAGATGCGACAAAGTGTTTGGATCATTGTGCAATGTCCTAATCAAATGCCTAGTGGCATGATCAAAGCCGATGATCGTAAGCTATGTCCTCCATCACGATCTCGAATGAAACTATCCATGGAATCGTGCGCCGTGTGAAACGTAGATCATCGCCGTTCTTAACCGAGACTCAGGTTAAGCTCCGTCTCGGAACCGCCATGGGGTTAGGAGTAAAGCATCCTGAGGTTGGCGCATCTCATTGGGCGTGGAGAAGCATTGGGAACCCCAATATCTTTCTTCGGAGCAGTTTCTTTTCCCGTCCCCTCGCCCCGGCATAGCGCTTCGCTTCCGGTTCTTCGGAGGAATCAACTGACTTCTCCCTTCTTCATTGATCCGGGGGAAAGGGAACCGTCTACCAGTTGGGAAGCTAGACATCAAGGTTGTGGCTTGATGAGGATAACTAAGCTGACACGCCGGAGTTGGCTGCTGGCACAACAAGGTGGTGCCTTACCGCACCGCAGGCGCACGCGCGGTAGCGTTCGTGGTGGTGCTTCAGGATTCCAATGTACTGCGTCCAGGATCAGAACGAGCTTGCCGGCGGACCACTGCCATCCCATTCTTTAGTGAGCTGGAGCGCTGCCATCTTATCCACGGAAAACGCGTCAAGCTATCGCTTCGGGTCGAAGCACTAAAAGAAAAGGACCGGGAAACGCGGCGGCATAGGAACCACGGGAACCCAGGAGGGAGAAAGACGATGTACGGGATACGGGATCCTCGCAGTAGGCTGGACCAAAATCCAGCCGAGAGAGGGCAGCCTTTAGAAGCAACAGGTTGGGAAACCAAGAGAAGGCTTGCCTTTTCTTATCTTCTTCCCGGCACAAAAAGAGGGATTAGCATTATTGACCCCATGAGAAAGCACTAACACCTTCCTCATCGGGGCTCCGCGCACTGGGAAAAGGCTTCCGCGACAGGAAACCGGTTACTAGTTAGGAAGTGAACATAAGGTATCAAGAGGTCCCTCACAGTCAGGTGCAATGCAATTGCCCCCTATTAGTCAAGTACCCCTCTTCCTATTTAGTTTAGGGGTTAAGGCGAGAAATGGCTTGATGAACCCTTCCGTTCACCACGCACCGGCCCCATTCACTTGCAACTCGTAGAGGCTGTAAGTAAACAGTGCCCCACTAAATTCAAAGTGACGGTGGGGTTGAAAGACGAGAGTGCCTACCTCCGCGCCGAGAGTGCCCGCCCTTTCTGTCAAGTAGGCTACTTATTCCGGAACGCAGTCCGGAATAAGCATTCCTGTGTATATAGATATCTTCGATGCTGTCATTTCGACATGTCCGCTTCAACCCCTCTTTCGCCTCCCAAAAAGCAAAGTTGGCTTCACGAGCGCAGATGAGGAAGCGGGAGCAATAAAACCAAGAATCTCTTTCTTTTCTTTCCAAATACTTTATGAAGTTAAGGGGCAAAGAGAAGCGCTTTCGCTACTGAGAAAGCGAATGGTCAGCGCGAGGGTTCGACGACTTAGCCGAGCGTTAGCGACGCGTCATTCTCATAGCGAGGCGCTTCGAGTTAGCGAAGCGCTCTAGTAGCGTCGGAGACTATGTGCTATAATGCTGAACTAAGTACGTTCCGCCTTATCTATAGAAGCAGTCGACTGAGTTCTGAATGAATGGGATCCTTGGTGGGTAATGGCTCAATCTATAGATGGAAAGCCTTATGATGGGAAACTACCACGTTAGGTTTGGAGAGAGATGGGACCCGTTATAGTTTAGGGGGAGCAGATGCAAGCTTTTTCTTTCCATAGCCGGCCAAATGACTACCGGATCATCGGTCTACTCTACGTCAATTCACCATTTCAAACTTTAGACAGAAGGTTTTTCTGTACCAGCTCCTTCTACCTATACCGCAGTTGAAGCACCTAAAGGTGAATTTGGTGTCTTTCTTGTCAGTAATGGGAGTAATCGTCCCTACCGTTGTAAAATAAGAGCACCTGGCTTTGCCCATTCACAAGGACTCGATTCTATGTCCAAACATCACATGCCAGCAGATGTAGTCACCATCATAGGTACTCAAGATATTGTGTTTGGAGAGGTAGATAGATAGGACGTAGTCTTGCTCGATCAGGACCCTAGCTTTATTGCGAGCCAAAACTGCCTGAAAGAAGCAAAATGGAAAAGGATGCAAAATGCAATGGGATTCCTGATCCAATAAGAAATCCCAATTCGGAGTTTGTTTGGATCAAATTCCTATGTTATACTATTCCATTCTCGATGATGAATCGATTTGATAGATCAGATATTGTTATTCCAAATATTGATCCGATTCAGTATCATCAGAATGACAAAAGCTGACATAGTTACTAGTGGTTCGAGGAGAAATCCTTTCAATCATCAACGCCCTTTTCTACTAAAACTGCTATTCGTGATACCGGTCAAATCGACTATTCTCATCAACTTTGAGTCTCTTCCCTCTCATATGACTGTCAAAGTGGAGTTCCTTCTCTATAAGAAGAGCTGGTCTAGAGTGTGATTCGGATCAAAACAAATGGATGAGCCTCGTTTTGCTGAAGCAAGTGTACGCTGCACTAAGGAGTCGAGTCGACTTATCCGAACTTTCCTACCAAGTTCGAGCTCTTGCTCGCTCTATTTCGTGAGCTGAGCTATTTATACCGATATATACTATTGAGTGAGATGGAGAAAGACAATGGTGGTATTCCATAGGGAGATCCTGTGTTGGATGATAAAGAGGGTTTGCCTTTCGAGAAAGGGGCTTGGCTATCTCCATCTCCATGTTATAGGACGTATCAAATATATCTATCGATCTATACCATATGGTGAGCCAACTAACCCCCACTCCAATCCAATACTTGCTAGCGCAGGGAATCGATCATCTGTGGATGTTCAGCCAAAGACTCTAGCCCCGGATTCCGATAACTTCTACGATTCTCTCATTATTCAGTGTCCAGATGGAAGGGATGTTTGTTATTCACTTCGGTCAGAAGAGGAATTGACACTCAAGAGCACGCGTTTTATGTTTGCATTCCTATTTGAGAGTGCGCCTCCCTCCTATTTGGTTGGAAGTTTCCTGCTCAAGTTGAGAAAGCAAGGGCTGACCGGACTGCTGCTCACTCTTGCGCTTCAACGGCAGTATTGTCT